>NC_064618.1:557971600-558596600 GCF_023898315.1 Schistocerca nitens | reverse complement strand
CTTCAAAAGCCACATGCAAGATTTTCATATTCCTTCACTCACTAAGAACAAACTGTTAGTTCTACAGAAAATATAAACAAGTCCTTTCTGCAGGAAATTTAATGTAGTTAAATTTTTTGCTAGGATAGGTTTTCATTGGAGGCCACGGTTTTCGAGTTATTCAATAAGGTCGCTTTTGCACATTTTTCTCGATTAGTTCGCAACCTACAGCCTCTTGCGAAAACGTGTCCCTGCACAAAATTCACCTGCATTAAATTTCCCACAAAAACGTCTGATCATTTTTTCTATAGAACTAATAATTTGCACTTAGGGAGCGAGAGAATATGAAAATCATGTGTGTGTTATTTGAAGGTGTTGTGGGTTGTATAAAACGTATATGTAGGGGCAGCTAAATCACCCTGCACAATAAATAATAGTAAACGAAAAACTTCAACTTTTTCATTAGAACTGCTATGTTTGTTGTTCACAATGAGCTTCACTTGAAAAGTCAGGGCGTAAATCTATAGCGCGCCGAAACTTGATTTATGCAGGGCGGGGAGCGGATTGATGGTTTTCGTATTATTTCTGCTCCCATCCAACAGAATTAAAAATTTATGGTGGTTCGTTCAGTTTATGGACAGCGGAAAAGCAGAAAAATCACTCAGTCAAAATGAAAGAGACCTAATTTCAGGGATCGCAATCAGTCTGTGAGGACAAAGCCGCAATTATCTTGAATTGTTCTGTCCATCGTTACGTTAACGTGATGCTCCAGTGTAGGAAAGCGTTACAATCTTCGTGGTGATTCATTCCGCTGAACGTCAGATTCATTTCCTGCATCCATTCGATAAATCTTCTCCGCAGCAACACGTGAAATTTCAGAGGGAAGCAGAAATACAGCAGCCCTCAACGCTTCCTCAGTTTCCATTCTACTGTTCGACAGAATAGCAAACGACGATGACTTGCCTTGTGTAGTATCTAATTAAAACTTTGCATATTTTCGCCTTTCTACGATATAAAACAATAAACATGTTAAGTCATTGCAACATTTTAAAGAACTACCCTTCCAGACGGTCTCAACAGTTGCTAGCAGCAATTATGTATCGATCGCCTGATAAAGGGTGGCTGTAATTAAACTTTCGCTACTTGAGAAAGAGTAGCCAGAAAACGATTTCCGTATGATTACCTAATGATGTTCAGACTGTGCGCTGCAGAATTTGCGTTGTTAGTAGTGTTAATTTCACTACTTGCTGTTGGCAACATAGAGTTGAAACACAAGCATCCGTGTGTATTACAGTTGCAGATAGTCATCAGGGATCTGGACCAGGTAAGAAGGTATTTATACGTAAAGATGTTTTTTTTTTTTTTTTCCAAAACAACGGCAGCAATGCAGCTGCTGTCTGCGAGTATCGACGCATTAAAGAATGCCCGGGAGGTCCACTTTCCGTGCCGGAATTCGGAAGTTCGAATTAACTGACGATTTGGGAATTAACTGATGATATGGGAATTGCTCCTGGGAGAGGCCGACGGTCATTTGCGCCATTAATTGTTGAAGAGGTTACTATTGGCATGGCTGAGAATGCTGGACGCAATGTATGATTTTCAAGCAGGGCACGAGCTGTGTCACAACAGCTGATCATTCCATGCTCGAATATTCTACCTGAGATGTTTCGGGTAGCAGTAAAGATATCTCTATTGCAGTTTATAATTACCGTGGATGCAGATAGTTGTCACATTGAGCAACGTTTCTAACCTGGAACGTAAACGTGGTAGGCAATTAACAAATGTTACCCTGTAATGTGGAAGTTAAAATGTGCTTCGTTATTTCTCTCCCTTATGTCCTTACAAATGTTTCCACGAAGTTTAGTTGTCCTACAATCACTCTGTTTCATGAGGGCCCTCTTACGTAGCGTGAAATATTTATTTTCAGTTTTTGGGCAATGTCGGCAGAATTCCATTCCAAGAATAACTTGACTGTAGATTACATTTTGTCTGTGAGCAAATGACATCTCGTCTTAATTTTTTGTTGATGAAAGCAAACTAGTCGTGTAAACCAACCGCAATTCGTACAATTCGTCGGTATTCAGCTCAGCCTGGATATCAGTGATTCTAATTTTACCTGTCAGAGAAAATTTTCCGGACTATTTTTTCGTAAATGATCAAGTAGAGCAGCCTACACCATCATTTAACATTTTTGACTCACTATACGCGATATTTGAAATCAGCATCTCATGGAGAGGACATTCCACGTCAAAAGACATACCACCAGTACTGTTCAACATGTTGCAAAGCGTTGTATTCGTGCATCAGTTTTCAGAACACCGAACTTCCTGACGCAGTAGTATTGGGTGCTACATCGGAATCTGGCTTGTTGCACAAGTGTCTAACAGTAGAAGCGTCTTAGGATCTTCGAGCTGCAGAGTTGCAGCAAAGGGGCAAATCGTTCAATGTTGGTTTCTCCGTCTGAGAGATTTCTACAGTGTGTAAATTCCAGCAAACAGGAAAAGCCCTCTGTGAGCTACAGCAGAAGAGGTGCTTAGAGATCAACATCTCGTTGATGACTCAACCACTAGAGGCAAAGCAAAAGCGCAATGAAGAGCTCCAGTGGTAAGACAGTGAATTCGCATTCGGCAGGGTGGTTGTTCCGATCGCTGTCCTACTGAAAGGTGGCACACCACTCTCTCACTCTGACAACGCTGTCAGTCAGATTAATATTCATATCTTAGGTCATGATCTCGGTGTGCCCCAGTACTACATTTGGTACGTGTGGTTTGTAACTTTTTTGATGAGGAAACTGTGGGCAGAGCGTTCATGGTTTCAAATGGCTCTGAGCAATATTGGACTTGACATCTGAGGTCATCAGTCCCCTAGAACTTAGAACTACTTAAAACTAACTAACCTAAGGACATCAAACACATCCATGCCTAAGGCAGGATGCGAACCTGCGACCATAGCGGCCGCGCGGTTCCAGACTGAAGCGCCTAGAACCGCTTGGCCAGAGCATTCATATAGCTGCATGTGTAGCCTGTAGAGAACTTGTATCAGAGGGGCCGTATTGTAGGTGACAGAGAAGGATTGTCGGCCATAAATGTTGAGTTCAGCGACTTGGTTGTGCGAGTGATTCTGGGAAGCAGTCCTCTGTGGACTGTAGCTGCAGAGGGACTCTGGGCTGTGGCACTCTCTTTATTCCATTTGGGGTCAGAGCAGGAGGCGCAGGTGCGCAAAACATTTTACCTGGTCCAGGTGACAGTCCGTTACAAAGCCGTCCAGTTGGCGGAAAATGGGTGAAGGGAGCCATTGAAGAGAGATGGAGGTAATCACAAAAAAAATTTTCAAATGTGTGTGAAATCTTATGGGACTTAGCTGCTAAGGTCATCAGTCCCTAAGCTTACGCACTACATAATCTAAATTATCCTAAGGACTAACACACACACCCATGCCCGAGGGAGGATTCGAACCTCCACCGGGATCAGCCGCACAGTCCATGACTGCCCTTAGACCGCTCGGCTAATCCCGCGCAGCCTGTAATCTCAACTTTTGTGCAAATGGTGGGTAGGTCATAAAACGCCAAGCATTTTCATGTTATGAGCTGGAACGATATGGACAAAGCGGGTGGTGCATGCGTTTAGAAGAGGCAGGAAGTCGCCAGGACCTTTTACCGAGCGGCAAAAACCTGTATTTCATGGACATGAATGCCTGAGAGGCTTCATAGCCTTCTTTCAGAAATTGGAAATGGTCGGTCTGGCACGATAAGATCTCTCCTTAAATGAGGGACTGTGATACTAAGTAGTCGTTTTTTTGTCGAAACAGGGCCGTACTCACCGTGGCAACGACGCCTCGCTAGCCTAAAATCTTCTTTTTTTCGGACAAGAGGGATTTTGAGTCGCTGATTGGCTCCTTTGAGGATATACAAAGCAGAGGCTTGATCCCCTGCAGCAGGAACCCTAATGTTGTGTATGGATAGGCTGGCTACCAGGCCAACAGAACAGCGAAGATAGGAGATTCAATGAGCAGAGGAAGGTTCGATTGGTTTGCACAATGTGGAGGCGGTTTCGTGTTTGCTAATTCGGCTTGGTGGAAAGTGGTTGTGGTTCTTTGCCTTCTTCTTTTTCTGGTCTTCCCCTGTGGAGAACTTCAGGTCCTTCCCTAATGGGTGAGACTTTTGATCTGTAACTTGTGGTGGACTAAGAGCCAACGGCAATTTCCAACTCTACCGACAATGAAACTTCATATCATCTCAGACGTATCGTGTGTCACAAGGGTAAACATATTCATCCTGAGTCAGCCGTCTGACGTTGGACGATTCCAACACGTACCGTCGTGCCTGGGAGTCAAATTGGTTTGGCCAGACCAGCGAACGGGTGCACCTCAGCTGAAATCTGCCGGCATTTCAGGGCTCTAGCAGGAAGTTTCCCGTTTTCTACGGATCAGAAAACCAATCTGCATAATTTACAGTTTTTTGTGGATGTGTCAGAATATCATAGCTGCCGCAGCGCGCCGCTCCTCGCCTACAGCACGCCGGTTTCTGCTGCCGCCTGTATCAAGGTGAAAGGGTAAATTATAGCTGCGCAGGCGTCGGGTTGTTAGATGGTATTCAGAGCTCCCTGTTCTCCGTGAACCATACTTTGTGTTTTGAACAGCATTGGGCCTCACAGTGGATTCATGTAAACAAAGTCAGATTGCGTTGTAAAAGAGATTATTTCAGGTGAGAATTTATATAGCTTCCACCCCAATGAATGCTTTGTCAATCAAGCACCATCATTTTTCTGTTTTGTGTTTTTCATTTTTTTGTAAAATTATCAGCTCATTGTAACGATGAATAAAAACTTGTCATTACTCTGTTCTCATACACACTCCCTTAACTATTCGCTGTTTTTATTTTATTAAGGTGATACATCGGTACACCAGCAACTGAGGGTTCAATCTTATTAAATTATTTAGTTTGATTATTAATCTGAGTTCTGAAAGTAACTGCAGACATAGGCAACACAAGTGAAATGAGTAAATTCGCTAAGCCGCGCGGGATTAGCCGAGCGGTCTGAGCCGCTGCAGTCATGGACTGTGCGGCTGGTCCCGGCGGAGGTTCCATTCCTCCCTCGGGCATGGGTGTGTGTGTTTGTTCTTAGGATAATTTAGGTTAAGTAGTGTGTAAGCTTATGGACTGATGACCTTAGCAGTTAAGTCCCATAAGATTTCACACACATTGGAACATTTGAAATTCGCTAGCTTCACACATAAAAATCAAGGGTGTAGCTCACGATTTTAAGGTTACTGAGAAAATAAGGCTTCCCTTTGTGTAAAAAAATGTAATTTAGTATCACCCAGACCTATATTTATGATTAAAGCAAGCGACTGCTTGCACCATCTATATTTAGTTTTCTCCTGTTTTCCCTAAACAGATGAACGAAAGAGTCACGACGGTTCCTTTGAAAAGGACCAAGACGATTCCCTTCCATATTCTTGTCCCAAACCCAGTTTGCGCTTCCACCTCGAACGGGCTCTCCGAAACCGTTTTATAACTTAATCTTTCATTCTTTTCAACTGGATAAGGCAGTAAATGATACTGACTTGCCCCTTAAAAAACTGCATTAGCATTCGACGTAAGTAATTTAGGGAATATTTTTATCATTTATTCAGGATATCAAATTACGTATCATGCTGCCTTGTTACCCACTACACGTTGAATGAGAGGTCTATTTTCATGGGAATTGCAGCTTTGCATTTACTATTTCACGATGTATTTCAGCTTAATAAAAAATATAGATATAAAAGAAAGAAATGAAAATTACGTTTGTATGACATAAACTAGGAAGTATTTAGCGTTTCATTTCCTTGCCCCCTTTTGTTCGTTGAATCTTTACATGCAAGAATTTTAGTTATTAGTCATTAGTGCAGCGTCGGAAATTAACGGTTGCTGATCTAATTCCTTCCACTACCGAAGTTCGACCAACTGCTGCTTCAGGTTATAATGAACGAAAAGACAGTTCTGACAATTGTGTAAATGAATTTCCACCACGACATGGTCAGAATCCTATTGCCCCCAGGACAGAACCTGCAACACTGACAAACAAGTGACGTCGCATTGACGATGGTGAGGGTGTGGATTTTGCTGTGTCTTCTTCTGCCCAAACCTCGTCCGCATCGATTATGTCACTCCTCCTCTCGATGGTACGATACCTGTGTGTTGAGAGAGAGCGGAGTTCACCCTCTCCCCTCTCCCTCCATTCACCTTTGTGTCCTCCGTTACATTCTGAGACGTGGTAACGTCCTCCTGTTCCTTCGTCTTCAGCCGCCTACGGTTTCCTGAATTTGCTGCCTACAGCAATTCCAGAGGAGAATAACGTTAGCGACAAAGTATCACTAGTTGCATTGGTGGTTCCACAGAATGCTGGAGCTGTGTTACATGTCCCTTGATCTGGGGGACAAGAAGCTGTGCCTAGAGTCCTCCCACACCTTCGTCTGCAGAGGCCGCCATGCCACTTAGCTGACAGAAACAGCGTATACAACCTGACGGTGCGGTGGCACGTAAGAAATCTAAGAAAAAAGATTCCGATGGCGGGGGTTCTGGTCCCCCGATGTCTGACTCATCTGTGGACTCCGCTGTGGAACTTCATGCTCAGCTGTCTACGTAATTCATCTCGGTACATTCCGTACATCCTTGTATGAGTGTGATCAATGACCCAAGCCTACACGTTCCTTTCCTTTAATGTTAGTCGTGAGGAATCCGAATTGCGATTGGCTTCGCTGAACCAGTTCATTTATGATTCATGTGCGGACATACTATAATTGCATGAGGTGTTATTTAGGCATTTCTCCTTACCTGGTTTTAATATGATTTTTAAGGTAGCACCTGAATATTCTCCGGGGACCGCCTTATTCTTTCGCGAAGGCATTCTTATTGCTGAGGTGGAAATGTTGGGTTCTGACAGGGGTATGGGTTGGCAACTTTTTAATCTTACCTTGGTTCTTTTATATGTCCAATCTGGCACTGGTCGCACAGTGCATCGCTTGCGTTTACATAAAGAGTAAATCGTTTATCTGTTGCATAAGAGTCCTCCGGGTCTTCTGTTGGGTGTGTTTCGGCCTGCAGATCAGTCCAAATTTTAATTTCTCTCCTGAATTATATGAATTATCCCGCTTCTTACGCCTGAAAGAAATCTGTATTTGTAAATACCCGATGTTAGTTAAATTTACCTACTGTACTGCGACTTCTGATAGCAGATTAGATAGATTTTACTTATCAGACTGCCTGCACGATAGTATTGTTAATGTTAAAGTCATCCCAGCTTCCTTTTCGCTTCACTGCACTGTGACTACAAGTCTCAGTCTTGAACGGCAACCAGTCAAATTGTTTCGCACTCCTTGGATGTTAAACATCGCTCACCTAGCTGACTCCTCTCTCGATGACGTGATCGAGCCGTGTGGGAACGTACTCTACGGTCCACTGGGAAGTGCTCTTCCATCTTTGAGGGGTGGACACAACTGGCAAAACCGAGGCTCAGGCAAGCTTTCTTTTTCTGTCAAAGCGTAAGACTTTCGGAAAACTTATGAATATTAATATTCCAACCTGCGATCACTCCGCTTTGCTAAATGCGGGTGTTAGGCGTATAAAGGCAAAATGCGATGCAAGCCACATTCATTGGTGATGGAAGAACTGACTTCCTTATATCATTTGCTTCGGCGTCAGACTCGTCGCCGGCGTGCTAACATTCATTTTCTCACGACAAATCATGGACGTATCGTAATGGAAACGGCGTATCTTTCGCTTACGGATGAGGTACTGACGAAGCCTCGTTCCTTTGCGGGGATGGGTCTAGCTGATAGTCGAAGGAAGACGCAGATGCTATATGTGGAACGTACTGTTTTGACGGTAGCTCAAGAAACTCACACATTCACGTCTCGTTTATTTCCCTGTGTCCATCCTGCTAGTCTTGAACCCCTATTGATGTTGGTCGCATAAATTATAAGTTAAAACACATTTGTTACTCCTACCTTACGGTGAGGTATTTCGGGGATGACATTTTATGGAGACGCGTCCTAGTCATGAAATTCATAAAGACTCGTTGGGAAGGAACCCCTTGCTCGAATCTCGTTGAAAGAGAATCGCCGCAAATAGCATGGGCGTCATTTTTGTTCAATATCAGTCTTCCGATTCTACCGAAGCGCATAGCGTCCTCGTGCTATAAGGTAGTAAATAACTTGATTCCAACGAACGAGCGACTTCTCCGTATTGGGCTCAACGACACGGATTTGTGTAGTTGTTGTACGTCTACAGATACGATACGACATCGTTTTACTTCTGGAGGTTGTACGGCAAACTGTTCTTGTATTAGGTCACAATTGGCCTTCCTTACTCGAGCTTCTGAGACTATACACTATGGACGTCTTATTGAACCCAGATTCATACTTCTTTGGTGGGTCGAAAACCAATACCGTAATGTGGTTGCTGGGGCCCGTCGTTCATTATGTTGTAGAAGGCGAGGAGGAAGATCTCATTGCCTTCAGGCAGTACATGATCACGGCTTACTGGACATGCTTGCGACTGTCGCAATACCGAGACCTCTTCGCCATATCTTGAATATTGTTTTTCGTCGTCAAGAAGTTGGTTAATTTCATTTTTCTGATGAGAGGTGTTTTCTTTGTTATGTATGTTCCCAACTGTTTGGCTTCGGCTTGTTCTCTCCTAGTTTCTCTTCTCGTTTTGTTCTGTGTTTTGCTTCAGTATTGGTTTATTTATATTGTACAATGTGTATAGATGTGGTATACATACACATGAGAATATATAATTCTTGCAGTCAAATTGGAATTTTTCTCTACACGGAAAGCTTGGTTTGCGATTTAGAATATAATCTGATTTCGTAGTCCTTCTGCTTTTAGATTCTGTATAAAAGCTAAAAAAATATATCAAAAATACAAAATAAACAAAAATTTAAAAAATTAATAAAGTATAAAAAACTACATAAAAATTGTTGATACATAATATGGGGTTTTATATTGGTTTGCTGGGTGTGTCCTCTTTTTTTTCTTTTCTCTGTTTATTTATTACTCCGTAATCATAATTAATCTTTGCTTACATTTGCAGCTTATATTACATAATGATTGACTATGGCACACAGAATTTTCTTGATAGTATCAAGACATATAAAAGTGGTAAGACGATAGGTCACGATAAACGGGAAATAGTTTCGGAAAAAAAATAGCAGGTAGTTATCATCGTATAAGGCTGCCACGCAGTGGACCCTGGTTCGGTTACCCGTACTCTTAAGGATTTTTGCTTGGTGGGATGACTGACTGGTACGGAGGTAAAGTCAGCCTCGTGATGCCAACTGAGGAGCTACTTGAACGAAAAATAGCGGCACCAAGGTCGGAAAAGTTTTAAAAGCGACTCAGAGTGCGTTGTGCTGACATCATGCCCCCCCCCTCCCCCCCACCCCCCATGACGCATCCTCGTGACGCAGCAAGGGAGAGGATGACACGAGGGACGGTAGACATCCCGTGCACATTCACGGCTTGGTTTAGGAGCTTCTTTATATGCTCGTGTGACTCGCACTCCTCCTGATTGGTGGTCCAATGTTTTCCATCTGTTTCGATACCAATTACTTAAGTCCATGTCGGTTCACGAAGAGACAGGATATTCAGTTTGGTGGCGAAGTCTCTCATCCAGATGACGCGTCAGGTTCCCAGAATATTAACATTCCGCTAAAAGGCAGTAAAAGCAGATAAATTTGAGAACTTTTCGTGAACCAGACTGATATTTTACGCTTCTAAATTTTTAGCTAAACAATATAAAGAAGATTAGCATAAAATATTCAAGCTAGGTCGGCAACGTTTCAGGACAGTCAAGGTTAAAAAGAGGTGAACTGCAATTGTAATCGTATGCTTGCTGAAGAAAGAAAGTATTAAGAAAAATGGAGTATATGAATATAAGGACAGTTAGAAGTACAACGTAATTTCCGACATTGCGATTGCAATACGCATTAAGACAAGCGAGTGATTTACAATACCTGCAAAACTCAAGCGAAACTAATAAAGATTAAGATCCTATAAACTCAAACTTCCATTACAAATCGGTTGATACACCTTGTCTTATTGAAGGACCAAATGAGAAGTGAATAAGAAGAAGGAAATGTAGAACCCATTGACTAACTTCATCTTCAATGTTCTGCATCTCATAAGTGATGGAGTTGTCGGCAATCCATCTGCCATATTCTAAGTCTTCCCATATTTCGAGATGCGAAGTCCTTAATTTTTCCTTCGACTCCCAAATACAGAATTTATTCCAGTATCTGCAGTAAATTTTTATTGTTTTTTTATTGGTTTGCTGGGTGTGTCCTCTTTTTTTTCTTTTCTCTGTTTATTTATTACTCCGTAATCATAATTAATCTTTGCTTACATTTGCAGCTTATATTACATAATGATTGACTATGGCACACAGAATTTTCTTGATAGTATCAAGACATAAAAGTGGTAAGACGATAGGTCACGATAAACGGGAAATAGTTTCGGAAAAAAAATAGCAGGTAGTTATCATCGTATAAGGCTGCCACGCAGTGGACCCTGGTTCGGTTACCCGTACTCTTAAGGATTTTTGCTTGGTGGGATGACTGACTGGTACGGAGGTAAAGTCAGCCTCGTGATGCCAACTGAGGAGCTACTTGAACGAAAAATAGCGGCACCAAGGTCGGAAAAGTTTTAAAAGCGACTCAGAGTGCGTTGTGCTGACATCATGCCCCCCCCCCCTCCCCCCAACCCCCCATGACGCATCCTCGTGACGCAGCAAGGGAGAGGATGACACGAGGGACGGTAGACATCCCGTGCACATTCACGGCTTGGTTTAGGAGCTTCTTTATATGCTCGTGTGACTCGCACTCCTCCTGATTGGTGGTCCAATGTTTTCCATCTGTTTCGATACCAATTACTTAAGTCCATGTCGGTTCACGAAGAGACAGGATATTCAGTTTGGTGGCAAAGTCTCTCATCCAGATGACGCGTCAGGTTCCCAGAATATTAACATTCCGCTAAAAGGCAGTAAAAGCAGATAAATTTGAGAACTTTTCGTGAACCAGACTGATATTTTACGCTTCTAAATTTTTAGCTAAACAATATAAAGAAGATTAGCATAAAATATTCAAGCTAGGTCGGCAACGTTTCAGGACAGTCAAGGTTAAAAAGAGGTGAACTGCAATTGTAATCGTATGCTTGCTGAAGAAAGAAAGTATTAAGAAAAATGGAGTATATGAATATAAGGACAGTTAGAAGTACAACGTAATTTCCGACATTGCGATTGCAATACGCATTAAGACAAGCGAGTGATTTACAATACCTGCAAAACTCAAGCGAAACTAATAAAGATTAAGATCCTATAAACTCAAACTTCCATTACAAATCGGTTGATACACCTTGTCTTATTGAAGGACCAAATGAGAAGTGAATAAGAAGAAGGAAATGTAGAACCCATTGACTAACTTCATCTTCAATGTTCTGCATCTCATAAGTGATGGAGTTGTCGGCAATCCATCTGCCATATTCTAAGTCTTCCCATATTTCGAGATGCGAAGTCCTTAATTTTTCCTTCGACTCCCAAATACAGAATTTATTCCAGTATCTGCAGTAAATTTTTATTGTTTTTTTATTGGTTTGCTGGGTGTGTCCTCTTTTTTTTCTTTTCTCTGTTTATTTATTACTCCGTAATCATAATTAATCTTTGCTTACATTTGCAGCTTATATTACATAATGATTGACTATGGCACACAGAATTTTCTTGATAGTATCAAGACATAAAAGTGGTAAGACGATAGGTCACGATAAACGGGAAATAGTTTCGGAAAAAAAATAGCAGGTAGTTATCATCGTATAAGGCTGCCACGCAGTGGACCCTGGTTCGGTTACCCGTACTCTTAAGGATTTTTGCTTGGTGGGATGACTGACTGGTACGGAGGTAAAGTCAGCCTCGTGATGCCAACTGAGGAGCTACTTGAACGAAAAATAGCGGCACCAAGGCCGGAAAAGTTTTAAAAGCGACTCAGAGTGCGTTGTGCTGACATCATGCCCCCCCTCCCCCCCACCCCCCATGATGCATCCTCGTGACGCAGCAAGGGAGAGGATGACACGAGGGACGGTAGACATCCCGTGCACATTCACGGCTTGGTTTAGGAGCTTCTTTATATGCTCGTGTGACTCGCACTCCTCCTGATTGGTGGTCCAATGTTTTCCATCTGTTTCGATACCAATTACTTAAGTCCATGTCGGTTCACGAAGAGACAGGATATTCAGTTTGGTGGCAAAGTCTCTCATCCAGATGACGCGTCAGGTTCCCAGAATATTAACATTCCGCTAAAAGGCAGTAAAAGCAGATAAATTTGAGAACTTTTCGTGAACCAGACTGATATTTTACGCTTCTAAATTTTTAGCTAAACAATATAAAGAAGATTAGCATAAAATATTCAAGCTAGGTCGGCAACGTTTCAGGACAGTCAAGGTTAAAAAGAGGTGAACTGCAATTGTAATCGTATGCTTGCTGAAGAAAGAAAGTATTAAGAAAAATGGAGTATATGAAAATAAGGACAGTTAGAAGTACAACGTAATTTCCGACATTGCGATTGCAATACGCATTAAGACAAGCGAGTGATTTACAATACCTGCAAAACTCAAGCGAAACTAATAAAGATTAAGATCCTATAAACTCAAACTTCCATTACAAATCGGTTGATACACCTTGTCTTATTGAAGGACCAAATGAGAAGTGAATAAGAAGAAGGAAATGTAGAACCCATTGACTAACTTCATCTTCAATGTTCTGCATCTCATAAGTGATGGAGTTGTCGGCAATCCATCTGCCATATTCTAAGTCTTCCCATATTTCGAGATGCGAAGTCCTTAATTTTTCCTTCGACTCCCAAATACAGAATTTATTCCAGTATCTGCAGTAAATTGATCTCTGCAGTATTGTAATGCTGCTCATTATTGGTCTTGCAGTAAGTAATACTCTACACAGAGATGCAGAGAATTTTTTGCATGACATATCACTCAAATGCTTAATGTTTTCCATGTGGAAAACAACAATAATCGATTCACCAATATGTAAATTTGTTTTATTTCTTTTGGACGACTAAACTTGCTTTTGGGAAGACTAAACTGGTACTGCATTGAAAATTCAATGAAACGTACGCCTAGGAGCACAGTTGGCTGACAAAAGTAGCGATACGCCTGTTTCACGCCCTGGCTGAGGTGTCGTTGATGCTGCAACACGACCCACGCAAAGTCGCATAAAGGTGAGAATGGTCTTGCTTAATCAGCCCTTTTGCATTGGCATAATGGGAGTGAAAATGAAAGAAAACAAAAATTATATATTTCAATTGAGGAAGACTATTATAGATTTTCAACGTTACTTGAATGGATACACCAAGAAAATGGTGGCCAATCTTTCAATAAAATCAGTAAATGTTTGAAGTCTATAGTTTTATTCATTTCTTATAAACTTATCAGAAGGAATTTAAAGTGGAACATTATAACTTTCTTATGTGCAACTTTCTTATGCATCAGAGCGAATATAAGAGAATAAAACAGTATGTCTGCTTAATGAGGCAAAGTGAGGAGGCCTTTTCAAAGAACTTTTAAAAACACGTAAGAAAGAGAAAATTGTACTGGCGTAACTAAGTCATCTAACTAATCCGAAACATGGAACCCAAAATTCGTTTTATACCAAACTAATAAACGGCTAAATGGTGGTACGTAAATGAATCAAAATCAGCCAGACATAGCGATCCAAGTCCAAAGTGGAAGGCGGAACCTAAATAAATTACCTTGATGTAATTTGTTTAGGCTCCACTGACCATTTTGGACTTGGATCGCTACGTCCGGCTGATTTTGATTCATTGACTTAGCGCCATTTAGCGGTTTATTAGTTTGGTCACAACGAATATTTCGGGCTACTTAGCTCTTATGACTTAGTTACGTGACTACAATATTCTCTATTTTACATGTTATTAAAAGTCCTTTAAAATTTTGTCATATTAGTAAGTATTATAGGGTCTGCTACTCTTCCATGAACCAGTGTTATGCAGATGTCAGTTGCGGTTGTGGTTTTCAGTATCACAAAATCGGTTGTGATCTGACAATAAAAAAAGATTAAATGTAGCTGAAGCGCCTTCTTAATTCCCAAGACAATTAGTCACAGCTGTTGTTGCTCCATCTACAAGGTTTTCTGTAGAATTAATGATGAGGAAATTGTACAAGGAAGAGGTAGTAATACTAGTAAAACCGTGTGACTCAACGGCGTGGTGCACTCTTCTAACTGGACACCACTGCAGCGATCTGCCTGTCGCCGTCCTACCCCAGCATTCCTATCGGGCAAAGTGCACCTGTAGTTTAACGTGGAAATTTCAGACCATTGAGAGGCAACGACTAAGTTAAAGGCAGGCTAAAATACTTGGAGGCCCAACCGGGATACGATTCCGCGACCTTATTGTTTACAGACACGCACTTTACCACTTCACTACCAGAGCAAACAGGGACAACAGTTGAACCTTATAAACTGTATCGAAAACAACCTTGAATCTTTAAAGCAATTTTCGAAGATAAATAAATTTAAGCTAATAAGGCAAGGCCAATGGCTCAGACAATGGCAAACCGTCAATTTCAAGGCAGGTAGCTGCTGTTGGCACAAAAGGGAAAAACCAACGAGTCACGCTGTAAGAAAGACTAGGGGAAGGTGCTATGACGTGTGTATACGAGCATGTCGTAATTTAACAATGTTTAGGTCTTCATGCGCCGAGGTACTGGTACATTCAGAGGCGATGAGATTTTTGCAGATGTAAACGACTATATTCCAGTTTGAGTCGGCAGAATGCCTCGCAGCAAGTACAGTGAAATACTTACTACTGTAGCTGCGAACAAACCTGCAGCCATATTGTTGCCCGCGTGTCTTAGGGAAATTCGAGTAAAACGATGGAAGAACGAAAACAAGTAAACCATCACTTAATTTTTTTCTGAGGACTCAAGGTGTTTCATTTGAAGATTGACAATATAGTTCACTCACGGAAATGCTTTTTGTATTTTAAAACTTGTCATACCACTGTGGAAAACCAAACTAGATTAGCCACCTCTCATTCCTTCTGAGACATAGTTAAGCGCGAAGAGTTGACGACAGATGAGGATTTCACAGGATTCTGCACTCATTAGGTAGTTCAGTCATCATCAACGAACTGCCAGTAATTTGAAAGATGTGAAGGAGAAGCTAACTAAGTGCCCAGTGTGACGATTTTCAGCACATTTAATAAAATAAAAGATTTGTTATTTGAGTAAATTCATTGTATCAAATCCCAGTTACATTGCCCAGCATTTTACAGCTTTATTTAATCTCTTGGGAAAAACCCCGCAGTTTCTTAAGAGACGGTTTAACTTATTCAGCATCATTAAGTAAATGGTACATTCGCTTTACAACTGTTACCTTAAAGTCTTTATAATGACTTTTCTTCGTGAAACTATAATGCCATTTATCTCATGTACGTACTGAACTCAAGCTTTCTTTAGCTTTGAGACTGCATTCCGGTATTGTTTCTTCTATCCATTCTTGCAGACTAAGGTACTTAGTGGCGCAGTTATTCTAAATGATCTTACGTTTTAATAAAGTTTGGGTGATTTCTAATAGACTTTAGTTTTTTGATACTGTAGACCACTCGGAAAGTATAGTTTACGCAAAACTCTCACTATATTTATGGAATTTCATCCGTTCGGAAATGAAAGTAAAACTGGTGGTCGATGCAAGGGTACCCAGAGACATAAATTACATGCAAGTATCCACCACAGCGCGTGTCAGCTAGGGATAATAGAGACGAGCAGAAAACACAAGCGGACTTGTATTCCCAGACTGTTTCGGAAACTGAACAAGGAAAAAGTATTGCAAAAGTGGTTGCTGCACATGAGCACATTATAAATTATAGAATGACTTTCTAAAACGGAATCTACTGGCTCTTGAAATACTAAATTTTCTAAACTACCTTTGTTACACTGTAAATTTATGAATGCATTTACATTATCCTACTCAAACTATGTTGTGCGAGAGGTCAAAGTTCAACTCAAGGAACTCATGAAAGATTAACATCATTAATAATTCGCCATTACACTGAAATATGCAGAAAATTTCCCTTTAGGATTATTAATCCTTCTATGAATTTATAAAAATGATAGAACACAAAGAGTTTGTCAGAATGGTTTACCTGAGAAGCGTGCAACAGGAACTAAGCAGATCAACCATTTCTCTTCCAAGAACTTCAATTCCCTGATTTATTACAACTTGCCTACTTTCCTCTGCACAGTAAGACATATGTCACCTTCATGTACCACATTCCATATGAAACAAATGACATTAATCGCAATAGGCTATCATGTTTCCTATTCTACAGAATGCCTGAGAATAAATAAAGTATTCTACTATTTCTTATTCCTCTGAGCCTAAGGGAAGTTCGGGTAAGAGTACGCAATTAAATAAAAACTACAGTTATCTACCCAACCACAATTTTAATCCATTTATACTCCAGTCCGACATTTGAGCTACTCGATATTCATTATTACAAAATAAATGCATTTTTTTTAATTTTGACAGACACAATAATAGCGAGAGTACAAAAGCATTAACTGGGCATTGTTATCCACATGGGCGTTTAAGGGTATGCATTCAGTCGCGCACGAGTTATCACCTGAATCTTTTCAGCAGTGTTCCCAGAGATAACGTCCTACACCTTCATAATGCGTGTTATCATCATGCCTCAATTCTTTAAATTTCTCACATCCTATCCAGCCATTATCAAAATGACATCTGCAGCCTGGTCTAATGCATGTTTTGTGGAGTCAGTTTTCTGAGGGGCTATGAGCAATTAACTTTTTCCAGAAACAAGGTTCTTCCGTTTTAGAAGATCCTTTTTCTTTCAATCTCCTTTTTATCATTTAGTTCCTGTACAAGAGCATTCCTCACCGGTGACGATGAGAGGCCGGCCCCTGTGGACGAGAGGTTCTAGGCGCTTCAGTCCGGAACCACGCGGCAGCTACGGTCGCAGGTTCGAATCCTGCCTCGGGCATGGATGTGTGTGATGTCCTTAGGTTAGTTAGGTTTACGTACTTCTAAGTATAGGGGACTGATGACCTCAGATGTGAAGTCCCATAGTGCTTAGAGTCCCCGTTGACGATGAGAGGATTTCCGATTGTTACGTTCTTCTCTTTCTAATGTCGACGCGTCAGAATCGGGTGCGCCTGCTTGTACTTACGGCACTGAATTTTTGCTCCCCAGTTGACGTTCCTGGCTGGGTTTCTTTCGCTGCGCCGCTATCTCCAGTCGAGTTACTGTAATCGATGGTCTGAACAGCAGTTTCATCTCTCGCCGTTACAAGAAAATGAGCAGTCTTCCAACTGATAAACATTACGATTGTATGGCTATAGCCCCATTATTTCAAATTCTTTTGCTTCTTCTTTGTTGTTACTGTCCAGCAATAGGAACTTTTAAATAAACCACCGCCTCGGTGAGCAGTCTTGCCCAAAAGTTCGCTTGTCCATCATCGTATTGTGAGATACCCATCACACGAAAGACAGCTGCTACCGTATGGACAAAGAAGCAGTACCTTTCAGACGTAAGAATAAAACCAATAAAATGAACTGAAATGACTGATTAGTTACAGCTATCGAAACTCAGAGCTGCGTATGTTACTTTCGATCCTAACAAAAAAGCATTCTTATCTGGATATCAAGAACGAACAGAGGAACGATAGCAAACATCTGATCTTTAGCTCAAACCGATACAATAACCAGCCATTGCCAGTTCCCACCAAAAGCACGCAAGAAAGAAGTATTTAGTATTTACTCTTAGCGATGCATTCTCTTGACTAAAATTATTGTAAGTAAAAAATAAAAGAATAAATATATAAAAAATAAAAAAAACTGCTTACTCCTCAGGATCTAACTGCCGCTAATTTAAGGAACTTGCGGGACTGCAGGCCAAAATTTTCTTCCTTTTACATAATTTCTTTATTCCAAAGAAGGGTGAAGACAGATTAGAGTTTAACGTCACGTCGGCGACGAGATGATTAGAGACGGAGCACAAGCCAAGTTTTTCAGAAAAAGCATCCCGACATTCACACTGTAGTGAAACCACGAGTAACCTATATCTGGAGAGCCGAACGGGGTTTTGAACCACCGCCTCTTTAATATAAGTATTACCACCACGCGACCTTGCCCGCATCCTTCATTACACACGTGAGCAGCTGAAACTGGAAACACCTACCAAGTATCGTGTAGCTAGGCGCACTAAGTTCTCTCAGTGGTGTCCCGTCTGTGGTCTGTCGATGACCTTTCAATTCTCTTAGACACGGGGAAAGACTTGGAGGGGCAGTTTAACGGAATGACTGGTGTCTTGAAAAGGTGATGTAATATGAACATCAACGAAAGTTAAACAAGGACAACGGGATGTAGTCAAATTAAATCAGGGAACGCTGAGGGAATAAGATTACGAAATGATACATTAAAAGATGTAAATTAATTTTGCTATTTTGGCGGCACAGTAATTGACGATGGCATTAGTAGAGAGATTATAAAACACAGAATGGCAATAGCATTTCTCAAAAAGAGAAATTTGTTAATAGAGAACATAAATTTAGATGTTAGGAAGACCTTTCTGAAAGTATTTGCCTCTGGAGTCTCCTTCTGCGGAGGCCGAGCGGTTCTAGGTGCTTCAGTCCGGAACCGTGCTGTTGCTACGGTCGCAGGTTCGAATCCTGCCTCGGGCATGGGCGTGTCTGCTGTCCTTAGGTTAGTTAGGTTTAAGTAGTTCTAAGTCTAGCGGACTGATGACCTCAGATGTTAAGTCCCATAGTGCTCAGAGCCATTTGAACCATTTGAACAGTTCATACAAGAGCAGAACAGAGGTTTTGAAATGTGGTGCTACAGAAGAATGCTGACCATTAGACGGGTAGATCGAAAACTTAATCCAGAGGTATTGCATCGTACCGTGGAAAAAAGACATTTACCGCAAAATTTAACTAAAAGAGCAGAACGGTAGATGGGACACATCTTAAGACATCAAGGATTCGTCAGCTACCTAACGGAGGAAAGTACTATAGTATGACGAGTCCTGTGACATAAATAAACACCAGCCAATTCGTATCTGTCAGATTTAAAGTTTTCACGTGCACCAAATGCTTCACCAATGAAAATACATCTCTTTCCTGACTGCCCGTTGCCAACTCACTTCATACCCGACATTAATGATACGTCTATTTAGCTAGCACATTGCATTAAACGACATATAATGCACATGCAGGTTACTTATAAATAAATATGCAAAAGAAAAAATAATATTCACAAATACACATTTATTAGTAGTAAAAGATGAAGAAAACATTAGATGAAAAAATTCGTATCACTTAAGATGAATGTACACATAGCGCACACAAGTGCTACAAGAATGAAAGTAATGTCAAAAGAGAAAGTATATATATATAATATTTTGCTATGGAAAAGCTCTTAATAAAACGAATTAGTTTCAGTTAAACCTTCTGAAGATACTGAAAGGATGATTTAAAGTGCCTATAATTTAAGTGACGTGAGACAGGTTACAACAATGAGAAGTAGAAAAATTTAACTTCAGCGTAAGAAATATATGTATATTGTTGGAGATTTTTGAAAAAAATTTATGACAGGTGAGATTCGTAACAGTCACAAGTTCAAATGAAGAAAAACTTAGTCATGGGATATGGTGTGTCATCATCCAACGTTGGTAACCCATAAAGCAGAAGCGTCGCCCTCATCAAGAATTGCCACTGTAAGTGTCCAATTGAAAATGGACACTGGTAGACAGAGATAGTAGTAAATGAGTTATTTATAAGTACTACTCATTGATTGTAGTAGTTGTAGTCATCGATGGGAGGAGAAATTGGGTAGAAATCAACAATTCATGACATCATTGTGATCTCAGAGAAGTGAGTGCAGGGGAAGAGGGGATTCTGGCAACAATTCAGTCTGGGCTCATTCTCTCTTAGCCCCCTCTGCTCTTGTTTACTTAATTCATCTAACAGTTGTTCAGATATTGTGCTGCCTAAACAGCAAACTAATTCTCTCAGTACCTCTGATCTAAGACAGACATCTTTCCTTTATCCTTGTTTCACTTTGTTGATGTTCATATTACAAAGTCTTTCCAAGACACTGTCTATTCCATTCAACTGCTCTTACAAGTCACTCACAGTCTCTGACAGAAAAACATTGTCATCAGCGAATTTTAAAGTTTTCATTTCTTCTATCTGATCTTCAATTCCTTTTCCGGAGATCGCTGAATGTACACATCGAATAACGTCAGAGATAGGCAGCAACACTGTCTCACTCCGTCCTCAACTCTTACTTCCCTGTTATGTTCTTCGACTGTTGTAACTGCTGTCTGGTTACTGGACAAGTTGTAAACAACCTTTCAAAAATGGCTCTGAGCACTATGGGACTCAACTGCTGAGGTCATTAGTCCCCTAGAACTTAGAACTAGTTGAACCTAACTAACCTAAGGACATCACAAACATCCATGCCCGAGGAAGGATTCGAACCTGCGACCGTAGCGGTCTTGCGGTTCCAGACTGCAGCGCCTTTAACCGCACGGCCACTTCGGCCGGCTAAACAACCTTTCACTCACTGTATTTTATCCTTGCTGCCTTTACGACTTCAAAGTGCGTATTCCAGTCAACAATGTTAAAAGCTTTCTCTAAATCTGCAGGTGCTTCTAATGTAAGTTTGCCTTTCTTTAACCTATGTACTAACATACTTTAGCTGCCCCATCAAGCAAGGTGCGCCATCTGACGCATCGTTACAGTTGCAAGTATATAGCACTTTGGTGTACCCCTAATGCTGCCCAGAGTACAGGCCATTTGTCCAACTGCTGTCATTACGTGAGTGGACAACATGGCGTGTGATCATCAAGGACACTGCTGGATGATGTGGCTGTTGCGAATGGATGGTGTAAACACTGCGGGTATCCACAGCCGTTTAGTGGCAATGTGCGGAGCGTGTGCACCGTCACAGAAATGGGATAAAAAAAGTCAGTATTTCAAGAGCGGAAAATCATATTCAGGATAATTGGTGCATCACTTTCACGGAACCGGAGGTGGCCACAGGCCTTTCCAGAAGCACTCTGCTCCGCATGATGCACGAAAACTTTAAGCTTGGGAAGATGTCTGCCAGGTGGGTCCCCAAATCCCAGAGTGCAGCACAAACACAACAGTGCAAGAACGTGTGCAGTGAGTTATACGCCACAGCTAGGATCCAGATGTTTTCATGCCCAAATTCGTCACTGGCAAAGAGAATTGGCTCCATAACCTTTAACCGGAAACCAAAGTCGAATTAGTGCTCTGAAAACACACAGGCAGCTTCCCGTCGAAGAAGTCCTGTACAGCGCATTCAGTAGGAAAACACATCGCCACAGACTTTTGGGACAATGACGGAATCCTTCTTATTAACTGGGTGGAAACAAGAACCGCCATCAACACCAGACTATATGTTGAGTCTCTTAGAAGGTTGCGCTGTGCAATTCAAAATAAACGGCCAGGAAAATGAGTGAAAGGAGTGCTCTTGCAACACGATGGCGCTCGTCCCCATACGAGTCGGATAACCGTGGCTGCCATCGGTAACAAGGGACTCCAGGTACTGCCACTCCCACTGTACGCTCCTGCCTAGGCCCCAACTACACGGGACTATGAAGAAACCTCTGCACAGGCATTCATAAAAAACTGCGAGTAGCTGTTCTACAGTGAGTGCAACACACTCTACAAAAGTGGTTCAAGGAGCGTCTACCGAAGTTACCACGGTGGTGGCGCAAGTATGTGCAGCTTAATGACACTTCATTTTTATAAAGTGCTTGTATCTACCAAGAGAAAGAGGTTCTCTCTCTCTCTCTCTCTCTCTCTGTCTCTCTCTCTCTCTCTCTCTCTCTCTCTGTCTCTCTCTCTCTCTCTCTCTCTCTCTCTCTTTCTGCGTGTGTGTGTGTGTGTGTGTGTGTGTATGAGAGAGAGAGAGAGAGAGAGAGAGGTGTATCCCACAGAGGTCCAATGTGGGCTTTAACTATCGTATGGCAGTAAAACTTGGTAGATATTCTAATGAGTTGATGAGGAACCGATTTACGCTAGAATAAAATTAGTTCCAATTTTAGCCACCAGGTGAAAATCAGGCGCTATTAATGCAAGAAAGACGTATGGAAAAATTCCCATATGTAATGGATTAGGTCTAACATCCTTCCAACAAGCACATCACATACTTCACTACCTGATGTTTTCTGCAGCCGGCCGAAGTGGCCGAGCGGTTCTAGGCGCTATAGTCTGGAACAGGTTCGGATCCTGCCTCGGGCATGGATGTATGTTAGGTTAGTTAGGTTTAAGTAGGTCTAAGTTCTAGGGTACTGATGGCCTCAGAAGTTGAGTCCCACAGTGATCAGAGCCATTTTTCTTTTCTGCACATTTGTAGCTCCACCATTGAATTTACGGCTTGCTCCTGCACATGCCTTTGGAGGTAATAGCCAACCTAAAAACATAATTATTAGTCTCCAAATGAAGTAAAATTTGGTTTGATATTGTTCAGTACACTGTCCTCAGTCACCAACAAAAATATCAGCACTTATATCCTTAACCGAGCGAGGTAGCGCAGTGGTTAGACACTGGACTCGCATTCGGGAGGACGACGGTTCAATCCCGCGTCTAGCCATCCTGATTCAGGTTTTCCGTGATTTCCTAAATCGCTCCAGGCAAATGCCGGGATGGTTCCTTTCAAAGGGCACGGCCGACTTCCTTCCCCGCCCTTCCCTAATTCGATGAGACCGATGACCTCGCTGTCTGGTCTCCTTCCCCAAAACAACCAACTTATATCCTTAACACTTACACATACAGGACGTACCTTTTTTCATTTGAGACAACTAAATACCTTAAAACGACACATCGTACAAAAATAAATGTTCTAGGTGAAGAGTTGTTATTAGGAAAAGGGACATCTATATGCGCTACAACTGGTCACTTTCTAATCACTTTTCCTGCGTGGACGAGGTCAACTTTGTACTGTCAAATGGGAATTTTTATTGCATGTCCGGATTCTACGCCACGAAATACGTGCGGTTTACTCAAACCATTGTTTTCCATTTCCATAATTTGCAAATAGCAAGTGTGCCTGTTTTTATGATTAAGAGACGATGCATCTCATTCTTTTCATTTACGATTAAAATGTAAACTTTAGTGTTCCAACGGTTGATATTGATGTTCAGACGTTAAATGAGTGTTGCAAATGTGTTTGTATATTACAAATAGTATGGATAGACACATTTCTGGCAAATAAGCTAAGCTACTTGTATGGAACCGTAGTCTTCTGTTCCTTTCAGGTTTGGTTGTGGTGAGTCCCTAAACCATCGGAATGCTTAATTTCGATGGCCATCCTCGAACCCCGCCATCAGAGTACCTGAATTTGGTGTGTGTATCCATCCAGCTGCCGTAACTATCACGTTGGCGGTTACGCAACTACCGGCGGAATGCAAACCAGAACTATAGTAATATGTGTGGGTTTAGGGAACGGTGACCTCAGCAGTTTCGTCCATAAGACCTTACCACAAATTTCCTAATTTTGATAATCATAGGTGCACCTTCCACGGATACATACATACCCTGTAAACAATCGCACGCTCGCTCCATCGCGCAGCGACCCGCCATACGGTACGCCCCACTGCTTCGCCGGGACTTATAAGCACGTACTCCTCTTCCATCTCCATTGTGGGCAGATGTTCTTCACATTACGGAGTGCCACTTTCGAATTCCCGTCACTTTTTAAACTCTGACAGGAGTCATCCAGTACAATCCACGTTAATACTGGATTGCAATCTCGTGGTATTTCTTTAGCTGGTCTTTACCGGACATCTGAGCTCGAATGAACAGCCAAGGACTTCATCATACCTGTTGTCTGCAAAGGCAACTATCTTGGCTTATGACGTACGCCATCTAGACGTCAACATCTTTATAGTGTTCTAAGCCATTCTTAGAAACAGGTGTATGTTCAAACGTAGTATACGATACGGTCGACAAGTTTAGCACCTCAGACAAACAACTAGAGATGATTATTGGCAGAAACAGTAGCAGTGCCAGTAACAGTGAAGGGGGCGTTGTTTTTTCTTTATTAATTTAACTAGGAAACATAGATTTCTCTGTTACATGAGTGAACTGGTAATGTTAGTACTAGAGTCAGAACTGATGAGTGATTAACTGTTAATATCTGTTGTTAGTAATTATTTTAGAGCGTAGTTATTGTCAGGAAGGCATGCATGACAACACAGAATCGTTCAGGCAGATGTAAGAGTTACATGTCTGTGAAGAATGTTTACATTGGCCAATCAGATGTTTTATTCTCCTTATACATAAATGACCTGGTGGACAGGGTGAGCAGCAATTTATGGCTGTCTGCTGATGACGCTATAGTGTACGGGAAGGTATGAGCGACTACAGAAGTATACAAAATGACTTAGACGACAGTTCTAGCTGGAGTGATCAATGGCAGCTTGCTTCAAATATAATATCTTATTGTTGGTACAACATTGTATAATAGTATTTAGTTCGCGCACATCGTCCTTAAAGGAGCCATCGTATAGAACGCTAGTGCTACCCATTCTTGAGTACTGTTAGAGTGTTTGGGATCCCCAACAGGACGAAGTGTAGGAAGACATCGAAGTAATTCCGAGGCTGGCTGCTACATTTGTTACCCAAAGGTTCGATCAGCACTGAAGTATTACAGAGATGCATCGTGTCTCAAACAGGAATCTCTGAATGGAAGACGAAGTTCCTTCCGCAATGCAACACTGTGCAAATTTAGAGAACCAGCATCTGAGGCTGAATGCAGAACGATTCTACTGCCGCCAGTGTCCTTTTCGCGTAAGGATCACAAAGACAAGATGCAAGAAATTAGGGCTCGTACAGAGGCAAATAGAAAACCGGCTCTCTCTCGCTCTAATGGCGAGTGGAACAAGAGAGAAAATGATTAGAAGTGCTACCATCGTACTGCGGTCTGTGTAGTATTTACGTAAATGTTGATATAGATGTAGATGTAGAAGAACATACCCAGAGTGAAATTAGAGAACGCTAGAGACAGTTCCTTCCAGAGTGAGAGACTCGTCTACTAGATCCGATGTGATGAATCGCAACATGTTTTTAAAGGCTGCTCACGGATTTCGTCATAGGTCCAAGTGATTAGTGACTGAGAGTCATTTCTGCTGATGGTGGAAGTCTGGCCCAAACCAGAAAGGCAGTAATCGATGTCTGCTGACCTGACCATGCATGAAGTCGTCGCCCGTTTTTCGGTCGCTCACATCATGCTAGAGCCGACCCATCTATACGACGGTCACAGCCTGATAATGATATACTATAAAACTCAGGCAGACAGTCCGCCTGTATTTGTACTGCTTTAAAATACAGGGTGACAATTATTGAAATACTTGAAAAAATGTAAATTAGTTAAAAACTACGGCGTGCACACTCTTTATTCAACATGTAAATGTCATTACAGATATTCAGATTCAGCTTATGACATGTTAGATTTGGCCGGCCGGAGTGGCCGGGAGGTTCTAGGCGCTACAGTCTGGAGCCGAGCGACCGCTGCGGTCGCAGGTTCGAATCCTGCCTTGGGCATGGATGTGTGTGATGTCCATAGGTTAGTTAGGTTTAAGTAGTTCTGAGTTCTAGGCGACTGATGACCTCAGAAGTTAAGTCGCATAGTGCTCAGAGCCATTTTTTGACATGTTAGATTTGCTTGCGATTACTGGCGATGTTGTAGCGCAGACGAATAGCGAAATTCTGCAAGACTCACTCAAGTGTCGGAACTACAATGCTGTCGATGATCTTCTGAATGGTTGTTTTCAACTCAGCAATGGCTTTAGTGTTACTGCTGTACACCTTGTCTTCAATGTAGCCCCACAAAAAGGAGTCGCATGTGTTCAGATCCGGAGAAAATGGCGGCCAATCGAGGCCCATGCCAGCGGCCTCTAGGTACCCCAGAACCAGAATGCGGTCCCCAAAGTGCTCCTCGAGGAGATCAAACACTCTCCTGCTTCGAAGGGGTCTTGCATGAATCACATCTTGTCGAAATTTGGGTCACTATGAATAATAGGGATGACATCATCTTCCAAAAACGTTCACATACCGTTCGGTAGCTACCGTGCCATCAAGGAATATCGCACCGATGATTTCGTGACTGGACATTGCACATCACACAGTCACCCGTTGAAGATGAAGAGACTGCTCGATCGCGAAATGCGGATCCTACGGCCCCCAAATTCACCATTTTTTTTCTTATTGACGAACCCGTCCAAATGAAAGTGGGCTTCGTCGGCAAACCAACAATAATGTGCATACTAATTTTCATCGTGCCCCGCGGACAACAGTGCAGCCTGAACGTCCTAACGCAAACTGTTCATAAGTTATGACGACTTTATTCGATATAGTTCAATAACTGTCACCCTGTAGTAATTAAAATTCAGGAAACCGATCTTTTGGATGACTGTAAGCAATATTAGCATATTATTGTTTTCTTAGAACATGTGGCATAAATGGTGGCAAAAAGAAGCCTCTTATTTCCGTCCGTTGCTTAAAATAGCTATCCCGTGTTTTTATAAAGCGTCTTTCTACACCTAATAATGTTTTCGTTGGAGACAGTGGAGATGGCGGTTTCACTGTATAAATGTCGGGGATCATGTCGTCCGTTCGTCAGGTGTTGCTCATTCTGAGCGTCACTTAGCTCTGCGATGGATGCTGGTCCACACGTGGAGCGGACGCGGGCCCCGGCGGCGTCATTCCCCGGAGTAACGAGTATGGCGAGGAGCCCTGCAGGGCGATCACCTGTAAGGCTAATATTTACTGCGGCGAGCGAGCGCGCCGCCTAACTTATTCACGAACAGCTCATGATAGCGCCCGCTGCCCTGTATTATTCAGCGAGACATCGATCTCTTGCGAGTTATCGCAGCGCAAGCTTCCGGCGACGTTGGACGGGCCTGCATCCGCCCGTCGCTCTAACATCCCAGATATGCTTCCACTCTTTCCTCTTCTTGTTTCCTCGTCGCAGATTTCTTCCTCTACCGCCGGATTCAGTGCCTGTAGCGCGTTATTTTTTCATATCGGCAAAATATATTTCGCGGCCGCTGATGCCGCAACTTCTTATATCAGTCGGGAGTATTCGTCAACAGTCTAGACGAAGCAGCAGCGACGAGAGAAATCTTGTACAGTAGTTGCAGGCTCCTTCACTTTTAGAATGGCGTGGCCGAGCGGTTCTAGGCGCTACAGTCTGGAACCGCGCGACCGCTACGGTCGCAGGTTCGAAACCTGCCTCGGGCATGGATGTGTGTGATGTCCTTAGGTTAGTTAGGTTTAAGTAGTTCTAAGTTCTAGGGGACTGATGACCACAGTAGTTAAGTCCCATAGTGCTCAGAGCCATTTGAACCATTTTTTAGAATGGCATCGTACTATTTCTCCAGAGTGATGTAATGCCACCAATTTCAGCACTTACCATATCCAGAGAAGAACGGATTACTCATCTAACATGAAGTAACCCTAATGAGTCTAGTTGGCAAATGTGTCGGAACTGTTTAATTTTCCATTTCCTCTCCTACAGTTTTAGACAGTTTATTGCATATGTCAGGCTCCACCATTAAAATAGTTTGCGAGGGTTTCTTTTAAAAATTCTTTTTGTCTTGATTCATTGCCTTGGTTAATTCATTGCAGATTTTTTTCAATTGGTGTACGTTACTTATTTTTAATTCGTGGTATAAACTGTAAAGAGTACTTTCCGGGTGTATTCACACAAATGTATTTTCTGTAATGATAATGTCAAACGATTTCTTAAAATCCATGAAATCTCTGTGCATTTTTAAAAATTGAACCCTCTTCGTTTTTCTGCAAGATTGTGGTAAAAAAGTTACGCATCGTTGTTTTAGTGTTTGTTCCAAAAAAATATTTAAATTTTTGCTTGGACCCTTTGAGAATCGTTGTATTCAGCGACTGTGAAATGTTTATACTCAGGTATGAACACAGCAGTCAATTACATATCAATCTGTATTTTATTGCAAACCATCTAGATTTCAGAAATAGTGTGTTTAGTAGCGAGTCAGATGGACCTAGAAAGCTTGTAGAAACACAATTTGTTAAAACGACCTTAAATTGCCCATGGCTCAATTCATATAATTGAGATGTGGACGTTCTGTGGTCGTTTTAAAAACATTTGCTTATACAAGGTTTCCAGGTCTATCTGACTCGCTACTAAACACACTATAGCTGAAATCTAGCTAGATCGGCAGTAAAATAAAATTGATACGCGACTGATTAATGTGTTCATCCCCGATTATGTCTTCTTTAGCAATAAACTTCTCTCCTACAGTTTGATTATCAAAAATTATGAAATATATTTTGTAAGAGAAATGAGCCTTCTACCTCTATAATTATTGCGTTTGTCACTTTCGTTGTATATCTCTATTATCTGACATTCATTTCGGTCTTTTTGTGACTATTGCGCTAGCAGTGTGTAAAGTAAAGCAGCCTGATCAGTTATCTGAGTAAAACACGCAGATGTACAATGAGAGCCGTTTTGTTCTTGCGTTTTGTGGAGATTTTTTAACTGGTCGTTCCACAGTAGTGATAGTTCAGCGTAAATGCTTAGAGCTTAAAACTATTCAGTTTAGTAGCAGCAACCACGTAGAGCAGAGCACGCAGAGAATCAGTTCGTGCCTTTTGCGTTTTGCGTAGTTAGTAATCTAACTATACCGGCACAGGTTATTTGATAGACGTTCCAAAGTGTAATATACGTTTCGATCCTAAAAAGTTTCAGTACAAGCGTTAAGTGTGGATAGCGACTGTGAATCTACAACGATGGGCCGTGAACCGAACTGGTTTCTCTTTGCTTACAGCTTCAGACTGCGCTGGCTTTGGTCAAGCAGCTTGAGATTTCTATCAACGGACATCACTTTATGGGGCCTAATAAGGAGATGCAGCGAACTTCCAGTGTGTCTCTGATAGGTCCGTTGCTGTAGCCATTCCAGATACTGGCCACACAGAGGATGAGCCACCCCCCTTCGTCGAGCGAGAGGGCGATTCAAGATGTGACAGGCGGCGGGCAGCTGCGAAGGGCTTTCTGAGGAGCTGGTCGATAGGTCTTACCGGTTTCACAGACTGGTTTCTGGCACTCACTGTCGCTAAATATGATCCTCAGCCATCTGAACTCGTCTTCTCTGCATCGGACGTTGCCTCTAGGTCTGCAAGTTATGGTCGGTTACAGAGGGTGTGTTCGTTGGCAGTCTAGAGCTCCAATGTTAGACACGTGGTGAATAAACATGGCTAATTTTTCTTAAGTATTGATACATCGACTTTTCAAGAAACAACCAAAGCGTAATCGATGGTAATAATATAACTGGGGAACCAATATTTTCGATACACCGCATTTTAGATATCCAGAAAGGTTAACATCTTACTTCCGTATTTCGGGAAGAAATATGTTATTTTAATTTGTTGCGTTGAAGATTGTTGAGAGTTACAGAAGTATTTTCAAGAGATTACTTTAATTTTTACGTACTGTAGTTTTGTTGTGAAAACCAATTTATTTGCCAAGATCGTTGTGTTAACACATTTACTGGATTACTAGCTTCGGCAACAAATATTGCCATATATAGATCTATAAAAAGAAATATGTCGAGGTTACAGCCTTACTGTCTTACAAAAAATGTTTTGGGACATGCATGACAGCTCAGTGACAAAAATTACATAGCCATAAAACCAGGCAGTGGCAGTTACATCAGATGGTGCTTAAAACATTCTTTCACATTAGGACTATACAATATGCTGTAAAATAATCTCATAAAATTCTGCTCGTATGAACGGATACAATAAAAGTCAAAATATTATAATGTATATCTCTAAAGAGAAAAATATACCATAGCAAAGTCTAGGCATTGCAGTGACATGCCAGGTGCGCTGTCACATAATGTGTGTACAACATGGAGGACGAATGGCACGAACGAGAGAGATAGGTACATGCCTCATGTGGCCTCTTCGTGGTATAATGCCCTGTTGGCTGCGGTAGAGTAATTCTGTAGCTTCGCTATATTTTCTTTTTAAAGATATGAAGATGGCAATACCTATTGCCGAAATTTGTAATCCAGTAATTGTGCTAATATAGCGATCTAGGCCAATAAATTGGTTTTCACAGGAAGACTACCGTACAAACTTATGGATCACCTCCTGTACTGAATTATCATGTCAGATAACTTTAATTTTTATAGCTAAAAATAATATTTACGTTGCTTTCAGAATAACAAAATTTATAGAACTTGTTTATATTGAACCCACAGTAATTTAGATTCAGTCAGGAAACCGTTCTTTTAAATTGCAACTAGTATTGAGAAGGAATCAATGCTAACATTTTTAAATTTTTAATAAATTTCTTAATTCAAAGATGCCTCAAAAGAGTGACTTTCGAAAGATGAGTTAATTTAAATAACAAAAAATCATTAATTCAATAATAGCCTCGCTCTCAAACTACTGAAAATGTTCCTACGTCGCTTTTAAGACTGAGAAAAATCTGTTTGTTATTCTACCGTGGGAGAATTTCTCTTTGTTGTGAGTGTCCGATTATCACATTTTTGTGCATATATTGTGATTTCCATTAATAGATGTACAATCCTTTCCTCTAACGTGTTTGAGGCAGTCCATTCAAGAAATCATTTTGACATAAAACCTGTTCCATTTTTCTCAGTGCTGTTATCGCCAGCTTTGTAAATTGCCTATTAGTTTCCTGATAGTGCTGCAACGAGTTTTTTAATCTACTTTAGAGCTGTCCACGATAAGCTGGAACCCAAGCAGTGGGAGGCAAAACATGACCACAGCGAGCAAATCTGTCCTCTTTCTGTCCTTAAACCGCCTGTTACATTCCGTCTAAAGAGCAGATGTTAAGTTGGCCGTCAGACTTACTTTTGGAAGGTATACAGCTATCGACTGCAGGAAACAATTTACTACTTACTACGACATACGTTTCTCCACCCACAGGCTCTAATTGTAAAAAGTTCTAAGCTCTTGAGCAGTTACAGCTACATAGCAGTGGTCATGGGTGAAGACTAAGCCTAGAAACACGAATGCTGCTGACAGTATTTGACGAAACCAAAAATCATTCGATCATGTAGAATGTGGAGTTCCAAAGCGCCATCACATGCAGCGAAATTTTCAAAATTTCTTCTTTGAGAATTTCTCTTATTTTTGTGCTCTTGCCTCTAATTTCCACTACTATTTGCTAGTCTTGTTCACACATCACTTTTTGTTTTGTTAAGCTTATTTGTCAGAATGTGTGAAAAAGACAATGTTTTCTTTAACTCTGAACCTAATAAATGTACATAAACAATTATATTAAATCTCGACATATCGGGGAATGTATCGATATCACCCATAAACCGTCAGTATCATATCGAAGCATAAATATTTATCGATATGTATGAAATATACGACGGTTGGAACTTAAATAGTGGCATCTATTTATTTACAACCGATACAAAAGAGTTACATGTTTGCACCTGTTACTGTCCTTCAAAGTAGTCACCAGCGTTGTGTAGAACCCGTTGCCAGCGTTGTGGAAGGCGTAGTATACCGTTAGCAGAGACTGTTCTGTTGATTGCGCGAATAGGGCGGTCTACTTCCTGTCGCATCTCTGGAACAGTTCTGAAGCGAATGCCATGAGGTGGTTCCTTCATCTTAGGAATCAAATCAGAGTCACAATGACTCAAGTCCGGGGAGTATGGTGGATGGTACAGTACTTCCCGGTCCCGTCGACCGAACAGAGCAGCCAAAGCTTGCGCTGTACGCGCCCGCGTATTGTCGTGCAAAATGATGGGTGGGTTGCGCAGAAAGTGTCTCCGCTTCTTTCGCAAAGATGGTCGCAGGTGATGCTCCAAAAACGAACGGTAATACTGTGCACTGACGGTCTGCCGTGGAGGAACGTAATGCTTTAGGATAACACCATAACAGTCTTACACGAGAATCACCATAACTTTCACCGTACTTGGGCTCTGACGCATTTTCGACTTTCGCGGCGACCCGTAATGACGCCATTCGTTGGACTGACGTTTCAGTTTTGGCTCGTACGATTTGGCACATGTCCCATCCAGTGTTACGATACGGCGTAAGAAAGCCTCTCCTTCGCGCTCATAGCGCTCCAAGTGCGTCTGAGCAGCGTGTCGTAACGCATCCATTTCTGCATTTCCGTCAAGTCATGCGGAATCCATGGTGATGCAGTTTTTCAAATGCTCAGGCGTTCATTCATGATGCTAAGCACAGTCGTATGTGCTAATCCGGTTTCGTGGGCGAACTCATGAATCGTATGGCATCGATGACGGTCCACTAACGCGGCAACAGCAAGCACATCTTCTTCAGAGACGCTATGGCGACCTGCCTGATGCATGCCACAGTTTGCCGACCTTCGTTGAAGGCTTTTACCCAACGTGCCACTGTTCTTTACGGCAATGCCGATTCCCCGCACGCCTCTTGAAGACCTTGATGACACTGTCGTGCTGTACGACCTCTGGCACATTCAATCTTGATCCAACTCCGTTGTTCCTGTTTCGAAAACATAGTGACACCGTTACGTTAGACAGCTCGCTCACTAGTGACTGTATTTCCCTCGATTGTAAGCACGCCGGAGACGTGGGACGGGCGAGTCCATTTGCTCGGAGGTAAGGTAGGTATGTCACCAACGTGTGTGGTCAGCGGAAATAGTAGATTCCATTGCACAGTGTCTCCACAGCAGTGTTGCGACTATTTAAGATCCAACCTACGTAGTTAATTAACTGTATTTCATTCATATCGATACAATGTTGCTATCTCTAGCGCCGAAGTCCCTCGGGATATGGCGGGCAAGGAGGGGATGAAATCAGGAGTGTATTCGGCGAGCATACTGGTGGGAGCCATTTTAGATGTGTTACGAGTTCTTCCGTACTTCATGAAGACTACAGAGTGCAGTCAACGACAGTTGTTAACTCATTTCGATACTAACTATGTGTGTCGGTTCCGATCTGTAGAAATTCTGTCTGATTTCTGGTCCCGCTTGCACGGTGAAGGCGAAACTCACCATGTGCAGCGTAGTTCAAACGATCCTCAGCGGCGCAGAACTGTAGTGGGGTTGTGAACCAGGAACTCCGACGACGGTGTAAGCTGCGAAATCCGTGACTTGCATCGTAAGGTGTGTCGGATGCTGCTAAACAGAAGAATATTCAACTACTCACGGGGGATAGCTACTCAGGTAACGGATACTGGAGTACTGGGCAGTTATTTTATGTTAGAGTGCCCCCAAAAAGTTCAAATGGGACAGCTGTGTAAAAGGGCGCAGGCTAAATGCAAGACAACAAATGACCAAGAAACCATCTTGATCGTAGTTGTCAATTGCGATAGTCGTGTTGAGAAACAAGCAGAGCTCGCAGCTCTCGTAGAAAGCAGTGAAGTAGACACGTGGTATGGAATACCGACGTAACGTTGCCGGAGAGTGGAAGGACAGGGCAAAATAACTATTGGACATCATTCCTATTAAGATTTTTATTAACATTCTCAGGCAAAGTAACTCTACTATTTAGGTAAATAGAACCTTGACCTATTAACCCTTTCGTGAGCAGTGGGAAACATGCTTCCCACTACAGTGAACTCGCTCCTAGTCCCGTGGGATTCACAGTTCCCACCTCTGTACGGTGCTACCACCTATTGAACAGTATAGGGTACTACTTCCAATCGGAAGTTCCCGCCGTTTTTGCTGTACCTTCGCGCAGAGGCATTGTGTAGCTGAGTGTTGCTCTGTAGAGGAGCCTTTCAGTGCTGTTTGCGTGACATTTTGTGGTTTTTTCCTCAAAGCTATAGTATAAGGTAAATACTTTTGATTTACCCACATTTATGAAGGAAAACGTAAAATTGGAACGAGGAGAATTCCAGCTTGAAACAAAAGCAGCCACTTCTGCAGTAAAATGGATGATAGCCGTCCAGTCACTTTCCTGTCCTCAATTCATGACCCATGAGAAACAGCCAAAGTGAAAAGGAAAAACAGGGATGGTACCAGTACAGAGATTTCTTGTCCTGAAGTTGTGGCAGAATACAACAAAATAATGGGTGGTGTCGATAATTTTTATCAGTTACGAGAAAGGTATGCTACTGGCAGACGTTCTGTAAAATGGTGGCACAGAATATTTTATTTCCTGGTGAACGTTGCTGCAGTGAACAGTTTTAAAAATGGTTCAAATGGCTCTGAGCACTGTGCGACTTACCTTCTGAGGTCATCAGTCGCCTAGAACTTAGAACTAATTAAACCTAACTAATCTAAGGACATCACACACATCCATGCCCGAGGCGGGATTCGAACCTGCGAACAGTTTTATCCTGTGGAAAATAAGTAAAAGAGAAAGTGGACAGACTGATCAGCTCATATACAGGATCCATCTAGCCAGACAATTGATCGCTGGCTTCTCATCCCAAAAAAAAAAAAAAGGCGTGAACAAAAACCTGTCTTTCTGGAAAAAAAGGGGTAAAGTACCTGAAGATTTTCGTCATGTGGCTGTAGGGGAGCATCAACCCATTTTGGGAGAAACCTACTGGACGTGCCGTCATTGTAGTACCAAAGCTGCGGAAAAGAGCTCTCGCTGTGTTTGCACATATTGTCAAGTACCACTTTGCATACTCCTATATTTCAGAAAAATTCATGGCAAGTAATTGTGAACAATCATTGTAACAAGATAAGTAAATTTATCAAATAAATATGACATATACCGAAAAAGTTGTTTTTGTCATTTAGCTCCAAAGAAGGGCAGTGGGAAGAATACTTCCCACCTTGTTGCGTGACCTCACTTTCACAGTTGGAGCAATTTTGATATTCTGTATGATAAATATACCTATCTGTTAACTACTATCTGCTCTCCATTCATTTAAAAAAATTTCTCAATAATTTTGCCCACGAAAGGGTTAAGACGAAACTATCTGGTTGTATGAAACAGTTTAAGAACAATTACCGATAACTGGTAAAACACTCTCTTTACGCACAAAACTCAAAAATGATGCAAATAGTAGTGTTTTATGACAAACATAACATGGTAGAAAAACAGTCTTCAAAGCAGGCAGGCCATAAATATCTTTAGGATACGCTTGAGTAAAATGCAACAAATAATTCAGGTCTACCTAAAAGGAGTTCAAGCTGCTTTATATGAAACCACCACGCATCCGGCAATGTGTTCCGGATGAACGGCCCCGATATCACTTAGCGCAAGCGCAATACGCTGCTCACCACACTCCTTTTCAAAGCAACCAGTGGAGACTCGTCCCAAGGCATAAACATACACTGATAGCTTGATGAACAGAGAAGTAACTTTTACGTAAAACGAGTTCAAAAATGGTTCAAATGGCTCTGAGCACTATGGGACTTAACATCTGAGGTCATCAGTGCCCTAGAACTTAGAACTACTTAAATCTAACTAAGGATATAACACACATCCATGCCCGAGGCAAGATTCGAACCGGCGACCGTAGCGGTCACGCGGTTCCAAACTGAAGCGCCTAGAACCGCTCGGCCACAACGGCCGGCGTAAAATGAGTAAAAGCTTAAGTCAACGGATTACAAGCTGACACAGTAGACAAAGTAGGCGTAATAAGTCGTTGAAAGAAGTTACGGTAACTGGCCAAGTCAGTCACCCCCACTTACACTTCATTGTAAGAAGCTGAAACGTCTCTGTTAGATTGGTTTCACACTATTTAACTTGTATTTCGTGCTGTCACGCTCAGTTATTTCTAATTTAGTTTTGTACTTCTTGTTTGTCCCCATTCAGTGGTACACAGTTACATTAAAATATCAATTATTCCAGTAAACATCCAATCCTATGTGCTGTGAATTGGCAGGAGCCAATCCACGGGTTTTGGAGGAAGCCGAAAGGAACGCGTTAAGCTCACGCAGGCTGGCGTGAGGTCTGGAACAGGACAAGTAATGGATACTAGCAAATAAAGTACGTAGCTTCTGGAATACTTAACTTTAATCCATAATTGGTGAACATCGCTCTTGATGGTACATGCATCACAAGATAAATAGCAAATGATAATGGCGCCTTGCTAGGTCGTAGCCAATGACGTAGCTGAAGGCTATGCTAACTATCGTCTCGGCTAATGAGATCGTAATTTGTCAGTGAACCATCGCTAGCAAAGTCGGCTGTACAACTGGGGCGAGTGCTAGGAAGTCTCTCTAGACCTGCCGTGTGGCGGCGCTCGGTCTGCAATCACTGATAGTGGCGACACGCGGGTCCGACGTATACTACCGGACCGCGGCAGATTTAAAGGCTACCACCTAGCAAGTGTGGTGTCTGGCGGTGACACCACACTATGTACATTACCTACATTTTGTGCTCCCAAATTTCATTTCTGTCTTTATCATGTGTATGAATGAGTGTGTAGTGTGTATGTTGAATTTATCTTATGTAGAAGTACAGCATCTGGCTGTCTGCTGTGGTAACAACAGTGTAGCCAACGTAGCTTTCTCAGTCAAGGAAAAAATATTTGCACTCTTTCGCTAGTCATTCGACAGTAGTTGGTGGAGGAAAGGAAACCTCTGGTCTCTTCCGGCTACCTGGGGGAAGTTCTTTGCAGAAGTAGTGTTCTCTCGTCAATCGGGACTGGCCCTTAGGTGAGTGAAGATGGAAGTCTTAAGAGCAACTTGGCGGTGTTGCGTTCGTTAATGTGCGATAGTGTGTAGCTGTTCTGATGTACACGTTTGATTTGTTAGTTAATTTTAAATTTCGGTAGACGAATCCTTATTTTTTCAGAGTGTAGTCAAGAGTATATTTTCTGTATCTAGTGAGTTTTTCCTGTCCTTGCTTTGTGTAACCAGAACACATGGTGTAGGAAGTTCGTTACTCCAGCACAGGTTTAAAATTCAGTTGCCTGACTTCTCTGTTAACTGGTATTTATATGTGAAGTTTTCTCGTGTGTATGTGTTTTATTTCTTCTACTTCTTATTTCGTTTCAGTTTTAAGATTCTGTGGTGATTCCACCGAGTGTATTCCAGTACTTTATTTTAATTCCACGTGATATTTTCTTGCTGGTTGTGTCTATATGATGTGCTCTTTAAGTTTTCACCAGTCTTAGTAAGTTTATTTTGTTAATGAATATTCACGGCAATTGCGTGTGTTCCACGCCAGCGCACCTTAGTTTCATGTGCAAGGTGATGGAGGTAAATTTCTATGTCGGAAAGTGTTCCATAGCATTCTCATTCACAGTACGGTAACTGAATCACAGCGATAAGAATGAACCCTTGAGCCTTTGGCAAATTGGGATGGGCATTACCTCTATTCTTGTGTGTGTGAATCGCGTGTGTGAACTTTTTCCATGCGCGCCTAAGATATCATTTCTCACCGCACTGTACCTCAGCACTCAATATAATAATAATATAAGGGTGTTAATTAATGAAATAACAGACTACGACAGACCATAGTTTAGAATTATTTTGTGAATTTTGATAGACTATGTTGAACTGTGCTGGCTGTTTCTCAGACAAACCCTTCCCCTTTTGTAACATTATTTTTAATACATACCACCTGCAGTTTCTGAAGCGCAAAAGACAGGCCTAATATTTGCAGACTTTTTTCTGATTATCTTATTTCTGTGTTGAGGCTTAAGCTTCTGCTTGCTCTGAATTATTTGATTTATCGTTTGTGATTAAATTATTCCCATATGTTCATTCCATATATTCAACTGGATCTTTTTGTTAATATTAACACGTTAATTATGCTTACCAATTTAGTGATTAATTCAGTTCTTATATTATATTTTCCCAATTTTAATTAACTACGTAGCGACCCAGCCAACTTTTGTGGCACACGAAACTTACAGTTGACTGCAGAGTTCTACAGTGACTAACTTCCCAAAGTTCCTGTTAGCAAATCACTTTCCAGATATCATTTAACTATTAATAACCATCACTTAACACTTCCGGGCTGAGATGCCGTGGTCCATACATAATACTCTTCCCTGACGTTTCGCCTTCAACTGCGGAAGGCATCCACCGAGGACAATCGGCGAACTGCAACGAGAGCACGAGTGAGCACCGTATAAACAAGCCATCCAGAAGGCGCCGCTGTCAATCACGTGACGTCGGCTGTGCTATGATCTCTGATATTGCCAAATTTCTCAATGGAAATTAATCGATTGTCACGCTGTTGCTGCAATGTTGATATCCATATCTTATCCAGCTTAATGCCTTCATCTTTTCTATTAAAATTACTGCAGTGTTTAGCCATCTCAATGGCTTCTCTGCACATTCGCGCATAATAATGCGACGTCTTTGGTGTGACGGTCGTCTCACTAAACTTTATTTCGTTTAGATTCACAGAAAGGAAAGATCAAATTGAATTAGTGGTGTTCTGTGTGCTGCTGTTAGAAGTAACAAGTTTTTTAATGTAGAAGGTGACAGGTAATAGGAGTTCGTATCGGTAGATGCTACACCCTACAACGAAAGTAGTAACTGGTTCAATCTACCGACACCTCGGCTCAGATGATGCGGTTTCCGAAATATTGAAGGAAAATTAGTCTCAGAACAGTTACACATCTCTTAAATTATAGTTAGTGATTCCAACTTACCACCAATACTCTGGCGATGATACATGTTTAATATCTGTGGTAAACATAGAACATTGCTTGTGTATTAAATGTTTTCTTTCAGATCTATTTTGATAAATCAGTTCTGGAGCCTACATGATGTCTAAACGGTCGAGATAATATACTGTACCTCTTATCAACAAATGACCTGGAGCAATTATGAGTTTTAACCTTGGTTCACAATTTTTAAGTATTTCTAAAGTATTCCGTACCGCATTTAACTGAGCATTTTTTGTTGATTTTCTCTTGGCCATTTTGAAGAACCGAAATACATTTTTTTGACAGTATGAGACTCGGAATCGGCGCAAACACACACACACACACACACACACACACACACACGTGTGATGTGACACATATAATGTCTGTAGCGCTCTATACTTCTTTGTAACAGCACCTAAGGGTGAGTCCCGTTCAAATAAATTGCATAAACTGATAGTCACGCAAATTTCATTAAATATAAGACATAGAGACAGAGTCCGCCTGCTTAGCTGCGTGGTTACGTGCTTGCCTCCCTTGCAGCGGGCACGGGTTCGATTCCCGGTCGGGTTGGGGATTTTATTCACTTGTAACGCCGGAAATGCATATCCTCCTATTTCCATCTATTGTACCATTTTTTTTCCTTATTTTGTTACCTGAAGATATAACATTTCTGTGTCTTTATATATTGTAATTGTTTTAATATTTATGTCGATGTATAATTGGTTTGTTTTGTAAATATTATTTGTATTTTACGCTGGGTCTTGCCTAGGGAAAACTATGCTATCGAACGAATACATCGATAGGTCGTGTGGAGAACGAAAGTGTTTAGGATCTTTGGTATAGTGTTAACTCTGCCGCGTGGAGCGCGGGCAGCGAGGGGGGTCTGGTTGGAGTAGTGCGATTGAGCAGGTGTGTTGTGTGACGCTCCCGCAAGTTGCCGCGCTTTCGGGGTTTGGCAGCATGTAATTGCGCTCGACTTGCAATGATAGTTTCTGACACGGTGTCGCGGACGGGAAGCATTAGCTGGCACACATCAAGAGCCCGTTTCGCCTGGTGACCGTGTCGAGAAGAAGGCGCGCCAACATCCAGCTTCTGCAACAGCGACGGCCGACAATGAGTGGCTGTCACCACCTCCTCGACCGACGGCTTCAAACCTTCAATCAACCAACAAGGAAGACTGGAAGCACGTAAAGGTTTAGAACTGTATGGCAGACCTCAGCTTTTCAAACTTTTAAAATTGTTGCATCACAAAATTACAGCAACTTAGCATAAACCTTTGTTGCTCATTGTCCCAATTGCATTGCCAAGCAGGGTCCCTTCCTTTTCCGAAATGAACCCGAGTGTCGTTGAAATTCAAACGCCAGCATCATTCGATTTCACTGCTTTAATTTCAAAGTTCAGTTAAGGTATACATAGCTGGCTACAATATTTAGATTACACGAGCACAAATTAAGAGTGCGAGTTTTGTTAGCATATTTTAGCTTACCTGTGACTGCAACTCAGCTTGGTACGTACTAAATTTTACTATTGTTAATTGTTCAGAATCATTTAATTCAAGTTCGAAGTTAAAGCTCTTATTTCTAAATTGCGTAGATTCAAGTAGCTTTTGAAATGATTGTTGAGGTAGCCCAAGACTAACTGTATTTTACTGAATTTCGATATGCTTCAGAAACAAAGTTCACTATTAATTTCAGTCACTAAATTAACTTTCAATTTTCCGGTTTTATTCATTCTTTTGCTAAATTAAGTCAGAGTGTAGCGAAATTTATTACTTCTGACAAACTTTCAGTTTTCACACTACATGTGTCAACCTTCTAGTGCTAATTATATGTGTAATAACCTTTCTTTTTCAGCTACTATAGTAATTGTCCTTAGGACTGGCGACCGTGATTTCCCCCAAATCTCAAATATCTAATTACCGCTTGTTAATTGTTGACGTAACGGCCGCACGTTTACTTTCTTTATTAACTTTACCCCTTTTCAAAATTAATTTCCACCAGTTTCATTTGCATTTTTCCTTTCATTTAGATGTAACCCTTTCCTCCATCTTTACCGACAAATTGACTTCGGTGACGATTGCTTTTTCCCAAATTTCCATTAGGTACACGCGGTTTAATTTTTCACTGTCATTAAGGGCGATAAGTGAGGGGGAGGTTACACACTCGTGGACTGGGTGTTGTGTTGTCATCACCCTTTCATCCTCATCACAGGCCGCCGAACTTCCCCGGATGGGGCCTCCCGGCCAACATTGCCTTACGCTTATTTCATTTATCGAGACAGAAGTACAAGGCTAGAGACATGATTTATACACATCACATGCAATAGTTCTGTATGGCGTTGATTGTCATTGCACATTTTCATGATCATACTGAAAAAATGCATTTTAGTACTTGGAATAGTACTAAGCCCGAAATTGTATGAAGAGAAAATAAAGCATAAACTTACAGCTACATGCCAGATGGAACTTGCCTTGTCCTTGGATATCACCTACACAGCCACCAACCATAAAGCGGTGTACCGCGGGCTGCCGCAGTTCTGTTCCGCTAGCGACACTTCCCCTGAAAAAAAAAAGACCATCGTCCGGACAGACCTTGAAGGCCCAACGGCACCGACCGGCCGCCGTGTCATCCTCAGACCTTAGGCACCTGCAGAGGGGCAGATGGTTATCGCATCGCTTAACTTCAGGGATCTGACGGGAACCGGTGTTACCACTGCGGCAATGTCGTTGAAACACCAATCGAAAACAGTGCGCAACAACAGACACACGCCCGGTTGTTTTCAAACGAATCTCCAGGTGCTGCCATGGTACCACACGGAGCTAGCCTCGCAGCCAGAGGCGCTGTCATTCTGGCAATACCTCGCTTCCGTAAGCACCGGTCGCAACTAGGAGCACGTCAACCAGAGATTCTGCTCAATTTCATCTCACACTCCAGGCTTACGCAGGCTGCACCCAGCAGCGAGCGAGTATTTATGGCACCACTCGACTTCCCTACAGCCAGTGCACGCTCTGGCCTTACACTAGAAAAAAAAAACTTCGCAATGCGCGTTGCATTCTATAGCTTCACCGACTTTGTTGGTTGGCTGGTTTGGGGTGTAAAGGGACCAAACTACAGAGGCATCAGTCCCTTTTTCCTCATGCAAACACGTTTCAAGGTAAAGCAATTCCCAAAAGGAGTCAGGGAAAGTAAAAAGGCGTAAAATTAACGAAGAACCAGACCGAAAAGAGAAAATGAAAGAAGCGAACCAGAAGAGGCAAAGTTTACTAAAAGGAAAAATGAAATGAAATAAAATAATGAAGCAGATGGCAGGAGCTAGCTGATCACAAGAATAAAAAAGGATGAGCCAGCCACCCTGTAACACATTGAAATCTCCGGCGTAAAAGACAAGGCGGGATGAACACACATAAGGACAAGACGAACACCAAGGTCAAAAAGAAGCAAAGAAAGAGGGAGGAAGAGGTAAAATGGAGGGAGGGTGGAGGCGTGGGCCGGCCCTGGTGACCGAGCGGTTCTAGGCGCTTCAGTCTGGAACCGCGCGACCGCTACGGTCGCAGGTTCGAATCCTGCCTCGGGCATGGATGTGTGTGATGTCCTTAGGTTAGTTAGGTTTAAGTAGTTCTAAGTTCAAGGGAATTGATGACCTCAGATGTTGAGTCCCATAGTGCTCAGAGCCATTTTTGGAGGCGTGGGAGAGAAGGCCAGTTCTCCGACTTTGCCCATTCTGAAGCATCCGAAGTTAACCACCAACCACAGCCCCTCGGACTTCATCCATGCTCGATCACTCTTCACTTACCACCGAAACGGTCTCATGGACTTCGACCATTACCCAGCACCCTATACTCACCGCCGACCATTTCCTTACAGACTTCCAGTCTGACCCAAGCAGTGTTACTCAAGTGTCATTAGACTTAATAAACATCCAACTGCTGTTTGCTATCTGGATACTTCAACCGTAGCGTCCACGTTCTCCTTGGTAACGAAAACTAAAGACCGTTTTTTTTCTTATTTTTTAAATCCAGAACAAATAAAGAGTTAGCTACACTTTCCAGATACTTCTCTACATAGTCGCCGCTCCGACTTAGACATTTGTCGGAGCGTTATACCAAATTTCCAACACCATTGTCATAGAAGGCAGCAGCCTGTGCTTCCCGATAATTCTCTACACTGGTCTATAACGCGTAGCCTGCGCCCAAGTATTGTCTTCGTATCCAGCGTTTCATGTGAACAGGGATGATACTGAGGACGAGCCAATTAGGGCTGTGTTGTGGGTGATCGAACACTTCCCATCGAAAAGGCTGCAGAAGCGTCTTCACTGCCCCTGCAGAGTGCGGCTGAGAATTGCCATGAGAAAGGAAGTGCGTGGCAGTTGTGTTACGTGGACTGCAGTCATTAAGGCGAAGCGTCTCAGTGAGCACTCCTACTTGGAGAGAGACATCAGACATCATTGTTCTAGGCACCTGAACTCGCTCACAGTGCACTCAAAACTGAAAAGATCGTCTTGATGCGATTGACGGTCATACTAGAGACACTACCCAACACACTTATACAAAGATTCATCGGGTTTTCACTGTGGCGTCCACTTCGCGACCGATCGAAACTTACTCTCTGGACATCTCTCGTATACAACATGTACAAGAGCCAAGAGGGAACAATTAGAGTGGAAGACCAAGAGCGAGGTGCTCAGATTAAAAAGGATGTAAGACAGGGATGTAGTTTTTTGCTCCTATTGTTCAATCTATGCATCGAAGAAGCAATGACGTAAGTAAAAGAAAGGTTCAATAGTTGAAGGATATCAACGATACGATTTATCTACATCTAAATCTACATTTATACTCCGCAAGCCACCCAACGGTGTGTGGCGGAGGGCACTTGACGTGCCACTGTCATTACCTCCTTTCCTGCTCCACTCGCGTATGGTTCGCGGGAAGAACGACCGCCGGAAAGCCTCCGTGCGAGCTCGAATCTCTCTAATTTTACATTCGTGATCTTCTCAGGAGGTATAAGTAGGGGGAAGCAATTTATTCGATACCTCATCCAGAAACGCACCTTCTCGAAACCTGGGCAGCAAGCTACACCGCAATGCAGAGCGCCTCTCTTGAAGAGTCTGCCACTTGCGTTTGCTATACATCTCCGTAACGCTATCACGCTTACCAAACAACCCTGTGATGAAACGCGCCGCTTTTCCTTGGATCTTCTCTACCTCTTCCGTCAACCTGACCTGGTACGGATCTCACACTGATGAGCAATACTCAAGCATAGGTCGAACGAGTGTTTTGTAAGCCACCTCCTTTGTTGATGGACTACTTTTTCTAAGGACTCTCCCAATGAATCTCAACTTGGCACCCGCCTTACCAACAATTAATTTTATATGATCATTCCACTTCAAATCGTTCCATACTTATACTCCCAGATATTTTACAGAGGTAACTGCTACCAGTGTTTGTTCCGCTATCATATAATCGTACAATGTTCCGCTATCATATAATCGTACAATAAAGGATCCTTCTTTCTATTGTAAGAGGTATGCGCTGCCTGCGATATGCAAGGTATAAGAGAATCGCTGACCAGAGAGCAGTGTTGACTGAGTAGGAACTGTGTAGCTGTAGCAGTAAGTTGTTGCTAGTCGCTAGTCTGCGGTTGTCTGCAGTCTGCTCTGGTCGGGAGTCTGGAGCCTGAGTATTATTGTATAGGGTAAAAAGCAGCCTCGCGCATATCTAGTAATGTATCTGAACTGTCATCCAAATGTTTTAAAAATCTCCTAATAATAATTTTTGTAATATAAAGTAATTGTTTTTACAAGCATTAATTTCAATTTAAAGAATTTATTAATTTCTCCAATCCATGAACATTCCGATTGTTGCAAAAGAAAAATCAGTTTGCTTCCTTTCATAAATGACAAATGTATAGGCCAGCATTGCACAGAGCTGTGCCGAAAAAATTTTAGGTAAGAGCAGATATATTCGCCGTTTTTATTGAGGTAAGAATTTTTGCTTTTTTATTCAGAATAATCTAACAGTGCCATGACGCAGCACTGCTGTCGTCCAAACATTTACCAGGTTACAGAATTTTTTTTTATTATTACGAGGTTTAGGAATTTTTATGTTTCGAGCTTACATTAAATGAGAAAAGAATTTTGTGGGTACATTAAATGTGAATGCATTTCTACACGGAGATTATAAATGGGAACCAATTTTGTTCTGAGGTCACACAAAAATTAGAATCATTAACCAAATAATATTTATCCAAATTTTGTGGGGAGGTTACACTATGTATTCGCAATACATTACATTTGTCTATGTTAAGGGTCAGTTGCCACTCCCTGCACCAAGTGCCTATCCGCTGCAGATCTTCCTGCATTTCGCTGCAATTTTCTAATGCTGCAACTTCTCTGTATACTACAGCATCATCCGCGAAAAGCCGCATGGAACTTCCGACACTATCTACTAGGTCATTTATATATATTGTGAAAAGCAATGGTCCTATAACACTCCCCTGTGGTAAGCCAGAGGTTACTTTAACGTCTGTAGACGTCTCTCCATTGAGAACAATATGCTGTGTTCTGTTTGCTAAAAACTCTTCAATCTAGCCACACAGCTGGTCTGATATTCCGTAGGCACTCACTTTGTTTATCAGGCGACAGTGCGGAATTGTATCGAACGCCTTCCGGAAGTCAAGGAAAATGGCATCTACGTGGGAGCCTGTATCTAATATTTTCTGGGTCTCGCTGGTGACGTTGCTTTCTTCAGTGAAAGTGAAAAAGAATAACAGGCTCTGTTGAAGGGAATGAACTGTCTAAGAGTGCAGAATATGTATTGAGAGGGGAAAGGAAGAAAGAAGTAATGAGGAGTGGCAGGAATGAGAATAGCGAGGTACTTAACATCAGGATTCGCGATCACGATGGACGGAGAAAGAAGGCCGTAAAAAGCAGACTAGCACTGGCCAAGAGAAGTCTATTAGCATCAAACACAAACCTTAATTTGAGGAAGAAGTTTCTGAGTGTTTACCTTTGGAGTACAGCATTGTACGGTAGTGAAACGTGGACTGTGGGAAAACCGGGACAGAAGAGAGTCGAAGCATTTGAGATGTGGTGCTACAGAAGAATGTTGAAAATTAGGTGGACTGATAAGGTAAGGATTGAGGAAGTTCTCTGCAGAATCAGGACTAAAAGAATATATGGAAAACACTGACAAGAAGGAGGGTCAGATGGTAGGATATCAGTTAAGACATCAGGGAATAACGTAGGTTACAAGCGCTACCCTGAGACGAATAGGATGGCACAGGAGAATTCTTGACCCGCATCAAACTACTCAGAAGACTAAAAAAAGAAGATAAGTTACCTAATAAATAACTATTTTAACAAGATAAACGGTAACAAAATATTAGCTACAAAACTGAAAATACATTGAATGTATACAGAAATAATGTGAATAAATAATACTTACCAAGAACTAATAAGGTTAATACTAGCTGTATCATTAGTACTGCTGTTGCTTTTGCTGGTAATAATAACAATAATAGCGATATGAAATATATTTATAGGCGTATAAAAGTACCATTTCTGACATAGCGAGTTTTGATGGAAAAAATTTAAATAGACAGCACCATCTAAGAGCACAGGGAAGTGAGGAATGTCTTGTTAGAAAGTTGCAATGGGACACAAGTTACTAGAGAGACGACGGTAGACATTATTGTTGATTCAGTGAGTATGCCACCAACTTGTTGTGTATTGACATTTTATAATAAGGGATAGGTCATTTCAGAGTCGGGTGCCTGCTACTGAAAAGGATTTCGAGAAATCGGCTGAGTGATAGAATGGCGCAGGAAGGACTTTGCTTCGGCGGGAACGAGTGTTTCTGCCATGTTATTCAGATAATGGCGTTAATGTCGAGGAGAAACATGGGAGACAGTGTACGATGGTAAGGTAGTAGAGGGTCAGAATGTATGGAAAGCTCTGCGCTTCCAGAATGAGATTTTCACTCTGCAGCGGAGTGTGCGCTGATATGAAACTTCCTGGCAGATTAAAACTGTGCCGGACCGAGACTCGAACTCGGGACCTTTGCCTTTCGCGGGCAAGTGCTCTACCAACTGAGCTACCCAAGCACGACTCGCAGCCCGCTAAAGGCAAAGATCCCGAGTTCGAGTCTCGGTCCGGCACAGTTTTAATCTGCCAGGAAGTTTCATATCAGCGCACACTCCGCTGCAGAGTGTAAATCTCATTCTGGAAACATCCCCCAGGCTGTGGCTAAGTCATGTCTCCGCAACATCCTTTCTTTCAGGAGTGGTAGTTGTGCAAGGTTCGCAGGAGAACTTCTGTAAAGTTTGGAAGGTGGGAGACGAGGTACTGGCAGAAGTAAAGCTGTGGGAACGGGCCGTGAGTCGTGTTTGGATAGCTCAGTTGGTAGAGCACTTGCCTGCGAAAGGCAAAGGGCCGAGTTCGAGTCTCGGTCCGGCACAGAGTTTCAATCTGCCAGGAAGTTTCAGCTCTGCGCTTGTCTGTACGTGCATAATATGTCAAAATATGATCAATGAGTCGCACGTCACAGATAAAACTGGACAGTTTCCTGTGTGAAAAAAAAATATTTGACAATGTCTTGGCTCTTTTCGAAACACTTAGTTCTCACGATACTGTATTCTCCGAAAGTTGGCTGAAAAATTTGGGAATTAATACACGTAAAAATATGAATGCTTTTAGTAAAATGTTGTCTTGAGAGGGGTGGGAAAATTATGACCCCCCATGAGTGCCGCCGCCCGCTCCCCCACCATTTTCATCCGTGCCAGGCACGTGTGATGTCATCAGTAGCGACGTGCAACCTGTAGAATGCGATTGGTGTGCCGTGACGTTGGCTGGCCGTGCGACATTCCCAGCGAGCACGTCTGCGTGTCCATTACACGGCCGCCGGGGGGCAGCAGCTGCTGTAGCGCGCACTCCACGCCACGTCCCAGAATGGCCTTTTGCACCAGACGCAGGTAAAGGGAGAGTCACGAACTGCTGCTATTAATGCCAACCTCCACATGTCTCTTTCTTGAATAACTGACTGATTGTGTTGATATTTCGGATTATTTTATTAATTTTCAATTCGAGATATATTTTTCTTGTACGAACATGTTTGGAACATTCATCAATTTTATACGTTCCCCAGAGCGAAAAGTACAATTACTTTCACTGTCATTTTTTTAATTGTAGTCATCAGTATCGCTTATCCGTAATAGGTCAACGATAATATTTTCTACTTATTCTTACCATTCGGTGAAGAAGTAAGGAGACTAAATTACTTAGTAATTATTTTTTTTAAATGAATCTCTATATGTTCCCTTTTATATGTTAACTAGCTGATGACACGGCGATCCCTTGGTATGTATTTATTCCTATCTTCTGCTAGTCTATCTCCTCGTTTCCCCTCTCTTCGTCCATCTCCACCTTCCTCCCCCTCTCTGTCCATCTCATCCACCCTGACCCTTTGTCCAGCTCGTCCACCTCCTCTACCCCCAATCTCTCTCCATCTCCTCCTGCCCCTCTCCTCGTCCATATCCTCCTACACCTCTCTTTGCCTATCTGATCCTCTCCTCTCTCTCTGTTCATATGCTCCTCGTCCCTCTGTCCGTCTGCTTCATCTGCTCCTTCCCCCTCTGTACATCTACTCCTTCCCCCTCTGACCATCTCCTCCTGCTCCTTTCTAATTCCATCTACTCTTTGTCTGTCGTGTCTTCCCCCTCCCTTTGTCCACCTCTTCCTTTCTCTCTCCATCTCGTCCTCTTTCCTTTCTCTGTCGATTTCCTCCTCCCCATGTCCATTTCATCTTTCCCCCTCTCACTGCTCCTCTATTCCTCCTCTGCATCTCCCCCCAACTCCTCTCTTCCCTTTTTCTTTCCATCTCTCCCTCTCCCCTCTACCTGTCCATTTCCCCTCCCCTTTTTCTGTGCATCTCCTCCTCCACCTATCTGCATCCATCTTCTACTTCCCCTTCCCTATTTCCTTCTCCGCCTTCCCATGTCATCACCGCCACCCCAATAGAAGGCTCGTGGTTCTTGCTCCCCCTGTATTTCTTTGCGTGTCGTAACTAATCTGTGTGCCATGTTTCGTTGAAATCGTTCCAGCTGTTTGAGATTATCTCTTTACCCGTGTCTTTGCCTACGCACACATATGTCAGATATATTTTAAAAATTTCACATGTATTTTACAGATATTTAACACGTACCTCCAGCGAATTTCGCCCCACAGTTTGATTTTCACTCAGCTCATTGTTTACAACATCGTATCTCCTGAACTATGTGTAACACAATGATATATTTTTGAGGTTCTTTCAGCGCCATATCATGATACTGTCTCCTAAATCTGTAGTGGATAGAGTTATTAGTAAAGACGTAATAAATTAAAACATCTTGCTTCGTGCGGCAGTTTTACTGCATGAACAGTGAAAAAGCAGTAAGCGGTAAACTTTTCTCGTTTCGTCCGCAGTTCGTGGTCTCACGGTACCGTTCTCGATTCCCGAGCACGGGGCCGCGGGTTCGATTCCCGGCGGGATCAGGGACTTTCATCTGCCTCGAGATGACTGGGTGTTTGTGAAGTCCCCATCATTTCATCATAATTCATGAAAAGTGGCGAGATCGGACTGAGCAAAGGTTGGGAATTTGTATGGGCGCTGGTAAACGAGCAGTTGAGCGCCCCACAAACCAAACATTATCATTTTCTCGTTTCATCATTTTGTGGAAGTTGTTTGCGAGTAAAAGTTCCTTAAAGGTCTGAAATCATGTCTAAAGTTTGCTGCGAGACACTAAGTGCTCTCCTTCTCAACTACTGGATCAACAAAGTATGGGTGTTCACATGTCGTGGGCTACACTGCTTTTTCACACCGACCCCCACACCATTGATACGTAGCTGGTTATTACCCCCACAGAGCGTCTTTCCAGACAGTAGGTGATACGGGTACCACGTTTGGTGGAAATTACTCCGGTGGTTTAGCAGGTAATATGGAGCATACAAAACATTATGACCACTGGCAACCGCGACATTGGATGCCGCCTGGCGGCGCTGTGGCCACGTGACGCGGTAACAAAAGCTTGTAAGCGGAGCAGATACGGACGGGGATCATCCTAGCGAAGATATGGGCTGCAAATGGTGAAATCCATTGAGATAAGAGGCTTCGACAAAGGGCAAATTATTATTTTGCAGAGCCTGAACGAGTAGCTCGAAAACGGCGAAGCTGGTCGAATGTTCATGTGCTGCTGTCGTGAGCATCTACGAAAAGAGGTAGAAGGACAGTGAAACTACCTCTAGACGCCAAATAAGAGGGCGCCCGCAACTCTTCACAGAATGTGGGGTTCGGAGGCTTGACTGCTCTGTAAAGTGGGATAGATGGTGATCTGTGGCATTTCTGCCGAAAAAACACACTGCTGGTGCACGCACAAGTGTTTCGGAGCACACCGTGCATCGTACATTGTTGAACATGGAGCTCCGAAGCAGCCCACCCATATGTGTTCACATGTTGACCCAACGACATCGTCAATTTCGACTGCAGTGGATATGGGATTAGACCGTCGATCAATGGAAACGTGTTGGTTCGTCAAGTGAATCACATTTTTGGTACTCTAGTCAATGGTCGTCTCCAGTTATCAGTGTCTCGGGGGCAGAACCGTACTGCAGTAGTTTCAGAAGCAATACAGTGAACTCACGCTGATGTTTCACCGATCAAATTCGCCTGATGTAAATCCTATGGAACCCACTTGGGTCGTTATCAGGCGCTATCACCAAGTACGCAAATCCGGGGCCTGTTTTTTATGCGAATTACATGATCTGTGCGTAGACATCTAATGCCACATATCTCCACAAACCTATCATCTATTTGTAATTAGAGAACACGCTGGGTTGTCACAGATGAAAAACAGCCTGGAGAGGCTTTCTTTTAACTACCCGTACTCAGCGGCAACTCATGGAGTCTCTTCGAAAAAGCGACTGCCAATATCTGTGGCACAGCAACTGTGCGAGGAGCACGATATTTCCCTCTCTTTCTGACTCAGCACTAGTTCTTCTTTCTAATCAATGCTTACTGAATCCTTCCATGTTCCATATGTAGCCTACTCTTCAGTATCTACGTTACTAACGATAGTGTCCCTGATATTGCCTAGTGTAACGGAAACAAATAGCACGCAACATTTCAAAGAACAAATACAAGCTTATCGTTGTGGTGGTACAACTCGCTTGCCCCTCGTTTCCTCTAATCAATGGAATCGAACGAATATGATACCGTACTTAGGTACTGAGTAGTTAGTGATTCAGTCAGTCAGCGTGAATATAGATTAATCAAAGATTATCAAGGAGTTGAATCTGAACGGGAAGGGGTGTACCACATTCGTAACAATGGGAAGAGCCGAAATTTGACTCATTAACTTAAATGCATTCTGCACTGAAGATTTACAAACCAACAGGAAAACGAATATTAAGCTCTGATACTTGGGGGTGGGGAGTGTACTAGATCCAAAATCAGATTTCATATAAGAAAACATCAATTAAAATAAAAGTTAAAAAACGATATCACAGACTCCAGTAGATGATTCAGACGAAACCTTCGCTTCTTGCCGTATTATGCTCATGCCGGCCGGCATTTTTCTTCCGATCGCCTGAATCATATAGATCATTTACCTCTTGCAACTAGTAAACGACTTCCAGAATGTGATTTTCACTCTGCAGCGGAGTGTGCGCTGATGTGAAACTTCCTGGCAGATTAAAACTGTGTGCCCGACCGAGACTCGAACTCGGGACCTATTGCCTTTCGCGGGCAAGTGCTCTACCAACTGAGCTACCGAAGCACGACTCACGCCCGGTACTTACAGCTTCACTTCTGCCAGTATCTCGTCTCCTACCTTCCAAACTTTACAGAAGCACTCCTGCGAAACTTGCAGAACTAGCACTCCTGAAAGAAAGGATATAGCGGAGACATGGCTTAGCCACAGCCTGGGGGATGTTTCCAGAATGAGATTTTCACTTTGCAGCGGAGTGTGCGCTGATATGAAACTTCCTGGCAGATTAAAACTGTGTGCCCGACCGAGACTCGAACTCGGGACCTTTGCCTTTCGCGGGCAAGTGCTCTACCAACTGAGCCACCGAAGCACGACTCATGCCCGGTACTCACAGCTTTACTTCTGCCAGTATCTCATCTCCTACGTTCCAAACTTTACAGAAGCTCTCCTGCGAAACTTGCAGAACTAGCACTCCTGAAAGAAAGGATATAGCGGAGACATGGCTTAGCCACAGCCTGGGGGATGTTTCCAGAATGAGATTTTCACTCTGCAGGTCCCGAGTTCGAGTCTCGGTCGGGCACACAGTTTTAATCTGCCAGGAAGTTTCAGTAAACGACTTACTCGGATTTCAAAGGCTCTCACTACTTCTGTAAGTGGATCAAGGTTTATAAATAGACTTTCGTCAATGTGGCGCAGAGAAAGTCTCCTGTGATGGATACAGATCACGCAAGCATTACATGTTGACCGATCTGAGACACTGACAAAAGAGACTCTCTAAAAGCTCGGTCTCAGCAATAAAACAGCAGACAGCTAGAGTAGGCACTGTTTTCTGTTGACAGAATAAAGAGCCGTCCCTTGAAAAAGAAACTATGTCCTCTTACAGGTGATTCTCCGGGAATTCTCCAGATGTGTTAGCTCGGCATTACCTAGCTGGTCCTAACCGCCAGCTGTCTCCCATGAACGTAACCTTGCGCTCCTGGCGTCCTTCAAACCAAGGAGACTCTCTATCGGTTACTGATATCTTCGTGAGCACCTACAATTAAGGTCTGAAGGGCGTTTCATTACCATTAACGAGGCCAAAAATTTTTCTTATACAAAGGGAGCGACGACATGTAATTTGCGACTCAGTCTCGCCTCGGAGACACGTAGGAAATTGGAAGGCATGATATTTCTTTTAATTTGTAGCTTAACTCTGTAACAAAAGAAATGTAGAATCACGCTGTCTTTACAGATTTACACATACTATAGTCGCGCCACGAGAAATCCCATGCCAGAGGGGCGAAGCTGTGATAGGAGAAAACTGCGCAAAACGTGTAGCAAACCCTTGCGACAAATGTTAACCGTAGCTCCCTCTACAATCGTCCATATGGAAAAGTTCGTTAAAAGTTATTCAGATTTCTCCAAAGTATAAACGTATTTTAAGCTACTAAATCCTCATTAACGATTTGTCGTGCTGAAAAGTAATGCCTCCGAATTTTTAATATGAAATCTCTTAAGGATTTTTAAATAAAACAAACGTTTTTAACATTATACATCATCATTCTTCGTGTCTACATACTTCTGTTTTAACGTTGTCACCTTGGGACCAAAACATTTCTCTCAACAGGAGACCAGTTTGTTGATGCTGTTACTGTAGAATGTTTGAGATTGTTGACGGAGCCACAACGTCACCTCCGCTTGCACCGCATTATCAATATCAAAGTGAGTTCCACGACGCTGCTCATTAAGTTTTGGAAACAGATGAAAATCGGATAGATCGAAGGCTGGATTGTATAGAGGACAGTGAAACCAAAGCGCTAGATTTTTGCAGATGTCGCAGCGCTCTTGTGTGATCTGTCATTGTCAACCCAAAGGATAGCATGCTTCATGCGTGGGAAACTTCGATTTTATGGTTTCAGAAACTGCATTAGAGCACGCTGTTTCTCACGCACCAACATGGTAACGTTATACATTGCCATGTTAAACGCTACAATTCGGAGCCGTCTAGCAGCAAAGAGCAGCAAATCTGCAAACATGAAGGATAAAAATATAAAGTGTTAATTATGTTTATCGTGTTTAAAAATCTTGACGAGCTCTCACATAAAAAAATCGGAAGCATTACTTTCTACAACACTCTCATATAATAACTTGGCTTGTTTTTTGTATATATATATTTTTTAAAATTGTTTCACAACCTGAGAAATTCTCATAAATATTTCACGTATAGCGCTTAGGATGTTTCATACACGAATTAAAAATCAATTTTCAGTACAGTGAAAGGTGTACAACTTTGCTTCCGCCGTTTGCCGATAGGTGGCGACAACGGTAAATAGCCGTCGAAAGAAACAGATCGCAGAGTCAGGCAGTTAGTTTGGACCTCGGTCAACATAACCCGATTCAAACATTAGTCGTTTGTGTCTCACCATAATGTTCTTCTTGATTGAAAATGTCAATTTACGAGCCTAATTTTCGTCATTTGCGGGAGGTGTTACTGTCTTGTTCCAATATGAAGAAAACAGCAGCCGAGTCTTATCGAATGCTATCAAGTACGTATGATAAGGACGTTATTAGTGAAATAACGTGTCGTGAGTGGTTTCAACGCTTCAAGAACGGTGATGTTAACGACGTAGACCGGCATAGTGTGGAAGAGAGAATGTTTCCGAAGATGCAGAATTGGGAACATTTCCGAGTGAAGACTCGCGTCAAACTCAAGAAGAAGTGGCACGATTAGTGGGAGTGACACAGCAAGCCATTTCAAAACGTCTCAAGGCTATGGGAATGATTCAGAAACAACGAACTTGGGTCCCGTGTGAGCTGAAACCAAGAGACGTTGAACGGCGTTTGTGTGTTTCTGAACAGTTGCTTCAGAGACAAAAACGGAAGGGATTTCTGCATCGCATTGTGACCGGGGACGAAAACTGGGTTCATTAAGATAACCCTAAACGCAAAAAGTCATGGAGATATCTCGGCCATGCTTCCACGTCGACGGCGAATCACAGGTACTCGTTATCGAGTGCAATTAACGCGTTTGAGCAGAGAATTAAAAGACAAATGGCCGCAATACAGCGAGAGGCACGATAAAGTGATTTTACAGCTCGACAACGCTCGACCCCATGTTGCAAAAGAGGTCAAAATGTACTTGGAAACGTTAAAATGGGATGTCCTGTCGCAGGTTCGAATCCTGCCTCGGGCATGGATGTGTGTGATGTCCTTAGGTTAGTTAGGTTTAAGTAGTTCTAAGTTCTAGGGGACTAATGACCACAGCAGTTGAGTCCCATAGTGCTCAGAGCCATTTGAACCATTTTTGGGAAGTCCTACCCCACCCGCCTTATTCTCCAGGAATTGTTCCCTCTGACTATCATCTGTTTAGATCCATGGTGCATGGCCTTGCAGGCCAACACTTCCGATCTCATGAAGAAGTCAAAAATTGGATTGATTCGTGGATCGCTTCAAAAGATGAACAATTTTTTTGACACGAGATTCGTACGCTGCCAGAAAGATGGGTGAAGGTAGTGGCCAGCGATGGAAGATACTCTTAATGAACATGTGTAACCAATTTGTTTCCTTAAAGCCTCAAATTTTGGGGAAAAAACGGTGGAAGCAAAGTTGTACACCTTGTATTTTAAATCCGTCAGTACTACTGTTCCGCAAATAATTCACTTGGTACAGCTGAGAGAAATTAGACATCTTCTTCCGTCATAGCAAGAGCCAGAAAAGCAGGTCAAGTCGAGCAGACCGAGCAAGTAACGCCAAGGCTGCCTGTCGACGCAGTGAGTACCGTTGCCAAGACACCAAAGTGTTTACTTCGCGCTGTCGCCAGGCAGGGCAATCAGAGGCGCAAGAGTGTCGACACAGCAGATAGGCAGAGTCGCCAAGGAGCGGATGGCCCGACTGCTTAAAGCTCGGGTCTTGATTCTGTCGCCACTTGTGGGGAAGAAACCAGTGCCGCAGCAAAACAAGGGACGATCAAGCCCGAATAAGTATTCCTCGTTTTCAGTTAGAGTTATTGGAGTCTTCCGGCAATCATCTTCGAAGATGAACCTACGACAATCCGCAGTCTTCGTCTCTACTAATCTAAGAGTTTCCAATGCCCTACAAGTCTCGTCCTCTGGACTTACCCGCAGCTAACCATGGCGCTGCTGTTGATGCCGTTCCACTCTCTGGGCTTAGCGCTCTCCAAACGGTGAGCCACTTGGAGGGCCTACATCAGTTCATGCTGGGTTACACAACGGAGATCTCTGACTCTCGTCCAGGGTTGTCCAGCCATTCAACAGTCATCAAGTGTTTGGGCAAACTTTTTGCTACTTGCTTCTGCTTGTACAGAATCTTCTGTTGTGCGTTACCTCTTCTGTGCGGGGTCTCCAGGGTGGTCATGCAAACCTTGGCCGTACTTGCCCGGGTCTGTTAGCAGCCTCTCGTCGGCTCAGTGTTCTCGCCCTGCTGGGTCAGCGACCTTGCGACCTCCTTGTCACTCAGGCCACCGCTTACTCGCCTGCTGTCTGCATGTGGCCAAAGCCGCTTGCTGATCACAGCATCTTCCCTGCCTGATCGTGTACTGCTGACGCTGGCGGCCACTGGCTCTCTGAAGCAGCGACTTTACTATTGATGTTCTCTAACAAGTGAATGATTTTCAAATGCTGTTCCCCTGACGTCTCATCGGGTATCTAGTAGGCACCGACTCACCACACCACTTCTACCCTGCCATAGGCGGTATGAATTGAAATGTCGTGTGACGAGGGCCTCCCGTCGGGTAGACCGTTCGCCTGGTGAAAGTCTTTCGATTTGACGCCACTTCGGTGACTTGCGCGTCGATGGGGATGAAATGACGATGATTAGGGCAACACAACACCCAGTCCCTGAGCGGAGAAAATCTCCGACCTAGCGTGGAATCGAACCCGGGCCCTTTGGATTGACAGTCTGTCGCGCTGACCACTCAGCTACCGGGGGCGGACACCCTAGGTGGTGGATTCGGTATCTTAACCTCTGCCGAGCGATGTAGCGAGCGGTCTAGGGCGTCTTCCCATGGTTCGCGCGGCTCCCCCGTCGGAGGTTCGAGTCCTCGCTAGGGCATGGGTATGTGTGCTGTCCTTAGCATCAGTTACTTTAAGTTAGATTAAGTAGTGTGTAAGCCTAGGGACCGATGCCCTCAGCAGTTTGGTCCCACAGGAACTTACCACAAATTTCCAAATTTTCTTGACCTCTATCAACCCTGCTCCAAAACCCACCATAACGGCCGACCAAGCCGATCGAGCACGGACAGAGAGCACTTTGTGACCCTTCTGGCGTTTGTATCAATCAAATTATCTTCAAAAATTTGATATAAAGCGACAGCGTGCAATTATGGTCTTAGCATATGACAGTCAACTGATAGTTTCATTGGGATAGGATACTCTGTAACTATGACATGTGGATGTTACACAGCTTTTGTATGGTAATTAGATTATAAAAATAGTTAAGCTTTGTACAAACCTATCTTAGTCAGTGGCTGATCCGTTTCCGCTCCACTGTCCATGTTCCCACGTCCAGGTTGCCTATCGAACGGCTTCAATGGAGAAACACTTGATATTCAATATTCTTACAATTATTACCAGAATTTAAAAATTTTAAAATCAGTCATAATCTACACATTAAGAATGTTAAACGTTTAACGCAATAGAACAACTATTACAGTAAGAAACCGTGTGTATTTTGTGAGGCAGCGTCACTTAAGGCGTGCAAATTCTCCAGATGAAATTTTTCCAGTATTTGAGTCTTCAAAGGAATACAATACTGCAGTGGCTATGTTGTTAAGAAGAACTATGTAGTGTTCCTTCGGACATGCATGAATGGTGATCTCTGTAAATAAATAACCTGAGTGAAGACTTCAACGACGAACTTGAACGAATGTCAAGCGACGTCCACCTAGACCAATAAACTTTACACATAACCTTCAACCTCTAACAATTTTTTTCTCGCTGACACCCCCAGCAAAATGATGAAAGGAAAAAACGTTTTATCGCTTACTACATTTTCGCTGTTCATGCAGTAAAAATCAGCCTATACTATAACGTTTTAATTTATTACTTCTTCAATACTAACTCCATTTGCAAACATATAACAGACAGTATCCATACATACCCCTGAATGTACCTGCAAAATTATATTATTGTATGACACATAGATACGAAGTGATGAAGATGCGTGAAACATTAGATTTTGCTTAAAACTGAGTACGAAGTATCCACACTGTATTCATCCAGTGTCTCACGTACATGCCTAACGTCAAATATTTAACACATTAAAAACGTCTTGTAAAATAATCAGAAGTTTGAAGCTGTTTCATACATGGAAGTTCAATTCTTTAAAGGACAGAATTAGAATCCAACTAGAATTTATTTTGTTTAACAGATCTGAAGATGGATTACGTTCCCCTTAACCCGTCATTTTGAAATAAACAGCGATCGGCAGACAGAAAAAAAGCCTATTTTGTGTAAACAAGGATCGCAGATAACTCCCTGTGGCAATATGTCCAGTTTTGAAAAAATATCAACCACGTTCATTGTTTGCGTGATAAAAGGGCTAACGTCGATAGTTCAGACTGGAGCTCCGGCGTCTGCTTATATGTCACAAGCTGCTGCGACCACTCCTGGCGCCGGTATAACATAACAGATTCAAAAACTAAGGTACATATTTTAGTACAAAATCCCAGGAAGGTGAGAAAAAGATTTTGAGCAAATCAAATCACCTTTCTGTTGTCCTGCTACAAGGTGAATAACGTAGTTCAGAAAGCTGAGAGAACACACACACACACACACACACACACACATAGTAACGCAACCCATCCCCCTCATGCAAAAGAGTAGATTGCTGCCGATGTTTAGGGCGCATGGAAGGAGACTGACAGGTGGCCATCCCTCCGGAGTCCCTTGTACCGAACGTATTGGAAAACTGCCCAAGGGGACCAAATCGCATCACATCGGATTTTTCTCCTTGGGCCCTCCGATCGCCTTACAGCGCCTGTGACAAAGTCCAGTGGCCAGGGAGGGGGTTCCCCTTTCCCCTGACGAAGAACGGCAGTGGATGGGGGGGGGGGCGGGGGGGAGCTAGGACGGAGTCGCGGGCTGACGGACGGCGGCAGGCGGAAGTTTATCTGCGTCCGCCGAGATAGCGCACCTAACGACGAGGCTGCGGGATCGATGCGGCGACAACTCGTCGCGCCCGACTCGCCATTTGTAGCGCGTTTTGCGAGACGCGCGGCGGCCTGTGGTGGGGGCGGCGGAAGCCGCAGGGGTATTCCCCATAGATGACATCGAGCGGCTAGGGCTGTTCCGAAAGCAGCAGAGTGTCGATACCCACTCAAAAGACTAGTACCTAACTGATCCCACTCAAATGGGTGCTCCAAACGTATTGATACCTACTCATATCGATACTTTTGTTTAAGTTTTTATGCAAATGAATGAATACTGAGTATATCTGATATTTTACGGTACTGCTAGTGTTATGAAGTCTAATAAAACATAAAATCCCTTCATTTTTATCATAATCTTTCAACGAAAGGTCACCTTTTGGAAGCTTTCCCAAAAGGACCAATTAGGAGACAATTTATTTGTATTCTGAGTCATAGCTGCAGCAGCTTTTGAAAATAAATACTCACTAGGTACAGGTGTTGCAGTGACCATAAGATATTGTTCAGCATATTCGTAGACTTACTGAAAAATGACTGTCATCTTTTCCTATTCTACAAATGGGTTGCTTCCTAAAGAGACTACAGGGTTTGCCAAATAATGCAGTTTTTACTGTATATTAGGAATGACGACACTTCCCAGCACTGTATGTTTTGATTTTATTTTCAACATACTTTCTCAAAGAGTCTTGCAACTTCGAAATTAAGACTGACAGTTACTCGCACTTGCGCAGTGAATGATATTGTATTACTGACAAACATTAAAACAACAACTCATAACCTAAAAAATAAGCCTGCACAGATATAAAAAATTTGTATCGGAGGACATCACCAAGAGAATCATTAGCTAATAGGTTGAGTCACACCTTTCACTTGTTCCATCAGGCTCAGAGGTACTTCTGACTTTCTGTTGTTTTCTTTCTACAACTGTTCCCTGAGTACTGGTGTTTTTGTATAAATTGGACGTATTTCCACAAAACGTCAGTTTTAAAATATTGCTGGTGCTCGTCATTGACTTTAGTAGAATTTGTCCACACTTTTAACTTCAGCTGACCCATAATACAATAAAAGCTAACGAACTTTTAACAATAAGCGCCCAATGCACGATTGAAAACTACAACAAACGATATGGCCGACGAACACATGAACAGGTCCGGCGGACGGAGGGCGCTTTGGGAGTCAGAAAGAAGACAGCACGATAGAACAATCAGCCATTATATAGGTGATAGCCCTGTTGCCTTTTCTTAGGAATAAACTTTTGAGCTATGTCTAGGGAACATGTGTTTAACCAGAAGACATTAACGAGAGTGTCAGCATAGATGTCGAAGGAGGAACTGTTCAATCAAAACTAACGCAAAAGTTACTGTCATCTGTGGGAGTTCCAGAACTCCTCACAACTGGCGTACCTTTTATTCCATGGGAGATGTAGAGCTTACAGACATGCTACCAGAATATTTGTTAGAGCATTTATAATGTTAAGTGATGAGTTTCTCTTCTCCCTCCACAATTGTTCATAAAGAGTTCTCATCCTTAACCATCTATCAGTGATATTCCACTGCACCATTATCTACATCCAGGATATACAGAATTATTCGAGAGCGAATCATACAAACATTATAGCTAATGCCATCTCCAACCGATATTCTCTAGTTTTCTCTGTTTTCATTTTATTAAACGCAAGTATTCTACTATCCATCCTCTCCCCATCTTCAGAGTACTTTGCCTCGATGTATGTGGTTCGTCATGTCATGGGACACCACTAAAATATTGCGGTACTTATGTGAAAGATAAGACTAGAGGTTGAAAATACCGCTTCAGTTGTAAATTTCTTTTATTATCACCACCAGTTTCGGGCTCTCATAAGCCCATCCTCAGGTGTCGCACTGAAAATAGCAAGAGGCAGGAGATAATTTTTACATCCCACAACACATATAAAAACATAAAATTTATAAAAAGTTTTAAAAAGCTTTTAAAAAACGCTTCGAAACCGCCGGTCGGGCTAGTTGCTGTGGAATCCACATCAATACGAAAGTGACACCAGACAGTATTACAGACGACTGCCTGGGTGGGGAAATATACAAATAAAACCAGGATACATACACTGTGCTGTGGCCCCCGATCGCCGCGTGTATCAGGCGCGGTTTGCTACCTATGAGCGCAGAACAGGGAGTAGCGGATGTGAGCGAGGAAGCAAATTGGTAAACCAGAGTGGCAAAAGTGCTGCCATCTATTGACGTAGAGAAGAACGCGGGGCCACTAGCCCGGCCGTTCACAATTTGAATTAGTGGTTTACATTTAAAATGAAGACAAAACAACAAAACAATTACATAAAAATACACGAAATGAGTTAAGTGAATTATGCGTAGTAAAGGAGCGTATTGAACAGGTCGGTACAGAACTGTGGTAAAACTGAGTGGAAGCTGCGATATACGATTAACTTTTCTTTTACACGAGTGGCAGACAAGTTTTAAATTTAGTAGGGATATGTAAGTGGCAACGTGGAACGATACGCCACAGTCATCAGTTAAAAAAAAAAAACACATACACATGTGCCACTCCTATTTACAAGCTATCGTTACTGATCAAAAGGGAAAGTAGCAAAACCTTACAGTCTATGCTGTCAGAAAGTAATATGCCAATTAATAGCTAGCAGCAATAACACTAAAAGGACACATTAAAAGTGGCGTCAGTTTAAAACCTGCTAACCAACAGTCGACAATTAATCGAGGCTTACATGAAATAAGACCTGAGACGCATTTTACATCATGAAAGACAGGTAATTTTTTTTTTTAAATTAGTGAGGGCACAGATAATGCCATGCCATAGCCATAAGATAAATGAATACATGAAAACTTTTATCAAGGGAGGTCAATTTTACAGCTATGTAAAATGAACTAGGTGGACCTTGCGGACCTCATAATAGGAAACAGGTATATGCCCCGGCAGTCGTCCGTAGTACTGTATGGTGTCACTTTCGCATTGACATAGGTTCCACAGCACCTAGCCCAACCGGTGGTTTCGAAATGTTTTTTAAAAGTATTTTAAAACCTTTTTATGAAATTTTATGTTTTTATAGGTGTTGCGCCGTGTAAAAATTATCTCCCTTCTCTTGCTATTTTCAGTGCGACACCTGAGGATGGGCATATGAGAGGCCGAAACGGGTCTTGATAATGAAGGAAATTTACAACCACTAGTATAATGCTCAGTTGCGGATGTTCGTCCAACAGGATTGTTTGTAGTGAAAAAATAAGAACTTGGGAGAACTAGACACCTCATTATCTCGTTAGCATGCGATTACGGACCATTCACCTCAGGCCAGAACCGAATCTAAACACACATTTCCAGTGTTGACACGGTGTTATACAAAAAAATTTGGGCCATTGTAGACAACACTGTGGAAACTTCAAAACCATTTGGCATTTTTTTTATTTGAATCACCATTCTTCTGGCAGGTTTGATGCCTGTGGCAACCACTTCATCTCAGAGCAGCACTTGCAAACTACAGTCTGTATTGTCTGCTGGAAGTATTCCAGTCTTTGTCTTCCTTTACAGTTTTACCCTCTGCAGCTCCCTCTAGTACCATGGAAGTCGTTCCCTGATGTCTTAACAGATGTTCTATAGTCCTGCCCCTTCTCCTTGTCAGTGTTTTCCATGTACTCCATTCTGATTCTGCGCAGAACCTCCTCATTCCTTCCCTGATCAGTCCACCTGATTTTCAACATTCTCCTGTAGCACCGTATCTCAAATGCGCCGATTCTCTTCCGATTTTCCCAACATCCATGTTTCTCTCCCATACAATCCTCTGCCCCAAACGTACATTCTCAGAAATTTCTTCCTTAAATTAAGGCCTATGTTTGATACTAGTAGACTTCTAATGGTCAGGAATACAATTTTTGCCAATGCTAGTCTGCTTCTAATAATTTCCTGCTCCCTCCGTCTGTCTTGGGTTATTTTGTTACCTAGGTAGCAGCATTTCTTAACTTCCTCTACTTCGTGATGACCAATCCCGATGTTAAGTTTCTCACTACTATCATTTCTGCTACTTCTCATTACTTTCTTATTTGTTAGATTTATTCTTAATACATATTCTGGTACTCATGACACAGTTCATTCCATTCAACAGACCCTGTAATTCTTCTTCACTTTCACAGGGGAAGCAAATGTCACCAGTGAATCTCATCATTGATATCCCTTCACCATGAATTTTAATTCTAATCTTGTACTTTTCTTTCATATTCGTCATTGCTTCTTCGATCTACAGATTGAACAGCAAGGGCGAAAGAGTATACCCGTGAGTTACATCCTTTTTAATCCGAGCACTTCGTTCTGGTCTTCCACTCTTATTGTTCCCTGTTGACTCCGGTACATATTGTATATTACCCGCCTCTCCCTATGATGTACCCCTTTTTTCTCAGAATTCTTAACATCTTGCATCATTTGACATTGTCGAATGCTTTTCCAAATACACAAATCCTGTGAACGTGTCCTGATTTGTCTTTAATCTTGCCCCCGTTATCAACCGCAACGTCAGAATTGCCTCTCTTATGCCTTTACCTTTTCTAAGCCCAAACTAATCGTCATAAAACAGATCCTCAATTTTATTTTCGATTCTTCCGTATTTTATTCCTGTCAGCAACTTGGATGCATGACCGTGTAAACTGGTTGTGAGATAATTCTCGCATTTGTCTGCTATTGCAATCTCCTTAATTGTGTGGATCATATTTTCCGAAAGTCAGTTACTATATCCCCAGACTTATTATTTTTACACCCCAATATGAATAGTCGTTTTGTTGACACTTCTCCCAACGGCTTCAGAAATTCTGACGCAATGTAGTCTATCCCTTCGGCCGTAATCGGTCTAAAGTCTTCCAAAGCTCTTTTAAATTCTGATTCTAACACTGGATCCCATATTTGTTCTGTATCGACTGCTGTTTATTCTGCTGTCAAGTCATCAAACAGTCTTCCCCCTCATAGAATCCTTCAGTGTACTCTTTTCACTAAACCACTCTCTCCTCTGCTTTTAACAGTGGAATTCCCACTGCACTCGTAATTTTAGCACCCTTGCTTCACATTTTCCATGTAGTCATTTCGCCTTACCTTCTCTGCTGTTCCTATGTATTTCACTCCTAAGTGACTTGTATTTCTCAGTTTTCCTGAACGTTTCTGTACTTCCTTCTCTCACCGGTCAGTTGGAGTGTTTCAGTTATCAACATATAAAGTCTGAGTTCTTTAGAAAGAAGTCACAAAGGTGAAGGTGATCTTAGTCTAAGCACTGTCAATGAAGGTCAGACAACATCTATATTTTCGTAACTGTGTGAGGGCCAGCAGTAGATCGCCGTATCCTTCTTTGAGCGTAGTGAAGTTTTCTCTCGCGATAAAGAAGCAGAGTGTCTGCACGCTGAAGAAGCTGTTGGAAGCGCGTCAAGCTACAGCCATGGCCTTAGGAAAGCCGCACACATTCATTGCTTGGCGCTTCCTCACGGCATCAAGTTGACCGCGAAAGGTTTCTGGTAAAAGCGTTGCAATCTGTGCACACTTTACAATCTTTGCAACCTTTGCAACTTCAGTAAAACGGAATAGGTACAAAGAAGAGTCAGTTCTTCATTGTAGGAGCATTGTAGGAGCGTAGATAATAATCTCCTGAGAGAAATACAGGGTTTGTGCTGAACTAAGCACTGTCTCGGTGAGTATGTGTGTGTGTGTGTGTGTGTGTGTGTGTGTGTGTGTGTGTGTGTGTGTGCGGATAAGTGAGTGGGTGACATAGAAATGGTGAGAGAGGGATAGTAGATGCATTCAAATAAATTTTGTCTGGAACAATAACAACATTTTTATAGAACTAAATCTAAATTTGTTCCAGTTCCCGGTCCAGACCACGTCATTCGAGATACTTTCATTGGCTGTCAAGCAAATATCAGATAGTAATAATCCTCTCTTAAATATTCTCAACTTGGAACCCCTTTGCCCCTCTCCCAGCTTGCAGAAACCTCGCTGAGAAGAACCGAAAATTCCACAGTAGGCCTCTTTTTGGCGAATTAAGGATGAAAAACATAGGGCAGACCACCATATAAAATATAAAAATGGCATTATTCAGTAAACAATCGTTAACGGAGTACAATGCTTCATTTGGCCGCACCTTACGTTCATCACCTAAAGAGAATTTTAAGGATAACATTTAAAAAGAAACGTCACTACTCACGATTGCAAGAACTCATTTCCCGCAATATTACTGATTCTTCATTTTACTCAACATGGCAAGGTGAGTCTCCCATCGTCTCTCGCGGGAGTCCGATATGTTTTAGTGGCAAACTTAACTCAAAGTAACGAGGTAAGCGATCGCTGCAAGTGCTTAGTGGTGATGATAATAAATGAGTAATCTAACCGGGGCTGGTACCTCTAATCTAGTTAAGTTTAACGGTTCTCTGTGACACAATAAGGATGAAGCAGATCACATGACTAGAGTACTGCTGGTGTTAGACAACTTAAATGACTTAACTCTACGTAGCTTTACGTTTTCTAAACACGGTCATTGCCAGAACACTGCGCAGGGACCTTTTGAATGAAAGAACCTGTCATTGACTGAATTTGGTGTAGTTTTTGTTTCATATGTTTCTTATATCACTGCTGCAAGTAGCTGGTGTAACTAACGTTCGTTTGTACCATGAATTTCGGACCGGAGGTAACCAGTTCGAGTTCTGGCGTTAGAAGAAATTTTTTATGAGGCAAGGTGAAGGATAGTTGGTTGCGTACAATATGTAATTGTCACACATTGCACTCAACGATTCACAAGATTATGACGTATGATGTATTTGGGAGGTTCTTGGTGTCACAATTGCCTTCAGCTTGATGATGTTTGTGATGGTCTGATGTTGAAGTAGCTCATGAAGACAATAAAAGCACAGTCATTGTTACAACTTCTATTTATTCACGTGAACGGTTTATAGGTGTTAAATTTCATTATCAAACGTTACGTGGATCATTACGTCAGTTGACCAAAAATTAGACAATGATGCATGCAGCTGAATTTTCGAGCCATCAACGTACAAGAAAGGATGTTCACCTATACTGTATGATTCTAATTTTTCGACTTAGGATACAACGATCCATGTAACATTTAATGATAACAATGAATGTTTCAGAACCGCTCATGTGTTTCTGTGTGGATTATTCATCATTCCGTGAACTGAAAAATAAAAATTTGTTGCAAATACTTACAGCCGTAGGAACGTTTGTTTAAACCTGTAACAGGTTCATAGCAACTGTGCAACCAAATGTAACGAACTTAAATTCCGCATAATATTTAATAATAACAATGAATGTTTCAGAACCGCTCATGTGTTTCTGTGTGGATTATTCATCGTTCCGTGAACTGAAAAATAAAAATTTGTTGCAAATACTTACAGCCGTAGGAACGTTTGTTTAGACCTGTAACAGGTTCATAGCAACTGTGCAACCAAATGTAACGAACTTAAATTCCACATAACATTTACACTGGCATTCTTCCTCCTCGCTCGCGCTGGTCAATTTAAGAGGCAGGTACAGCATCTAGCTGCTCATTTTAATCGTTATTTACGTATTTCCTGGTTTAAATCTGCCATCTCTTAGCAGTCTTGTGTAAAATTAAATAACTGACAACTACACAATTTGTGTTTATCATCCATCATAAAATTTCTCTTTTTTATATCTTAATTTTTTTCATTTTGCGATAAGTGATTATTCCTATGGAAACACTTATCCATATCGTCCAAGTAGTTATGCAGCACTGCTTACACATACTCCTTATGAGAGGCCATTAGTATGGTCCATACAACTGAGGGAATTCTGTCGTAACAATACTTCATCATCTTGACGGGTGATGAAGCATGGTTGCGGCAGAATTAGGCTATAAACTGATCATACATTTCCGGGGCAAGCCCTGAAGACTGACGGTAAGGCGCTCCCATCCATCATAGGGTATTGAGCTATTGCACACGCGGACAATGGTCACCAGACAACGTGATGCCTCTGGGTAGGATCTTGTTTCACATATTCCAGTCGACAGGGAAACTGTGGCATCTGGCTGATGCCTCACGAACCAGCCACACAACAAGTTGGTGCGGGTTGCCGCCGTATCAAGGCGCCTGATACTCAACAGCGCTCATCTTACCTGCGAGAGATGCTGTAGTACCGGGGCCCTGCAACGAACATGTGACGTCACACTAGTCGGCTTGTACGCCACATTTCGTGAACGTTCGGCTAAATGCCCGCAGGAAAGCAATACTTAATTGAGCAGGTACCCCCTGAAAGTCTTAACTTTGTTGTGTCCTATGGAGAACTCGCATGCGTTTAAACACGCAGTCAAGAATTATTAAACTCGTCTGAAACAGTTACTCGCTCCCCGTCGGAGACGGCTGCTGGCACTCGTAAGACTTGCGGTGTCACATACTGTGACGTACGCACCAAGCCTATCTTTCTCGTGGGCCTCGTGTAGTATGTGAAGGCGTCATATACATCGGAATAGCCAGCACCAGCTCACTTCCAAGAGCCACGTGACGCTAGACAACTTCCTGGTTCTTCTCCATAGGGGGCCTTTGTAGGACATCACCCAACAGCTCGTCAGTTAATGCGAGTTTCATATCAACACTCAACACCGGAAAAATGGTTCAAATCGCTCTGAGCACTATGGGACTTAACTTCTGAGGTCATCAGTCCCTAGAACTTAGAACTACTTAAACCTAACTAACCTAAGTACATCACACACATCCATGCCCGAAGCAGGATTCGAACTTGCGACCGTAGCGGTCGCGCGGTTCCAGACTGTAGCGTCTAGAACCGCTCGGCCAGCCCGGCCGGATCAACATCGGAAGTCCGCAAGTACTCTTACATTCGTCAGAGCACAATACCGCCAGTCAGAGCCTGACATCGCTAGTACAGTATTTACCCTACAGGTTTTGCCTATGGCAGTGTTTCGTTACGTTAACCGACAGATGTGTAGTCGGCCTGTACGTTCAAGAACCGTGACTGTATTTTACAGCTGTTGCGCTATAGCAAAGCAATGACGAGAGAAAAATTTGTATCACCCAATGCGTGAAACACAGCCGTATAGTGCAAGCAAAGGGGAGTGAAGACACCGGGCCGCTCCTGGAGGAGTACTGGGAGAACCGAATTTGTTGAGGCCACCTCGCGGCAAGCAGGAAATCCGGGTTCGAGTTCCGGTCCGGCACAAATTCATGATTGTTCTGTAATATTCTACATCTGACGCAGAATTAAAAGCGCAATTAACTGTGATTGTATTATGGTGTCCAGAACTCTGTGTTGCTAATGAAGTTCTGTGGTTCTTGGCTACATGGAAACATTTCTATTCTTGTAGCACAACGGGATACTAAAGTGGCGATGAGGAAAACGTTTATTTTTTCTGAACACCTCACGTGTCAGCGACAACTGCTTTTCTTCCAGAACTTCGTCACCAGTGTCTTGTGCTCAACCAGGTAGTTTTTCTCTTTCACGCTCCGTGATTCTCTGTCTTCTTTTCTCTGTTTCGATTCATTTCTGTGATAGCACGTATTCCTTCCTTGTTCTGGTTCACTGCACCCCTCCGCTTCTCTTGCTTCCTGTCGATATTGGGCCCTATTTTGTGTTTTTGTTTCTGGTATCGCTTGCCCCTTTTGGTATGACTTCTTCCACACCAGAACTATCGCTCCTGCAGCTTGGACAGTTACGAGGTCAGCAGTTGAACCGTTTGACCTAGCATATCGCTAGTTTGACCCAACGTTCGGTGTCGACGTCTCCATGTGCTACAGAGTGGGCAACACAGCGTCTGCATCACGCACAGCACTTTCCGCGCACCACCAAGCTCTTTCGACGGCGCCTCACCTGTCTCTACGATCTCTTGCCCAGGACTCATCCCCGCTGCCTCCGCAATTCGACATTGCCTTGGATTTTCAATACCGTGCTTTACGGTACGTGTCCACTTTGTCAATATGTAAAATTCTCCGACGTTTCGACCATTATTGCAAACGGCCTTCCTTGGGTTGTTTTGCTTACTACTTAATGAGAAAAATTTTAGTTCTTATAAGGTAGTGGAAGAAACTGTTTTCGTAATCAGATAAGATATTGAGGAAGAGGAGGAGGGGTGTTAGACGTCATTTCCTTTATTTCTTGCCACTGGTTGAAATAGGCGAATGAGAAGCTGATGGCAGTTATGGCGTAGCGCTGTTTACTTGCTACATAGCGCCGGCTGAGACGTGCCAGCAGTCTGTGTACCTAAGAGGCCACTGTGGTCTCCCGCACGCCCGTAGGAGTTGCTTAGAGAGATCAATTGTCTCGTAATGCTGTTACCTGCAGGCAGCCAAGATGCCGGAATTCTCTATACAGGTTAACGGGTCACTTGGTTATTTCTGTCGCCTCTCTAATCTTCTTCCTCAAGGTAAGTGCTGTTCCGCAAAAACTGCCAGTACAAGTACTAACGATCGACAGATGTAGGATCGATACGGGTATAAAACTTACTCCTACATAGCTGTGGCAAAGACTGCGACATATTTTCCCTCTAACAGCCCACAAATTTGACTATGATCTGACACGTAATCCGGTGAATATAATGATGCCAGACAGCCGATATATCTTCTGCTCTTACTCGGGCGAATCAGAGGGTAAAATCAGTGATTAGATTTGTAAACGTATACCTTCACTACTCCCTAAGCCACACAATGGATACAGAGAATTCGTTAGTCACTGTTCTGGTCTCTGATTGTGGTTATGTGCTACGTGTCTGACATACCACCCCAGTACTGCAGACGCTAGAATCTGGATATGTTTTCAGCTGGAACAAAGGCTCTTCCACCTTCTTCGCTGCTGAGATTTCCATCTTCATCGATCGTTGAAAACGTTGGTTTCCTTTGTCTGTACTCTTGACCGGGACCTTTACGGGGTGCTAACATCAAAAGCCTGCCGAATCCCGTCTTGTTTTGCGAGGTGCTACTCCTCCCCCTCCTCTTTTCTCAGCTTGGTAAATGACCGGCTTTGGCGATTTTAACAATAAACCATGATGATATAAATGTTACTGGTTTTTCTTAAATCATTGTTATTCAACGGGTATTGTGAATTTGACACTATCAATTGTTCTTTAATACACAAAAAATAAAACATTCAACACACCAAACGAACAGAAGCAACTAAAATTTTCTGAAATTCGTTAGCAAAGTATTTTCAAGCCTTATAGTTTCGCCATCAACGCTCTGTACAAGGTGTCAAGTTTGTCTCCATAATATATACAAAAATGCGTTAGTACAAAATATCAAAAACATAAAAGTTAACTTTCTCACTGTTTCAACCAGTTATAATATGCCTTCTTTCCTTGCTTTTGGCATTTTTATATAATTATTTTTTAGTTTCAAGATTTTGAACATGGCTGAAACAGCAACTGTTGAAATTCTTCCCGGTAAATGATAACAGCCAAATAATAAATCTTTATCCTGCAACTGTTTGGCTGTTACCATTTACCGTGAAGAACTTTTTAGTTTGTCCATCACAAATTTTTAATTCCTTTATGAATATGTAGCCTTTCCCTCTCTTGTTAGGGACGAGAAATATTATAAACAAATTTACTTGCTCGAAGATGGGAGCCTCACAAGAAAAATCTTAGACAAGATTAATAATGTACAGTAGACAATGAGCACATTTAAACTGTCGCTTCTATTTTATTATTTATCTTTCTTTGCAGTACGCAACTGGATATAATTAACAATTTCTTATAAATATTTACATCACACATACCGCCCTATCTCATAAGATCACACGTAATGACTAGTAATACACAGTCCAGCCACATTAATGTGACCACCGCCTATGTACGACGTCAATGTGCGATAACCATATACATACACCAGGCGCCAGCACTAGAAAATAGAGTAGTCGTTATCATTATGTGGAAACGGAGCGATTTATGTGACGTCCAAAGACACGACCATTGGCTTTCGGTCCAAGGGTGGAAATATTTCCGAAACGGTAGTTGTTGTTGTCTTCAGTCCTGAGACTGGTTTGATGCAGCTCTCCATGCTACTCTACCCTGTGCAAGCTTCTTCATCTCCCAGTACTTACTGCAACCTATATCCTTCTGAATCTGCTTAGTGTATTCATCTCTCGGTCTCCCTCTACGATTTTTACCCTCCACGCTGCCCTCCAACGCTAAATTTATGATCCCTTGATGCCTGAGAACATGTCCTACCAACCGATCCCATCTTCTTGTCAAGTAGTGCCACAAACTCCCCTTCTCCCCATTTCTATTCAACACCTCCTCATTAGTTACGTGATCTACCCATCTAATCTTCAGCATTCTTCTGTAGCACCACATTTCGAAAGCTTCTATTCTCTTCTTGTCCAAACTATTTATCGTCCATGTTTCACTTCCATACATGGCTACACTCCATACTAATACTTTCAGAAACGACTTTCTGACACTTAAATCTATACTCGATGTCAACAAATTTCTCTTGTTCAGAAACGCTTTCCTTGCCATTGCCAGTCTACATTTCATATCCTCTCTACTTCGACCATCATCAGTTATTTCGCTCCCCAAATTGCAAAACTCCTTTACTACTTTGTCTCATTTCCTAATCTAATTCCCTCAGCATCACCCGACTTAATTCGACTACATTCCATTATCTTAGTTTTGCTTTTGTTGATCTTCATCTTATATCCTCCTTTCAAGACACTGTCCATTCCGTTCAAATGCTCTTCCAAGTCCTTTCCTGTCTCTGACAGAATTACAATGTCATCGGCGAACCTCAACATTTTTATTTCTTCTCCATGGATTTTAATACCTACTCCGGATTTTTCTTTTGTTTCCTTTACTGCTTGCTCAATATACAGACTGAATAACATCGGAGACAGGCTACAACCCTGTCTCACTCCCTTCCTAACCGCTGCTTCCCTTTCATGCCCCTCGACTCTTATAACTGCCATCTTGTTTCCGTACAAATTGTAAATAGCCTTTTGCCCCCTGTATTTTACCCTTGCCATTTTTAGAATTTGAAAGAGAGTATTCCAATCAACATTGTCGAAAGCTTTCTCTAAGTCTACAAATGCTAGAAACGTAGGTTTGCCTTTCCTTAATCTATTTTCTAAGATAAGTTCAAATGGTTCAAATGGCTCTGAGCACTATGCGACTTAACTTCTGAGGTCATCAGTCGCCTAGAACTTAGAACTAATTAAACCTAACTAACCTAAGGACACCACACACATCCATGCCTGAGGCAGGATTCGAACCTGCGACCGTAGCGGTCGCCCGGCTCCAGACTGTAGCGCCTGGAACCGCACGGCCACTCCGGCCGGTTCTAAGATAAGTCGCAGGGTCAGTATTGCCTCACGTGTTCCAAGTTTTCTGCGGAATCCAAACTGATCTTCCCCGAGGTCAGCTTCTACCAGTTTTTCCATTCGTCTGTAAAGAATTCGCGTTAGTATTTTGCAGCGGATACTTATTAAACTGATAGTTCGGTAATTTTCACATCTGTCTACACCTGTTTTCTTTGGGAGTGGAATTTTTATATTCTTCTTGAAGTCTGAGGGTATTTCACCTGTCTCATACATCTTGCTCACCAGATGGTAGAGTTTTGTGAGGACTGGCTCTCCCAAGGCCGTCAGTAATTCCAATGGAATGTTGTCTACTCCCGGGGCCTTGTTTGGATTGATGTATTTCAGTGCTGTGTCAAACTCTGCACGCAGTATCGTGTCTCCCATTTCATCTTCATCTACATCCTCTTCAATTTCCATAATATTGTCCTCAAGTACATCGCCCTTGTATAGACCCTCTATATACTCCTTCCACCTTTCTGCTTTCCCTTCTTTGCTTAGAACTGGGTTTCCATCTGAGCTCTTGATATTCATACACGTGGCTCTCTTTTCTCCAAAGTTCTCTTTAATTTTCCTGTAGGCAGTATCTATCTTACCCCTAGTGAGATAAGCCTCTACATCCTTACATTTTTCCTGTAGCCGTTTTGCACTTCCTGTCAATCTCATTTTTGAGACGTTTGTATTCCTTTTTGCCTGCTTCATTGACTGCGTTTTTATATTTTCTCCTTTCCTCAATTAAATTCAATATTTCTTCTGTTACCCAAGGATTCCTACTAGTCCTTGCCTTTTTACCTACTTGATCCTCTGCCGCCTTGACTAGTTCATCCCTCAGAGCTACCCATTCTTCTTCTACTGTATTTATTTCCCCCATCCCTGTCAATTGTTCCCTTATGCTCTCCCTGAAACTCTCTACAACCTCTGACTTAGTCAGTTTATCCAGGTCCCATCTCCGTAAATTTCCACCTTTTTGCAGTTTCTTCAGTTTTAATCTACAGTTCGTAACCAATAGATTGTGGTCAGAGTCCACATCTGCCCCTGTAAATGCCTTACAATTTAAAACCTGGTTCCTAAATCTCTATCTTACCATTATATAATCTATCTGATACCTTCTAGTATCTCCAGGATTCTTCCATGTATACAACCTTCTTTTATGATTCTTGAATCAAGTGTTAGCTATGATTAAGTTATGCTCTGTGCAAAATTCTACCAGACGGCTTCCTCTTTCATTTCTCTCCCCCAATCCATATTCACCCACTGTGTTTGCTTCTCTCCCTTTTCCTACTCTCGAATTCCAGTCGCCCATGACTATTACATTCTCGTCTCCCTTGGTTTACTTTTGTAAAAAATTCGCGTGCCTCCGCCGTTACAATACACCGCTCATGACGGTCCAAAACCGGCGCCCAGGCAACTGTGGTGCACCCCGTACCATGGATGACAGGGAGAAGGACATCTACGAAGCCGTGCACGAGCAAATAGGCGTGCAACTGATGAGCTGCTGACCGTCAACATGAACCAAGGGGCTACCAACAGTCTCTCCTCGACAACCGTTCAGCGAACGTTGTTGCGCACAGGCCTCCGCAAGAGGTACCTGGTTAATGCACCCATGCTGACTGCTGCTCATATTCGAAGAAGGCTGGAATTTGTACGCCAGTATCGCAGCTGGACGTCGAATGAGTGCTGACAGCTGGCCTATTCAGATGAATCTATCGGACAGATGGCCAATGGCGTGTACGGCCCTGCAACAATTGTCGGAAAAGTCCAGGCCAGAGGATCTGGGGAATGTTTTCGTGGCGACAGACACATAAAACTTCACAGATTTTTGAACTCGGGTTATCACGTAATCGTGATTTTTTTAGATTCATAATTGGGACGTGACTTCCACTCACATACTGCATGTTGATCCAAGTATATTGTCACGTCTGCAACCTCGTCATTCTGGAAGGTCAGTGCTTCAACGTAAGTATGCATCTACCCTTGGGGACCATCTCCATCCCCATGTACAGTCTTTTCCTTGGCGCGATGGAATCCACCAGCAAGATAACGTGGTAGTGTACATGTGTGGTTCGAAGAGCGCCAGGACGAGTTCACAATACTCCCCTAGCCAGCAAACACCCGAATTTAAACCCAATCGAGAATCTGTGGGACCACCTTGATGGGGCTGTTTGTGCCATAGAGATACCTAGCGCAGCTGGCCGCTGCACTGGAGTCAGCATGGCTCTATATCCTTGTCGGTGCCTTTCAGAACCTCATTGGATGTCTTCCTGCACATCCGCAATGCAAAATGTGGTTATTCAGGTTTTTCACAGATGGTCATATTAATGTGACTGCACCGTGTATTTTCCATTCACTAAATTAGCACAACTGGAGGTCGAGTAGACGAATGGATCTCAACTGTTTGAATGCAGTGCTAGAACTAACTTTTTCTGTTCATTGACTCAGCCTTTGGGAAGAGGGAGACAAAAGGAGAGATATCCTGAAATGAATTATTATTATTATCACCTGTGGCCTACGTAATCGTCGGTTGTATCTTCTCATTGCTAATAGCTCCATTTATTAAAAATTACTACTATTTTTATAACCATGTTGTAGGCGAAAATAAAGAGACCTTACATAATCTTCGAAAAGTGATTGACTATCTTGTAGCTTGTCGCGAAAGAAACAATATTTTGAAACCGGTCTGCTAATAAATTTATTAAATAATACGTGCTGGGTGAAGTCTCTTCCTCTACAGTACGAACTGGAACTGCGGATCTAGTGCAGTCAGCCATTAAATAGAACTCTATCGAGTATGGAAGTCGTTTTGTCGGCGTTGACTGCAGTCAGTTGCAACCCTCGTATTGCATTTCACATCTGAGAATTTTTGGGTGACTCAATATTTTCTGTTCAGTTATTCAATGGGTTAGACCTGTTTGCTAAAAGAAAGGTATTATCCTAGTTAGGCTCTTTTCTATGGAACAAATACTTTCTTTCAGTATCACCGATTAGCTCATTTCGCCCCTTGGGCATTATCACGGTACATTACATTAAGTTTTAGGTTAGGCATACTGCGTGATAGCGGGGCGTGACGGTATAGGTTACCCTAACAGCAGTTCAGTACAAGCGCAGTACATTTGGGCACAACTATCGAAGAAGCGAAGTTCATATGTAATATGTAAGTGCTACCCAGTTTCGGATTTGGTACTGCATGAGCAGACATAACACATTAGAAAAGGTCTGTGTAACACTTAAATTGTTCAGTGTCTTAAAATGAAATAGCATCAGATATTTTTTCTTACGCTGTAGGAATAAGTAATTTTGTGATGTGATGTAACCTGATAATACCCAACTCTAATGTCTAATCGCTAATAATAAAAATAGTGTTAATTTCACATTCAGAATCGCCTACGCAGGAATATGACTTATTTTAATAAATCTATAGCGGCAGTAGGTCTGAGTATAAAAATATTAGTATTGGCTTTAATTTTGTAGCGTGATGGCGAGCGGGTGGTGTGGGGGTGTGGGGTGGAGGGGGAGGAGCAGGAGGAGGGGGCGAGGATTCCGTTTGGTTGGACGATGATGAAGTTTGCGGGGCGATCAACATCGTGGTCATCAGCGCCCGTACAAGTTCCAAATATTTCCATTTCCACTCTCGACAGCTCCCGAATGATGATGAGATGATGGGGGAAACACAAACAAACAGTCCTCACGTTGGGGTGGAGGGCAAGGGGCAGGCTCATCAGCCTTCAGAGCGGTATTATGCAACCGGCCACAAATTCCTTCCTGTAGGAATCTCCTGATATCAGAGAAGTAGAAACACATAAAGTTCTCAGTTGTTTGTTATACTCGTACATTCCAATCTCAGCACGCCCCTACAATTTTTATGTCTTTCCGTTCCCTCTAGTATCGTGCACAGTATTACCTGGTGTCTGAACACACTTCCTACCACTGTATCCGTTCTTCTAGTTGTTATTTAGCACATATTGCTGTCCTCGCCAGTTCTACAGATAATATCGTCATTTTTTTATCATTTCACTTAGTTATCAGCATCCTTCTCTAAAACAACATTCCAAACTCTTATAATCTCTTTTCAAGGTATTATCAATACCGTTGAGCTGCTCTTCCAACTCTTTTGCAACCTCTAACAGAACTGCAATGTTATTGACAAATGACAAAGTTTTTATTTCACTTTCTAAAATTTCTCCTAGTTTTTATTTTCTGCTTGCTCAATGTAAAATTGAAGAACATTTGGGATAGGCAACAACCATGTCTCGCTTTCTTCTCAACTATTTCCCTTTCATTTCCTTCAACACTTACAACTGCAGTCTAGTTGTTAAACGAACTGTATATAAATTTTCGCTTCCTGTATTTTACCCCTGCTGCCTTTAGAATTTAAAATAGTTCCAGTCTTTTTCACTAGAAAGGCTGTTTCTAAAATATTTGACGTGTTTGGAGCTATCCTCTAAAATAAGTCGTCGGTTCAGTATTACCTCGCGTGTGCCTACTTTCTCCCTAACCTAAGCTGCTCCACCCTGATTTCAGCCCCCAATTTTTCCATTCTTCTGTAAATCATTCGTATCAGTATTTTTCAACCACGAAAAAATAAATTAGTGGTTTGTAATACTCACATCTGTCAGCATATGCATATTTTGACACTTGGTTTATTATATTCGTCTTGAAGTTTTGGGATATATAATGTGTACCAAGAATTGTAAAAATACTGTCGCACTCATATGGGGCATTTCATTACTCTGCTGCTCGTAGATGACTCTCCACCAACGAGCGAGCTGGCGCAGTCGTTAGCATAGTGGATTCACATTCGGGAAGACGACGGTACAAATTCGCGTCCGGCCCTCCTGATTTTGGTTTTCCGTGATTTCTCTAAATCACCAGGATTATTCCTTTGACAGGGCATGGCCAACTTCCTTCCCCAAACTTCCCTAATCCGATGTGACCGATGACCCCGCTGTTTTGTCCCTTCTGCAAAATCAACCAAAAAATGGTTCAAATGGCTCTGAGCACTATGGGACTCAACTGCTGAGGTCATTAGTCCCCTAGAACTTAGAACTAGTTAAACCTAACTAACCTAAGGACATCACAAACATCCATGCCCGAGGCAGGATTCGAACCTGCGACCGTAGCGGTCTTGCGGTTCCAGACTGCAGCGCCTTTAACCGCACGGCCACTTCGGCCGGCAAAATCAACCAACCAACCGATTCTGCATCCAGGATATCGTCCAGTGACCTCCTATCACGATATTTGCGACCCCGTCACAAACCTGGCTAAGAAATGTATAAAATACATAAAACATGGCATTGGATCCCACAGAGCGTAAGTATGCGACGTACATACCTAGTGATTCGCTCCGACTGGCTGAAGAGTAGAGGCTCTAGTCTCAGGTCGCCTCTGGTAGGCGGCGCTCCTCTATTCGCGCAGCTGCTATGGCCATCATGTGTGATTTCAGACGAACATATTCATTTCTAGAATTACAATTTTAACTAAAAAGTTGAAAAAGGGAGGGAGGAGGTGGGGTAAAAAAGGCATGTCATTAGAGTCATATGACTTATAAAGAGCTCGCAAGCTCAAGTAAACATACAAACTCTTAACAATATCACAAAAACGCACGAAAAGGACTTGTGCATGAATACGCCACTGTAAAAAGCATGAGTGTCAAAGCAAAAGCACTTCAAGGAAATATTATCAGTGAATAATTCTGTGTTGTCATTGCCACTGTAGAGTCTTGTGCCATGGGAAGCAAGGAGAGGACGTCATGTGGTGATCAGTATCCCTTTTCTACAACACAACTGCACACATGTATTAACAGGGTTCTTTCTTTACCAGAACAGGAAGCTACATATATTTAAGGTAGTCGATATGCTGTGGTACAAGCTCTCCTGTAATAAGCCACGTTACCCTCACTCCTGGAGAAGTACAAGTTCCACTCTCGTAGCTGGTGACGTGAACTGACAGATGCCAACTAGAATAATGACTGAGCTGCTAACTATGGCTGCGACTGAGAGGAACTCTCTGGCTGGGCTCTCTTGTCCGCGGTGGCGTTCTAAATACTGGTGATCGAAAGGGTGTTGGCCACGCATTGCTTGCGAGTCTGTCTTTGGCCTCTCTCCTGATAGGCGCACTTGATTCAAGTCCTGTTATCGACCTTCTTGCACCCTCTTTTCCGACCGGTGTCGCTGGCCACGGCCTACGCCAGCATATTCCTCCCCCACGAAATGCCGCACCGTTCTCGTGTAGGGAGGCTGCAAACGACAGCAGGGGGAGGGGGGGCTGCGGAGGCCGCATGGTCCCATGAGGACGTGAATATGGGGGGAGGGGGCGGGGGAAGCAGAAGAATCAGGAGGAAAATGACATGCACGAATTTGGTTCTGGTGGCTACACTGCAAACGATGGGGAACTGCAATCAAATACACAGAAGAGCCAATGCTTTCCTGGATCAAGCCTCTTTCCCAGCGCCCACAGTTGCCATAAACCCTGAAAAGAACGAGATTAGGCGGCGCAGAGCGATACTTGCAGACCACTGGCAGCGCCGTATGCTACGTTGAGTGTAGCGAGTGGAGCAGCGTCCGATGGCACTGGCCATGCAGAAGTTCCGCCAGTGATGGTCCATGTCGAGGGTGGCAGCGACAGGAGGCGAGAAAGATTTGCAGCACCTGTTCCCGTGTATGGGTGGTGCAAAGCTTTGCCATCTGTTGTTCGAAAGTGCATACGAAGCTTTCTGCTTCTCCGTTCGACTGGGGGTGACACAGAGCACTGGTTAGATGACGAATGACGTTTTGTTCACAAAACTGTTCAAAGTCGTGTGAAGTGAAATGTGGTCCGTTGACAGACACAAGTACTTCTGCTAAACCTTCTATGCAAAATGTGAAGGATAATACTTGAATGGTGCTACGTGATGTAGTAGAAGCCATGTTGTTGTTGTGGTCTTCAGTCCTGAGACTGGTTTGATGCAGCTCTCCATGCTACTCTATCCTGTGCAAGCTTCTTCATCTCCCAGTACCTACTGCACCCTACATCCTTCTGAATCTGCTTACTGTATTCATCTCTTGGTCTCCCTCTACGATTTTTACCCTCCACACTGCCATCCAATGCTAAATTTGTGATCCCCTGATGCCTCAGAACATGTCCTACCAACCGGTCCCTTCTTCTTGTCAAGTTGTGCCACAAACTCCTCTTCTCCCCAATTCTATTCAATACCTCCTCATTAGTTATGTGATCTACCCATCTAACCTTCAGCATTCTTCTGTAGCACCACATTTCGAAAGCTTCTATTCTCTTCTTGTCCAAACTATTTATCATCCATGTTTCACTTCCATACATGGCTACACTCCATACAAATACTTTCAGAAACGACTTCCTGACACTTAAATCTATACTCGATGTTAACAAATTTCTCTTCTTCAGAAACGCTTTCCTTGCCATTGCCAGTCTACATTTTATATCCTCTCTACTTCGACCATCATCAGTTATTTCGCTCCCCAAATAGCAAATCTCCTTTACTACTTTAAGGCCTCATTTCCTAATCTAATTCCCTCAGCATCACCCGACTTAATTAGACTACATTCCATTATCCTTGTTTTGCTTTTGTTGATGTTCATCTTATACCCTCCTTTCAAGACACTGTCCATTCCGTCCAACTGCTCTTCCAAGTCCTTTGCTGTCTCTGACAGAATTACAATGTCATCGACGAACCTCAGAGTTTTTATTTCTTCTCCATGGATTTTAATACCTACTCCGAATTTTTCTTTTGTTTCCTTTACTGCTTGCTCAATATACAGATTGAATAACATCGGGGAGAGGCTACAACCCTGTCTCGCTCCCTTCCCAACCACTGCTTCCCTTTCGTGCCCCTCGACTCTTATAACTGCCATCTTGTTTCTGTACAAATTGTAAATAGCCTTTCGCTCCCTGTATTTTACCCCTGCCACCTTTAGAATTTGGAAGAGAGTATTCCAGTCAACATTGTCAAAAGCTTTCTCTAAGTCTACAAATGCTAGAAACGTAGGTTTGCCTTTTCTTAATCTTTCTTCTAAGATAAGTCGTAAGGTCAGTATTGCCTCACGTGTTCCAACATTTCTGTGGAATCCAAACTGATCTTCCCCGAGGTCGGCTTCTACCAGTTTTTCCATTCGTCTGTAAAGAATTCGCGTTAGTATTTTGCAGCTTTGACTTATTAAACTGATAGTTCGGTAATTTTCACATCTGTCAACACCTACTTTCTTTGGGTTTGGAATTATGATATTCTTCTTGAAGTCTGAGGGTGTTTCGCCTGTCTCATACATCTTGCTCACCAGATGGTAGAGTTTTGTCAGGCATAGGCACCGCAAAAGGGAACTTGCTAAAAGAGTCTACCGCGATGAGCAAACGAGTGTTACAAAATGGTCCTGCAATATCTATGTGCACTCACTGCCATGTCGATTGAGTCTTACTCCAAGCTGAGAATATCTGTGGTGGAACGGAGTGGTTTTCCGCGCATGCGCGATACTGTGACGTCATCTGTTCAATGTGGGTGTCCTTGTCCTGCCAAGTACAGTGCCATTTTGCTAACTGTTTAGTGCAAACAATTCCTCGGTGTCCTTGGTGTAGCAATTGCAACACATCCTTTGGCAACACTTTGGGAATAAGCACACGTGATTGTCCATTATCATTCTGAACTAGAATCACACCTTGTTGAACCGAAAGGCTATGATGATGAGCAAAGTATCACCGCACAACTGAGTTGTGGACACTGTTCAATGAACGAGGCCAAGATATGCGAATGTAATACAACATAATGTTGAAATCTGGGTCTGCTCCCGTAGCCTGTGCTATTTTTCTGTGGTGCAAGGGTAAAGATTCCAGTAACTCAGAGTCCTGCACATTGATTTGGCAACAAGATGTGGCAGATGTTTCAAAATCAAAGACTGGGCTCTCCAGTCCGTGGTGGCGACCTAAATACTAGTGGTCGAGAGAGTCGTTGTGGCGCGTTGCTTGCGAGTCTGTCTTTGGCCTCTCTACCGATAGGCGTGCTTGATTCAGTGCCTATGATCAATATTATTGCACCCTCTTTACCAACCAGTTTGCTGGCGACAGCTTACACCTGACCCCTGACATGAAAGAAAACTGTAAAGGACGCACTGTGACAGAGAAGCTGCAAATATTAAAAGACAAATGCAAATTGTGAAAAGAGTAGGGCATAATGGGTATGTAAGGGAGGGGGGGGGGGGTAGATCATCACTTGTGAAGTATCGTTCTAAAGGGTCGTACTGATAAAGCGTGCTATATGAAAAAATACACTAGAAGGGAGTGTTACAAAACACACAGTAACGTAATTAATAAATGAAGGCACACTAAGTGAAATGCATAATTTTACATTTCGGAACATTAAAGCAAGTCGTCATTCTCTGCACCACGTTGAAATCTTATCAAGATCTGACTGAATATTTATGCAACTTCTTTAAAGTAGTACTTCATTACAGATAACTGCATCACCTGTTAAATGCCTGAGGTTGCTATGAATATTGTCTGCAAGATCATTAATATGCAATATGAACTGTAAGGCTCCAAACACACTTCCCTGGGCACACTCTAAGTTACTTCTACATCTGACGATGACTATCCATCCAAGAGAACATGCTGTGTCCTCCCTACCAAAATGTCCTCAGTCCAATCTCATATTTCACTTGATACCCCATATGGTCATACTTTTGACAATAAGGTAGGTGTGGTACGGAGTCAAATGCTTTGCAGAAATTAATAAATACTGCATCTACCTCGTTGCCTTGATCCAAAGCTGCCAGTACGTCATGTGAAAAAAGTGTGAGCTGGGTTCCACATGTTCGAAGTTTTCGTAATCCATAGTGGTTGCCATTGAGGAGATCATTCTGCTCAAGATACCTCAGTTTGTTTTATCTCAGAATATATTCTAAAATTCTACAACAAATCGATGTCAAGGATACTCAACGGTAGTTTTGTGGATCACTTCTACTACCCATCTCGTAGACGGGGTGACGTGCGCCTTTCTCCAAGAACTGGGCACGGTTTTCTGTACAAGGGATCTACGATAGATTATAATTGGAAGTGGGGCGAACTCAACCGTAAGTTGATTATGTAATCTCATAAGGGTTGCGTTGAAGCTAGGAGCTTTGTTCAGTTTTAAAGATTTCAGCTGTTTCTCAGCACCGCTGACACTAATGCTAATTTCATTCATCTTTTCAGTGATATGAGGATTAAATTGCGACAGTTCCCCTGGGCTTTCCGTAGTAAAGAATCATTTCAAACCGGAGTTAATCGTTTCAGCTTTTTCTTTGCAACCGTCAATGTCAGTTTTCTATTTCACTCAGTAGGGACTGGACACTAACTTTGGTGCCACTAACAGTCTTTACATACCACCAGAATTTCTTTGGGTTCTGTGAAAGATCGCTTGACCGTATTCTGCTACAGTAGTCATTGAAGACTTCACGTATTGCTCTGTTGATAGCCAAACACATTTCATTCAGCGTCTCTCTATCTGTAGCCTTACGCTTTGTTTTACGCCTATTATGCTGTTTCTTTACACTGACTGTATGCCATGGAGGTTCCCTACCATTATGAAGTGGTCTACTCGGTAAATATCTATCCAGTGCATGGTCAACTATTCTTTTAAACTTGAGCCAGAGTTCCTCTACATACTCTTGCCCTGTGCTGAAAGTTTCAAGTTCCTCATTGAAATATGACACTACTTACATCATGTAGGGTCCAATGCCAAATGGCTCTGAGCACTATGGGACTCAACTGCTGAGGTCATTAGTCCCCTAGAACTTAGAACTAGTTAAACCTAACTAACCTAAGGACATGACAAACATCCATGCCCGAGGCAGGATTCGAACCTGCGACCGTAGCGGTCTTGCGGTTCCAGACTGCAGCGCCTTTAACCGCACGGCCACTTCGGCCGGCTCCAATGCCATGTTTTACAAGTTATTTCAAGTAGCACACTACATGTTACTGGATCCGTTGTATCTACAGTAGAGATCTGCTACTTTTAAATCATGTATTTTAGTGATTAAGGGGATGATACTCATCCTACGTATCGTCACCATAGTTTCCACACTTGGCGAACCCCTACCTGTTTACCTACACCCCTCAACCTCTAAGGAAAATATTCTCTCCTCACACATTACTTCTCACCCAGTGCAGGTCCTCAAAAATGGATCAAATTACTCTGAGCACTATGGGACTTAACATCTGAGGGCATCAGTCCCCTAGAACTTAGAACTACTTAAACCTAACAAACCTAAGTACATCACACATATCCATGCCTGAGGCAGGATTCGAAACTGCGACTGTAGCAGTCGCGCGGTTCCGGTATGAAGCGCCTAGAACCGCTCAGCCACCGCGGAAGGCGCAGGTCCTTCAGATGGTGATTCAAAGTGCAGTTCTGCGGTGCTTTTTTCATGGAAGAATTTTTTAATTTAAAATGTAAACAGTCATATTTTTTCTCTATCATCTTGTTATATCGTTATGAATGCTCTTGGCTAAAGAGCGGAGTATTGTATCGCTGACAGCCCATCCTCGGCCCATATGAAGACTGCATTAAAACTGTCGAAACCATGGTCAGGATTTAATAAACCTGTATTTTGCAATCGGTTGGCTGATATTTCCAATCCGTTGAAGCTCTTATCGCTGTACCACATCGGTCGGTGGTCGAGAGCTTCTACACGAGTGTGCAGTGGCGGACGCGGTCAAGAGCTGGATCGAACATGTCTTACGTAATTAAACTGAAACGTATTGTGTTTATTTTAAAATATTGCGATTAGAACCATGTTTTGTGAAAACATTTATTTTACTGTAATTCCTGATAGTGATGAGTCAACCACCAAACAAGTGAGGTTGAAACGTTATAAGTTGTGATGATTTTGGTACGACGAGATGGTGAGTGGGGGGGAGGGGGCGCAAAAATCGGTTACATCGCCGATGGGAAGTGAGTAAACGAAACACTGAAGAGAAAGCGGGCAATGTTTGGCGCGCGTGTCGGACACAGTGGGGAGGAATGGCGCAGCAGACACCGGCAGGGAGAGGGGGGAGGGGGTGGTGTGTTTTGGCGGGTCCGCATTGCGACTGTTGGCCCGCTCGAAGGCCGGAGCCGCCGCAGCAACCGGCAGCGGCAGCCCGTGTCCGCGGCCGGCCCTCCGCTTCACAGGGACCGCCGGACCACCAGCCGGCGATCGATCTCGCGCGGCCGCGCCACAAGTTACCCGTCTCTCGGACCACGCCTGCGTTGGCACCCCTTTTTTGTGATAAGCTGCTCTGTGGACCTTCCTGGCGAAGTAGTTCACTGATTCCGACAGCTACTACAATAACCTGGACCTTTTCGGGTCCCGAGGAAGCGAACATACGCACTGTGCGCTTCACACACTTCAAGACGCGACTCTCGCTCTGATACACACTAACCCCTTTCTATGCAACACTTATTAATAGCGTGACACTGCCTTCATACAGCCGGCAAGTCGAGGTCTCGTCCTATTATCACAGCACGATCTTCGTTGATATTCATCCTCTGCAAACCATTGCGAAAGACGTGACAGGATATTTCCCATCGCACCACACATAGGGGTTTATTCCTTTTCCCTTCGCATATGGGTCCCGGAAAGAATAACTTTAAGTGCCTATGTGCATTGTCATTAGTCCAATCTTGTCTCCATGGTTCGTTACGGGACTGTATCTATTTTTAATTATTTTTTTTATTTAATGTGATCTGATTGGGGCCATCAGGGCGTCTCTTCAATCGGACCAGGGTTTCTCGCATACATTATAGTTTCCTAACAAATGACAATTTTAATATGACAAATGGTATTAAAATGTTTTGAGTATTTCAAGTGGCATCAATCAATAAAGTTAACATTGGCAGTATTTCGACCACAGAAGCTGCTGCCACTAACAGTAATGATAATAATATTTAATAACAATACAATATTTATGACATAATAACAATAGTGATAGTGGCAGATATAAAAATATCGTAAGTGTATAAGGTAGATGTTTTCTGATATAGTGAGTTCTGGGGAAACGACATTTAAGGAGATTGTATCAGCTAAGAATAATGGGAAAATAGGAAGAGCTGGCTGTAAAGAAGGGTGTACAAGGGTGACGAGTGCGTAGAGGAATATTGGTAATCTTTATTGTTGTTTTAGGTGATGTGTCATTAACTGACTCCTGAAGCAGGAGACATTACTCAGTTCTCTAATATAGCGCGGACCGTATTCCAAAGTCGGGTACCTGCTACTGAGAAGGACTTCGAGAAAGTGGCTCAACGTTGGAGTGGGGCAGAAATGATTTTGCTTGAAGGGAACGGGTGTTTCTGCCAAATTGTACAGGTAATAGCGTTACGGCCGAGGAGAGGTATGGGGGGGGGGGAGGGGGTATTCATTGAAGAGACAGTAGAGGCGACGGAGGGTATGGAAGTCTCTCAGCCGGTCTGCATGCTGCCGGGAGTAGGTGTTCAGATGATGGTGAAATATGATCAAAGAGTAGAACATCACAGACATAAGCAGTCCCCTTCGTCGTGAGCTTTCCTGAAAAACGCCTTGCAGGATAACATCGCTTAATCTATAATTGGAAGTATTAAGTGTTTCTCTGTTGGTCCATCATGGACGGGGGACATCGTCTGGTTAAGTAATTGTCAGTGTCAATGGAATTCACCAACAGCCATGTAACTTAAGATGTTATTTTATTTTGCTGAAACTTGTAGCTTTCAAAATAAAATAAAATATTAAGTTACACGGCTGTTGGTGAATTTCATTGACAATGACAATTTATTAAACGTCTGTACAACTTTCTTTTTCAGATCAAGAGGCAATGGCTTTTTGATATTTTTGTAGGGCAGAAAGAGATGCTGATGCTCTCTCGTAAATCGCAGTTATATGCTGAGCCCATTTTATATTTTCGTCTATTATTGTTCCTTGAGTCTTTGCTGGAGTAGATAAGTTGATATTTGTCCCATTTAGGGTAAAAAATGGAAGAGAACCCCGATATTTTGAACTAATGTGCCTAGAATGACCAACCACTAAGACTTGAGTTTCAGATGGATTGAGCTTAACCTTGTACCATACGCCTGTTCTGATAGCTTGCATAGGTCGGTATTGATATTCTCGATAGATGACTCTATGTTTATTGGTTTGTGCTTAGATACAACTGGAAGTCATCAGTAGTAATATATACTACAGAATGCATGTAAACTGTTCACTTAATACTCGTTCTTGAAACCGTGTAAGTAGGCATTTGCGGGACATCTGGTATCTACCTCCAAGCATCTGCCAATTTAGGTTTATCAGTGTTCCCGCTATACTCTTCCACGAGTCAAACATAGCTTTCACTATTCTTACTGACCTTCTCTCATTCGACATCATATACTAATTTTATGTGGTATGAGCCACACACACACGTGAGTAATGTTCGTAGATTAGATGCACGAGTGGTCTGTAAGTAATTTTTGCATTCTCCCAGTATCCTACCAGTGAACCGAAGGCTGCCACATGTGCTGCCTACAACTGAGCCAATATGATCATTCCATTCCATATACGCACAAACTGCGTCACCTACGTATTTTTATAAGTGGGTTTGATTCCAATCGTATCTCACCGATATTTTAGTTATTGGGCACTAAGTATCCAATCTTTGCACAAATTTGAAAACACATCACTCAGATGTTACTTCATTATACACACCTGCCTCATCTGATAAAGCCTGAGGATGCTATTAATATTGTCTTCCAGGTCGTTAATGTACAAAGAGACAGCAGGCTCTCAACATATTTCCTTGAGCCATTCCAGAAACCATCTCTCAATGATTATCCATCCAAGAACATATTATGCGCCTTCTCTACCCAAAGTATTTCACGTTCAGAATCCATAAAAACATCCCTAGATATAAATACGATTGACATAAAATCATTAGAAAGTCATGAGGCCCTTTTCCCCTCTTCAGTAAATTTAATATGAGCAATGGGTCTTTAATTTTTGTATTTTTTATTGCAGAATATGGTCGCATATGTAATTACAATAATTAGTGTTTTCGTTCCTTTACACATATTCAGCTCCATAGCAGTTACAGAGAAAACCGTCAGTTATATGTGCTACACTCAGCCTCCATGAGCCATTGCTGGATAATTCTTGCAAAACAATTACATCACTCGTTTCTGTAGACTATTTCCTTCACAAGATGTGGATGATCCGTAAAAGTATTTCATCAGAAGCCACAGAAAATAGTATTGTGTTCATGAAAGACCACAAAGAAAAACATAACTTCATAAAAACGTAAAATAAGTGAAATATAGTTGTATTTTGGTAAAGTGATATTTGTTAACATTCATGTGCACAACCACATTTTCTACATTTTATTTTCACGAAACGTCTTCGTGAATATTCCATATCTTCCGATTTCCATAACGTGCCGAAATTGGTAATGTAATTATTTTATAACGTTTAGAAGTCCTTGTGACGTACCGTCCAATCGTAATTTAAGATTTCTCTTTTGGTGTAATCCAGCCATCTATTTCTAGTATCATGACGGCATTATTGTCATTAATAATCTGGTACCTTACTATGGAAGCACCTACAGTTAACTGACACAATATTAGCACTTTGCCGGCTGCGGTGGCCGAGCGGTTCTAGGCGCTTCAGTCTGGAACCGCGCGACCGCTACGGTCGCAGGTTCGAATCCTGCCTCGAGCATGGATGTGTGTGCTGTCCTTAGGTTAGTTAGGTTTAAGTAGTTCTAAGTTCTAGGGGACCGATAACCTCAGATGGTAAGTCCCATAGTGCTCAGAGCCTTTTGAACCATTAGCACTTTCTTCTTCTGAACAGCAAGGATAAATCTACAGGTCCGCAATTAATATGTCTGATCCACTGCCTTCTACGATTAAGACGTGCAATTCATCGTTGAACTTACGGAGGGACTAGTCAAACCAAAAAAAACTGTAACGTGCATGCCGCTCGACCTCTGCTACCCGAGTGGCGGCTTTCTGTGAGGTGAGCAGTACGTGCCGGGCTCACAGACAGCGACTTCCCCGTTCTGTAGTAAGCAAGCAAAGGCACTCGAAGGCTTCCGGCATAAGAAGTCACCCTCAATCATCCAATGGCCTTGTCAAAGAGGGCGGGGGAGCGGACAAAGGTTCAGGGCCCTCTCTTGCCGCTGGGGTGAGAAAATGCCCCTAAAGGCGGAAGAATCGGAAATGATCAAGTACATGAGGATGCAGAAGGCAATGGAAACCACTGCTTTAAAGACACGTAATATATGCCCACAGATCGTATGGACTGTAATTGAAAAAAAAGTCATGGTGATCTCTCTATTGGCAAAAGAATCCGGACTACTATCCCTTTCCGATCTCCGGGAGGGGACTACGAAGAGGGAGGTGACCAAGACAAAAAGATTGAATAACCAACGAAAGTATATCGTTCTATGAGTCGGGGCCAGGAATGTCAGAAGCTTGGACGTAGTAGGGAAGCTAGAAAATCTGAAAAGGGAAATGCAAAGACACAGTCTTGTTATAGTAGGCGTCACTGAAGTGAAACGGAAAGAAGAAAAGGGTTTCTGGTCAGATTACTATAGGGTAATATCAACAGCAGCAGAAAATGGCGTAACGGGAGTAGGGTTCGTTATGAATAGGAAGGTAGGGCAGAGAGTGAGTTATTGTGAATAGTTCACTGATACTGTTGTTATCACAATCGAGAACAAACCAACGCCGACAACGCTAACTCAGGTATACATGCCGACGTCACAAGCCGAAAATGAAGAGGTAGAGAAATTATATGAGGATATTGAACGGGTAACGCAGCAGTACATAAACGGAGATGAAAATCTGATAGTCATGGAAGACTGGAATGCGGTTGTAGGGAAGCAGTAGGTGTAAGGATTAGGGGAGAATATGAGCTTGGTAATAGGTACTACAGAGGAGAAAGACTAACCGAGCACTGCAATAAATTCCAGCAGTAATAGCGAATACTCTGTTCAAGAATCGCAAGAGGAGACCGTATACTTGGAAAAGGCCGCAAAATACGGGAAGATTTCAGATAGGTTACATCATGGTCAGCAAAGATTCCGAAATCAGATATTGGTTTGTAAGGCGTATCCAGGAGCAGAGACAGACTCAGGTCACAATTTAGTTGTGATGCAGAGTGGGCTGAAGTTGAAGAGACTAGTGAGGAAAAATGGATGTTGAAAGAAGCCGTATAGAGAACTCATAAGGAAAGAGAAGACTGGCTTCAAGTTCTCTGAGGCTATAGACACTGCGATAAGGAATAGCTCAATAAGCAGTTCAGTTGAAGACGAACGGATATCTCTAGAAAGGGCAATCACAGAAGTTGCAAAGAAATGCATAGGTACAAGAAGTTAACTGCGAATAAACGATGAGTAACACAGGAAATACTCCAACTGATCGATGAAAGAAGTAATTACAAAAATGTTCAGCGAAATTCAGGAATACGGAAATACAAGTCAATTAGGAATGAAAGAAATAAGAAGTGCAGAGGAGCTAAGGTGAAATGGCTGCAGGAAAAATTTAAAGAGATTGAAAAAGAAATGATTGTCGGAAGAACTGACTTAGCACTTAGGAAAGTCAAAACAAGTTCCGATGATACTAAAAGCAAGGGTGGTAACGTTAAGAGTCCACCGGAAATTCACTGTTATATGCAGAACAGAGCGGATAGGTGGGAAGAGTACATTGAAGGACTCTAAGGGTGAAGACTTGTCTGCTGTGATGGGAGAAGAAAGAGGAGTCGATTTAGGAGAGGTAGGGGATCCAGTATTAGAATCAGAATTTAAAAGAACTTTGGAAGGCTTAAGGTCGAAGAAGGGTAGATAATATTCTATGAGAATTTCTAAAATCATTTGGGGGAAATGGCAACAAAAATACTGTTTACATTGGTGTGTAGAATGTATGAGTCGGGCGTTATACCAGCCGAATTTCGAAAAAGCATCATGCACACAATTCCGAAGACTGCAAGAGCCAACAAGTGCAAAAATTATCGCACAATCAACTTAATAGCTCATGCATCCAAGTTTCTGACAAAAATAATACACAGAAAAATTGAAAAGAAAATTGAAGATCTGTTGGATGACGATCAGTTTGGCTTCAGAAAACGAAAAGGCACTAGAGAAGCAATTCTGACTTTGCAGTTGGTAATGGAAGCAACAATGAAGAGAAATCAAGACATAGGATTTGTCCTCCTGAAAAAGCCATACGACAGTGTCAAATGGTGCAAGATGTTCGAAACTCTGAGAAAAATAAGGGTAAGCTGTAGGGAAAGGTGGGTAATATACAATATGTACAGTAACAAAGTTGGAATAATAAGACTGGGAGACGAGGAATGCAGCGCTCGGATTAAAAGGGGTGTAAAACAGGGAAGCAGTCTTTCGCTCCTACTATTCAATCTATAGATTGAAGAAGCAATGACGGAATTGAGGTGAAAGGATATCAATGATAAGACTCGCTGATGACATTGCTATCCTCAGTGAAAGTGAAGAAGAATTACAGGATCTGTAGAATGGAATGAACATTCTAATGCGTACATGGCTTGAGAGTAAATCGAAGAAAGACGAAAATAGCAGAAGTAGCAGAAATTAGAACAATGAGAAACTTGGCATTAAGATTTTTGATCGCGAAGTAGATGAAGTTGAGGAAATCGCTATCAAGGCAGCAAAATTACCATGACTGTCGGAACAAGGAAGACATAAAAAGCAGACTAGCACAGGCAAAAAGGACATTCCCGGCCAAGAAGTTTACTAGTATCAAACATAGGCCTTACTTTGAGGATGAAATTTCTGAGAATGTACGTTCGGAGAGCAGCATTGTATGGTAGTGAAACATGGAATGTCAGAAAACCGAAACAGAAGGGAATCGAAGCGTTTGAGTTCTGGTGTTACAGAAGAATGTTGAAAATTAGGTGGTCTGATAAGGATGAGGAGGTTCTCCGGAGAATCGATGAGGAAAGGAATGTATGGAAAACACTGACAAGAAGTGGAGACTGGACGGTAGAACAGGATGGTAGGACATATGTTAAGACATCACGGAATCACGGTACTAGAGGTTGCTGTAAAGAATAAAACTGTAGAGGAAGACATAGACTGGAATACAACCAGCAAATAATTGAGGACACATGTTGCATGTGTTACTCTGGGATGAAGAGATTGGCGAAGGAAAGGAATTCGTGGCGGGCCACATTAAACGAGTCCGCAAATTGATGACTCAGAAAAATAAAACTATGCTTGCTGAAATCTCATCCTCTTACCACAGCATGACCATCAAAATTTAACCACGATATTTTTGTTCGCTGAAGCGCTCTGTCACTACATTATTCCGCATTCACAATAATAGCATTAGACATTATCAGGTTCAATAACACAGCATAATTATCTCTTTTTGCTCTAAAAGAATGACTCCAATCTTTTGTAATCAATATGATTAATTTTCCTCCGATTGGCACGTAATTGTTCATTATCGGTCGCACGCGGTGGTTCCCTTATCTTAAAATATTTCCATGGGCTGTCCACGTGGTCTGTGTTCCTCGAACAGCCGCTCTCTGAGAGTAGCACACGCCTGACAAAGTAGGGTGGTGGTTGGGGCACAACTTTAAGTTGAAGATAAAGAAATTCACATTCCAGGTCGTTGTAGTAATAGATTAACTTTTCCACTCGACTACAAACCGGAGGAGCGCAAGTACAATCTTGGTAACAATTCTTTTTTTTTTCTTTAGTTTATTTGTCGGCTTCCTTGTGACCAAGTCAGTCAAAGATACTTCAACGTGTACTAAGTCTGTATCTCGTTTACAGAATACTGATTTGAAATTTTGTAGGTGAAAGAAACTAAAATATTTATAAAACAAGTAAAAGTAACACATTACCGCGAAAAATTTTCATCTCTTCCGAGGAACTCCGGTACAGAATCGTAGCTGGAACGGGACACATTCAGAATAGTGCAAATTGGCATTCAGAGACACCTGAACAACGGCGTACACGAAGTTCGTGAGCTGGAGCCGCTGATCTACGTGACCGCCTGTTCTTAGCCTAAGGTATCCTTGGTATGGGCACAGAGTTGCCCTTTGTAAGGGGTCCGCAGGCCCTTACTACTAAGTTTGCGCTCACACAGGTCGACAGGGCAACTATCGAGTAGTGTGTGTGCAGGTCGCGAGAGCTAGAGGGGGTTCACCGGAGTGCCGAGTGCGGCTTGGGTAGATTCCCGCGAGGCGGGAAGAACTGGGCGGAGAGCAGTTAGAGTTGAGATGTGCTGAAGTAAGGGTGTGGTAGGTTCCCGCGAGGCGGGCAGAGCTGTGCAGAAGCCAGCAGTTGAATTAATGCAAATTACCGGCAAAGGGAATGGCCAGCGCCGTGGTTTAACCCCTTTGTGTTAGTATTATACGGGAAAGTGAGAAAGTTTAATTACAGAGTGATTTCAGTAATATTAAGTGCCGCTATTGAACTTCGCGTCTACCGCGCCGGCATTACTTGGATTACAGTGATTGGATGTTGCGTGTGACGATTAAGAATAACTAAAGAAACCTGTGCTGAGATTAGCCGTCATTTACAGTGTATTGACGAAGGCAGTGGCTGTCTCCTTATTTTGTGCTTTTGCTAAGAATATAGATCTTGTTTGTGAAACTGTGTTGTGTCCTTCTTACCACTAAACAGTACTTATTACAGTATTTGCGAAGGACAATACGGAATGTAACATCCCCTGAGCAGTCCAATCCGATTGCCAGCCCATTAGGTACACGGTCACATTAATTAATTATCTAATTTTGGGCTGCTATTCAGATCCCGAACGAGCGGGAACAACAATAATAAAATAAATAAAAGGGTATGTTACACCTTAAATACACTATATAGGAGATAACAGAACGAAGGTAAAAGAAGCAAATAAGCTTTCACTTTCAGAGACAGTCGAAATTGTCCTTTTAGTGAAGATAGCAGTGTTCAGTTTCTGCACAAGATCTTGAATGTGATACTTTTAACAAAACTTTTCATCTACCCTCAGTCCTAAGAATTTGAAATGGCCGCCATCACCTCGGTACAACAAAACTTTGTTTTATTGGAGGCACTGTATTTTCTTACAGTTAAATGCTATTCTGTTCTCGGAATGCTATGCGCTGATGTTACCGACGACTTTGCTAGCTAAATCATTTACATTATATTCCCCGTCTTTTACAATTTGGCTGGAGCCATCTGAAAATAGACATGTCATTAATCATTCGTTATGTTGTAGATTGTAAGTAGTGCATCATCTCTGCACAAGAGGCTAACTATTTTCACCTGTTCAGGTATGAGTCCAAAGGAGCCGATGATGTCTCTGAACTCAAGTGGGAGATGTCATTCACGGCGACATGCGTTAAGACTAACCACTGGCGAGTCCCTGCACACCGCCAGAGCTTCCTCCGCTTGTCAGAGACCCCCACCCCTCCCCTACTCTTCCCGACAAAATATAAAAATATTAAGTAAACATTGGTCTTTATTGCCAAAGTGCACAGTTTTTTCCCTGAGGAGCTTCCAACGACTGGAACGATTTGAACCTTCCTCTAATCATATGGGGTATTGTGTTGCTCCATCGACTTGCTGTAGAGTCTCTCTGGAGGAGGGGCCTCTTCTCCATATTCGGTACAGAATTATTTGGCGCCCTGTCAGGTTCAGTGGTCTTTTCTCTGTCGAGCATCTTCAGTTGTTTTCCACTTTAATTCTCCCTTTTTTCTATACGTTGTTTTTTTCGGGCAAGAGTCCGACAATCGAAAGAAAGATCTAGGTTGTGATGCTCTTTGACGAATGAATTTCAGAAGACAACATGCAGCATTTCAACTTAAATTTTATCGTCTTACGTTTAGTTGTCTTCGATTTATTGATTTTACCGTTGGAACAAAACATTTTGAGGTTTATTGAGAACTCAGCAGTATACTCTAGCTTGCAAAGGTTTTTAACTCTTCTCGCAAAGCTGTCTTTACTCTTCCTTCCTTTATCTACTTTGGTCCCCCAAAATATTTAGACACTCTCCTCGAATACTGTACCATAAAGTGCGTTCGGACGGCTCGCTTGGTAAGGATCTTATTCTGAAAGGTAAAGCCCGGCACACTGTCCAGTTTAACAAGAATTTAGTTTAAGTGTACACTCTGCTACAGGGTCAAAGTGTCGTTAGAGGTGACGTACGCTTGGATCTTACTCTTAGCGGTCAAATTTACAAGTGGCAGTTTTCCAGTCTCCACAGTCGAATGATCACCGAAATGTTAAAACTAATGGCAGGATTAGTATCAATAGTGGAGAAATCAAATCCACAGAGAGGAGAAGAATACTACAGGCATGTGACTCAGAAATGTGGTTGAGTGGATCGATATGTGCAGCGCATCGTCTGGTTTTTAACGACTAATCTGATGTTGAGATAGACATGGAATGTATCTGGGACGTGGCATTAAACTTTATCGCACGAGGCAACTATTCGTTACGGTGTGATACAACGTACATGAAAACGTTTTCCAGAACACCTGGAACAAATGAAGCAGGTAAGTGTATATTTTCGTCATAGTGCTATTTAATGTGTTTTGTTATTCTGGACCCTAAGGTTACTATGCTTGACACAAAGAAAGCAGCGCCGCTGATTTAGCATGTCACACAATTCCTCCCCCAAACCTTAAACTTATGTCCGAGAGGACTTCGGCTGTATTTGGTAGAAATTTTGCGAGACTGCAGCACGAGAACTCCGCATCTTCGCATCCGGTTGTAGACGTGCTGGAGCAGCACCATCACGACTCGGCTTGCACATTTTCTACTGAAATGGCCACTGACAGGACGTACAACAGCATTTTCACTTAGTCGTCTTGGAGTCATTAAAGGTGCATATTGAACAGGTGTTTACGCGGTATGGAAGTTATGTGATCCAGTGAAGCAAAACATTTTTCTCAGAGCGCCCAATTATTCAGTTACGAGGGGACTTCAGAAAGTAAGTTAGGCATTATAATGTCAGGCCAAGTAACTTTTACTGTATGTGTGTTTGAATATTGTGGGAGCTCAACACCGAGGTCTTCAGCGCCTGTATTACTCAGCATAACAAACGAATGTGGAGGTAAACTCTAAAATTGTTGCACACTCATGCACTCGAAGCGACCGCACAGTCACTCCGTCTCACATGCGCTAAAACAGTTTATAAAGAGGGAAATTAGTTATACATGAAATTAAAACACAGTGAGCTAAAAGAAAGGCACAGGGAATTGTGATTGGATGACCACTAACAAGAAACTTGGATGAGCCAATCACCCTGTTAACAAACTAAAAACATCTCGCTAGAATCTTGTTAAAAATGTTGGACAATTCGCAAAACTTTAAAACTTGAAGCGCAACAGAGGGCAGATCCGTCGGAACAGTGATCTGCACGCCACAAGAACCACGCATTGGAGGGTCCTCTCGCCAGAGTAAGAATCCATGCGTCATAGGGCTGTGGCCTACGCGAAGACGAGTAAGAGGGACCTCGTCCCGTCGATGTGGCTGGAAGGAAGCACGCCATGGCCAAATTCTACATCTACATTTATACTCCGCATGCCACCCAACGGTGTTTGGCGGAGGGCACTTTACGTGCCACTGTCGTTACCTCCCTTTCCTGTTTCAGCCGCGTATGGTTCGCGGGAAGAACGACTGACGGGAAGCCTCCGTGCGCGGTCAAATCTCTCTAATTTTGCATTCGTGATCTCCTCGGGAGGGGAAGCAATATATTCGATACCTCATTCAGAAACGCACCATCTCGAATCCTGGACAGCAAGCTACACCGCGATGCAGTGCGCCTCTCTTGCAGAGTCTGCCACTTGAGTTTGTTAAACATCTCCGTAACGCTATCACGCTTACCAAATAACCGTGAGACGAAACGCGCCGCTCTTCTTTGGATCTTCTCTATCTCCTCTGTGAACCCGACCTGGTACGGATCCCACACTGATGAGCAATACTCAAGTAAAGGTCGAACGAGTGTTTTGTAAGCCACCTCCTTTGTTGATGGACTACATTTTCTAAGGACTCTCCCAATGAATCTCAACCTGGCACCTACCTTACCAACAATTAATTTTATATGATCATTCCACTTCAAATCGTTCCGTACGCATACTCCCAGATATTTTACAGAAGTAACTGCTACCAGTGTTTGTTCCACTATCATATAATCATACAATAAAGGATCCTTCTTTCTACGTATTCGCAATACATTACATTTGTCTGTGTTAAGGGTCAGTTGCCACTCCCTGCACCAAGTGCCTATCCGCTGCAGATCTTCCTGCATTTCGCTGCAATTTTCTAATCTGTATACTAAAGCATCATCCGCGAAACGCCGCATGGAACTTCCGACGCTATCTACTAGGTCATTTATATATATTGTGAAAATCAATGGTCCCATAACACTCCCCTGTGGCACGCCAGAGGTTACTTTAACGTCTGTAGACGTCTCTCCATTGAGAACAACATGCTGTGTTCTGTTTGCTAAAGACTCTTCAATCCAGCCGCACAGCTGGTCTGATATTCCGTACGCTCTTACTTGTGGGCTTTACGACACGGATCTTGTTTTCACTCACTTCTAGCCACTCGTGTTTCCGTCGACGCATGACTTTGTTCAACACCGAGTTGATAGCGTGCGGGGGAATAGCACACTGAAATACCGGAGGATCACGACATGCCTCCTTGGTTGCTAGATCCACCCTTTCGTTCCCCACAATATCCATGTGCCCAGGTACCCAGCAAAAAGGCACGTCCTTCCCCAGTCGTTGTAGCTGGAGGAGGGCATCCTGGATATATTGGATTACTTTATCAGCTGAGTACAAACGTTGGATAAAGTGAAGAGCATTAAGAGAATCGGAACAGACAAGTTATTCAGCACAAGAACAACGTCGCATCTGCTGACGTGCCCGCAAGATCGCATATAACTCTGCATCAAAAATAGAACATTCTGGAGGCATTCGGATCTTGAGGACACGATCCGGGAAAACAACAGATCAACCGACTGTCTACCTGCTTGGGCCCATCCGTAGAGACAGACATTTAGTTATGGAGCTCACATAAAATGACAGAAAATATCGAATGGAAAACAGAAGCAGGAGTGCAATCTCTATTGCACTGCACTAAATCTAAAATGACGCTGGGCCTTCACAGTAACCAGGGCGGCAGACGATTAAAACCCTGGATTTGGTCCACACCGAGTGACTCCAACGCTTGCTTCAGTGGGATCCTGAATGACGTTGTGGGTCGTGCAAGGTTGGAGGAAAGGCGTTCCATAGACGGACGAGCAACAATATGGTATGCATGTGATGTCGGAGCTGCAAGGAACTTACATGCCTGACGCACTATGAGGAGCTACCGTCGGAAGGTGAGTGACGGTACCTCAGTATCAGATAGCGCCAATGATCAAATAAGAAGGCCTCACTGATCCATAAACTGTGCACCCATAGTCCAGCCGTGAACGCACAAAAGCCCTCTAAAACCGGAGCAGCCATGCATTGTCCGCTCCCCTAGATCTGTTGCTAAGGCACTTGATGATTTTCAGTGCCTTGGAAGTTCTGGCTTTCATGTCTCTCAGATGTGGCAACCATGATAATTTTGAGTCAAATATGGGGCCCAGGAACCTCGCTGAGTCTCTCAAATGTAGGATGGTGTCCCTCATTTGCAAGTCACAAAAATAAAAGCGTGACGAGAACGATTAAAATGAAATCACACACACTTATCGTCAGAAAACTGAAAACCCGTCTTTGCAGCTCACTCCTCTCACCTGCGCAAAGTAAGCTGCAACTGACGATCGTTGTTGCAACACTAGAAGAAGAACGGTAAGCAGCGAAATCGGCCATAAATAAGGAACGCTGTTCAGGACTCCTTACCGTAGACGTGATACTGTTTATGGCTATGGGAGAGAGGGAAACAAAACATTGTTCTGCTCAAAATGATCTGACAGCGAGTCGCTAACTCGGATACTAAAACACCTCTGAGACAGAAAAGACCATATGAAGATAATGGGGTGGCCACGAAAGCCCCCTGATGCAGTTCGAGAATACAGTGTCTCCAAGTAGTGTCGTACACCTTATTGTTATCGAAGAATATGCCGATACAGTGATATTTACATAGGAAAGCCTGCTGAATAGCCGGCTCTGGCAGAGTCAAGTTGTCAGCAGTGGACCGAAATCTCCGAAATCAAAGCTGAGAGCGGCTAAAGAGTTGCCTGGTCTTAACAGGCAGACTAGACGTCGGTTAACCATTCGCTCAGGGTCTTTCAACACAGCTCGTTAAGGCGATACTCTGATAATTACTGGGACATGTTCAGTCCTTTCCTGGTTAGAGGACATATATTAAAAGTGTCTCTCCGCACGAGTTGGCGAAGTTGCCTGTCTTCGAGATTAAGGCATTCGAGAAGGACGTCGTTTGGCGCCATTGGCAAATGTTGAAGCATGTAGTAACAGATTCTGTCGTGACTGGGTGCGGTATCACGAGTCTCAGACAGAGCCGATTCCATCTCGCTCGTGAAGAAAGGGTAGTTGTAAATCTCAGATTCATTGGACCGGAAGTCCAGGTTTCCCCTCTCTATAGACGCACAGTAGTGGTGGAATTGACAGTAATTTTAGCAAAATGCTCGGCCAGCATTCCTCGCTATTCTAAACACCCTGAGGTTGTCTACTGTCAGTCAGCATTTAAAATGTCGAAGAGCCGCACCCTTTTCCCGGATTTCTGGACGGCACTCATCTGTCCATCAACTACATTTCGCCTCCTAATAAGACTGGAAGACATGGTCGCCATTGCCAATGGCGCCATGGATAAGTCAGCGGCATCATGGATCACTCGTCTGATGCGGTCCACCCATCCTTGGACGCTGCTGCGGTATTCCAGTCTGGCTGAACAGCGTCTAATTAGTCTTGTTTGACCATCCATTTTGGTCGCTTCTCTACAGTCAGTGATCCACCCAGTAAGTTAGTGAGGAGTGGTAACTGGTCAACGGAATGAATGTCATCAATGACTTTCCACTGAACAGAGTCTACAAGGACTGGGGAGCAGAGAGTGAGGTCAGTGACCGAGAATGACCCAGTTGCAGCATAGAAATGAGTGGGAGTACCATTGTTTAGAACGCACAGCTCTTGGGATATCAAGGGACTCTCCAGAACCCGACATCAAAGACAAGTGGAGGTCGAGTTCCACAAGACACGGTGAGCATTGAAGTCTCCCAAGGGGAGAAATGGGCGAGACAGTTGCTCCAGAAGATCTGTGAGAGCCTACTGCATCAGGAGGAGGAAACGTGTGAATTTTAACTGCAACTGCTTGCAAGTTAGTAGCCAGGGAAACAGAAGACAGCATTTAAAAACACATCAACGCCTTCCTTGGCCCTTTCCCTAGTCAGGTCATCCTTGCAATTGACTGTATAGCCCAATAAGACAGCTTTAAGATGCACTTCCTGCAAGCAGATACAGACTGGGCGTTTCTATGCTAAGAGCTGCAGTTCTTCCCCATGAGTCCTGAACCAATTAACGTTCCACTTAAGGATGGGGGCCATTTATCACGTGGTTGTACTTTCACCCTGTCTTTCCGCCTGGAAGGGAAGCCTGCCGTATGAGGCGGCTGAGCTCTGGGGGGAGACGATTGCCCCAGTCCGACATCAAGTTCCATTTGCTCTGATGAAGACTCAAGAGACATATCAGAGAAGACAAGTTCGACATAATCTGACAGTTGACTTCCTGTCTCTGTAATAGTTTAACGCTTTGTCTAGCATTTTTGGCCTTATATGAGATATGTTTAGTTGTTGTTATTTCCTGTATCAGCTTTTCTACGAGAAAGACACTGCAGTCCCTACTCCAGACAGGGTGATCCCCAGAGCAGTTGACATACTTCACAGAAGATGAACAGCCAACTGCTTCATGGCCGGCCTTCCAGCATTTGTCACATGTGGCTTCTCCCTTACATGCGACAGTAATGTGCCCAAAGCGCTGACTCTTAAAACAGCGCATGGGGTTCGGGAAATAAAGCAGTACGCTAAGGCGAATAAAACCAGCCTTAACGTGCTCTGTATAAACGAGTCTGATTTCATTGCCCTCCCGGGGCAATTCAGCTTTCAGTTCTTCTTGGGGAATGTCAACCATATCTCTGCATGTCATAACACCTTTACTGTAGTTCAAGGTATTGTGCATTTCAGTTTCAGATGCATACTCTCCGTGGCATTGAGCTTTTTGAAGAATTTCACTTGTTAATAACTGGACGTTTGGACCAACAGGGTCCCGTTTCGCAAGCGCTTGACAGATTTTAATGTTCCGGCAATGCCCTCCAATCCTTTTTGTATATAAAATGACGAAATTTTTCTCAATTGACTTCTTTTCTTTAACTATTAGAAACAAATTTTGAGAAACACCTTGTGTTCTGTAACAAACGACTGAGTCAGGAGGACTGGTTACCTGAGTCCTCTTATTTTATTGGATGTTCTTACCTACCAGGTGCCGTCCCATCCCGCTGGGAGGTGGACGAGAAAACTTCGAAGGATCCATTTCGGTCCCACGAGCAGCTAGGGAAGTAAAAGTCCATCTGTACAGAGCCCCGCATGCCTAGGTAAGCCTTACACAACTGAGGTGCCACGGGTTCCCCAGAGGTTGTCGGCTAACGACTGTTCCACCTCAGCAGCCATGCATCTCATCAGCGAGTAGCACACCTTGAGACTGAGGGTTGTTTTTTTTTTATATAGAGGTTTATTCCATCCTCGCGCTCCGGGTGATCAAGCCAAGATCCGTGTCCGCTGAGACGCACAACGTCCCACCGCCGCGCCACACGGTGGCCACTGAGGAATGCCCAGACCTTACGGTGACAGACGACTGGTGGCGCTTACCAGTCTCCAACTCAAGCCCGTACTCGGCAGGCGAACAGGCGAACGGTGATCCCCTGAGCGGCTAACTTTTACTGAATGCGGCGCTACAAATCAATGTGACACGAATGCATGACACTATTTTTTAACATAGTCACTAAGTCCGGCAGATATCCGCTCCTTCATCTCGGAACCATTCGAGAACCGCTGTGTAAATATACTCATCGCTGTAAAATTTCTCACCTCCCTCCCCCCCCCCCCCCCAACACCACCGGATGTTCTTTTAGCTTTACGAAAAGATGGAAATCGCATGTGTAAGACCTGGACTTCCCGATCGCCATCACATCTGTGCAGCCTTGGTCAAATTGTTCGCACCATTTCATTACGGCTGGATGCAACGTTGCAGGTGCTCCATATACCCACAAAATTTCACGGTGAATCTATAGACAATTCAGACGATTCCCGCTTACTCCAAGTTTGAGGTACGTTTCCAATTGCCGTGACATTTCAGTCGCTCACTGTGACGCACATATTTTCCGTACTGCAGCAAACTCTGACGAAGCTAGGAAAATGTACTATCTTCTGACAAGGTGACACTCTGCTTGGCCAGATGGGCTTAACGTAGGACAACTTGCGTAACCTACTTTCTGAAGCTCCTATGCATTGCTGATTGGACAAGTCGCCATCGGTTGCTCAAATCGATAGGGGGTACAATTCTAGCCTAGTCTCCGTAGACTACGCACCTATTACTCAGGAAGACATTGCCAAGATTTACAAATGCCCTTTTAGTTCAAAGGAAGGAACATCCAGAGTAGCCGAATGAACAACTGATTAAGTATAGATTTTTCGGGAGAGGACAAAAAAGGTCAGACGAAAGTGAAGAGTAGTAGGAAAAAGGAGAACAGTGGCTTGCTAAATATGAGAACTGGGTAGGATACAGTAGATGAACTGAAACGATGTAGATGTCTGGGAAACACAGCTGCTGAAGAAAGACGAAGCAAAAGAGACATCGGACACATATCTTCCTTCAAAAAGCCCTGTTTTTACGATATGTTGAAATGGAATTGAAGAAAATGTTTCTGAAACAATCATCTAGAGTAATGTCTCACATCTGGCTAGGATAACGCAGTACGTTTAGTTTTATAGTTGAATGAAACGTTCGCTTGATTAATTTTTTTTCGCTCTTGCTTCTTTCGAAATCGATCAGACGCTCATTTGAGCAAGTACAGCTCTGCTGCCACCTCTTCTTCATTTATCACCGACGGACGAAGTAAAACAAGAAAACATATTCGGTCTCCTTCATCTGGTAGCGGTCCCAGCGAATGGGCGCAAACTAGATGCGCGCTCGCAAATGTATCTCATTTTAATCAGTATTGTGGTAGGTTGATGAAGAATTTGGTGTGGCACACAACATTTTAGTGCACGCCTTTTGACGATAATTCTTTTCAAGATCCCAGAAAGCAGACCTCCTTAGGGGGCCCCCCATCTTGGGACTACACAGGTTAGCAACCGTGGGGCTTTGAGCTGAGTTTGACATTATTTCCACTTGCTGGTGTCAAATGCCTTCTATTTCCTTTCCTGTCAGCCGCTCTTGGCCAACTCCTGTTTTTCCGACCCCAACGGTATTGGGTTTCGAGGCCCGAGAGAGTCTTTCTTTTTCTGTCCTCAACGCGGACCTTCAAAGTTGCTGCCTTGTAGAGTAGGGTGTTGGATCACGAAAGGCTAAGGGAAGAAAATCCTGAAGAAAAAAATCAGTGCGTCCTGCTGCCTTGCAGGATTAATGGTATGGTGACACCAAAGGCTAGGAGATGCCAGAACTCCAAAACAAAAGCTAGTGGGGCATGTTGGGCTCCTAAGCTGTGGTGAAAGCAGCGAGCGTAGGGAAAAGAAAACCTTGGGAACAAAACCACCCACAGTCAGACCAGCGACCCACTGGAGGTGTAATTTCACTGCTCAGAGTACCAGCACTGGACCTCAGAAAAGACAGGCAGCAGACATTTAGTGTGGGTACAAGGTCGCAGATTAAAAAAAAAACAACGAGAGAGTTTTTTAATAACCTGCAGAACGGATACCGTCAGTACTTTTATCTATAAACTTCAATAAGCGCTCTAAACAATTAATTCAATCGTTTGTGAGTGGACAGATCCATTTCCGTTCGTTGTTTATATGAGGTGCACATATATATGTAATGGCAGGATACGAACTTAACAGGATGTTGCGTTGCGAGACAGGTTGTATCAGACAGATATACGGAAAGTCTCCTTTGCACTGTGAATACATGGGAGGCTTAATGAATCACCAGCGCCAGCTCACTGTTGCCCATGTTACTGCATTCTCATGAAGTGGCAAGCACGCCTTAGCTCCTGAAGTTTCCCATTAGACAACTGTCACCGGAGTCATACTGCTGGTTTGCAAATGACGTGACGTACACATGAAGACTCTGGTTTCTCAACAAGACAGTATTCAGTCTCGTGTTCTTCCGAATATGGGTTGAATGTTTCTTTATACTGTACGATTAACTCATGTCGTTCTTCCCGCAAAATTCAGTGGATAGCAACAGCTAAGAACCATGCTTGGAATTCAACTGCAGCTCTAAAACTCTATGTATATCTGTATTGCCGTAAATTACAAAACTCAGGTGTGGTTCCTTCAACAAAACGGCGACCGAATTCTCCGCTCATGCTTACTTAGCCTCGGTTGGTCGTCCGTCTCGAGTGACGTTAACGCCGACGAATTATTATCTAACTCTTAACCACCCTTCTTTTGCTAAGCAAGTAGCATTCATCAATCTTTGAAGTAGTTACAAGAATTTCATAAAAACATTTCATGGATATTCTGCATCTTCTTCCAGTGTCTACGAATCTGGTTTTTTAATCGCATTTGTGCAATAAACAAGCTGTCGTTACGCAACGTGGCTCGCAAGATACTTGGAATCTTATTGTCACATTGGAGGTGACGTCCGATTTCAGGTCATCCGTCTCTGGCACCGTGCGGCGGTACGACAGCGACGGGGGTGAATGTGAAATTTCCCAGGTCCGTGTGGCTGGAAACAATATAGAATCACTCGGATGTCAGAATAAGGAGGTAGATACGGTGTTAATAAGGAAATTAGATTCTTGGTTGCTTTTTGGTCTGGCTTTAATGCTTCTGCACGTGCTTGCATGAACATACCGAAGAACACAGACACTGGTGCATCACTTGAGTGAGTGTAATACAGATACAAGGCTAGTGACCTCAGCTTACCTCTAGCTAATCAGAAATAATAATAATAATAATAATAATAAATTAATTAATTAATGGCCACACATGCCTAACATACTAGTGGTAATAGGTCCCACAAAGTGACGTCTAACGATGGTATTCCAGAGTACGGATCATGGGAGGATCCAGTTTCTATTGCTCTAATCGAACCCTTAGGTTCAGTTACACGACAGAATGGAAGATACAGGTACATATACGTAAACGTGCAAAGGAAACCACTAATTACAGTCTAGGCACGTTTAACAACTCCATTTAAGTTTACAAGCTTAATTGAGTGCTCCTCTCACTCACATATTCCCTGCAATCGGCTGATGATCATCCGAAGCGTTGCTTTCGATGAACGGCGGGGTCTAACTTTGCTGTTGGCTGACACACTTCCCCGCTTGACCATATACTGCATTTGGGCCTGTTTGCGTACAGATGGTGCGTGGTTGCGTCGCCTTTTGCGTACAATCCACGATCGACGACCGTGAAATCAGCGGTCTCTTAATGCGTATGACCATATAATGAACTGGTTAAAGCGACTGACGCCGTCTGTCTCCATCTAAGTTTCAAGGTTCATTACTGGTATTCGTGCTTAGACGATTTTATTTATTTTGCTGACAACCCTTCAAGTATTGGTCATTTAAAAGCGTATAACCATCCAATATTACATTCTGTCCGTTCTTAGTAGATCGTGCGTGCCTCAGCGATAAAGATAGCCGTACCGTAGGTGCAACCATAACGGAGGGGTATCTGTTGAGAGGCCAGACAAACGTGTGGTTCCTGAAGAGGGGCAGCAGCCTTTTCAGTAGTTGCAGGGGCAACAGTCTAGATGATTGACTGATCTGGCCTTGTAACACTAACCAAAACGGCCTTGCTGTGATGGTACTGCGAACGGCTGAAAGCAAGGGGAAACTACAGCCGTAATTTTTCCTGAGGGCATGCAGCTTTACTGTATGGAGAGCTGCGTCAAACCAGTCTCAGGACTGAAGACCACAACAACAACATTCACACTTACTGATACATGCGATGTCTTATACAATATGAGTGATTTCAGTTGCGGTGGATAATTTTGTCAGAAAACTTTCTTATGTTTGGGAATCGTGCAACATTACAGTCATCTTTATTTATCTGATCGCTGCACCTAATTGGTTATATTTGTGCAGTTTTCTTCACACGAAATTACTTCACAGATCATTTTGTAATATGAGAATAGCACACGCTTATAGATAATAATACTACATCAGATATATACAAATATGTGGCGTGAGATCTAGCAGAAGCGTCTTTAGCTTACTAATCAAAACATCGTGGGTGCGAACCCAGCCATTGCCAAAATTTTTAATTAAAAACATCACTAAAGGCATAAGAAGTCAACTGTACTCTGCCAACGGCCTTGTCAAAGAGCGCAGAGGAATGGACAAAGGTTCAGGGCACTCTCTTGCTCGTAGCTGATGTCAGTGAAATGAAATGTTAAGGAGATAATGATTTCTGGTCGGGTCGGATAATACCAGCAGCAACAGAAATGGTATAACGGGAGTAGAATTCGTTATGTATAGGAAAATAGGGATAGAGTGAGCTACTGTGAACAGTTCAGTGATAGGATTATTCTCATCAGATTCAACAGCAAACCGATACCGACAACGATAGTTCAGGTATGTATGGAAATGTCGCAACCGGTAGATGAAGAAATGGTTCAAATGGCTCTAAGCACTATGGGACTTAACATCTGAGGTCATCAGTCCCCTAGATTTAGATCTACTTAAACCTAACTCACCTAAGGACATCACACACATCCATGCCCGAGGCAGGATTCGACCCTGCGGCCGTAGCAGAAGTGCGGTTCCGGATTGAAGCGTCTAGAGCCGCTTTGCCACAGCGGCCGGCGCAGATTAAGACACAGAGAAAGTATATGAGGATACTGGTCAGGTAATTCAGTATGTAATAGGAGATTAAAACGCAATAATCATGGAAGACTGGAACGCTGTTGTAGGATAAGGATTAGAAATTGGAAATTTGTGATAAGATCTTATGGGACCAAACTGCTGAATTTATCGGTCCCTAAGCACTACTTAATCTAATTTAAACTAACTTAAGCTAAGGCCAACACACACACCCATGCCCGAGGGAAGACTCGAACCTCCGACGGGGAGAGCTGCGCGAACCATGATAGGACGCCCAAGACCGCTCGTCTACCCCGCGCGGCAGGTAAGGATTAGAAACAACTGCTATGAGAGAACATGGGCTTGGCACGAGAAATGAGGGAGGAGAAAGACTAATTGGGTTCTGCAAATAAATGTCATAGGGTGATAGCTAATACTTTGTTCCAAGAATCACTAACGGAAAAGGTATATGTGGAAAAGAGAGGGAGATACGGGAAGGTACCAGCTGGATTACATCAACATCACACAGAGACTCCAAAATCAGACAGTGGATTGTAAGGCGTAAGCAAGTGTTGATAATACCTCTTCTAGAACAAGCGCTGCGTCTTCTACTGTAGTTATGAAATACCTATTTCAGTATCATATCCCTCTAGATGTGTCTTGAAAAAATGAAAAATTCATTAGATGTGTCTTACCAGTGTACGTATTTTGTCGTCGCAGCAGAATTGAAAGAATGTTTTTAGAATGCAAGAAATAGGGAATCGACTTGGTCACCACGAAAATTATCTCTTAGAGCATCAAATATGTGAAGTGCTAGGTAACTTCCACATGACAGAAATTTTCAATATCATACTGGTTGTAAAATGCAATACTACTTTCCTCAAGATAGACAACTGGTTTTGAACTGAAATACGTTCCAAGAGTCAATAGTAATTAAACGTGGGTGATATGAAGCAGTGTTTCAATAGCAATGGGCTACTCTTTTAAAAAATAAGTGTTGTCTGTGCTCTTTCTTAGTCACTGGAGAAAGTTTTTTCCCAACCAGTGATCTGCAATAAACTTTGACCAATAGAGATAAATTTGTCTAAAACCTTTCAGATTCCGTAGCACCTGGCTGAACTTTAAAGTGATTCATATTTTTTCTTAGACTACTGCACTTTGTATCTATCAACTTCTCAGAAATGTGACTGTGGAGCAAGTAATACACGGACATTATTTGGAGATTCAAAGTACAACTCTACATCTGTACTCTGTGAATCACTGTATAGTGCATGGCAAGGGCAACTTTTCATTGCAACACATATTAAGATGTCTTTCGCTTCCTATATATGATGGTACTCTCTGTTCCCGAAAGAACAGATACAATTGATGACCGTGCAGCTTCTTTAGAATGAGATGATAATTAAATCGACACCCTAGCTGCAAAGAGGCGTATATATATATATATATATATATATATATATATACGCCTCTTTGCAGCTAGGGTGTCGATTTAATTATCATCTCATTCTAAAGAAGCTGCACGGTCATCAATTGTATCTGTTCTTTCGGGAACATATATATATATATATATATATATATATATATATATATATATATATATATATGTTGAAATGTATGCCTCGACCGGGACTCGAACCCGGGATCTCCTGCGAACGCACACACTATGCCCCAACTCATATAGGACTTTGTAGATTAATCTGTCACGAATAATGAGTGTGATGGGCAATTAGGCGCACTACGAATGTAGCGGTGTGGACATGTTGGGAATGTGGGTCTCACGGGGAGCGTGCAAGGGATAAGTCCCTGCAGGCGCACTTTCCTCTGTGCCCTCGGTGGCTCTGATGGATTGCCGGTACGGTAGCTCAGCGTGTTCGGTCAGAGGGCTGCTCGCCCTCCGTAATAAAAAACTGAGTAAAGGAATCAAAGATCACCTTCAACGGATGTCTTGTGACGTCCGCCCAGACCAAACGCAACGAAGAATACCGAACAAAATTCAAAAAAAGGAAAAAAAAGATGGATAGAGTGTCTGCGATGTAAGCAGGAGATCCTGATTTCGAGTCCCTGTCGGGGCACACATTTTCAACATGTCCCCAATGATGTATATCAACACCTCTTTGCAGCCAGGGTGTCGATTTAATTATCATCTCTTTCGTTTCCATGAACGATTGGAGTATGGAACGAAAAATTGCTTACATGAGTGTGTTATTAATCTGATTTTTTTGACAGCATCTAATGGAGCTATACATAAGGCTCTTAAAAATATTTGTAGATTTTTCAGTGAAAGATGAGTGTTGGAAATCTATTAGTTTAAATGGGAAATGTTACACCATGAAGAACAGTTTCGATATTTATCAAGCTTTGTGATGATCTTCATAACAGACGGGTTATTAAGTCGTGTAACTTTCATTCCGTTCGGAATTGATGTATGTCATCAATTTCAGTGTTCAGTGTGAGATAACCCCCCCATACCCCTCCGCCCTCCAGTGAACACGAATACTCTCTGGTATTCGTTGTGTTCAAAATGTTCAAATGTGTGTGAATTCCTAAGGGACCATACTGCTGAGGTCATCGGTCCCTAGACTTACACACTACGTAAACTAACTTAAGCTAACTTATGCTGAGAACAACATACACACGCATGGCCAAGGGAGGACTCGAATCTCCGGCGGGAGAGACCGCGCAATCCGAGACATTGCGCCTAAAAACCGCGCGGCCACTCCGCGCCGCTATTCGCTGTGGTATGGTCGCAAACAACCGACGAATGTCGTCTCGCGAGATTCTTGCCATGTTTGAAACATATGTCAGTCAGTTCATGGACGTTGTTGTCTGGAGGCAGTCTTCCCATCGCATCCCAGGCATGTTCCAGGGATGACTAATCAGGGGACTGGGTAGGCCAGCCAAGGATCTAGTTTGTGGTGTGAGGTGGAATGTGGGGTCCTGCATTAAAGTGCTGGAATATGCTATTTGATACACTGGTCGTGAAATGTGTGAAAACATGGTTCATCATTGTTGTAAAATTCGGGTTGTTAGGCGTATTAGTCCAGATATTGTGATCATTAGTACCTTAAAATGTAACCGCTTCAGTGTGCTAGTTGTTTTTTCTCTTCATCTAGCAGTCTTCTTACAAACACAACACATCATTTACTACCTGATGTTCTATGCATAGTCGTAACTTCGCCATGAAGTGGCCTGCGCTTGTCAGTATAGTCTATCCGTTTTGTGCTTTGTGTCAGCACTTCAGTACCTGACCTACTACCCAGGGAAAAATAAACACTAATGGTTTGCTTGTGTCACATGTACTTTGAGGTACCAACCAATCTGAAAACATACTACTCACAATAGCTGTAATCATTAGACTGCAAATTAAGTAAGTACTGACGTAATGTTGTTCAGTACACTGTCCTCGGTACTCAATTAAATATCTGCGCTTATACTCTAACAATCTGTATTTGCAAGGATTCAGTCTTTCTTCAACAATTACCAAACAGTCCCTATATTATATCCAATAGTTCCCCACGCCATGATTCCAGGAGATGGAGAGGCATGATTCTCGAGATCTGTTGCTTCCTGTGAACTTTCGCGAGGTCATCTACGGGAACGCTGTCATCGATCTGATCTCCACAGACAGAGGCGGGTGTCATTATTGAACATCACAGGATGCCACTCTACATCCCAGTTGGCACTGGCTCGTCATTTCGCATGCCTCTGTTGTCACCGTTATGATGTCAGCGGTACACAGAACATGGCAACTTCCGATTGACCGAGCTTCCAGTAATCTGTTCCCAGTGGTTTGTGGTGACTCTGCCTGTAACTTCTGTCCATATTTCAGCTTTTGTCATCTGTCTATTAGTCAGAGGCAAATGAACAGACCTAAGACGTCTCGCGGTGTAATGCTTCTAGAGGCTTCTAGAGGCTACACCGCGATGCAGAGCGCCTCTCTTGCAGAGTCTGCCACTTGAGTTTGTTAAACATCTTCGTAACGCTATCACGGTTACCAAATAACCCTGTGGCGAAACGCGCCGCTCTTCTTTGGATCTTCTCTATCTCCTCCGTCAACCCGATCTGGTACGGATCCCACACTGATGAGCAATACTCAAGTATAGGTCGAACGAGTGTTTTGTAAGCCACCTCCTTTGTTGATGGACTACATTTTCTAAGCACTCTCCCAATGAATCTCAACCTTATGTAACACTTTTCATTTTTGGCGTTGTAATTTGTTGTAGTACGTATTGTGCGCTTCATATATTTTCTCTTTTTTCACAAAATGAAGAAACCGCACAACACATGCTTAATTCACAACCCTTTATTGTGTACACGACCGGTTTCGGATCACTTAAGTGACATTATGTGTTGTAAAAAATAAAATCCCTCAACCATCTCAGGTCACACCAGATGACGGTACTGTTCCGAAACCGGTCATGTACACGATAAAGGACTGTGGATTGAGCAACTGTTGTGCGGTTTCTTAGTTTTACAAAATGGATTTATACAGTTGCAGCTGTCCTATAGGAAGAACTCTTTGGGAATTTTCTCTACGCTAGCCAACCACAGGTCAGCAAAAAAGTGATAATGTGAAGTTTTCTTCTTTGCTTCGTAACTGTGACTGTCCCCTTTGCTCTATTACTTAATTTAATGTCACTGCGTTTCCAACTCTACCTTGGCTGTAGGGGTGCCTAACAATACCGAAATTATCGATTCCACTCTAATATAAGTTTTTCTGAATTATTTTGTGTCATTTTGTTCTCATTTAAGCTCCCACTCCTGGCGGTGCTATGGTTCCTTCGACGCTCCCCTTCCCCCATCCCATCTCGCACCAATACTACTTTAAATTACACTCGAACCAAACATGGTTCAAATTTTTCCAAACGTTCCAAAATATTGCTTCCATGTCACCACCTTCCCATCCCCACCCCCTCAATTACGGATGCTAATTTTTTTTTACTCCCAATAGTAATGGGCTCTTGTTCGTAAGACATATGAGCAAAGGAGTTCCAGATCTGTACTGGAGTACACAAAAATAAACAAACAAGCAAATAAACGCACGCAAACACACACACACACACACACACACACACACACACACACACACACATACTCAGAGAGAGAGAGAGAGAGAGAGAGAGAGAGAGAGACGCACGCATGCATGTGTGGTTTTATTTATACTATGTGTTTAAAAAGTGGCCCATATTCTTATTGAAGGTAAACCTTTTAAAAGCTAGAAAATAAAATCTGATAACATCGTCCAGAAACAACTGCAGGGTTCCTTAGTGTGGTTACCACTCATTCTTATTCATCCTTCAACCATCCTTCTCAAAGAATCACAAATCATTGCGAAGACACCTAGCTGTCTTCGGTTTTGGTCACATGCATTGCAAATTTGCTCCTGTAACTTGTGCACGATGTCGATCAATGTAAAATACAACAGTGCCGTTAAATTTGGTCATATAAATCTAAGGAATCCAGATCAGATGAATGCGGAAGTCATGTTACTACCGTGTATCTCCTCGCCCAATCCATCGCTCTTTCAACAATACAGATAGGTACTATCGTACGTGACTTGGAAAATCGGGTGGTGCCCCGTCGAGCATACGCATTCGTTATGTTTCTGCAATGGTAACATTCCCTAAATCACTTGTGTCGTGTGACAGGACGGTTTCTTTGAGAATGCCACGGCCTATCTCCGATGGCATCAAGGTCGATTGCACGCTAAATCGAAATACGAGTATTATTTCTTTCCTTTCTTCGAATAGTAACACCTCTGCCACGAAAGTGACTGCTGAACTTAACATGCATCTCGACAACGGAAACGGCACATACAAAGCAAAGGCGGTAGATCTGTTATTGACCAACCTCCTGTAAGGCATGTTGCGACGATTATGAAGGGATAGCGATCCAAGAAGATCGATACTTTTGCACATGCAAATTGAAACTCAATGCAGTAACGATGTCTCTCTAGCGCAATCACAGATGATGGGGTGCAATGCCATTAACAGACCAGAAGCAGGTGGCCAAGTACGTAAGATAGGCAGTTTCCACAAATAAATGCGCGTCAAAGTTTACGATCCGACAAGCTTACGTCCGATACAGAACAGAGCAATATGCACACTGGCTTCGAGGATCAAAACTTATTAAATGAAATAGCTGGTTCAAATGGCTCTTAGCACTATGGGACTTAACATCTAAGGTCATCAGTCCCCTAGAACTTAGAACTACTTAAACCTAACTAACCTAAGGACATCACACATATGCATGCCCGAGGCAGGATTCGAACCTGCGACCGTAGCGGTCGTGTGGTTCCAGACTGAAGCGCCTAGAATCGCTCAGTGGTTAGCACACTGGACTCGCATTCGGAAGGACGACGGTTCAATCCCGCGTCCGGCCATCCTGATTTAGGTTTTCCGTGATTTCCCTAAATCGCTAGAGGCAAATACCGGGATGGTTCCTTTGAAAGGGCACGGCCGACTTCCTTCCCCATCCCTCCCTCCTCCTATGAGACCGATAACCTCGCTGTTTGGTCTCTTCTCCCAAATAACCAACCAACCAACCAGAACCGCTCGGCCACACCGGCCAGCAAATGAAATAGAATGCTACTGGAAGAAACACTTAGTATAATGCAATAGGCAATATTTTGCAATTGGCAATGGAAGTTTCCTACCACAAGAACAACAGGGTACGTCTTCGTTACAATAACGCTGACTGACATCGTGCAGTGCGTCGAGATTTCATGCTCTTGAGCGCCGGCGCCTATCCACATAAAACTAATACCTTTGCTCTTATACGGGAGAGAGAATATCATGCGAGTGGTATGACATGCACGTTCAGGACAACTACTTAACGTAACTTGTGGGCCGTTCTCGTGGAATATGTCGCGAAGACGGTTCTTTGTGTGTGTGTGTGTGTGTGTGTGTGTGTGTGTGTGTGTGTGTGTGTGTGTGTGTATGTGCGCGCGCGTTTTGATCCACCGTTGGAAATTCCTGCCTCATCTTGTGAATTAAGTTGGGATATTCTGTAAATGTTCTCTAAATGGTGAAGCTCAACGCACTTACATGAACAGATTCGGAAAGGTGTCCGGCAAGGATGTGCATTTTTACCAATTATTTTTAATCTATACATAAAGTAGGCACTTAAAAGAGTCAAAGAACAGTCAGAAATAGGTGTAACAATTTTTAAAAAATGTAAAAAGAATAGTTATGTTAAGATATGCTGGTGGTATACAGAATGTCCGGAAATTCCCGTTGCAAACTTCTAGAACTTGTGGTGCTCCAAGGAGACGCCGCGCACCCGATTTGGAAGAGGCTATACTGCATCACGTTGAAGAGAACCCGTCAACGAGTATACGAGTATATGAGTGAAAGTGTAAAATAAATGATGTACTGAGTCACGCGTAATCACTTACTTGTAAAAATGGTCTCGTACCAACATCTTTTCAAACGATTGTAGCACGGAAACGGTACGTTTCCTGAAGAAGATCTTGAAGCTGTGACAGAAGAATACAACATAACAATAAATTAGTCTGAAATAAAGATGGTGGTTTGTGACAAAAGAGGGTAAGCCAAAGACTGAGTACAAATATGTGCAAGTTTCTGCAACAAGATGTCTCGCTTAAGTACACTCCTGGAAATTGAAATAAGAACACCGTGAATTCATTGTCCCAGGAAGGGGAAACTTTATTGACACATTCCTGGGGTCAGATACATCACATGATCACACTGACAGAACCACAGGCACATAGACACAGGCAACAGAGCATGCACAGTGTCGGCACTAGTACAGTGTATATCCACCTTTCACAGCAATGCAGGCTGCTATTCTCCCATGGAGACGATCGTAGAGATGCTGGATGTAGTCCTGTGGAACGGCTTGCCATGCCATTTCCACCTGGCGCCTCAGTTGGACCAGCGTTCGTGCTGGACGTGCAGACCGTGTGAGACGACGCTTCATCCAGTCCCAAACATGCTCAATGGGGGACAGATCCGGAGATCTTGCTGGCCAGGGTAGTTGACTTACACCTTCTAGAGCACGTTGGGTGGCACGGGATACATGCGGACGTGCATTGTCCTGTTGGAACAGCAAGTTCCCTTGCCGGTCTAGGAATGGTAGAACGATGGGTTCGATGACGGTTTGGATGTACCGTGCACTATTCAGTGTCCCCTCGACGATCACCAGTGGTGTACGGCCAGTGTAGGAGATCGCTCCCCACACCATGATGCCGGGTGTTGGCCCTGTGTGCCTCGGTCGTATGCAGTCCTGATTGTGGCGCTCACCTGCACGGCGCCAAACACGCATACGACCATCATTGGCACCAAGGCAGAAGCGACTCTCATCGCTGAAGACGACACGTCTCCATTCGTCCCTCCATTCATGCCTGTCGCGACACCACTGGAGGCGGGCTGCACGATGTTGGGGCGTGAGCGGAAGACGGCCTAACGGTGTGCGGGACCGTAGCCCAGCTTCATGGAGACGGTTGCGAATGGTCCTCGCCGATACCCCAGGAGCAACAGTGTCCCTAATTTGCTGGGAAGTGGCGGTGCGGTCCCCTACGGCACTGCGTAGGATCCTACGGTCTTGGCGTGCATCCGTGCGTCGCTGCGGTCCGGTCCCAGGTCGGCGGGCACGTGCACCTTCCGCCGACCACTGGCGACAACATCGATGTACTGTGGAGACCTCACGCCCCACGTGTTGAGCAATTCGGCGGTACGTCCACCCGGCCTCCCGCATGCCCACTATACGCCCTCGCTCAAAGTCCGTCAACTACACATACGGTTCACGTCCACGCTGTCGCGGCATGCTACCAGTGTTAAAGACTGCGATGGAGCTCCGTATGCCACGGCAAACTGGCTGACACGACGGCGGCGGTGCACAAATGCTGCGCAGCTAGCGCCATTCGACGGCCAACACCGCGGTTCCTGGTGTGTCCGGTGTGCCGTGCGTGTGATCATTGCTTGTACAGCCCTCTCGCAGTGTCCGGAGCAAGTATGGTGGGTCTGACACACCGGTGTCAATGTGTTCTTTTTTCCATTTCCAGGAGTGTATTTAGTAAGCAATATCATTAAAGGTAGAAGAAGCAAAGAAGAAATAAGAATCAGGATTGTGCAAGCAAAAAGTGCGTTCAATTAAAAGATAAAAAATGTATTTCAATAAGTAACAGGGGAAAACGTTTCTGGAAGTACATGTTTGAAGTATTGTACTGTATGGCAGTGAGACCTGGTCTCCGGGGAATAAGGAAAGGAAGAGACAGAATGAATTCTTTTGGGTTGTGGTATTACAGGAGACTACAGAAAATATAAAGGACTGATGATAGCCCCATCACAAATGAGGAAGTCGTTAAAAGAGTGGAATAGAGAGAAGTTTTTGGACCACAGGTGTAAAAAGAAATGTTGTTCAGATGACTGGTAATCTGTTGAGTCATGAAGGTTGTGTCAATAGGAAAAGAGCCATGAGAAGTTCATGACTGAACCACATACATCAAACTATGAAATGTCGGATGCAATTCATATACAGAAATGAAGAAAGAAAGACGTGAAGACGGAAGATATACTGTCAACGAATATTCAGACTGAGCACTGAAAAAAGAAGAAAATACGTCGTTACCCATTTTAACAAAAATTACGAAGTAAGATAAGATATAGCAACTATCAAGCATGTTACGAACATAGCTATCACGCTTATGTATAATCTCTGTCATGTTTATGTGTTCACTGTAAGAAAAAAAATATTTTCGTAAATAAAATATGTTTGTGAATGGTTGGTGTAGTCTTATCATAAAATTAAAAAACATGTTTCTTTCTTTTACGCAGTATGGAAATCCACAAGGATTATGTTAACTGATCTAAAATACATTTTTACCATCCTTTTTTTTTTGCTCTTCCTTTTTATCATCTATTGAATCAAAAGATCTCCAGATTTTTTAAAGGATTTATTTCTTCTTCGTGTTCGTAGCGTGGTCTTTCTTCTGCGCCGACGGAGGTATAATCTCTGTCGCTGGAGTTTCTGCAATTTCGATTCGGCTCTCCTATGACCGATCGTTCAGCACCAGCACTTTCTTCTGCCCTTTTCTTTTGGCACAGAGCCCCGACGAAATCTCTCAAGAACAGCTCCCAACAAAGTTGAAAGTTTCTCTAACTTCCTTTGGCAGCAGCGAATCATTTCTACGTACCCAGTCCCGCATCTACGTTTCGATAGCGAATCTTTGTGGTTTCGTTTCGTGTCAAAACCAAGTTGCACGACCCGTGTTTTTCCTCTGGTTTTCTAGTCATTAACGAACTTTTTTCATTATTTTACCAAAGCCTTCTTTTACCTTGTTGAATGATTGTAGCAATTACTTGGTACTGAAATATTTATGTAATTTGTATGAACGTTGTTGTTGCAGTTGTTAAGCATGGCTTTACTGGAAATCAATGCATTTAACATTCCACTGCATGTCAAGATGAAAGTATTAACAGCTTAATAGGTAATTACTTTGAAAACAATAAAACGTAAGTTACACAAAAGTTGTAACACAGTTTCTGGCGTCCAAATAAAATTTACAGATGTACATAATAACTTAGAGAAGTAAAAACCGTAATGAATCAAAGATTGCAAGATTTTCTGGAGTCCCAGTACAATTTCCAAATATTGGGCTCCTTCGGTGCTTATGCATCCAAACCCGAGCATATCAGCAGATGATCTCAATCAATAACACAGGTTTTTTTCAAATAGTACATTCATTTGAGGAAAGTACTCCTATCCAATTTAGATGTTGCGCTAGACAGTCATGTCCTGTAGTTTGTATGAATGTGTATTTCAATGATTTAACATCAAATGCACTTGCTTGAAGCAGTATTCTTTAGCTTGCTTCTGAAAGGACCAAAGTAGTTTTTCCACGAGAAAGTGTCAGTGAATCTTACAAGCATCTTCTTTTCGAGTTTCATTTAATGCGGAAACGGCAAAATACAAGTCAAATGGCCAAAGCTATACAAAAAAAGTTGCAAGGGCAGTTGAAAGAGAATACGTGATTCTGCCACATTGTTCCCTGGAAGCCTCTTTCTCTTACTGGACTTATTTACCGGTTGTTCTCAACTTTACGCTTAGTATTACCGCTAAACCATTAAACTTAGTGGTTCAGAAAAAGAGTCATTCCTTAAAAATAAGATTAGATCCTTAGTAAAAGTTTCGTGCCTCTCACCTGACTTGCTTAGGAGTTGCTTTTTTCTTTTTTTCTGCTGACTACATGAAGTCGCTACGTGCAGCCGCCTGTGTAATGGAGGTGAAACTAAACCGGAATTACAAGAAATGTATCCGTAGTTGCGAATACGAACAACGATCAGCTCTATAACTGAATGACGAGAGTGAAAATTTGTGTCGGACCAGGGCTCGAAACCGGATTTCCAGCGGCACAGTCACATTAACCGGTTTGACTACCTGTGCACGAATCACGACCAGGCCCAAACTTCCATATGGCGTCGTTCCAGTGTCAGAATCTGTTCTCATACACACATTAAGTAATTCTCGTACAGGCGAGGACATTTTAATTGAAACTAGCTGATTGGTATCGACATATAGATGCGATACTGTAGTGCCTGTGTATTTAATAAGAACGATGCAATGTTCCTTCGGACACGCATGCAGTTGCAGCTGCGAATATGACATTGTTGTCAATTCCTTACACAGCTAATGGTTGTTCGTATTCGCAACTACAAATACACTGGTGTCCAAAATTAAAGCAACAAACCGAAATTTTATAAGGTTGTGTTTATTTTGCAACAAAACAGTATGAACAGGTGATAGTAAAGTACGTAGAAACAAAGTGAAGAATACACAACGTAGGCAACTGCAATATGCAAAACGGCAGACAAAAATGTTCTTAACGGATTTGCACACACATTCCGACAACTGGTTATTGTCGTTAGTATGGGGTGTGACCACCTCTGGCAGCAATACTGGCCTGATAACGACGGAGCATACTGTGAATAATGTCATCAATCTCATGTTGTGGCAATAACGCCCATTCTTCCTGGAGAGCAGGTCGCAAGGTTTGGAGGGTGGTTGGTGGATGCTGAAGTGAGGCAACCCGTCTCCCTAGTGCTCCACAGACATGCCTTATGGGATTCAAACCGAGAGAGCGAGCAGGCAGTGCCATGCGTGTAATATCTTGCGTTTCCAAGAAAACGTCATCCACTCTTTCTTTATGAGGTCGGTCATTATCGTCCATCAAAAAGAAATCTTGGCCCGCACTAGCTCGTAACAACCGCACATGAGGTACCAAGATCTCGCGACGATACCGGACAGCAGATTCACTTGTACAATTTCATGAAATGGTGTTGGAGTGGTCAACATAATTCCCGCCCACACCATACGCTCTTTCCACAATGTTTGGATCCCAGATGCGAATCCATTGAGAATCACTCTGCAGACCAAAGACGGATTCATCCGTGAAAAGAATATTGGATCACTGTTCGACCGTCCCAGTGACATGTTGACGACTCCATTCCAGACGTTCCCTTCTGTGAAGACGCGTCAGCGGTAAACGTACAGTAGGTCTCCGATAATAAAGGCCACTCCCCTGAACCCTTCTGCACACCGTTTGCCTCGATACAACACGTCCTGTGGATGCTGCGAGCTCACATGCCAGTTGTCGTGCGGAACTAAGGCTGCAATGTCGTGCACTTACAGCCAAATAACGGTCCTCGCTTTCTGATATCAGACGCGGCCGACCCTGGCCTGGTCTTTATGGGGTACTGTTTCGATCTCTGTATATTACTGCCATGTCCGAGAAACGATTCACTTTAAGCCATCGGGCCTCGTCAGTTTGCGACTGTCCTGCTTCCATTCTTCCCATGGCCCTCCACCGCAGACAGTCTGGTAGGACTCTTCTTTGTGCCATACTGCACGTCGGTGGCTGAATACACAGCGATTGTGGATGTGGGACTAGCCGTCAAACAATACATCGTTCGAAACGTGCCCTGACATCATCGTTAATGGGGTTGTCCGTTGACCGGAATGCCGTTTTCCGTGCAGAAGAAGATTGTACGGACACCTGTTGACGGTTTGTATGATTATACAGTGAGCTAGACACAAGAAGGGGAAATAGCGGTTTCTTACTTTAATTTTGGACACCAGTGTACATCTCATGTATTTCATAACGGCTGTAGTCGCGCATTGTTCTTCTTAACAACACAAGCGCTGCAGTATCGTATTTATACGCCAATATCAGGCAGCGACTTCCAATTAAACTGTCCTCCCCTGTACAGGAATAAAAAAATGTTTGTACCAGTACAGGCTGTGACGCAGGATCGATGACATATGGAAGTTTGGGACTGTCCGGAAGTCGTGCACGAATAACCAAAGTGGTTAAGGTGACCACTCGCGTAAAGCAAAAAATCCGGTTTCGAGTTCCGCTCCGACACAAATTTCCATCATCGTCATTCCATTATACAGCTGATGTTTGCTCGTATCCTCAATTGCGCATACATTTCATGTGTTTCAGAGTGGCTGTAGTCACCGCAATGTCCTTTAATCTAGCATTGTTAGTGCACTTCAGCAGAACTCGCTGTGGCTCAAATTGTGAACGGCACAGTGTGGCTTATGTATGCAGCTCAGCCTATAAGTATACCTGTGGTAATTGTTTCAGGGTTAGACAATATGAAATTTGTCGTTATAATAAGAAAAATTATCAGCATCGGAAGTTACTCACCGAATTTGCGGACACCACAGAGATGTCATTCGAACATTCAACAGCAGTCGTGAGAGATGAAAAAATGAAGGTTAGCCTCGTGACAGTCGTCCACGGGCTATAACACCAACTGATCTCTGTTACCTATAAATAATGGCTCTTAAGTATCACTTGGAGAATGAAACAGAACTGCTCGCTGGATTTTTGGAGGCACTTGAAAGACTACGCAACAGTCTCCACGCGATCAATTTGGACTCTTGGATATGGATTTCTGATCTCCCTCACCGCAGTAAAGCGTATTTTGAGGCCTGTACAGTATCCACCAATCTTTTGTCCATTACTGCAGTCATTACGACTGAACAGGTTCGTTTTTCAAGACAACAATGCACAACCACACCACACCCACCTCGTCCACATCTTCCTCCAGTCGAGTGGAATGGTCTGCGGTATCTGCTGTATGAAGACGATTAAAGACGGTTGGGATTAGTTGTGCCACTGAGAAGCCAAACCAACTAACTCCAATTTTTATAATTTTTCGATTTTTAGTATGAAAACATTACAAACATGTATATTTTCAGTGACCGAAATGTTTAACTCCATTCATTAATTTTCGCACCAGTAGGTGACAATACTTTCCATGGTAATTGAGCATTTTCTTACAGCTTTCGGAGGCCACAGAGACTATCTCCAGTTTACTTATTTATATTTTCATAGAACTTGTTTCTTTGTATGTAATCTAAGCGTTAAATTCACTCTCCTTAATACTGATATTATGTGATCGTCTCATTTCATAAGGCTTCTTAGTATTACCCCTAAATATTTATATGTAAAGCTAACATCACCAAATGCGTATTGTGAACGAAAGTCGTATACACACAACTCTGGTTGTTATGAATTCAATAACAACAAAAGGTTGGAGCGCACATGGCCAGAAATAGAAGGTTTTTTGGGCTCACACGCCTGAAACAGAACGTAAGAAACAACACAAAAGACCAAAAGCATAATGTGACTCACACCAATTAATTCACGGGTCAGAAGCGAAACGATGATGAAGTTTCCACAAAGCTTTGCAATCAGAGCGGATATTATTGATTTAAAATCCTTAACATCTGGACACAGCTCTCTGCTAATGCCTCCTCCTTCGGTGTGTATCGTGTGTGTGTGTGTTTTGAACCGAGGCTTCGTCCCGCTGTAGCCCTCATTGGTTCACAACCCCACAGCAGACCACAAAAGTCCACCCAACCCACCGCCGCCCCACACCGAACACAGCGTTATTGTGTGATTCAGCCTCCAGTGGACCCTCCCTGGGAACATCTCATACCAGACGAGTGTAACCCCAGATGTTTGCGTAATGGAGTAAGTACGGTTTACACATACATGGAGACAGTGTTTGTGCAGCAATCGCCGACATAGTGTAACTGAGGCGGAATAAGGGGAACCAGCCGGCATTTACCAAGGCAGATGGAAAACTGCCTTAAAAGCCATACACAGGCTGGCCGGCACACTGGACCTCGACACTAATCCTCTGGGCGGATTCGTGCCGGGGACCGGCACGCCTTCCCGCTCGAGAAGCAGCGCATTACATTGCGGGGCTAGTCGGTTGGGCTCTCCTTCGGTGTAGTCGAATCTATGTAGAGCGAGACTTCACATGGAATGACCATAGTAGGAAAATCAGATGTCAGACCGAGATTCATAGGAAGAATCATAAAGAAATGTAACTCATCCTGAAAGGAAGTGGTTTTCAAGGAGCTATTTCGATCGAATCTTGAATATTTCTCATCAGACTGGAATACTTAACAAATAGGACTGATAGTAGTTGTAGTAGTAGTAGCTTTAGTCATCTGTGCATCGCTTTTTACAAGGATATAGGACATGTAAAAGTATTTACAAGTTTAGATCAATTTAAAATAAGCTAATTCGAATACACATATACTTACAGACTTCTAGTTAGACACAATAATTAGATTTACTCGTGGCATACAATACCTTTTTTACAAATAACTTATTAAGTAATGTAATGCCACACTGTTCACTCTTATCTCACTATCAGTCACTGCACACACTATACACACATTGTTTCATAACACTTCACTCACTACACACACACACACACACACACACACACACTGATGATCTCTGGGCCATTTTCTGTGTTGCAACTTCCCATTTGCTAAACTGAAAGACTGAGTGAGTCAGAATCCCTCCATAATGAGTGAGATGTTGAGCTCAGAAAGAGGAAGAGGTGTTAGTATTGTGCTATGCATAGCATGGGGGTAAGTAATTTTAGAAAGGAAAAAAGAAGGGGAAAAATAAAGTGAAGGTGTTATGTGGAATGTTGGATGTTTTATAATCATTATTACTATTATTTATTTGTACAAAATTTTTTTATCAAATCCCTATCCTTCAATGTATAAAACGTACTGCATAGCAGGTCTTTTTAGCTGCCTTTTTAAATAAGTGTATTTTTGTAATTTCTTTAACCTCTTTTGGCAATTTATTGTACAGTTTTATTCCTTCGCAGAAAACGCTGTTTTGAGTTTTGTGCTTATTTTTTCTTAGTAAATGTAACTTGAGTAAATCTCTTGTTTCATAGTCATCGACAGAGTTGTGTGTGCAGTAATTACCAACCTTATTTTTGATGTGTATAACTGACCGGTAAATGTATTCACATGGAGTTAAAATCCACAGTGTTTTGAACAGATCTTTATAATGAGCTCGACTACTATTTTTGGTTATTATTCTTATGGCTCTTTTCTGGAGTTTGAAAATTGTGTTTATATTTTGTGCATTTGTTCCCCAAAAAAGAATGTCATAGCTAAGAATTGAGTGTACATATGAATAATATGCATGTTACACACTGATGATAGGATTCTAAGGGCACAACATGCTGATGACATTTTGTTTGCAAGTTTTGTAAGATGTCGTGGTCTCCTGACCTTCATTGCTTACATATTCCGCCCTCACAATCATATTCCGCACATCAAGATGCTTCATTCGAACCCACACTCGATAAGATAAAGTCAATGTTGTATGAATTCATATAAACGATATGCAAATAACAAGTAAGCGCACCGTGGTTGAAATACTCGAGGCTGGTGTACACACATACATTTCAGACACGACGGTCACAGGAGCTTTTAGTTCGGGAGAGAAACTGCACAACGGGACGCCAGTCCCTTCAGAGAACGACCCAGCCTATGTCGGCCGGTGACTGCCCATGGAGCAGACTGCGTGGGCCCGAGTGAAAAGGGGGAACGACCCCGTGTTTGGCTTAAAAGCAAATTCCGCTAAATTTTGTGGGAGCAGCCAGCCTACACATTCTTTACACATAGCATGCAGTTTCAGAGATTTCCACAGGGAGACAGCAAACGCCAAACGCCAATGCTACAGGTTTCCGGATTGGTCACCTTAAACGAAACGTCATTCTCCCGTTTTAGAAGAGAAACGCTGATTGGCAGACGATATTTCTGACGCCTTGAGCTGAAGGAGTAATGGAAGAGACTGAAAGATATACCCCTTCACATCTGGCGTGGAGAGGCGCCGTTCCATTGTCGCTCTTGGAGCGAGGAACAAATCTCTCCTCAGTACTTCACTGGGAGAGCACCTCTGTTGAGAGTGAATTGAAGTGCGACTCCATATTGAGTCCTTGCGATTAAGCGTTGTTCACTGGGTTGGCCGACACACTTATTGTGCGGTGTGAACGGACAGAGTTACAGTTAAACGCCTGCGAGCGAATTTTTGAGTGGCATCGTGGTGGACTGGTTATCTGACCAGTGTACCACGCCAATAGTTCGACTAGGGGCGAAGAGGAATCCTTGACTTCATCAAGGTGTAGGGAGAGTTTGATTGGCGAAGCTCAATCCAGATAGAACAAGAGTTATCTTATATGTCAGCAGGGAGCGGTGCAGACAGCAGTCATCGCAGGTTACGGTATTGTGCACTACAGCTATTGCGAGCCCCATATTTCCTCCACAACAGTACACTTCACTGCATTTCACACGCAACAGTCTTGACCATACCTAGCAACATTCTAAAGGATAATTATTCAAGTTCAGTAGGCGCGCCTCTCAGCCATTCTGCCAAGTCAACCACAATCTTAAACTTTGTATAGAAATTTCATTAGCGAATCCTATCATTGAGAGGTAACTTCACATTCTGAAAAGAACCAGGATATAACTTGTTTAATTCATAACTAAAAGTGCCATTGTGATTTCTCAGAATTTTTGCAAAATAAATAATAACTCTCATTAGTTTCATGTTTTTCTTACACTAACTAGCACTGCTCCAGTACCCAAGTATTCCACTAGTTACATAAGAAATTTTGTGAATTTTTGTGTCATTTCCTTATAGCGGACGACTCCAGAAGATATTTATTGCTGAAAGTTTTTCAGGCATTTCTCTTTAGAACATTAGGAGCGTCTGTCTGACTTCTGTAGTAGTGTGGGGGTGGAAATTGCATCTTGCAGGAGCCACAGGGTAAAGGGCACATCTCAGATTAATCTGTTGCGCAGAATAACAATATCTCAGATTAACCCCACGCTCACAGAAAATGGCGACCCTGCCAGGAAAGTAAAATAGGTAAGCTACCAGGATAGGAAAGTGTCAGGATAGTTAGGTATGGCAGGTCGCAGCAGTAGCACTTTTATGAACGTTGTTTCATGTATTATATATCTATTTGCAAAGATTGGGATCAGAATAGATACAGGTAGTGAAGAAAGCAGAATTGTAGGGAAAAGGGCGTGTGTTATTGTGTTGGAAAATTTTACATTTTTTACTATTTTTGTGTAGCTGTTAGGGCATAGGATTTTCAGGTGATAGGCACAGACGCAGAGTGACGCAGAGACGCAGTGTGACGCAGCATCATATAAGTTAGAATTAAGAAATAACATTTTTCTCCCTTTGCAAGCGCACAGGTGAAGATTGGATACTGTGACAGAGCAGACAGAACATTAGCCGAGAAGTCACGACGTTGTTGTTGTTGGTTCAACCAACTGGTAAGTGGTCGTACAGTTTTGTAGATAGGGTTGTGGTGTGTTGAAAGAATTTTCATGTTAACGAGAGCACAAGCCAAAAGGTTACGTGAGAGACAGCAAGTAGACAAGATGGGGGAGAATCAACCAGATAGACAGCAAGTAAACGAGCTTATTGAGAATAGGACAGAAGGTGAACCTGAGAATAGGACAGACGGTGAATCAGAGAATAGGACAGTCGGGGAGCTGCAGAATCAGCAGGCTCAGTTAGACTGGGATGAAATTGAGACAGATCAGACAGATGGGAATCAAAGGGACGAGTACATCGAATTTCCAGAATATGAAATTCCAGGTAGGGCACATTCTGAGCCAGAAATAGACAGCCCACGTAAGAAATGGCAAAGATTAGAAGCGAAATGAGCACAGGAAACGCGTTTGTTTGCCGCATATTCAGGGACAGAATACGCGTCAACACAGTCAATGAACCGGCAGTTAGCTAACGTTCAAAGATAGGTAGACAGTGAGGAAGAGGGGAACATTTAGAATACGTCGAACCTATCGTACACATTCTAAATATGCCTCAACAGCAGACACAGAATTTTGCGGAGTTACGAGCGCCACGAAAGGGTTCCGTAACAGACGCAACTGTACCTGCAAACACAAGACATACACAACAGAGAGGGCAGAATGCGGAGTTGTTTGCGCCACGTAATGGTTCAATGACAAACGCAACTAGTCCTCAACACAGACAGCGCGGGTTATTGCAGTTATCAAACTTAGAAACGCCACAGCATAGTCCAGTAAACGACGTAACTGGCCGAGTGGAAAACAATAGATCTAGAATACGTAGTTCAGCAGAAGGTAGTGTTACAGGACAGGACGCAGTCATGGAGATGTTACAAAAAATGAACGCTAGTGTGACGAAACAGAATCAGGATATTAATAATGTTAATACACAGATGACAAAACAGTATCAGGAATTGAAACAGGATAATCAGGAATTGAAACAGGATAATCAGAACTTGAGACAAGAGATTAATACACAGATCCAACAGGTTAAAATCCAGATGGAAGAAGGGATTGCCAGAATTGGCAGATCACTCAGATAAACAAAGACGCGAAAGAATCTAGAGAAAGAATTCAGGTACTAACACAAGTTCAGCAGCAATTACGCACTGACATGGAAAAGGTCCAACTGGACATCGTAAACGTTGACAAAAAGGTGGAACGTTGTACGAAAAAAGCCACTCGAACAGCAATACAAATTTCGGAAAAACAAGCAATTCAAAGCAAGGTCGCAAAGGCTGCACTGAAAAAATATGATCAGCGGATCAATAAAATAGAACTTAAAAACAAAGATCAGTGTGAAAAGCTTCGAACAGAGTTGATACAAACTATCGAAGAAAAGATCGAGACCTGTTACACTTGTAGCGAAACAACTGACGCGACAAGAATTAATTCAGTACACGAACACGCGCCGTCTAAGAAAGTTCAAGTAGAACCAAGGTTAGACGTAACACTCGCGCAGAAATCGAAACAGAAAACCCCGATTAAAGTAATACATGACATGCCACAGGACCAGGCACAGTACCTAGAAAAACGGAAGACATACATTCAGCCGATACCAATCGAAAGACAGGCAACTGAACCAGTAAATCCAATGACACAACATAAAAGCAGCGCAGGTACTATACCACGAACGACGAGAGTAGAAACACACGAACAACACTTTCGTTCACCACTGATACGATATGACGCGGATATGAGTCAGGAAATTGAGAATAGGCAGACAGGCAGTAGATTACCAGAGAATAAACACGACGACACAAGCTGTGGCAGATTATTTGAGTCCATGAATCAGCCACAAACCGGATTTGTGAGTAGATATGATACAGACCACTTCCTTACAGTTAGAAAATTTCAACATTTCAAGGAAGAAGACGGTAGCTTGCATGCACGCACATTCATCGACCAGTTTCAAGTAGGCTTACCAAACCAATGGAGCGTAGCTCACAAACTTGAATTCATTTGTGCACACATGTCAGGGACAGTAGCAGAGGTGATGCAAAAGATCGCGGCTACCTGTACGTCTTACCTACAGTTCAGAACAGAATTTCTCGAAAGATATTGGTCCAAGAAGGCGCAAAACAAAATTAAATACGAGTTACTTCAGACGACACCATATGAAAACTCAGGAGAGAAAAGCGTGGTAAAATTCTTTGATACAATGGACAAAAAGAATCAATGCGTAGACAAACCATACAGTAACGGAGAGCTGATACGTCTGTGTAGAATGAAATTACCGGTAAAGTATCAACAGGCGACAGTAGGAAAAAATAAAAATACCGAAGGATTCAAAGAGGTTTTAAAGGAACTTGAATTTATGTTTAAAGAAGACTAGGTGAAAGAAAAAAGAAAGGAAAGGGAACCGCAAAAGGAGAGGACTAGGAACGAATATTCCAATAATAATAATAATCGTAATCCTAACACCAATAATTTCAGGCAATTTAACAGACAAGGACAGTGGCACAATGCAGACAATTGGCATAGAAACGATAACCATAATAATTGGTACCGAAATAGGAACGGTAATGGACACTCATACAGTGGCGGATATGGATTTAGGAATCAAAATGCCAACGGTCAAGGGTACTTTGAAAGAGGCCACGATGTTAGAAACAGCAACTGGCGAGACCAGGGCGCGAATAATTACCGAGGAAATTATGGCCACAAAGACAAGAACAACACAACAAAGGGAAACCAGAAGTAGAAATTAAGCCACTAAATCCTGAAAAACGTAAAGATTGACGGGAAAATCCGGAAGAGGTTAGGCAAACTGACGTCCATTCGTTAAGACAATCAAAAAAGGACATTCATGTTTTGGAATTAGCTAGATCAAAATTAGAAAAAACTGAAAATAGCCAAAATTCAGACAAACGAGGACATACGAAAATTTCCGATAAAGACTCAGCACCAGGTACACTTGAATTACGCTACATCGCCTGGGAAAATAGTATAGAATGGGAAAATTCTGAAAGTGAGGATGAACTGCCACCACTTCCGTGTATTAAAGAATTAAGCGATGAAGAATTGTTAACCGGACTTAGCAATATATTTGACGAGAAGCAAGTAAATGAACGCGATAAAACAGAGCAGAGTACCCTAGATAAAAACAAAACACAGACGCTACGAACACGAAAGACGTATAATGTATACAACATGGGTGACTATGAGGAGATTGAGAGAGAGTACATTCGGGAATGTTTGGAAATGAAGGAAAAGGACAGACAGGAGCTCGAAAACTGACAAAAAGAGGTAGATAGGTCGAAAACGGTTTTGATCACGGAGCTGACACCAAAGCAAACACAAACACAAGGGGAAGGTACAATTATCCACAGGTTAAGCAATGAATCTATAGCAGAGGAGTTGTTGCAAGAAAAGGAAATCGAAACATCCACATTCATACAACCCATATTAAAGATAAACATTGGTGAAATCACGACACAAGCAGTCATAGATAGTGGGAGTCAGGTGACGGCTATATCAGAAATCCTATTTGAAAGGTGCAATAGAGAGAAAGAATTGCCGATTTTAAGGACAAAAAGGATAAGTTTTTGAAGCCTTAGGAAAAAATGCAACTGAGGTGAAATACGAAACACGTCTTTCATTCAATTGCTAAGGTTACGAATTTGAAAGCAATTTTATAATCGTACCAAAACTTACGGCTGTAGATTTCATTAATGAGCGTAAGGTTCACATTTGCGTACCACAAGGCTTCGTAACAGTAGATGATGTAATACTATATTTTATTCAAACTTTCAACGATGAAAAAGAACAGGGAAAAGTAAAGCAATTGCTTTTAAGTGAAGAAGGGAATGAAATAGAGGAAGAGAGACACCCTAGATATAAGTTTGGGGAAGACCTTGACCCACTCCCACCCGAAATAATAGAAGAAATTCATCAAGAAATTAGTACGAAGATAGAGGAAATAGATGATATTTCGCTCCACGATAAAAAAAATTTAGAAGGCATATTGAGAACGCATTCGGAGGTTTTTGCACCAAAGACAGGTAGCATTAAAGATTTTCAATACAAATTTGAGGTCAAAGATCATAAACCCTTTTGTGTTCCATCTTATTCTATACCATATAGTTATCGAGAGCAAGTTTTTCTTGAAATCAGAAAAATGTTGGATGATGATATAATTGAACCCGCCAAGTCACCATATAATTCACCCTTACACGTTGTAAGTAAGAAGGATGGGAGCATACGTTTGGTGTTGTTCTTGTCTTTGTGGTACTCGAGTCAAGACAAATAAATACAATTATAATTTCGGAAACAGATAGACCAGAGAAATTGGAAGAGTTGATTCAGGAGTTTCATGGAGTATAGATTTTTTCATCCATCGATTTGCGTTCAAGTTTTTTGGCAAATAGAATTGGAGCCTTCATGTCGAAAATACACAGCCTTTATTGTCTTTGGTCGTTGCTACCAATTCAAACGTTTACCGTTTGGCCTCAAAATTTCGTCAGCTGCCTTTATTCGCGGTCTGAATTCTATACTGAATCTCGACATACTTCAGAAAATTACTTGCTATGTGGAAGCCGTTCTTGTGGCGGAGGCAACTTGGGCAGAACATAATTATATACTGGATAATTTCCTACAAATTATGAAAAACTATGGGGTCACAGTCAACATTACTAAATCGCATTTTGGAAAATCAGAAATTAAATTTTTAGGACATAACATATCTGCAAAAGTTATAACGCCAGTCGAGAAGAATATAGACGCTATTCGTAATATTCCCACTCCCTACAACAAGAAAATTCTAAGGGGTTGATAATTTTTTACAAAAAAATTATATGGATAGACACACTTGCAGCACCTAGACTGTGTGCACTGACAGGAAAAAACACACCCTGGATATGGGATAAACAAGCAGATGAGAATTTCATAAGTTGAAGGAGGCATTGAATAATGCTCCAATTTTATCACACCCAGATTTAAGTCAGGAGTTCTGTCTAGTAACCGATAGAGCAAAGACCGGTCTAGGGGTGGTACTATTTCAACAAATTGAGGAAAAGGTAAGAAAATACATAAAACAATAGCCTTTGCAAGCACAGTACTATCGAAAGCAGAAAAGAGTTATTGCATAACAGAATTAGAAGCTCTAGGCATAGTATGGGCATTTCAAAAATTTCGACATTTTCGGTTTGGCAGAAAAACACAAGTATATACAGACCATAAAGCATTAGGGTCTTTAATCTCCCCCAAATTAACCCACGGACGTTTGGCAAGATAGATGCAAATACTGCAGGAGTATGACTTTTCAATCACATATATACCAGGACCTGAAAATATTCTGGCCGATGCATTTTCTCGTTCACCACAGAGAATGGCAGAGGACCAGAAAATCAACATTGAAGATGAAGAACGGACTATCCATTATCTAAAAAACGTACCATTCGAAAATTTTATCACAAATGCTTTAAAAAATGTATCTGACGAACAAACCAAAGATCAGACCCTCCTCAAGATCAAACACCAACTTACCGATAAAACCAACACAGAAAGTAGAAAAAATTACATAGTAAAAGATAATATCCTATTTTTCAAACGTAATAATGATACTGCACAATGGTTAGCATGCATCCCTGACGAACTTATTAATAAATACATTTGGTATACCCACTTTAGCAGTGGACATTTTGGACCCAAGAAATGCTATCTAAAAATGAAACAAGCGGTACACTTCCCAAACATGGAGCGACGTATTCGACGCATTCTTAAAAGTTGTACAAAACGCATACAGTCAAAACATGTGACATATCAGACCAGACCCCCAATGTTTCGAATTATCCATAATAAATTAAGACAGATTGCTGCAACCGATATTTATGGTCCAATTCCACGAACAAGGAAAGGCTTCACCTACATATTTGTTATAATTGAACTAGCATCAAAATACACTACACTTACACCCTTAAAGAAAGCCACTGGATTTACGATTAGTAAAGCACTTCACAAGGACTTTATACAACAAGTTGGGAGAGTAAAAAGAATCATCTCAGATAATGGGCCCAATACAGATCAGTGCATTCGAAAAACACATTAAAAATCAAACCCACCTTTATTTCCAAATATAAACCAAGTGGAAATCCGGCCGACGTACCATGAAAGTTTTGGGAACACTTTGTAGACTGTTTTTTTTAGAAAGAACCATTGTAATTGGGACCTATATCTACGAGACTTCCAAAATTAATAAGACGCCACATAGTACCACGACTTATCCACTAATTACAGTATTAAAGAATATAGATCCACCAGAAAAAAACAAAAGAAATCATTAAATTTCCAGTTATTCCCCGAAAGCAACATAGACAAATCGTCGCTTCTGCCCTACAAAACATTCGCTCAGCAGCAATGAGATGTAAGCTCAGTCAAGACAAATCTGCCACAAAGAAACACTTCACACAAGCTAAAAGGTATTCGTAAAAACTCATTACCTTTCACATAAGAGTCAAATTAAATGCAGAAAATTTTTTGCAATCCATAAAGGGCCAATGATAATTTCAAGGATCGCTCACGAAAATGCCGTAGAGCGAAAGAACCCAAAAACAGGTAAAAGTATTGGCATCTACCACGTGAGCCACCTAAACGAATGTGAATGAAAAATTGGTAAAAGAGAAGAAAGGGAAACAGACAGAGGGGCAATCGCAAATCGTGTACTAACCACTAAATAAAAAAAAATTAAGAATCAACAAAATAACATATTAATTGAAAGAAAAAGAGACACAATACACACTAACAATCTCTTGTAGTATCAAGTACACTACAATATGCACACAAACAATGAATGGTACACAACAATTGAAAGAATGAAGAAGTGGTAGAACATAATTAGAATAAAGAAAAGAAATCATATATATACAATAATTTTTGCCACTATCAGAAAATTTTTGCATTTTGTAAAATCAGAGTTTTTTTTGTAAATAACAAATATATATAAAACAAAAATTGTAAATATTTCTACGCATCAGAGGGACATCGCCACCAACACCAATCACCAGCTCCTTTAACGCCAGATGCTTCGAGATAGCGATGGAGAGGGTATAGACATGCTGAGAAAGCACTTAGGGTAATAACAACAACATGAAGACCAACGCCACACTGGAAATGCAGGTTGCAACCAGGTTGGACTTCAGGAGGACAATGCACAGCACAGACATTTCATATATCACGACACTGCTACACAACTGAAGAGTGTGGGGAGAATCTTAATACGACAAGATGACAATGAAGGTATAAAAAATTACTAAGATCTACAAACTCATCAAGTAACAGTTGGAAAGGCAGTCAGATCCTACAAATCCTATATCACTCCTACACTAAAATTCACATATTCCTAGCCCAAGAAGAACAGAAGAATGCAAGAAAGAAGAGACGAACAGAAGATGCAAGGTGAAGAAGGGCAGAAGACAGCAAGACACCTTTCTCTCCTATCCTACAAAGCAAATTGCTACAAATGTCTTTCCATGAACTTTGAGGCATAGCAACTACTACAACCATCTCTCCAAAAATAAACCTTGAATCGTCAATACAAATACAAGCGAACAGCAAACGGAATATTAAGTAGTACCACCCAACATTATCAGAAATAGATTCAGCAAAATGAACAGTATTTCCCTACCACATCATCAAATTGCCATACCGAACCAGGTGTGAAGTACCAAGACATCACAGCACAATATTGGGTGATGATCGTCGGTAGTCAACTACAATCGTCGAACTGCCACACCGTCCCAGGTGTGACAGCAAAGGAGTACCAAGACATCACTGTCTATGCAGTAAACCACAGTCATCATCATCGGTTAAAAGAGCCACTCCATGATGACAATGTCAACAAGTAAGACCCAGCATCACATGCTAGAGTGCTTCTCTCATGATTTCTGACACCCATACAAATGAGTCGACGCCTTCCAGTATTTCAGTGGGGATCACTGAGCACGGAAACTGATGCAGCAAAAAAGAAAAAAAATCATAAAACATAAATGTAGAGTTAAGAAAATGATATATTTGTAAAAGTACCTTTTTCCTTTCCTGTAAAAGTAATTATTTTTATTATGTATCTAAAGTCCACAATTTATAGATACCTTAAACCTTTTGTAAAGAGCCGGCTGGTGTGGCCGAGCGGCTCTAGGCACTTTAGTCTGGAACCGCGCGACCGCTACAGTCGCAAGTTTGAATCCTGCCTCGGGCGTCGATGTGTGTGATGTCCTTAGGTTGGTTAGGTTTAAGTAGTTCTAAGTTCTAGGGGACTAATGACCTCAGATGTTAAGTCCCATAGTGCTCAGAGCCATTTGAACCTTTTTTTTTTTTTTTGTAAAGAAACTTAGTATAGTTATATAATCTCACAAAGTCATGGAGAGTCTATTTATTTCTTTTATATGTAAAATTTATATGTAAAATTTATTTCTTTTATATGTAAAATTAGAAAAGGATTGATGCAGGATTTTTCTTCTTTAAGTAACATTAAAAACACCATTTCGGGGTAATAATATTAATACCTAGGATAGAATTAAGAAGAAACGCCTCTTCATTCTTACAAAAAAAACAGTGACACATAAAGAAAAAGATAATGCCTAAATAAATAAAACAAAGTAACACAACAGAGATTTTGCGAACATTTAAGCAAGTTTAACTAAAGAAAAGATGTAACCACACTAAAACAAAGTTTTGGAAATAAAAAAGAAAAACAGAGACACGTACTGGCAATGACAAAGAATAACAACCTTTGTAAAGTCTATATTTGTTTAACAACAAAACATAAATTGTAGAATTAAAGAATAGAAACAATAGCTATAAAGAAATGATTAGAAAAAATTGTTAAGAATGGCTGAGAAAAGTTTATTGGAAAATCTAAAAGAACAATTTATGCCTGAATTTAACAATGTTTTCCTTGGCATTGACAAACCCCAGACAAAAATTTTGTCAGAAGGAGGGAGGTATGTAAGACGTTGTAATCTCCTGACCTTCATTGCTTACATATTCCGCCCTCACAATCATATTCCGCACATCAAGATGCTTCATTCGAACCCACACTCGATAAGATAAAGTCAATGTTGTATGAATTCATGTAAACGATATGCAAATAACAATAAAGCGCACCGTGGTTGAAATACTCAAGTCTGATGTACACATATACATTCCAGACATGACGGTCACAGGAGCTTTTAGTTCGGGAGAGAAACTGCACAATGGGATGCCGGTCCCTTCAGAGGACGACCCAGCCTATGTCGGCCTGTGACTGCCCGTGGAGCAGACAGCGTGGGCCCGAGTGAAAAGGGGGAACAACCCCGTGTTTGGCTTAAAAGCAAATTCCGCTAAATTTTGTGGGAGCAGCCAGCCTACACATTCTTTACACATAGCACACAGTTTCAGAGATTTTCACAGGGAGACAGCAAACGCCAAACGCCAATGATACAGGTTTCCGGATTGGTCGCCTTAAACGAAACGTCATTCTCCCGTTTTAGAAGAGAAATGCTGATTGGCAGACGATATTTCTGACTCCTTGAGCTGAAGGAGTAATGGAAGAGACTGAAAGATATACCCCTTCAAGTCTGGCGTGGTGAGGCGCCGTTCCGTTGTTGCTCTTGGAGCGAGGAACAAGTCTCTCCTCAGTACTTCACTGGGAGAGCACCTCTGTTGAGAGTGAATCGAAGTGCGACTCCATATTGAGTCCTTGCGATTAAGCGTTGTTCACTGGGTTGGCCGACACACTTATTGTGCGGTGTGAATGGACAGAGTTACAGTTAAACGCCTGCGAGCGAATTTTTGAGTGGCATCACGGTGAACTGGTTATCTGACCAGTGTACCACGCCAATAGTTAGACTAGGGGCGAATGGGAATCCTTGACTTCATCAAGGTGTAGGGAGAGTGTGATTGGCGAAGGTCAATCCTGATAGAAAGAGATTTATCTTATTTATCAGCAGGGAGCGGTGCAGACAGCAGTCATCGCAGCTTACGGTATTGCGCGCTACAGCTATTGCGAGCCCCATACTTCCTCCACAACAGTACACTTCACTGCAGTTCACACGCGACAGCCTCGACCGTACCTAGCAACAGAACCTGGATTCACCCGAAAAAATGACGTTTTGCCATTCGTGCACCCAGGTTCGTCGTTGAGTACACCATCGCAGAGGCTCCTGTCTGTGATGCAGCGTCAAGGGTAACCGCAGCCATGGCCTCCGAGCTGATAGTCCATGCTGCTGCAAACGTCGTCGAACTGTTCGTGCAGATGGTTGTTGTCTTGCAAACGTCCCCATGTGTTGACTCAGGGATCGAGACGTGGCTGCACGATCCGTTACAGCCATGCGGATCAGATGCCTTTCGTCTCGACTGCTAGTGATACGAGGCCGTTGGGATCCAGCACGGCGTTCCGTATTACCCTCCTGAACCCACCGATTCCATATTCTGCTAACAGTCATTGGATCTCGACCAACGTGAGCAGCAATGTCGCGATACGATAAACTGCAATCGCGATGGACTACAATCCCACCTTTATCGAAGTCGGAAACGTATGGTACGTATTTCTCCTCACTACACGAGGCATCACAACAACGTTTCACCATGCAACGCCGGTCAACTGCTGTTTGTGTATGAGAAATCGGTTGGAAACTTTCCTCATGTCAGCACGTTGTGTGAATGCCCTAAAAAGCTAATCATTTGCATGTCACAGCATCTTCTCCCTGTCGGTTAAATTTCGCGTCTGTAGCACATCATCTTCGTGGTGTAGCAATTTTAATGGCCAGTAGTGTATTTGTTTTGGGGAATTTTTGCTGTAACTTCTCTGCAATACTTGAAAAATGCTCATTTGCATAGTTTGCTAAGTGTTGTGGATTATTTATTACCTTATTCCCTTCCCTTAGCAGTATGTCATTCTGCATTTGTTTGCCTCTCCCCGTTTACTTTTTTATAACATCCCAGACTGCTTTAATTTTATTCTCTGCATTATATATTATTTTGTCATTAAATGACTTTTTTGCAGCAATCAGCACCTTCCAATAGATCTTTTTGTATCTATGATAGAAATTTAAGGATTCTGGATCACTGCGATTCTTTTTCATGGAACTGAGGTGTTACAGTGTTTGGGAGGACTTCTTAATACCTTCTGTTAGCCCTCTGTTTTTGTGAGATGTTGATACAGACATGCATACTTTTGGAAATGCCTTTTCAAAGTTCAATTTAAACAATGTGGAGAATTCAGAGAATTTCACATTTACATTGGTTTCCTTATACACTTCATCCCAGGCTTATTTTTCTAGTTCTTTTGAAAATTCTTTTTTGTATTTCTAATAGATGTCGTTTGTAGGCTTGTAGTTTAGGGACTGATTCGATGACTGATTTTACTGTTGTTATATGACAGAGATCTTTTACAGCTACATCACATTTTTCCCTGTCCATATTTGTGGCCACATGGTCAGTTACTGATGGAGTCATTGCAGTAACCCTTGTTGCACTATTGGCCAATAGGGACATGCCAAAACTTTGAAGGATGTTTGTGAAGGTGCTGCTGGATTCACTTACGATATTAGTGATGACTTAGCCCTGCATTTGGCTTGAAGATACTGGTGGCCTGGTACGCTGCCCCTAAACTTTCCTGTAACTGAGGGCCTACACCTCCCCCATGGCTACTACCTAGCAGCAGCACTTTCTTCTTCCTAACACTTTGTACAGTCCTAAGCTTCTTGGCCTCGGTTGAAGTGTGCTACGCATTTCCTGCTCCTCGTTCTACCTGAGGCTCTTCTCCACTTAACTCTGGCAGTGGTAGATACCTGTTTTTCATGTTGAAGATAAAACTGTCAGACCGCGTTCTCTTTCTTCCTATCGTCCTACCAGCTGTCAGTTCCCAACCACCCTCCTCCCCCTATCTCCCTTGATCTTTATGAGTTCCTTCCTTGCTTCCTCCAACTGTGCCTGAAGGGCACAGCTTTTCCTTTCCTGTGCCCCAATCAAAATGTTCCTACTGCATACTCTGCTGTTCCAGGAGAGAGCCTCTTATGCTCTCCCAACATTCTCCCCATTACATCCCTCCCCCCCTCCCCCAGTGAAAATATTTCCTACAAGGTTGGCGACAAATCCCTCTACTCACTACCCTATAACAGCTCCCACATTTCTCACTCATGGTCAGTTTCGAAAGAATAATTAATTTTAAACAATGTTTTAAATTTGGCAATAACGCGATATTGGCTGTGTGTAAAAAAATAACGACACAAAGGTCTTATGTGCGGTGATTGTTTTTGTACTGTTTTAGAGATACAATGACAGAAGAATGAATTTTTAATTACTTTGCTTTTACAGAATTTAGGTTATCAGGCGTGTTTGGCCAGGTTTTTAAACGTTTATGACTCGGAAAATTTAGGCCTAGGTAGCGTCTATGTAACTAGTAAACAATACAAAATGTGTTAGTTAAATACGATTTAGAAACGTTTAATTACACTTTTATTGCGACAATAGACACTGGTGAAACTAGTAGGTGCCTTTTTTAAACGAATTTTACACTATCAAGAAAACTTATGTCACGCAAAATTTCGGGTTATGTCGCGATTATCGGGACTTCAGCTAAAGAACAAGTTTTTTCAAGAACAAGCTCTGCTGGGACACTAATACTCAGTTGTGTAACAAGAACGGACACTACAGCAAGTATATAAAACAGAGAAAATTTAAATTTGACACTATTTCCTCTCAAAAAAGTTCTTCTAGCGAACGAAAAAAATACCTGTGATCTCACTCGACGGCCACCGTGTAGAGGCAGAGAAGATCCAACGAACTGCGGTACGTTTCAAAATGGGAGCTTAGTCAGCGCGAGAGTGTTACACTGATGCTCGGTGACAACCGTTACAAGAGAGGAGTTGTGTATCATGGAGAGGCTCACAACTTCGCAGATATAAACCAGGATGCCCCATCTACATCTACATCTACATTTATACTCCGCAAACCACCCAACGGTGGGTGCGGAGGGCACTTTACATGCCACTGTCATTACCTCCCTTTTCTGTTCCAGTCGCGTATGGTTCGCGGGAAGAACGACTGTCTGAAAGCCTCCGTGCGCGCTCGAATCTCTCTAATTTTACATTCGCGATCTCCTCGGGAGGTATAAGTAGGGGGAAGCAATATATTCGATACCTCATTCAGAAACGCACCCTCTCGAAACCTTGCGAGCAAGCTACACCGCGATGCAGAGCGCCTCTCTTGCAGAGTCTGCTACTTGAGTTTGCTAAACATCTCCGTAACGCTATCACGCTTACCAAATAACCCTGTGACGAAACGCGCCGCTCTTCTTTGGATCTTCTCTATCTCCTCCGTCAACCCGATCTAGTACGGATCCCACACTGGTGAGCAATACTCAAGTATAGGTCAAACGAGTGTTTTGTAAGCCACCTCCTTTGTTGATGGACTACATTTTCTAAGGACTCTCCCAATGAATCTCAACCTGGTACCCGCCTTACCAACAATTAATTTTATATGATCATTCCACTTCAAATCGTTCCGCACGCATACTCCCAGATATTTTACAGAAGTAACTGCTACCAGTGTTTGTTCCGCTATCATATAATCATACAATAAAGGATCCTTCTTTCTATGTATTCGCAATACATTACATTTTTCTATGTTAAGGGTCAGTTACCACTCCCTGCACCAAGTGCCTATCCGCTGCAGATCTTCCTGCATTTCGCTACAATTTTCTAATGCTGCAACTTCTCTGTATACTACAGCATCATCCGCGAAAAGCCGCATGGAACTTCCGACACTATCTACTAGGTCATTTATCTACATTGTGAAAAGCAATGGTCCCATAACACTCCCCTGTGGCACGCCAGAGGTTACTTTAACGTCTGTAGACGTCTCTCCATTGATAACAACATGCTGTGTTCTGTTTGCTAGAAATATTAGTTCCATCAACAACTTAGAGGGCAGGTCTCAGGTCCCACCTAAAGCATATTCCTCCTGTGAAGCGTGACTACTACGCGAAGCTAGTCACCACTCATGAGGAATACAACGGCCAAGTGTCAGAGAACTGTGGTATCTTTTATTATGGTGACTAGACACATTGGAAGTTAAAGTGAAATAAATAGTAAACTTTTTCAGTTGACAATGTGACTAACTCCTTAAAAATATTAATGTTAAATTGTTCTCTGTTTCAGTAATTGTCTGTGTTGTGTTTTCAACAAGTTTGCACATCACATAAAATAATAGTTACCACAGTAATATTATGATGAACAGAAATTTGAGCTATAATTCAAACTGAATTTTCAACATGCATTTAAGATTAATCGCAGTTTTCTCAGTTTCTGTTGCACTGGAGTTTGTCGGTTTGGCCTCTGAGTACCACAGTTGTAAATTGTAGTGTGTATTCGTAGGGATGGTCCTCACACAATCGGTGTCCCACCCAGGATGGCTTTTGTCGAAGAGTGAGACAAGCTTTAGCGGCAATGTCTCGACCAACAAGTAGACAGTATGACAAGGAGGATCTAAGCATAATATAGCACACAGGATGGAACAACACGATATTGGATGTTACCCATAAGCAGATTTTGATTCCACAGATGCTCCAAAATGTAAACTTTTCAACAGTCTGTCTTCATTTTGATTAACATTTTTTATCTAGTTTCATATGGTTTAAAAGTGGAATAACTGGTAGAAACCGACCTCGGGGAAGATCAGTTTGGGTTCCAGAGAAATTAACAAATATACGAGGCAAAATAGTTAAAAAAAAGGTAAAGCTACGTTTATAGCAATTGTAGACTTGGAGGAAGCTTTTGGCAATGTTGCCTGGAATACGCTCTTTAAAATCCTCAAAGAAACAGGGATGAAATAAAGGGAGCGGAAGCCTATGTATAATCTGTACAGAAACCACATGGTAGTTACAATAGTTGAGAATGGAGTGAGGCAGGTCAGATCCTTCCCAACAAGCAGATTTTGATTCCACAGATGCTCAAAAATGTAAACTTTTGAACAGACTGTCTTCATTTTGGTTCACATTTTTTATCTAGTTTTAAAAGGCCAAGAAAGTGGAAAAATGTTGGAAATCGACCTCGGGAAAGATCAGTTTGGGTTCCGGAGAAATCTGTACCATGAGCAAACAGTAAAGAAAACCAAAGAAAGATTTGGAAAAGTAATTAAAGTTCAGGGAAAAAAATAAAGTTGCCGATGACACTGTAATTCTTTCAGAGACAATAAAGGACTATGAAGGACAGTGGAACGAAATGGACAGTGTCTTGAAAGGAGGATATAAGATGCACATCAACAAGAGTAAAACAAGAATAATGGAATGTAGCTGAATAAAATCAGGCGAGGCTGAGGGAGTAGGATTACGAAATGAAGCACTTAAAGTAGTACATGAGTTTTTCTATATGGGCAGAAAAGTAACTGATGATGGCCGAAGCAGAGAGGATATGAAATGCGCACTAGCTGTAGTGAAGGAAACATTCCCGAAAAAGAGAAATTATTTTATAATATAGTATAAATTTAAGTTTTAGGAAGTCTTTTCGAAGGCATTTGTGTGGAATGTAGCCTTATACGAATGTGAAAAGGAGCTTTTGAACTATGGTGCTTAAGAAAGGAGGACGTACTGAGGGAACAAATTTGTGGCAAGATTTGACTAAAAGAACAGATCGATTGAATAAGACACATTCTGAGACATCATGGAATCATTAGTTTACGAATGAGGGAAGTGTGGAAGAGAGGGGGGGGGGGGGGGGGGACAGTGGAGAGGAAATGTAAATTGCAGAGAGAGACCAAGAGATGAATACAGTAAGCAAGGTTAAGAGATTTCCGCAAGACAGAACGGGATGCAGAGCTGCATCAAACTAGTATTTGCATTGGAGACTACAACAAGAATTAGTCTTTTATTCCCTGCTTCGCTTGAAGCTGAGCAGTCATACGTGCATCGGTATACAGAAAGTACATGTTTTTGGAGCAGTTTATTTTTGGAGACTTGTTCCCACTCATTCAGGTTACCATTAACGTGAACCAAAATATTTGTTTCATAATTCTCGGTGTCCAAGTAATCCCCTTTCTCCTATATCATTAGGACGAGTAAGTTGTGAACACCGTGGTCTACGGGTAGCGTCTTTGATTAGTAATTAAAACTTTGTTGGTCCTGGGTTCGAGCGCGCCACCGTTTAAATGTTGAATAAAACTATCAACAATGGTGGCCGAAAACTCCCAGCATAAGAATTCACCCTCATTCAGCCAGTGGCATTTTCAAAGAGGACGGAGAAGCGAACAGAGGATCAGGGCACTTACTTGCCCCTGGAGTGGGAAACTGCATCTAAAGACGGAAGAATCAGCGACAATCAACTTCACTAAGATCCTGAAGGTAATGGAAACCAATGCATTAAAGGCACATAATGTGTATCCACAGGACATGTGTCCAGTATTGAAAAACTGTCATGGTGATCTATCTCTCCGTTGGCAAAATATTTCGGATTAGTCCCCCATTCGCATCTCCGAGGGGGGCCTGACAAGGGGATGTGACCATGAAAAAAAGATAGAACAGCTAATGAAAAGATAACGTTCTACGAGTCGGAGCGTGGAATATCAGGAGCTTGAACGTGGTACGGAAGCTAGAAAAAAAAAAACTGAAAGGAAGTGCTAAGGCTCAATTTAGATGTAGAAAGGGGGGGGGGGGGGGCACTGAAGTGAAATGGACAAGGATTTCTGGTCAGGGTAATATCAACAGCAGCAGAAAATGGCATAACGAGAGTAGTATTCACTATGAATAGGAAGGTAGGGCAGAGAGTGAACAGTTCAGTGATAGGGTTGTTCTCATCACAATTGACAGCAAATCAACACCCAAACCAGTAGTTCAGGTACATATGCCGACATCGCAAGCATAAGATACAGATATAGAGAAAATGTATGAGGATATAGACCGGGTAATTCATTACCTAAAGGGAGACGAAAATGTAATAGTCATGGGGGAATGGAATGTGATTGTAAGGGAAGGAGTAGAAAAAACGGTTAGGGTAAAATACGGGCTTCGTGGTAGGAATAGGAGAGGATAAAGAGTAACTGAGCTCTGCACCAAATTTCAGAAGGTATAGCGAATACTTTGTTCAAGAATCACAAGAGAACGAGGTATACGTAGTAAAAACCCGGAGACACGGGAAGATTCAAGCTGGATTAGACCACGGTCAGACAGAGATTCCTAAATCAGATATTGGTTTGTAAGGCGCATCCAGGAGCAGATGTAGACTCAGATCACAATTTAGTAATGATGAACAAGAGGCCAAAGTTTAAGGGACTAGTCAGTACGAATCAATAAGCTAACAAGTGGGATACAGAACTACCGAGGAATGAAGAGGTACGTTTGTAGTTCTCTGAGGCTATAGATTCCGCGATAATGAATAGCTCAATAGGCACTTCAGTTGAAGAGGAATGGATATTTATAAAAAATGCAATCACGTAAACTGGAAAGAAAAACACAGGTACAAAGAAGGTAGCTGCGAAGAAACCACGAATAACAGAAGAAATAGTTCAGTTGACGGATGAAAGAAGGTTAAAATGGTTCAAATGGCTCTAAGCACTTAAACCAAACTAACCTAAGGACATCACACACATCCATGCCTGAGGCAAGATTCGAACCTGCGACCGTAGCAGCAGCGCGGTTGCGGACTGAAGCCCCTAGAACCGCTCGGCAACAGCGGCCGGCGATGAAAGAAGGAAGTACAAGAATGTTCACGGAGAGTCAGGAATATAGAAATACAAGTTACTGAGGAATGAAATAAATAGGAAGTGCAGGGAAGCTAAGATGAATTGGCTACATAGAACATGTGACGAAATCGAAAAAGAAATGATTGGTGAAAGGACTGACTCAGCGTATAGGAAAATCAGAACAAACCTTCTGTGAAATTAAAAATAAGGGTGGCAACATTAAAAGTGCAACTAGAATTCTTCTACGGAGGAGAGAGCAGATAGGTGGAAATAATACATTGATGGCCTCTTTGAGGGGGAAGATTCGTCTGTTGTGACTGAAAAAGAAATAGGGGTCGATTTAAAAGAGACTGGGGATCCAGTATTAGAATCAGAATTTAAAAGGGCCTTGGAAGGTTTAAAATCGAATAAGGCAGAAGGGACACAAATCATTCCATCAGAATTTCTAAAATCGTTTTATGAAGTGGCAACAAAATGACTATTCACGTTGATGTGTAGAATGTATAAATCTGGCGATATATCAACTGACTTTCGGGAAAACATCCTCTTCACAATTACCAAGACTGCAAGAACTGACAAGTGCGAGAATTATCGCACAGTCAGCTTAACAGCTCATGCATCCAAGTTGCTGACAAGAATAATATTTTGAAGAATGGAAAAGAAACCCAAAGACATGTCAGATGACGACCAGTTTTTCTTTACGAAAGGTAAAGGCACCAGAGAGGCAGTTTTGACGTTGCGGTTGATAATGGAAGCAAGAACAAAGAATAATCAAGACACGTTCATAGGATTTGTCGACCTGGAAAAAGAGTTCGATAATGTAAAATTGTGGAGGATATTCGAAATTGTGATAAAAATAAGAGTAATGTACGAGAACCAAGAGGCAAGAATAAGCCTGGAAGGCCAAGAACTAGGTTCTCGGATTAAAAAAGGTGTAAGACGGAAATGAAGTCTTCACTCCTTCTGGTCAAAATATACGAGGGCGGTTCAGAAAGTAACCTCAGATTGGTCACAGTGCGGGTTGTGGGGGGAGTAGCGACGCCATCTGTGCGTTCACGCACTCAACAGGTCAGTCGGCATCAAGCCGTGGTCGAGTGAACGTTGTACCTGCGCTAGTTTAGTTTTTGTGGCAGTTTGAAATGTGTGCTGCAATAGAAAACCCCGCCAAATGTGAAGTGCGTGCTGTCATAAGGTTTTTTACAGCCAAAGGATATTCTGCAGCAGCTATTCATCGTGAGCTTTGTGCCGTGTACGGACCAAGAGTTATGAGTGAAGGAGTTGTCCGTGAATGGGTACGTTTATTTAAAAATGGACGAGAAAACGTTCATGATGAAGAGAGGAGTGGTAGACCATCATTGGTGACTGACGAACTCGTTCAGACAGTTGATGCAAAAGTTCGTGAAAATCGACGTTTCTCAATGTCGGAGTTGTCTACTGGTTTTCCACAGATTTCTAAGAGTCTCTTGTACGAGATAGTGACAGCAAAATTGGGTTACCGTAAGTTCTGTGCACGATGGGTGCCCAAAATTCTTACCGACCACCACAAAACTCAAAGAATGGCCTCTGCATTAGACTTTCTGTCACGTTATGAGGACGAAGGAGAACCATTGTTAAACAGAATCGTGACCGGTGACGAAACCTGGATTAAGTACGTGAACCCTGAGACAAAAGAATAATCAAAGATGTGGGCACATTCAAATTCGCCTACCAAACCAAGTAAAGCCTTGCAAGATTTTTTCTGCCAGAAAACTGATGGCAACGGTGTTTTGGGATGCCAAAGGGGTGTTGTTGGTTGAATTCATGGAACGTGGTACGACCATTAATCAAGACGTGTACTGTGAAACAATAAAAAATTTACGACGAGCTATACAGAACAAACGCCGTGGTATGCTGACTTCCGGTATCGTTTTTTTGCACGATAACGCCCGTCCTCACTCTGCTCGCAGAACAACGGCCCTTCTTGAGTCCTTCAAGTGGGACGTTATCAACCATCCACCTTACAGCCCAGACCTGGCGCCAAGTGATTATCACCTCTTCATGCATTTGAAGAAATGGCTCGGGTCACAGCGGTTTGATGACGACGAAGAGCTCAAAGATGCGGTCACAGGCTGGCTCCAGGCACAAGCGGGTGATTTTTATGCAGAAGGAATTTCAAAGCTTGTGAAGAGATACGATAAGTGCCTCAATCGCTATGGAGACTATGTAGAAAAATAGTGCAAAGATGTAGTTGTAAGATGTATATATTAAAATATTTTTATTTAACTTGGTGTATTTTTTTAAATCAACCGGAGGTTACTTTCTGAACGGCCCTCGTACATCGAAGAAGCAATGACGGAAATAGAAGAAAGGTTCAAGAGTGGAATTAAAATTAAAGGTGAAAGTATATCAATGACAGGATTCTCTGATGGCATGTCAAAATCAGGTAGTCTAATAAGGTAAGGAAAGAGAAGGTCTCCAGTGAATCGGCGAGGAAAGAAATACACTCCTGGAAATGGAAAAAAGAACACATTGACACCGGTGTGTCAGACCCACCATACTTGCTCCGGACACTGCGAGAGGGCTGTACAAGCAATGATCACACGCACGGCACAGCGGACACACCAGGAACCGCGGTGTTGGCCGTCGAATGGCGCTAGCTGCGCAGCATTTGTGCACCGCCGCAGTCAGTGTCAGCCAGTTTGCCGTGGCATACGGAGCTCCATCGCAGTCTTTAACACTGGTAGCATGCCGCGACAGCGTGGACGTGAACCGTATGTGCAGTTGACGGACTTTGAGCGAGGGCGTATAGTGGGCATGCGGGAGGCCGGGTGGACGTACCGCCGAATTGCTCAACACGTGGGGCGTGAGGTCTCCACAGTACATCGATGTTGTCGCCAGTGGTCGGCGGAAGGTGCACGTGCCCGTCGACCTGGGGCCGGACCGCAGCGACGCACGGATGCACGCCAAGACCGTAGGATCCTACGCAGTGCCGTAGGGGACCGCACCGCCACTTCCCAGCAAATTAGGGACACTGTTGCTCCTGGGGTATCGGCGAGGACCATTCGCAACCGTCTCCATGAAGCTGGGCTACGGTCCCGCACACCGTTAGGCCGTCTTCCGCTCACGCCCCAACATCGTGCAGCCCGCCTCCAGTGGTGTCGCGACAGGCGTGAATGGAGGGACGAATGGAGACGTGTCGTCTTCAGCGATGAGAGTCGCTTCTGCCTTGGTGCCAATGATGGTCGTATGCGTGTTTGGCGCCGTGCAGGTGAGCGCCACAATCAGGACTGCATACGACCGAGGCACACAGGGCCAACACCCGGCATCATGGTGTGGGGAGCGATCTCCTACACTGGCCGTACACCACTGGTGATCGTCGAGGGGACACTGAATAGTGCACGGTACATCCAAACCGTCATCGAACCCATCGTTCTACCATTCCTAGACCGGCAAGGGAACTTGCTGTTCCAACAGGACAATGCACGTCCGCATGTATCCCGTGCCACCCAACGTGCTCTAGAAGGTGTAAGTCAACTACCCTGGCCAGCAAGATCTCCGGATCTGTCCCCCATTGAGCATGTTTGGGACTGGATGAAGCGTCGTCTCACGCGGTCTGCACGTCCAGCACGAACGCTGGTCCAACTGAGGCGCCACGTGGAAATGGCATGGCAAGCCGTTCCACAGGACTACATCCAGCATCTCTACGATCGTCTCCATGGGAGAATAGCAGCCTGCATTGCTGCGAAAGGTGGATATACACTGTACTAGTGCCGACATTGTGCATGCTCTGTTGCCTGTGTCTATGTGCCTGTGGTTCTGTCAGTGTGATCATGTGATGTATCTGACCCCAGGAATGTGTCAATAAAGTTTCCCCTTCCTGGGACAATGAATTCACGGTGTTCTTATTTCAATTTCCAGGAGTGTATATGGAAAACACTGACAAGAAGATGGGACAGGATGGTAGGATATCTGTTTAGACATTAGGAAATAACTGTCGTGGTATTAGACGTCGCTATAGAAGATAAAAACTGTAGAGGAAGGTGACTGGGATAATCCAGCAAATAATTGAGGAGGTAGGTTGCAAATGTTACTCTAAGATGACGAGATTGGCACACGATAGGAACTGGTGGCGGGCCGCATTAAGCCGATCAGAAGACTGAAGAGTCAACAAAAAAATTCTATTATAATTCCTTTCTTCCAGCATGAGAAAGCCGTCTGTACAAGGCTGCACATATAAATTTCTGAGTTAAAGAACACTCAGGCACCGCATTGCACCCCAATTGGCCCGCTAAATAACCCTGTCTTAATTCCATAGATAATGTTTGGGACAATATGGATCAACGAATGAACGTAGCATCCGATCTGTTGGATCTACTCGTCATATAACCAGTGTCAATCATTGATCCTTGTGGATAAGATATTTTTAAAGACGTCTAAATCTAGGTAAATGGTTTTCAAAAAACCTTGTACCGTTGTAACTGATTTGGCTATTTTTTTCACCTTTTCCCACACGAAAATAAATGAATGCCTTCAGATAGGTATGGAAAACCTGAAGAAACTTGTGAATTCACTTCCTGCGCGAAGTGAGGGCGGAATCACGGGAAGAGGCAGCGTTACACCGTATTAACGCGATGTCTCCTGTGAGTGAGGAACTTTTGTACGGTGTGCTCATTAAATTTACAGAGTGGTAATTTGTTCTTGGTGATAGCTCGAATCAATAACATGTCGTTAAAATTATATAATTTTGACGTCGTTTCAGTATTTCACATCTGCCCTTCAGATAATAAATTAGAAATAGTTACAAATGACAGTGTAGAGAAGAAGACGTGCAAGGTGTTACACTGATTAAGGAATTTAATTCACTCTCGAGGTGATCAGTTTGTAAATCTCGTCCTGCCGTGCTTATACCATTTCATATTCAGTGAGGCGTCAAAATCTCCCAAGGCACTTGCTGTCGCTCGTATGTGGACTATAATAAGGGGGCAAGGTGAAAATCTCTCGTCCTGTCGATGAAAGGCTGTCGTTTCATATCAGTCTGGAAAAGTTTTATTGGTAGTTCTTTTTCATCCCTTTCCCAGCTATCATATGGAAGCCACTCTTTATTATCCTGCAGTTCAGTGTATGTGTGTGTGTGTGTGTGTGTGTGTGTGTGTGTGTGTGTGTAGCTGACGGATGCTCAACGCCGAGGTTAACAGCGCCGTGACACATTAATAAAACTCCTGCAGTACGATTTGCTGCTAAGAGTTTTGGTAGTTTCTCATACAGATCTTTAATTCCCAGATGACAGTAGGAAAACAGGGGAAAGTTGTAAACACTTCCATTTTTTTAAAATAATTCTTGACGTTTCGTCTCATGTTCTGACAATATGTTACTATCATTTTTATTTCCTCGATAAGAACAATACTCAGCAGGAGTGTGTGTATTACCTTGGAACACTTCTCACACTTTCGTCTCTATCCAATCTTGTAAAAGAAGTTTTATACATTTTCTTATCTCATTTTTAAATGACAGCATTCACTTACTGTGTGTTGCAGCTGTGGTGTCACCGCTAGACACCACACTTGCTAGGTGGTAACTTAAATCGGCCGCGGTCCTGTAGTACATGTCGGACCCGCGTGTCGCCACTGTGTACTCGCAATCCTAGCGCCACCACATGGCAGGTCACAAGACACGGACATGACCTCGTCCCAGTTGTACGGACGACATAGCTTGCGACAAGACGTATCACGTCTTCCTCTCATTTGCCGAGAGACAGATTAAATAGCCTTCAGCTAGTCCATCGCTACTACCTAGCAAGGCGCCATGTGTATCATTGCTAATTGCTTACTACTATGCAAGAGATGTATTTCAACAAGAACAAGACTACATTAAAGTTAAGTATATTAATATCTCTCTTCTTTTCTTTATAGTTTTCATCCAGTCTCCTGTTTCAGAATTTACGCCCGTCTGCGTTAGTTTCGCGTGCACCTAGCCACTCATTGTGTCGAGACCTTAGGGAATCGACACAACAGCAGCCTTTATAAATTATTACAAAAAATACCTCGGAAAGTTAAATCTTTTCCGAATGTGAAAACATGTTCCAATGTATTACATGTTCACGTACCTATGAATAAATATTCTGCTGAGATTTAAAAGCGTTGCAGTACAGAAATTTTTTTCAATATTGTATTTAGTCACTTGTCTATTGTGTTATTACTCTACTACGCACCAATAATCGGTAAATGAAATTAAATTAAGCAGAAGTACTATCAAAAACCAGTTACTATTGACATACATTTTGAAACTGAGATACTGGACAGTGACACAAATTTCCTTTTTCAAGACAGGAGAAATCGTTAAGACGTTAACGAAACGCAGTTAATTTTCAAGTATCGCGTGTTCCATGGTAAAACACCTTCTTCTGTATCAAGGTACAAGCTAGTATACGACCGACGAAGTATGGCTTAATGTCCACACTTTATACAACTAGCTGTAAAAATATATAGAATTTTTCCTGCCATAAAATTCTGTAAATGAAGATGTAGCGATATATACCAATTAGCTTTAATACATTATTCAATACGTAAATATGTAAAACTCGAAATATTTACAAATGCTGCACAAAACACAAACTCATGTACAGAAACAATAAAAATCGTAGAAAATTGCGAAAACTGTTTACGGCGGTCTGTAGTCAGCATTCCTTTATGTGATTCTAAGATCATTAGACTGAAATATAGATCAAAAATCATCATGTGTTCCTAGATACACTATCCTCTAGGTGCAACACAGAGTATCCTCCTTGTTTGATGTCTCTGTTGCAAATTAATGTCCTGCCTGCAAATCAGCTTATCTTTCCTTCCTGGCGCCCATCGTGTTATTTACTTCAGATTAGAGTTATAGCAGCTTAAATACGATATTGAAAGCTGTTCACTTTATGCTGCCTGTAAGGAATATGGCAGACGCTTATGTCTTTATGACCCATAATATTTTAATTTAACTAAACTTGACTAGCGAGATGGCGTGGCCGGCCGAAGTGGCCGTGCGGTTAAAGGCGCTGCAGTCTGGAACCGCAAGACCGCTACGGTCGCAGGTTCGAATCCTGCCTCGGGCATAGATGTTTGTGATGTCCTTAGGTTAGTTAGGTTTAACTAGTTCTAAGTTCTAGGGGACTAATGACCTCAGCAGTTGAGTCCCATAGTGCTCAGAGCCATTTGAACCATTTTTTTCGAGATGGCGTGCGCCGTGTGTCCAATGCACTGAGCTTCCTTATTCCATTGCTTCCCACATGGTTTCACTATAGAATAGCCTACGGTAAAAAAAGAGTATAAATCAGTCGTCGATTCTCAACAATGGAGAAGCGCTATCTGCGCTCTTAGAATTACAATTATTATTATCTTTGTCCCTTTGTACAAGAAGAATGAGCGTATTTTTTGTTTCATTATCTTATCGATTCTGATGTTCTAGCGGACGGACGGTAATTGTTCACGGTCTGTAACTGATACAACTTTCTGTAGTAATAATAGAATTTTGTTGAATATATATGAAATTAATAGTTGTAATATGTGTTTTTGTCTGTAGTGAGTACCTATCCTGCATATGATTCAGTACGTAATAATTAAATTTTGCCTCGGCCACTTCGTGTAGGCTCATTATTGTAGCGACGGCATTGATGACAAAAATTACATAAGATCTTTTAACATACATTTAATGCTAAAAGTATTAAAAACATAATCTCAATAAATTGAAAACGGCTTCTTGTAATATTTTCCAATATGTGGAAGAGACATGGAGTCACAGGAAGGCTTCAGATTGGTTATATAATGGTTAGACACAGATTTAGGAACCAGATTTTAAATTGTAAGACATTTCCAGGGCCTGATGTGGACTCTGACCAAAATTTATTGGTTATGAACTGCAGATTAAAACTGAAGGAATTGCAAAAAGATAGGAATTTAAGGAGATGGGACCTGGATCAACTGAAAGAGTCAGCCGACGGATGTGGCCGAGCGGTTCTAGGCACTTCAGACCGGAACCGCGCTGCTGCTACGGTCGCAGGTTCGAATCCTGCATCGGGCATGGATGTGTGTGATGTCCTTAGGCTAGTTAGGTTTAAGTAGTTCCTAAGTCTAGGGGACTGATGACCTCAGATGTTAAGTCCCGTAGTGCTTAGAGCCATTTTTGAAAAAGTCAAAGGTTACAGCGGGTTTCAGAGGGAGTATTAGGGAACGATTGCCAAGAACAGAGGAAAGGACTACAATAGAAGAAGAATGGGTAGCTGAAAGGGAATACAAACGTCTCATTTTTGAAACATTTGTATTTCTTTGCGCCTGCTTCATTTACTGCATTTTTATATTTTCTCCGTTCATCAATTAAATTCAATATCTCTTCTGTTACCCTAGGATTTCTATTAGCCCTCGTCTTTTTACCTAATTGAGCCTCTGCTGCCTTCACTATTTCATATCTCAAAGTTATCCATTCTTCTTCTACTGTATTTCTTCCCTCCGTTCTTGTCAATCGTTCCCCAAGGCTCTATATGAAATTCTCTACAACCTCTGGCTCTTTCAGTTTATCATGCCCCATCTCCTTAAAATGCCACCTCTTTGCAGTTTCTTAAGTTTTAATCTACAGTTCAAAACCATTTAAATTGTGGTCAGAGCCCACATCTGCCCCTGGATATGTCTTACAATTTAAAATGTGGTTCCTAAATCTCTGTCTAACAATTATATAATCTATCGGGAATCTTCCAGTGTCTCCAGACCTCTTCCACGTATATAACATTCTCTCATGATTCTTAAATTAAGTATTAGCTATGACTAAATTATGCTCTGTGCAAAATTCTATCAGGTGGCTTCCTCTTTCATTCCTTTCCCCCAGTCCATATGCACCTATTCCTTTTCCTTTTCTTCCTTTTCCTGCTCTTGAATTCCAATCCCCCATGAATATTTACGGCTCCCTTAACCATTTGAATAATTTCTTTTATCTAACTATACATTTCCTCAATATCCTCATCTGCGGAGCCAGTTGGCACATAAACTTGTACCACTGTGGTAGGCATGGGCTTCGTACCTATCTTGGTTACAATAATGCGTTCACTTTGCTCTTCGTAGGAGCTTACCCACGCTTCTGTTTTTTTTTTTTTCATTAGTAAACCTACTCCTGCGTTACCCCTTTCGATTTTGTATTTATAACCCTCTATTCACCTGACCATAAATCTTGTTCCTCCAGCCACCGAACTTCACTAATTCCTACTATATCTGTCTTTAACCTATCCATTTCCCTTTTTAAATTTTCTAACCTAACTGCCCGATTAAGGGATCTGACATTCCACGCTCCGATCCGTAGAACGCCAGATTTCTTTCTGCTGATAATAACGTCCTGCTGAGTAGTCCCTGCCCGGAGATCCGAATGGGGGCTATTCTACCTCCGGAATATTTTACCCAAGAGGATGCCATAACCATACAGTAAAGCTACATGCTCTCGGGAAAAATTACGGCTGTAGTTTCCTCTTGGTTTCAGCCGTTCGCAGTACCAGTACATCATCTTCAGGCGAAGATGATAGATACGCAATGCATTGAAACGTTGCGACTAGCAGACGATGCCACTCGGCTAATAACCCGTGAAGATTTCATAGGTGAAGAAGATGGATACGCAATCCATTGAAATGTTGCGACTAGAAGACGACTCCACTCAACTAATAATCCGTGAAGATTTCATAGTTGAAATACGCCGAGAAAGCCTGCAGTCGCATATGTTACTGCACGGTAACTGTCGATTTACTTTTAAAATAACGGTATTTAAAAATCTTAGCTTAATACGAATACCAAGCCAGAAACGTTTGAATGTGTACTAAATCTTAGTTACTTATCATGAACTACTCAGTCTCGCATGCTGAACTGTTCGTGGTTTTTCCTGCCAATTCCCTATTCAGTCATCTTCACTCTCATTATAAGAAATGGAAAAAGTTTGTTGATCGAATTGGGTTAATAAAAGATTACTACCGTTATGCAGGCTACTGTTATTAAAACCACTCAGAGTGGCGCATTGGGGCCCTGGCGGTACTGCGACGGTGGCGCAACGCGCCGGCTAACCACGCAACTAGCACGCTGCAGATGCGGCCGCAATGCTATAAATATCGTCCCACACTGCGAAACCACACACAGCGCGCTATTCTTTCGCCCAGCAGAAGGTATTTCTGTGGAAACAGTTAACGTGAATAAACTCCGCAGTTGCTTTCTGAAAATATATTTCTCACTGCAGTGGAACAACATCTAATTTATGTGTAATGACCTGTCGCTACCGCGCACAGAATTCAAAAGCACCTACACATCAGCAGAGTACCACCGGAGTAAGCGCCCAACTCGGCCTGCGATAACTGGCGTAAATAATGTACCTGTGAAATCAGTCGTCCCGCACTTGCCAGTGCAGGTTGGTAATTTGCACTGTTCTAGTAAAACAGCTGGGGAAATGTCACAAGCGGAGACACCGAGCGAGTTGTCGCAGTGGTTAGCACACTGGACGACGGTTCAAATCCGTGCACGGCCATGCTGATTTGGGTTTCCCGTGATTTCCCTAAATCGCTTCAGACAAAAGCCGGGATGGTTCCTTTGAAAAGGCACAGCCGACTGCCTTCCACACCTTTCCCCAATCCGATCGGACCGATGGCCTCGCTGTTTAGTCCCCTCCCCCTTGTCAACCAGCCAACCACAAGTGGAAGCGTGATACCTGAGCGGTCTGTTACAGATGGATATGTGTAGTGAACACGGCAGCATGCCGCGACTCAACCTACTTAAACGTGGGATGATAATCGATGCAAGACGCATAAAATTTTGCCTCAGACGAGGGCAACAGTGTCTGGAGAGAATCTTCAGTGTCGCAGAGACAACATTTCCACAGGCTTGAAGTGCTGCACAAGTTGGCTACAAGTGTGAGAAACGGACGCCGAGTCGCATCCGCAGAGTCGTGAGCGGAAATCGACTTACTGCGGCGAATCAGATCACGCCGATTTGAATACGGGATGTCAAGAACCCACTTCTACCAGGGCTTCACTTCATAGGCTTCAGTATCTGACGACCAACGCTTGTCATTGTGCTTTCCCGTGACTTTTCACAACTTATTGTACACTGTCCCGCCACATTAATGCGAACACCAGTCAAAAGTTTGAATAACCTACTTTTGCAGGGCGAGGCGTGCAGGAAGGTAGTCAGTGAGGTTCAGCAAGATACCAACAGGAATTTGGAGCCATGCCGACTCCTGTCCGCAGCTCGTGGTCGTGCGGTAGCGTTCTCGCTTCCCGCGCCCGAGTTCCCGGGTTCGATTCCCGGCGGGGTCAGGGATTTTCTCTGCCTCGTGGTGACTGGGTGTTGTGTGATGTCCTTAGGTTAGTTAGGTTTAAGTAGTTCTAATTTCTAGGGGACTGATGACCATAGATGTTAAGTCCCATAGTGCTCAGAGCCATTTTTCTTTCCACGCCGGCTCCAGTGCGCGATCAGCTGCACTAGATTTCTCGGTTGAGGTCAGCCCGATCGAGGTGGTTCTACAGATTGTCGATTGTGCTTAGATCTGGGATTTTGTGGCCAGGGGAGCGCGATAAACTCATCCTGGTGCTCTTAGAGCCACGCACATACACTGCGAGTTGTGTGATACGATGCATTGTGCAGCTGATAGATGTCGTCATGCCAGGTAAACATATACTGCATGTGGCAGTGGATGTTGTCCCTAGGGATAGATGCATATTTGTGTTCATCCTTTGTGCGTTTCAGAATAACTAGATCATCCAGGGTATGCCATGAAAACATTCCCCAGACCACAATGCTCCCTCCTGGTTGCAGAGTGTCTGCTTACAGATGTTTCACGCTGAACTCGCCAAGGGCCATCTGTCCGATGGAGCATAAAAAGAGATTCATCCGAAAAGACCTCCTAGTGCCTCTCAGTGGACGTCCAATTGCAGAAATGGCGTATAAATTCCAGCCTTCTTTTCCAATGAACAAGTCAGCGTGAATGTATGAACAAGGCACCTGCTACGGTGGCCCATACACAACCCACGTTTGCTGAATGGTCATTGATGAGACGCTATTGGTAGCCTCTTTGCTTATCTCGCTGGTGATTTGCTCAAAAGTTGCACGTCTATTCTCCCGTACATGTCACCGTAGTTGTCGTTCACCCTATCACCTATAGCCGATGGTACACCATTTTGCAAATCACGGTATCCACGGTGGCTCGTAAACAGTTTAATGACTTAGCTTCTTTGGAAATACTTCCATCCTTAGCACGAAAGCCAACTATCAAGCCCTTTTGGACGTCAGACAAATCGCTCCGTTTGTTACGACACGACTGCACAGTTTTCCGCTTCTACCCCTCCCCCCCCCCTCCCAATCACCCCCGACACGCTTCATTTACATTCCATTTCTAATGTTGCCACCTGACGACTGTCAGCGGTTATCGCATGTTGACGTCGAACATAGGAGGTACCCACGTGAATGTGACTAGACCGAGTATATTGAGAGCTGCGAGTATATTGCATATCAACAGCAAACGTCAGAAAGAGATAAGAACTAAAGTTACTTCAAGTGTCTTTGTCGTTTCACATGTAATATATAAACATGAACAATTTTTGTTCGTCTTCTATGCCCTTATATACCATTCATCCGAACGTGATTTTGGAGAGTCGTGCGCACACCCGGGAAATACACTGAGGTTGTAAGAACCTCCCTTAGGAGTGTGGGTTTGTACGACGTACTGAAGCAATTTCTACCTAACTTGGTACAAGTTTCACTGGAAAAAATTACTTTGACAGTACCTACCATACCTATGCCTGAGTGTGGAGATGAAAAGGGTGAGATAAAAGCATAACTCATGGGCAAACTTGGTGATTACGTAACTCATTATTTGTATTAAAACAACTAGTGGTGGTGGGGGGTGGTGGGGATGAGAAGTGGTGATAGTAAAAACACTCGATAACGACCTGATGGTATTTCTTTCCTGTAGTTGGTTGACTTGGAATACTTTAAAAGTATGAAGAGCACCCTGTCTCTTACTCACCACTGCTGCGTGCCTATAATTGTGTCACGCGGGCAAAGCCACGGGCAAAAAACTGATACCAAATGTCTTCGAAGTGACTGTTCTGCAAGATAAGTCGAAAGTAGGAGATGAACTGATGCAACGTATTCCCATCATTCCCACCAATACGTCATTTGATTTCATAAATCTGCAGTTTCCCATTCCCCTTGCATTCCCAATGACTATCAACAGGGCACAAGGTCCATCGTTTCAATTGTGTATTACATCTGGAAAATCCATACTTTCCGTATGGTCATTTATAGATTGCATCCTCAAGAGTGTGACTGCCGAAAAATTTGTTTTTGCAGAAGACGCAAATACCAAAAATATTTCATAACCCAAAGCACTTGAATAAACATTTTCAAATTTAATGCAATTCTCAAAAAATCAATGTCTTTCATTTGTTTTGTATGTGTATATACACTGAAGAGCCAAAGAAACTGGCACACCTGCCTAATATCGTGTAGGGCTCTCGCGAGCACACGAAAGTGCCGCAACACGAGGTGGTATGGACTCGACTAATCTCTGAAGTATTGCTGGAGGGAACTGACACCAAAAATCCTGCAGGACTGTCCATAAACCCGTAAGAGTGCGAGGGTGGAGATCTCTTCTGAACAGCACGTTGCAAGGCATCCCAGGTATACTCAGTAATAATGTCTGGGGGTTTAGCGGCCAGCGGAAGTGTTTAAACTCAGAAAGGTCATCCTGGAGCCGCTCTGTTGCAATCCTGGACGTGTGGGGTATCGCATTGTCCTGTTGGAATTGCCCAAGTCCGTCGAAATGTACAGTGGACATGAATGGATGCAGGTGATCAGACAGTGGCTTCGTAAATCAGTCGCACACTATTTCGTCGCAACAAGATGGGGCGTTGTCGGAAGAGGGTACATATTCTGGGTTTTGCTGCAGGCACGATTGCGCTGCGGTAGGGATAACAGGTGAATCACAGTGTAATATTGCGGCAACTGGAAAGGTACTCCAGAGATTAAATACACATGGAGTGTGATTCCTGTGGATAAAAGTCTAAATATCAAACAGTTTCACCAAGACGTTCTGGCGGTATGTGGACCAAACGCAATGCCGTAATCAAATGGTACCAACAATGTAACATGGAGGTGGTTGATGCTGTTCGGGAAAGAAGGCGATCGACGTAGACCACAGATGACAATTTCCAGGCAATCGACGAAATGATTCATAGCAATCGCAGATTTTCCGACTAGAAAACGTTCAGACAGAGGTTGTCGAATTGCTACTTGATCAAAGAGCGGATTTCCACTGTCGAGGAGTTAAAGGTTTGATATAATGTTCAGACCGTTGTTTCCAGAGACTTGTTTACTGCTTTGAAAAATAGTGTCATGTATCTATCTCACTTAAAGTGTAGTGCAGCATTAAATAAAATTTACTTGTTCTGCCATAATAATGTGTACGTAACTTACTTTTTGAAGTCCCTTCATAGATCATTGAAACGCTCGTGTATTGCAGTGAGTTATATTTAATGCGTGTGTACGTCAATGTGGTGAGATTGCGTCTGGAGGATTGTTCGGCTGTAAGGTGTATGGAAATGTGCGGCATGCCAGCATTACTTTATCTGAGCTCTGTGGGGTCCGCGTTGCCCAGCTTGCAGAGCCGCAAAGTGCAAAGAACTAGCAAGTCTCACACAGAAACTGATTCGAGTTGTTAATTTGGATGTTTCCGATCTGTCAATCTTTTATTCAGTAAGACTTTCTCAATGTGTTAAATCGAACAACTGTATATTACATGGACACTGATGACCCAGAACATTATTACCATCTTTGGCGCGGATAACAGCGGCGACGTTAAGTGGCATGAAAGCAATGAGGCCTTGGTAGGTCGCTGGAGAGAGTTGGCACCAAATCTGCACACACAAGTCACCTAATTCCTATAAATTCCGGGCAGGGGGGAGATGAGCTCTGACGACACTTTGAATCACATCCCAGATGTTTTCGATTGGGTTCAGATCTGGCGGGTTAAGGGGCCAGCACATCAATTGGAACTCACTACTGTATTCCTCGAACCATTCCATCACACTCAATGCATTGTGACACGTAGCATTATCTTGATGAAAAGTGCCACTGCTGTCAGGAAACATCATCGTCTTGAAGGGGTGTACGTGTTCAGCAACCAGTGTTCGATACTCCTTGACCATCATGGGGCCACGAACGAGCTCCACTGGACCAATGGCTGCCTACGTAAATGTCCCCCAGAGCATAATGGAGCCGCCTCCAGCTTGTCTCCATCCCACAGTACAAGTGCCAAGGAGCTGTTCCCCTCTAAGACGACAGATTCGTGCGCTCCCACCAGCATGATGAAGAAGGTATTGGGATTCATCAGACCGTGCAACGCTCTGCCACTGCGCCAACGTCCACTGCAAATGGTCGCGTGCCCATTTTAGTCATAGTTGCCAGTGGAGTCGACATTGGCACATGCATGGGTTGTCAGCTACGGAGGCCTTTAGTTACGAGTGTTCGGTTCACTATGTTCAAACACACTTGCACTCTGCCCAGCATTAAAGTCTGATGTTAGTTCCGCCACAATTCGTTGCCTGTCATGTTTTACCAGTCTGCCCAGACTACGACGACCGAAATCTGTAATGGCGGGTGGCTGCCCAACCCCACGAAGACTGGACGTAGTTTCTGTGGTGTCACCGCCAGACACACTTGCTAGGTGGTAGCCTTTAAATCGGCCGCGGTCCGTTAGTATACGTCGGACCCGCGTGTCGCCACTATCAGTGATTGCAGACCGAGCGCCGCCACACGGCAGGTCTAGAGAGACTTCCTAGCACTCGCCCCAGTTGTACAGCCGACTTTGCTAGCGATGGTTCACTGACAAATTACGCTCTCATTTGCCGAGACGATAGTTAGCATAGCCTTCAGCTACGTCATTTGCTACGACCTAGCAAGGCGCCATTACCAGTTACTATTGATGCTGTAAAACATGTACCGTCAAGAGCGATGTTCACCAATTATGGATTAAAGTTAAGTATTCCAAAAGATACGTACGTTTTTTGCTAGTCTCAATTCCTTGTCCTGTTCCAGACCTCATGCCAGCCTGCGTGAGCTTAAACGCGTGCCTTTTGGCTTCCTTCTAGTGGGTTGGCTGTCTTGCCAATCCACAACAAGTGGCGACGAGGCCACACCGCATTCGTAACTATACTGCCCTGATTTACTTGTGTAATGGCTTCGCCACCATCTCCAGATGTACTGTCCGAATTTTATCGCTTACAGAACCAGCAGATGCAGGCCTTACTGGATGCCCTTGGACAGCTCGTCCAGGGTCAACATGCAATGCAAAACGATGCGGCAGCCGCCGCTCCACCGCTCACGCAGCCACAAAACGCAGTTGCACCAACTTTTCGTCCGTTTGATGCTGCACTGGAAAGCTGGACGGAGTTGTCACGCCAATTTGGATTCCATCTCGCCGCCTACAGAATTCAAGGTAACGAGCGGCAGCCTTTCTTATTATCTTCCGTCGGAGTGACCACATACCGTGTGATAGTCAAATTATTTCCCCGACGCGACGTAGCAACTCTGTCCTACGACGAAATTTTGTCTGCATTAGATGCATATTTCAAAGAATCAGTCAATGTAGTTGCAAAAAGGTATACCTTCTTTCATACAAAACGTACGGCAGGTCAGACTAATAGGGAGTGGGTTGCAACCTTGCAAGGCCTTACTAGGGTTTGTGCTTTTGAGTGTGAATGTGGACTCCCTTATTCAGATACTATGGTGCGTGATGCAATTGCACAGAACATTTCTGATGTTCGTATACGGGAACAGATTTTGAAACTAGTCAATCCCTCCCTTCAACAAGTGATGGACATATTGGATCGGCAGGACACACTTGACTTTGCTCAGGAATCATTTGAAACTTCGCCACCCGTGTGTCAGGTTAACCGGCCCACCGGGCGAGCTGCACGGAGCAGTAAACTGTCCTCGCGCCCGGCCGCGCCAAAGCCGATGGCTCTCAGCCACATGTACCGTGCCAGCAAGCAAATGCAGTGAAATCATGCCCGCGGTGTGCTACTAGACATTCACATGAGAATTGCCCGTCACGCCAGGCTATTTGCTTTTTCTGTAATAAAAAGGACATTTCCAAAGTGTTTGCCAGAAAAAGCTCCGATCGGAAGCTCAAAACCATTCCATGCCCTTTGCTTCGCGCCGAATTCGAACCAAGGATACTCAGGCTCGTGAAACTTCGCCCATGGAAATTCATATAGTTCATGCCACTCCTTCCAGTGCCACTCTCTCTCACAGTGACTGTGTTCATCCCACAAATAGTGTGTGTCGACAGCGCCGGAAATCCCGTCACGTCGCAAGTGATTCTGTATCAGTGTCCCTTCACGATGCACGAGACAGTCGCTCTTGTCGTCAGCTGGGCACACCTCCGTTGCATGCCGCAAATGTTAATTTAAGTAGTTATTCAGGACAAGCGATCCCTGTGTTAGGACAGTGCAGCCTTCTTGCAACATACAAAGGACAAACAAAACTTGTGTCATTTTATGTCCTTCGTTCTTCTGCTGCAGTGAACTTGTTTGGTTTCGATTTATTTCAGTTGTTTAACTTGTCTCTAGTAAATCAGGTCCTCTCAGTGAACCAGACTGTGCCTTCAGCCAGTGTTTCTCGTCTATGTGAAGAATTTGCAGACATTTTTGCACTGGGCCTCGGTTGCGCTAAGAACTATAAAGCACATTTGGAACTGAAAGTAAACGCGCAACCGAAATTTTTCAGAGCGCGCAATGTTCCCCACGCATTGCGTGATGAGGTCGCAAAAACATTACACGATTTGGAATCACAAGGTGTAATTGAACGTGTGCAGGCTTCTCTCTGGGCATCACCCTTAGTAAATTTACGAAAACCTTCCGGATAATTGAGACTTTGTGTGGACTTCAAGGCAACAGTGAATCCCCAACTAGTGACTGCAACTTTTCCTTTACCCAGCCCGGAAGATCTTTTTGACAAACTGTGCCCGGGTAAATATTTTTCGAAGTTGGACTAGCAGATGCGTACTTGCATTTACTGGTGGGCGAAGAATCCCAGCACGTTTTGGTGGTTAACGCGCATGTTGGTTTGTACCGATTCAAACGACTGCCATTCGGGTGTGCATCCGCCCCTGCATTGTTTCAGCAATATTTACAAACTGTTTGTGCGTCGGTACCTACTGCAGCAAACTATCTGGACGATATTGTGAACTCCGGAAAGACGGAAGAAGAACATTTAGCCAATCTCAGAACATTATTTCAGGTCTTGCGACAAATGGTCTTCGCTTGCGAAAGGACAAAAGTGTGTTTTTTGCTCGTGACTTACCCTATCTGGGACATGTACTCAATGCCCAAGTCGTACATCCTAGTCCAGAGCACCTCCGTGCTATACAAGACTTGCCTTCGCCGCAGAATTTGAAGCAGCTACAGAGTATGCTGGGAAAAATCAATTATTATCATCTCTATGTGCGCCACGCCTCTTTCCTTTCCGCTCCGCTTCATCGCTTACGCCGTAAAGGTGTTCCGTTCGTCTGGACGACGGAATGAGAACGTGCCTTTCTCCAATTGAAATCGGCGTTGCTTTCCAATACTTGCCTTACGCCGTTCGATCCCCAGAAACCCCTTTTGTTGATGGTGGATGCATCGGATTTCGGGATCGGTGCTGTGCTTGCGCACAAAGATGGTTCGCACGATCGCCCTATTGCCTTTGCGTCCAAATTGCTCTCGTCTGTGCAAAGACATTATTCACAGATCGAGAAAAAGCATTGGCTCTCGTATTTGGTGTTACAAAGTTTCATGATTTCTTGTATGGTCGTCACTTTACCATCATCACAGACCACAAACCTCTGACGTCGCTTTTTCGTCCGACCAAGCCTGTACCTCCACGTACAGCGCAGAAATTCATTCGCTGGTCTATTTTCCTCTCACAGTACCGCTACGATATCTTGTATCGGTCCACTGCTAAGCACGGAACCGCCGATGCGTTGTCCCGTTTGCCTGTTGCTGAGGATAGAGCATTCGATTCCTCCGAACTTGCTTGCACGTTCATTGATTCGGAAACCGACGACGTGGTCGAATCGTTTCCGATTGATTTTCGTCGTGTAGCTACAGCCACAGCTGCAGACCCTGTCCTTGCTACCGTTATGCGTTTTGTTGCTACGCAATGGCCCTTGTCAAAGTCATGGATCAGGGATCCGTTGGTTCGCCGATTTTTTGCTCACAAGGAGAGACTTTTTGTACGACGTGGTGTTTTGCTGTTACGTTCTGTTAATGATCAGTCCAGGGTCGTGGTACCACGTTCGTTACAGTCCTCTGTCTTACGGCTTCTCCACCAAGGACATTGGGGTATAGTGAGAACGAAACAACTTGCTCGTCAGCACTGTACTTGGTTCGGAATCGATGCTGCGATTACGCACATGTGCTCTTCTTGCATGGCGTGTGCCGAACAACAATCCGCACCACTGTGGAAATTCTTTGCATGGCCAAAAGCCACTTGCCCTTGGCAACGCTTACACATCGATTTTGCTGGTCCATTCTGGAATGCTCGATGGTTGGTTCTGGTCGATTCATTCAGTAATTTTCCTTTTGTTGTCCGGATGTCTTCCACGACGTCATCTGCCACCATCCAAGCGTTATCTGCTATCTTTTGCATTAAAGGTCTTCCACAGACTATTGTTTCCGACAATGGCCCACAATTCATGTCCGCAGAATTTCAGTCATTCTGCAAGGCCAATGGTATTCAACATCTGACGTCCGCACCGTTTTCGCCACAGTCAAACGGTGCCGCTGAAAGATTGCTCCGGACTTTCAAGTCACAGATGTTGAAGTTAAAAGAGTCGCATTCTCGGGAGGACGCGTTATTGCTCTTTTTGTCCTCGTATCGCTCTCAGCCCCGAGATGGTCGCTCGCCGGCTGAGTTGCTCCACAGTCGCCCTCATCGAACCTTGATGTCTTTGCTACATCCGCCGCATCAGGTTCCTGTGCAGCGGCAGCCACCTGCTTTTGCTCCAGGCGACGTTGTATACTATCGCAACTATCGAGGTTCACGGCGTTGGCTCGCAGGGCGCATTCTTCACTGCCTCGGCCGCGCTATGTGTCTGGTTTTGGGGGCCTCTGGTGAGGTGCGTCGGCATCTCACTCAGCTGCGCCTCTGTCGTCGCACGGGATCTGCCGCTCCCCGTCTGCTTTCAGCGACGGTGCCGTCTGGTCAGCGCCCTGGGGACCCATCTACTGGCTCGCCTCAGCCCCAGGTGTTACCGACGATGCCTTCCATTTTGCCCCATGGCGATGCGCCGCTGCCGCCGCCGGCGCCGCCTGTTCTCCCGCCGGCGCCGCCCGCAGTGGACGCGTCGCTGCAACCGCCGGGCGCCTCCGTGGGTCACGCGCCGCCGATCGCTACCCGTGACCAGTTGTCCTCCGCCATGGAACTCTTGCCCGCTCCGGACCATATGTCGTCTTCGCCCGTCGGGTGCCCCGGCCCAATGGAGGTCGACCCTTCGGCCCCTCCTGTCTCTCTGCGGGCACATACACCGCATGTTGGCGAGCACCCTGGAGTAGGTTTTCAGGCGTTTCCTAGCTCCCCTCGGCCCGAATGGCCGGGCTGCGGGTGGCACAGCCTCGCCTTTTGTTAGGCTCCCCACCTCGTCGCATACGTCAACATGGTGTCCTCCCCGCGGCGGGCGGAAGCCTTATGCCACAACCGTCCGCCGATTTGCGGGGGAGGAATGTGGTGTCACCGCCAGACACCACACTTGCTAGTTGGTAGCCTTTAAATCTGCCGCGGTCCGTTAGTATACGTCGGACCCGCGTGTCGCCACTGTCAGTGATTGCAGACCGAGCGCCGCCACACGGCAGGTCTAGAGAGACTTCCTAGCACTCGCCCCAGTTGTACAGCCGACTTTGCTAGCGATGGTTCACTGACAAATTACGCTCTCATTTGCCGAGACGATAGTTAGCATAGCCTTCAGCTACGTCATTTGCTACGACCTAGCAAGGCGCCATTACCAGTTACTATTGATGCTGTAAAACATGTACCGTCAAGAGCGATGTTCACCAATTATGGATTAAAGTTAAGTTTTCCAAAAGATACGTACGTTTTTTGCTAGTCTCAATTCCTTGTCCTGTTCCAGACCTCACACCAGCCTGCGTGAGCTTAAACGCGTACCTTTCGGCTTCCTTGGGTTGGCTGTCTTGCCAATCCACAACAGTTTCACCTAGGTTTCGCCAAGTGTTGAACACGCTCACCACGGCACCCCTCGAACACTCGACAAGTCGCGCAGTTTACGAGATGCTCGTGCCGAACCTCGGCCAAACTCAGATAGATAGCACGCCTCCCCGTTCTACACACGGACAGTACGCTCACTGATCTACAGGCATCATGGGTGTGTCTGACTAGCAGTCGTTCCTTGCCAGGTGACGCTGCTATCGCCTGGACGTGTATATATTGATAGAGGGTCTGTATTCATAATGTTATGGCTGATCAGTGAATATTAACTTGGGAATGATCAGGGTCACATAGCATGACACAGAAAGAAACGCATGTCCATCTAAGCATGTTGCCTTTAATGATTCTTTGCATTCAAATCTTATTTTGCTATTTATTTTGAATTTATTTAGGTAAAGTCTAAATTTTGTACAGCTGGTATTTATTGAGAGTGTGGCTTGCTGGGTTACTCGTCAGGTGCCACATTACTGACCTAAACGTTTAGGTTCTCTAATCCCCGACCATTCCTAGGACTTTTGTCAGTCACTATTCACTTCTTTTGCCTCTGGAAGTGTTTGTTAATGTCAAAAATGTGAGTTCCTTCGTGGTTCAGAATCCACATTAAAGTGTAGGTCCCCCTACAACTGGCTAGATGAGTCCGTCCAAAGGTCAGAGGAAGGTAGTACTATAACAAGTATAGTAAAGCACAAAGGTGTTAAAACCAGCTTTTGGGTTAATGGTTGTTTTACCCAAGTCACTACCACGCCATAGTGGAGAAATGACGAAACTGTTCAAGAGCTGAACGTCGCCATTAGTACGACGAAGATGAATATTGGCTTAGTATTGAAATAATATGAGAGATAACGAAGGAAACAGAAGAACAAAATAAAAGGATTCTTCCTTCATTATTTCTACTGAGTAATCTCTCTTAAATGATTGTACACACATCAAAAAAAGTTTTTCATCACCCCGGTTTCCAGAACTCCTAAAGATAGACGTTCACTGTGGATATTGTATTACGGACACAGTCCCTTTGACTGTCCAGAGATGTCACTCAACCCGCCCAAAGATGTAAACAACCATGCATGAGCAGCGCCTATTAGACGGAGGGGGTCCAACAGCCGATCAGTTCCAGTCATTCCACCAGGAAGGAGGTACACGGCTCGTGTCGTCTGTAGTTCAACCATGCCTAGACGGTCAATACCGCGGTTTGATCGCATCCACATTGTTACTTTGTGCCAGTAAGGGCTGTCAACAAGCGAAGTGTCCAGGTGACTCGGAGTGAACCAAAGCGATGTTGTTCGGACATGGAGGAGATACAGAGACAGGAACTGTCGATGACATGCCTCGCTCAGGCCGCCAAAGGGCTACTACTGCAGTGGATGACCGCTTACCTGTGCATTATGGCTGGCTCGGAGGAACCCTGACAGCAACGCCCCCATGTTGAATAATGCTTTTCGAGCAGCCACAGGACGTCGTGTTATGACTCAAACTGTGCGCAGTAGGTTGCATGGTGCACAACTTCACTCCCGACGTCCATGCGAGGTCCATCTTTGCAACCACGACACCAAGCAGCGCGGTACAGATGGAACCAACAGCATGTCGAATGGACCGCTCAGGACTGGCATCACGTTCTCTTCAGCGATGAGTGTCGCATATGCCTTCAACCAGACAATCGTCGGAGACGTGTTTGGAGGCAATTCAGTCAGGCTGAACGCCTTAGACACACTGTCCAGCGGGTTTAGCAAGGTGGTGGTCCCCTGATGTTTTGGGGTGGCAATATGCGCGGCCGACGTACACCGCTGGTGGTCATGGAAGGCGCCGTAACGACTATACGATATGTCAATACCATCCTCTGACCGATAGTGCAACCATATGGGCACCATATTGGCGAGTCATTCGTCTTCATGGACGACAATTCGCGCCCCCATTGTGCACATCTTGTGAATGGCTTCCTTCAGGATAACGACATCGCTCGACTAGAGTAGCCAGCTAGTTCTCCAGATATGAACCCTATCGAACATGCCTGGGATAGATTGAAAAGGGATGTTTATGGACGACGTGACCCACAAACCACTCTGAGGGATCTACGCCGAATCGCCGTTGAGGAGTGGGACAATCTGGACCAATAGTGCCTTGATGGACTTGTTGCTAATATGCCACGACGAATGCAGGCGTGCATCAATGCAAGAGGACGTGCTATTGGGTATTAGAGGTACCGGTGTGTACAGCAATCTGAACCACCACCTCTGAAGGTCTCGCTGTATGGTGGTACAACACGCTATGAGCGGTTTTCATGAGCAACAAAATGGGCGTAAATTATGTTTATGTTGTTCTCTATTCCAATTTTATGTACGAGTTCAGGAACTCTCGGAACCTTCTGTATTAGATTTCTATCCAAAGGCGGGACGTTATAAATATCAGTTCAAGAATGTAGGGTTCGTTTCACACAAGGGTGAGCTGAAACGCATCAGATTTTCGATTCAAGGTAGTCGCATGAAACTCACGAAATAGCAGATACTGATATTGGTTGATCATTCACCAAGTTTTTGACTTTATGTTCTTGCTTAGTAAAATCCGAGCACATACACTGCGTCTGTCTTTGGCGATTATTTTTCAGACTTTAATTTATTTTTTATGCGATGATTTTATCCATCTTACTTTCTACAATTTTATCTTATTTCTCATTCAGTTAGGTTGTACCTGAATAACTTTAATCTTCAATGTAACTTGAACTAGAAACTTCTTTTCCACAATTTTTTCTAAGAGTGGGAATAAGCATTATTTTTATCCGTTAAGTCTCTGTGTATGCATCATTTTATCAGATATTTATCATCACTTACTAAGTGCAGACACAGCAGTGCCCTTGCAAATAGTGGCTTCAGTATGAGAGAGCTACTTAGTCTCTGGTTTACAGGAATCAGCTTAGTTTAAATGCTGCTTTTATAAGCTTTGTTATTTGTACTTGTGCGTCTTTATGTAGCGATTTGAATCTTGTCTACATATAATTTTTCCTGACTTGATGCGATTCTTGTTATTTAGATCCAGTACAATAAACTACGTAGAATGACTTCTAACTGTTTAATACGCTGTTATTCTGTCATTTTTCGGTTGTTCACCTGCTAAATTAATACTTCATCTTCCGATATTTCGGCTGTTAAAGGCAGAATTTACGAGGCGACACAGTTCTATAAAGTGGAGTAAAAAGCGCATTCGCCATATACAAACAGTCGCCTTAACAGAATCGGTCATAGATAAAAGTTTGTGTGTCTAAAAATAAAACATAGCAAGTGCAGAGTCTGCAGATCCAGAAAGCTAACGAATTACGTGCTTAATTATTGAAATGGATAGCATCTGTTGGAACATCAGACAGCGAAGACTCACGACAGTAATTTCTGAGAGATTGCAGACGTGAAATAAGTGGTTTTCATGAACTGAAGAGCTAGAACCACTCGTTTCAGTTGAGCAGGCTGTATGGCAATTGTATGCGCACTGCATTGTTGACCACTGAAGCCTAAAAAGTTGCGACTGTATGCTGATCTTATCGTAAACCGTAATCAGTGGAATACCTAGCAGAAATAAAATGTTCAGCCACTGCGAATTTGTTGGGCTGTAGAAGTCGAGTGTGTCGCTTGCCTTCGATGTACCGTTTCTGAATTTTTACCCAATAGACAAGGAATTTCATATATACTCGCCTTTCGTAAAAGTCTGTCATCTTTCACAGATGCTATAAGAGCTTACGTATAGGCTAGCGACCGAAAGATAATATTTATTTCAATATGACAAACAGCCAAATTTGCAACAGAGCTCTTTTTATTACTTGATGATGACTGGTTTTGGGTTTTTATTCATAACCCTTCTCAGTTCATCCATCCAATCAGAATAAATATTACTCCACATAGCTAAAGTCATGAATCGTTGTCCAACGAAGCACAATGCAAGTGATCATGAAACCGGATGCAAACAGAAACATTTTCCGTTTGTATCCAGTTTCATGATCATTTGCTTTGTACTCCTTCGGATAGCGATTGTCACGATTTTTGCTGTGTGGAGTATATTTATTCTGCCCACCCGGCTAGCCTCGCGGTCTAACGTGAAGCTTCACGAGCGGGACATGCCGGTCTCCGGCACAAATACGCCCAGCGGATTAGTGACAAGATCCGGTGTGCCGGCCAGCCTGTGGATGGCTTTTAAGGAGGTTTCCCATCTGCCTCGGCGAATGCGGGTTGGTTCTCCTTATTCCGCCTCAGTTACGCTATGTCGGTGATTGCTGAGCAAACAGTGTCTCCACGTACGCGTACATCGTAATTACTTTACCACGCAAACATTTGGGGTTACACTCGTCTGGTACGAGACGTTCCTGGGAGGGGGGTGGAGGGGCGGGGGGGGGGGGGGGGTCCACCACTGGCGATCGAACCCCGCAATAACCCTGGCTTCGGTGTGGGGTGGGCTCGGTGGACTGCTGTCGCCTGTTGTGGGGTTGTGAACCACTGAGGCCTACGGCGGGACGAAGCCTCCCCGTCGTTTCTAGGTCCCCTGTTCAATACACAATGCACACAATATTTATTATAATTGGAAAGATTATCTTAAAACTCGAAATTAGTCATCATCGGGTAACAAAAAGAACTCTGTTGCAACTTTGGCTATCTGTCATTTTAAAATTATATAACAAGTTGCTGACCCTTCAACATCCCAGCATGTTGTAAGTCCGTAGATCGTACTTACTTAATGCTTTTTCATTAGCTTGGCAATTTTTGAAGAAATGATTCCCACATACAGAAGATAGAACGTAAACTTTGCATCTCTCATCTCTTTCTTTGGCCTGGCATTTTCGCTCGCAGAACGCTCGTAATCCGATGTTTTGCAATTCCGTTTTTTCTGAATAACTCTTCCAGATATACCAGTTTGTCCGGTGAGCTGTTAGCATCAGATGTTACATGGGCTCTATGTGTCAAAGTCTGAAGTATACTCATAGTTCGCGAAGGGTGGTGACAGCTGGACTCCTACAAATACAAAGCCTTCAACCATGCACTCTAAATATAATTGCATGAAAGACTCGCCTTCCCACGAGGGATAAGGCAAGGGCAGCAAAGGCAAGTACTTGGTTCAGGACAGTGCAGCATGACGACTCTGGAGGAGAGAGCGTTCAAATCCCCGTCCGAGAACCCACATTTAGGTTTTCCATGGAAATCCTCGTTCGGTCTTCCTAAGATAAAGTTTCCATAGTTTCCCTTATCTTTTAAGGCGAATCCTGGAATGGCTGGCCAATCTGCAAAAGCCTGAGCCTACTAAATTCCCCGTATATGCCGTGTCAGAGCTTGTGATAGATAACAATTGGCTACATCGTCGACGGAACGTTGAGTCTTATCCTTTCTCTTTCCAAATAAATTTAACAGACTGTCAAGACAAAAAAGTCACTCGCCACCCTAAGCTACAATACTCTAGTGACGGGAGTACTGTATCGTTTCAGTAAATGTGTGTTAGGCTACAGTTATGTAACTTACTGTTTTGTATAGCTTACTGGAGAACTGAAAGTTTTTTATCATCGGGGAGACTGATTACAATGTAGAGCCTCACCGAGCTTAACATGCAGCATGTTAGTGTGAAACTAGAGGTAAGTAACACCCATCTGTCTAGTACACCATGTAACGCCGTGATTCTCTCCTGCATGTATATTCACGGGATGTGTGTCCGTAATTATGACTGCTCATGTAATTGCTGTTTACTTTTGAACGGCACAAGCGCAATGAGTTGCTGTCGTTATTTGTGTATCTGTATAGTGTAGCTGTGCAGAGATACGACATTTTCACAGACGTTATACACTGCCTGAGGAGAAAACAATGGCTGTTGTTTACTGAAATTCTTCTGTTGTGTTTCTGTCTCGGATAATACAAATGTAACCATGTCTGTCCCCATAGACAGAAATCTAATGGGCTAAAATCCGTGGAACGTGGAGCACACTCTACACAACCTCTATGATCTATCCATCTGGTGGAATACTAGATTCCCAGATATTCCCTGACAGCTAGCACTTAATTAGATAAGGCACCATCTTTCTGAAAGAAGGTTGAAAATCTGCCGTCTTCAAACAGCAGCGATGGCAGCACGTCTCGGTGGAACAACTGCAGATCTGCGCATCTGTTAGTGTACCTTGAATGAAGAAGGACCCAAAAATACGAGAACCCCATATACCACACCATACCATTACTTTCGATGCGCCATCTAGGTTAGATGCTTCCATCCATTGAGAGTTGGCATCTGACCAGTATCTGTAATAGAACGTCCTCGGTGAGATGTTGTAACATATGGATTTTGTAAGGGTGCCAAAATTCTCATTACTGATGTGCGGCTGACTAATTTCTGCTACGAGAGCAGCATTCTGGGTTCTCAGAACAGCGCTTGATGCTGCTTCATCCGCAGCTGTTTTCAGTCGTTCAGCTTTCGGCTCGTCTCAGACAGAGGCAATTTCACGGTTTTTTGGAGGTTTCACCACTGCATTGTTGGTAATGGGTGCTCGGTCTAGATGGTGTTGGTTGAAATCCTCTGCGATAACGCAAGTGCTCCTTTCTCCTGACACCAGGACGACCTCAGTGCTTTCGGATTGTGCCAACTCCATCAGATTTCACGTCCCTGTAAGTAAGAAACATCAATCACAACTCGAGAACTTAAATGAAACCTACCATTGAAGTTAAAATCTTCTGGGTTGTTAAGCCGCGTCATATTTCTTCAAATATTCGACTTTTCGACCCTTCTGCAGCGGTCTTCTTCAGGATCCGGAGCACTATCAAAGACCAGTATCGCCTTCTCTTATAAAGGAGAGTTTCCTGCACTTATGCTGGAGAAGAGTTACTGGTTAAAATTCCTCCGCTACTATTTGTGGGACCACATCATTGGCTAGAACGAAACAGGCAGAGCAAGAGAGGAGGCCATCCAAAATATTATTGTCCACAGAGGTGGCTTCCAGGGCGTTGTTGCTATTGCTTGCACGCCGCAACCGCGTACTCACTTCCTTGATGGCGGTGAGTCACGATTCCGGAAGCTTACAGCCATCCCTTCTATTGAAGTTACGTGAGTTCTAGGAAATTTCTACCGCTTCTCGGACTTCTGTTCTATAAATGTTGGTTTTCTTAGCCAGCACACGTACGTTACTGAAAGCGATGTCAAGACCACAGTCCTCTTGATGTTCCGCTACCGCCGATTTCATACTTTGTTTCAGCCACATGTGGCGTTCGTGTTCCTTAATACGTTCTTTAACAGTTCTTCCCGTTTCGCCTATATACAATTTGCCGCAGCCAGACGTCATTTCACAGACGCCCCAGGTGCATCCGTATTCCGTTGAAAAAAGCCTTTTACTTTTTTTTTGGCTGAAGAAAGTGGTCTGAATACCATTCTTCCTTAGAATTCTGCTTATGCCGTCAGAGACCCCAGTTTAACAGAGTAAGAAGGCGGTTCCTCGTTCTTCCTATTAGCATAATTATTATTTCGCTTTAAAGTGTTGTTTTCGATAAACTGTCGTACCCATTGGCCTTCTTTGACTTCTTTAAAAAATCCAACTCCAAGCTGTTGTCATCGCTGACACGGAAGACACGTGAAGACAGTTGAATACTGCTTCTTCAGGGGTGGGTGGTGGTGCGAAGTGGCATCTAAATACCTATTTCTTTTAGCAGGTTTCTTATACACTCTGTATTCTGGAGTGTTGTCAGATCTACACACCTACCTATCTAGAAACGGGAGACCGACCTCGCTCTCAACGTCCAAGGTAAAGTTGATTTTGGAGTGAATACCATTTAAGAAATTGTGGAACCTGTGAAGCTCTTCTTCGCTGTTTGACCATATAACAAATGTGTCATCCACACAGCCGAGCCAAGAGGAAGGCTTCAAAAGAGGACTACTGAATGCCTGTTACTCAAAATGTTCCATAAAATGCCAGCTGCTACTGGCGACCTCATAAACAATACCGTCAGACTGTTGGTAGAATTCACCATCGTATTTGTGCTCATCCCAAATAACCATTTCCATTGAGAGTAGGAGATACAAAAGACAAAAATTTTCGTTATGTAGTCACACTATGACGAGTCTGACTGCAACTACATCTGTGCAACTTTTTTCCCAGAATGTAGGAATGATGATATACGCCAGACTGTTGCCAGGTTGACATGTATCATGTGCTATTCATAATTAATTTACAATCACTTCTGTCTCAGTTTTATTCCTACCAATTAATAAAATAGTGAGCACTTTTAATTAGCAACGCCAGTGGCTGCCAGGAGTAAGCCAGATAGTTCTATATTAATTCCTCCTCTTCTCTGGAGGCTGTTTTGTATATAATTTTCTCTGTAGTTCTCTTGGGATTGTGATGATCCAGACTTGGCGCAGTGTGCTCTTTCGACATGGGGTCCACGATTAGTTTCACAGAAATCATTAACATAGCATAGTGAATACCTGTATTCGCAGAGAGCCTCAGTTTTTACGAATAGAGCCATCCGGCCAATGCACAGTTTAAAGCAACTTTCTTTTGTGCTGAAAAGTCCCGTTCTGGGAACGCTATGCAAGGAGTGATCAGTGACAGAAAAAGATCTCGGCATTCCATGAGAAGCGCCCTGGCTGCATTGGGAACATGAATTCTTCTCTCTTTATTAAGCGATGGGCCGAATTTCTGTTCCCTCTGCCCTAAAAACTTGTAAGAGGGCCCCAATGGCTAATCTAAAAATACAGCGGAGTGGGAGAAGTAAGGACGCCAATTTCCAAGAAGTGCAGACTTGGAGAAGAATGTGTTAGCTGAAATAACAAAACTGGAGTAACTTAGAATTCCTTAAAAACTACTCGCTTGTATATGTAACGATTGGGTAATGTAAAACTTCTGCTGTGAGATGAGATAGTTGACTCACTAGCAAAAATATCATTGGCCAGCATTTTGTACAATCTCTTTCATAGGCGCACAAGATTTGCGTGCATCGGTAGAATGGAGAAATAACACTGTGTCGGTGGAGAACACACTTTAGCTCGTGAGACAGCGAAGGCCACATCAGAATCAAATAAGCAGAAGAGCAACTGGTCTTGAGACTTTGTCTGGCAGTGCACCAGAAGCCTAATGTGTCGCAAAATGTGGTAGGTCTCAGTGCCTGCTACACTGCATGTGCATCTGAGTGCCGATTTTGATGAGAGATCGCAACTTGGGCGAGCAGCGTACCTGAACTACCATGTACATTTTGGGCAAACCGTTAGGGTTACCCACTTCTCGAATCCAATACTTTTTTGGATGGTTGTACTCTCATTTATGACTTTCCAACAATGTTAGTTCCATGTGTAGTTGCTCATTCTTCCGGCAAATTCGGGAAATCACTGGGCGACCACTGCGCATCTGTCTTCCCTTGATTCACGTGTATACTAATGTCTTGTCTCATTCACCTAACCCATCCAATGTTTGTCGCATCGATTAGTATGGACACATGACAAGAGTTCTTAAATTTATTATTCTCTGCATTATTTATGATCGAATAGAACTTGTAACAATTTGTTATCCATGTATGTCGCAGGGAACTTTGTAATAAAAAAGGATTAATGTGGACCACATTTCATAGTTGGTTGAACACCCTGTTTCTTATCTCTTTTGGGGTGCAACATTCATGTCTTGCATCACGTGCTGTCACTCATGACCTTTTAGTTACCTGTATGTGAAATGTTTCTTCCCAAATGCATACGAGTCCATGGGGCGCCGTCTGGCTATCGGCCAGTTCACTCGGTCCGGATCATTCAGACATCCACAGTGGTATGTCGAAGGCTCAGCTCTACTCTCACAACTTGATTTATTTAATGTAACTGATTTTGGTTCTGAGGTGTGTACACATCGCCCGTCGCTCTCGTTATTGAATATTCTATTAAAATTAAGGTAGTTTCAGTTTAGATGAGATAAGTCGTAACATAGTTGGAGAACAAGATAGTATAATTATACAGTTACGGCTTACGTTATTGCAAAGATTCTCTTCTAGCCTACAGCAATATGGACTCTATAACTTAGCTTTTAAAAACAGTGGCAATTTAAACTTGTTGTGAAGCCTGCTGTATATCTCTATTCCGACAAATTTAAGTGTACTCCTTTCCCAGCCAAGTGTTGTAAGTCTAAGTTTTCTTGAATGCTGTTCACTTCATCGCTATACTGGCCCACGTGAGCATCAGAGGTTGATTTTTTTCAATATTTTAGCTTGACTGCATCCATGTTTTCTGTGTATGTAGTGTTGATACCCCTACCAGTGTGACCAATATAATATTTATGGCACACGAACGAATTTAGGTTATGATTTAGTTTATCTGTCATTCTATTAGTAATATCTGACATTATTAAGATATGGATAAAACCGTTCTTAACAATTTCCAGAATTTTTTTTAATTATACCTAATCTTTCGTCTAGATCGCAAACAATATATAACATTAAATTTGATAACTAGTTTCAGTTGTTCACACAATCTACCTTAGATTAGTCATGGTGAAAATATAGTGTCAACGTATACAGCAAGGTCAGATAGCACTGTCTGTTTATCTTGGTACATTCTCATATAAGTGACAACTTCAACGAAGAGATAGAAAAAGAGTGGTTCTAAACCACACTTACTAAATTTCGCTTGGGTATAAAATTTTTACTCATCATTACAAATGAAGAGTAAAACAAATCTTCCCCCCCCCCCCCTTGAATCATGCGCCCTGCCGTTGGTGGGGAGGCTTGCGTGCCTCAGCGATACAGACGGCCGTACAGATGTACCGTAGGTGCAGCCACAACAGAGGGGTATCTGTTGAGAGGCCAGCCAAACGTGTGGTTCCTGAAGAGGGGCAGCAGCCTTTACAGAAGTTAAAGGAGTAACGTCTGGATGATTGACTGATCAGGCCTTGTAACATCAACCAAAACGGTCTTGCTGTGCTGTTACTACAAACGGCTGAAAGCAAGGGTAAACTACAGCCGTAATTTTTCCAGGGGGCATGTAGCTCTACTGTATGTTTAAATGGCACCCTCTTTGGTAAAATACACCAGAGGTAAAATAGCACCCATTCGTATCTCCGCGCAGGGACTACTCAAGAGGATGTCGTTATTAGAAGAAACAAAACTGGCGTTCTACAAATCGGAGCGCGGAATGTCAGATCCCTTAGCCGCACAGGTAGCTTAGAAAATTTAAAAAGCGAAATCGATAGGTAGATATACTGGAGATAGTGAAGTACGGTGGGTGGGGGGAATAGGACTTTTGGTCAGGTGAATACAGGGTCATAAATACAAAATCAAATAGGGGTACTGCAAGAGTAGGTTTAATAAAGAGTAAAAAATAGTAACAAATAAGCTACTATGAGCAGCATAGTGAACGCATTATCACAGACAAGATTTGACACGAATCCCACAACGAACACAGTAGTAGAAGTTTATATGCCAACTAGCTCCGTAGAGGATGAAGAGAGGGAGAAATGTATGAGGAGATGAAAGAAATTATTCAGGCAGTTAAGGGAGACGAAAATCTAATAGTCATGGGGGACTGGAATTCTATAGTAGGAAAAGGAATAGAAGGAAAAATAGTAGTTTAATATGGACTGGGGAAAGGAATGATCTCTCAGATTTTCTCGGCATGAATAATTAATAGTTAAACAACCGAGTTATTGTTTTCATCTTTTGCGGAATATTTCGAGAATCGACCCATCCACCTTCTTCAAGTGCTGCGAGTTTTGCCGGTATGTGTGCTTGCTGCCTGGACTTGAATCATTTTGGTCCAAGCTAGCGAAAACAGTTAACAGCAAAATTCGCAGCACCTGAATAAGATGGTTGGGTCGATCGTCGAAACGTTTTGCATAAAATGAAAATGACAACTCGACTGTATGTCCAGAAGCTCACAGTTAATTTAAGCAGATTATTTATTATTAATGACATTGTTTCGTTTACTGGTATATTAGTGTACACAAGGTAACTACATCGGAAAACACGAATCAGGCTATGTTCAGAATGGAAATATCTTTAATGCTTTCGGTGAGCCCATAGCTACTGTCTCTGCAAAAATTATCACTAGATGTATAAACTTTACAGAGACTCTAATTAAGGTTTTCATTAATGTTGTAGGTAGGACTCTTTTGTGTATTGAGTCTCGCATACCAGTCAGTTTGCATTATTAATTTTAGGTTGCGATAGCAATTTTGAAACTAAGGGTTATCAGTGGGGGTTTAGCTTTTCATTGGAAGATAAGAGGAAGTGTCGTTCTTCGAACACTTTTTTTAAGTTTTGTCTGTAGTTTGAATATAAGAGGAAGTTACATTTTTTCAACACTTTTTTAAAGTTTTTTTTGTGCCGTAACTTTTGGATTGGTTCGACTGATGGGAGTTCTAGCATCAGATACAGAGAACACATGGACGCACTCGTGCTAAAGAACGTAAATAAATGAACTGCTTCTGCTTCTCACAAGGCCTAGCATGGCAACACAGAGGACATATGAATTTGTTGGAAAGAAGCTGATTGAATATTAAATGACAAAACAGAGCTAATGCCCTGCAAAGTTTCATTCAGCTTCAGTAATGCTATACTGATGGAGGGAAAACGTATAGTGCCGTAATTAGCCTGGACAGTAAAAAAATCACATAAAAAAGCTTTCAATTTACATTGCCACTACTTTTTAATTTAAATGTATGGTGTTCACTACGATTTATGCTAAGACAAAGTATCTTTGGAATATTATTCATCATAACTATAGAAGTATACCATTACTGCACCATCTTATTCTCTGGTATAATCAATAAAATCACGCGACGTCAGATGTAAAAGCGTGCCCACCATCTTGTCTTTAATCAAGCTCCTGGCAAGCACGCTCCATATGACCCCTTTGCACTAATGAATAGATAAAAACATTTTCTCAAGTAAGTAAAGTGTAAAGGCCTTCTATATAATGTAGAAGCTTTTGTAACCAAGAAAATCATGTATACTATATTATACGACCAAAGTGATGGTTTTGAAAAACAGATCCTCGCTACTGTCTTACGATGGACTCAGGCCAGAAACTGGTTACGGTGAAACAAAGTATTCATCAGAAAGTGTGGCTGGTTGCTGTTTTGTCTTTCGGTGATGTGATAGACTATTACTTCCAGATATGCTCAATCAATCTCAAATAGATTACAATTTACAAAACTTTTGAGGAGTAGGATAAAAGTGACAAGCGTTAATAGCTAGTAATATCTGTCCTACTACTTCTAACTTGGCGATTACAGCCACATCATTATTAGTGTTCACCTCATTTGATATCTCGCACCGGCATCGGTCACCTTCACTTCCGGCACCATCACCTTAGACGCTGGCGATTACAAGCACAGTTTAAACAACTATCCTAACTCCTGACAGAAGCAGCGAGAACACTGCAGGCAGTGACGGGTCGTATGCGCACATTCCCACAAACAAGGTCGTGCAGTTGTAGTTCACTGCAGCGCGGCAGACCGACTGTCCGTAGAGACGGGAGAAAAACAGAATAACACACACAGCGTGACCGCTACGCCTGATCATGGAAACAGTACGCCGTAGAAATTGTATATTACGTTGCATATGTAACAGTTGCCAATTCAATTCCAAGTGCACATAGATGCATCAGTATACCCCAGAAACCTGTAAATGTAGAGATGTAAAGAAATCCGCCTCTGACCTTTTTTTTTCAGTCCTCAGTCTCCTGAATGGTTTGATGGGACCCGCCACGAATTCCCCTCTTGTGCCAGCCTCTTCATCTCAGAGTAGCACTTGCAACCTACAGAGTGAAAATTATTGAACTATATGAAATAAAAATTCTGATGGTGGCAGGGGTAACATACAGGGAGCGAAAGGCTATTTACAATTTGTAGAGAAACCAGATGGTAGTTGTAAGAGTCGAGGGGCGTAAAAGGGAAGCAGTGGTTGGGAAGGGAGTGAGACGGGGTTGTAGCCTACCTCCGATGTTATTCAATCTGTATCTTGAGCAAGCAGTAAGAGAAACAAAAGAAAAATTCGGAGAAGGAATTAGAATCCATGGAGAACAAATAAAAACTTTGAGGTTCGCCTATGACATTGTAATTCTGTCAGAGACAGCAAAGGATCTGGAAGAGCAACTGAACGGAATAGACAGTGTCTTGAATGGAGGATATAGCATGACCATCAACAAAAGCAAAACGAGGTTAATGGAATGTAGTCGAATTAAATCGGGTGATGCTGCGGGAATTAGATTAGGAAATGAGACACTGAAAGTAGTAAATGAGTTTTGCTCTTTGGGGAGCAAAGTAATTGATGATGGTCGAAGTGGAGAGGATATAAAATGTAGAATGGCAATGGCAAGGAATGCGTTTCTAAAGAAGAGAAATTTGTTAACATCGAGAATAGATTTAAGTGTCAGGAAGTCGTTTCTGAAAGTATTTGTATGGAGTATAGCCATGTACGGAAGTGAAACGTGGACGATAAATAGTTTTGACAAGAAGAGAATAGAAGCTTTTGAAATGTAGTGCTACAGAAGAATGCTGAAGATTAGATGGGTAATCACATAACTAATGAGGAGGTATTGAATAGAATTGGAGAGAAGAGAAATTTGTGCAAAACTTGACTAGAAGAAGTGATCGGTTGGTAGGACATGTGCTGAGGCATCAAGGGCTCACCAATTTAGTACTGGAGGGCAGCGTGGAGGGCCAAAATCGTAAAGGGAGACCAATAGATGACTACACTAAGCAGATTCAGAAGGATGTAGGCTGCAGTAGGTACTGGGAGATAAAGAAGCTTGCACAGGATAGAGTAGCATGGAGAGCTGCACCAAACCAGTCTCAGGACTGAAGACCACAACAACAACATGCAATAAAATCGTCATAACTTCCGAACAGTTTGCGTTAGGACATTCAAACTGCACGGTTGGCTGCGGCACATGATATGAATTAGTATGCCCTGTATAGTTTGGTTTAGCGACTTAGCCCACTTTCGTTTGGATAGGTACGTCAATAAGCAAAAGTAGCGAATTTGGGAGACTGAGAATCCGCATTTCGCGAACGTGTAGTCTCTCCATCTTCAACGGGTGACTGCGAGGTGTGCAATGTCCAGCCACGGAATAATCGGGGCGATATTCCTTGATCGCACTGTGACTACAACACGGTACGTGAAGATTTTGGAAGATGATTTCATCGCCGTTATCCAAAGTTGCCCTGATTTCGTCAAGATGGAGTACACGCAAGGATGAGCTCGATCCCATCGAAGCAGGAGAGTTGTTGATGTCCTCGAGGAGCTCTTTGTGACCGCAATCTGGCTCTGGGGTACCTAGAGGCCACTGGCATGGGTCTCGATTGGTCCCCAGATTTTCCGGATCTGTACACTTGCGACTCCTGTTTGTGGGTCTATATTAAACACAAGGTCTATCGCAATAGCGCCAAAACCGTTGGTGAGCTGAGAAGAGCCATTCAGGAGGTTATCGACAGCATCGATGTTCCGACGCTTCAGCGGATTATGCAGAATTTCGCTATTCGTCTGTGACACATCACCGCCAATGACGGCAGGCATATCGAACATGTCATAACCTAAATCTGAATATCTATAGTGACTTTTAAATGTTGAATAAAATGTGTGTACGTCGTAGGTTATAACTAATTTGTTTTTTTTTTCATATAGCTCAATTACTGTCACCCTATACATCCTCAATTATATGCTGTATGTATTCCAGTCGCTGTCTCCCTCTACAGCTCCCTCTAGAGTCATGGAAGTTATTCCCTCGTGTCTTAACAGATATCCTATCGTCCTGTCCCTTCTCCGTTTCTGTGCAGAATCTCCCCATTTCTTCCCTTATCAGTCCATCTAATTTTCAACATTCGTCTGTAGCACCACATCTCAAATGCTTCGATTCTCTTCTGATCGAGTTTGCCCACAGTCCATGTTTCACTGCCATACAATGCTGTTTTCCAGACGTACATTCTCAGACATTTCTTTCTATAATTCAGTCCTATGTTTGATACCAATAGACTTCTCCTGGATAGTGCTAGTCTGCTTTTATGTCCTTCCTGCTCCGTCCGTCGTTGGTTATTTTACTGACAAGGAAGCAGAATTCCTTAACTTCATCTATTTCGTAACCTTCAATCCTAATGTTAAGCTCCTCGCTGTCCTCATTTCCACTACTTCTCATGAAATAAAATGTCTGACAGACAGCAGTAACAGCTTCCAAAATAAATTGAAATCATATCGCCTTGACAACTCCTTCTATCCATAGATGAATTCTTGAATAGGAATAAATAAATCTATAAATATAGTATATACACTTTGTGCCATTTAAGGGAATGGGGTAAATAATAGGAATATTAATCTTTAACTGTGTATTGTAAAAAAATCTTGTTTCATATGTGCATTTCTTATGCACTTGACAAGTTCCACATGATAACGGCTACCGTACCGTGCGATTGCTCAATGGAACACTCAACCAACTAACTAACTTACTCACTCAGGTCTTGCTTCGATTTACTATCAATCCATATTCTGTATTCATCAGACTGTTCATTCCATTCAGCTGATCCTATAATTCTTCTTCGCTGTCACTGAAGACAGCAACGCCATCAGCGAATCTTATCATTGATGTAGTGTCGGCAGACTTGCCAACACTACGCACACTAATTGAAAGAGGCGGCCAAGATGCACGCGCTAACTCACGAAGGATGGAGTGAGGTCTGAAACAGGATACGTAATGAATGTTATAAAGAAAAGTACGTAGCTCCTTGAATACTTAACTTTTAATCCCTCATTGTATACATCGTTCTTGATGAGCCACCTGGAGATTGTGGCGATACAAGTGAGACTTTTTAGATACATGCAATGTTACAAATGGCGCCTTGCTAGGTCGTAGCCATGGACTTAGCTGAAGGCTATTCTAACTGTCTCTCGGCAAATGAAAGAAAGGCTTCGTCAGTGTAGTCGCTAGCAAAGTCGTCGTACAACTGGGGCGAGTGCTAGTAAGTCTCTCGAGACCTGCCGTGTGGTGGCGCTCGATCTGCGATCCTGAGAGTGGCGACACGCGGGTCCGACATGTACTAATGGACCGCGGCCGATTTAAGCTACCACCTAGCAAGTGTGGTGTCTGGCGGTGACACCACAATTGATATCGGTTCACCTTGAATTTTAATTCTACTCTTCAATCTTTATTTTATTTCCATTATCAAAATATTGGAAACAAAATAAAAAAACAGTAGGGACCAAAGACTACATCCCAGCCTCACACCCATCTTAATCTGAGCACTTCATTCTTGGTCTCCCCCTCTTATTGTTCCCTCATGTTACTTGTAAATGTTGTATATTATCACCCTAAAGCTTACTCCTATTTTCCTCAGAACTTCGAACACCTTGCACCATCTGACAGTGTCAAATGCTTCTTCCAAGTCAACAAATCCTATGAATGTGTCTTGATTTTTATTTAGTCTTGTTTCCATTATCGCCCGCAATGTTAGAATTACCTCTTTACCTTTCCTAAAGCCAAGCTGGTCCTCATCTAATACATCCTCAACTTCATTTTCCATTCTTATGTATATTATTCATGTCAGCAACTTGGATACAAGAGCTGTTAAGCTGGTTGTGCACTGGCAAGCTCTTGCAGTCTTCGGAATTGTGTGGATGATATTTTTCCAAGTCAGATGATATATCGCCAGTCTCATACATTCTACACATCAACGTGAGTAATCGTTTTGTTGTCACTTCCCGCAATGATTTTAGGAATTCTTATGGAATGATATCTATCCCTTTTATTTGATCTTAAGTCTTCAAAAGCTCTTTTAAATTCTGGTTGTAATACCGGATCCCCTATTCTATATCGATTCCTGTTTCTTCTTATGTCATATCAATGTTCTCTTTCCACCTATCCGCTCTGTCCTCTGCATTTAACAGTGGAATTCCCGTTGCACTCTTGATGTTACCACCTTGGCTTTTCATTCCACCGAAGGTTGTTTTGACTTTTCTGGATGCTGAGTCAGTCCTTCCGACAATCACTTCTTTTTCGATTTCCTTACATTTTTCATGCAGCCATTTCCTCTCAGCTTCCCTGCAATTCTTATTTATTTCATTCCTCAGCGACTTGTATGTATGTATTCTTAATTTGCCTGAAAATTTTTGTATTTCCCTCTTTCAACGATCAAGTAAAGTATTTCTTATGTTACCCACCGTTTCTTCGCGGTTACGTTCTTTGTACCTATGCTCTTCCATCCTACTTCTGTTATTTGGTTGGTTTGATTTGGGGGAGAGGACCAAACAGCGAGGTCACCGTTCCCATCAGATTACGGAAGGATGAGGAAGGAAGTCGGCCGAGCCCTTTTAAAGAAACTATCTCGGCATTTGTTTCAAGCGATTTAGGCAAATGAAGGAAACCTAAATCAGGATGGGCAGACACAGGTTTGAACCGTCGTCCTCCCGAATGAGAGTCCAATGTGCTAACCGCTTTCAACTTCTGTGATTGCCTTTTTTAGATAGGTCCATTCCCCTTCAGCCGAACTGCCTGCTAAGCTATTCTATATCTCAGTATCTATAGCCTCGAGAAATTCTAGCGTATTTCTTCGTTTCTTAGTACTTCCGTATCCCACTTCTTTGCACGTTGATTCTTCCTGACTAGTCTCTTAAACATCAACGTACTCTTCATCACTACTAAATTGTGATCTGAGTCTATATCTCCAGCTGGATACGCCTTACAATCCAATATCTAATTTGGGAATCTCTGTCTGACCATGACGTAAACCACAGAATCTTCCCGTAACTCCTAGTATACCGCCTCCTCTTGTGACTCTTGAACAGAGATTCTCTCGTCGGATGTGTGACCACTTGGAAGTACTACTATTCACCCGTCGACTCCCACTGGTTATATACTGATGAGTCAAAACACTATGACTACCTACTTAATAGCTTGTTTATCTGTATTGGAACGAAATACGTCACTGATTCTGAGTATAGGGATCCGATAGTTTGTTGGTAGGTTTGTGGAGGTACACCCTACGTGGCATTAGGTGTCTACGCGCAATTCATGTAAATCGCGTAAACGACGAGTCGCTGATTTGCGTAGGCGGTGATGGCGTCCGATACTGACCCAGGTGGGTTCGATAGAATTTACATCAGACGAATTTGTTCGCCGAGACATCAACGTCAGTTCGATATATTGCTCCTGGAAGCACTGTCGCACGGTTCTGGCACCAAGACAAGGACAGTTACAAAAATGGTTCAAATGACTGAGCACTATGGGACTTAACATCTGAGGTCACCAGTCCCCTAGACCTTAGAAGTATTTAAACCTAACTGACCTAAGGACATCACACACATCCATGCCCGAGGCAGGATTCGAACCTGCGACGGCAGCGATCGCGCGATTCCAGACTGAAGCACCTAGAACCGCTCGGTTACACCGGCCGACCCGGCAGGACAAAAAATGGCTCTGAGCACTATGGGACTTAACATCGGTGGTCATCAGTCCCCTAGAACTTAGAACTACTTAAACCTAACTAACCTAAGGACATCACACACACCCATGCCCGAGGCAGGATTCGAACCTGCGACCGTAGCAGCAGCGCGGCTCCGGACTGGAGCGCCTAGAACCGCACGGCCACCGGAGCCGGCGTAAAGTAAAAAGCATTGTAACAAATATCATTCAAAATTAGCTATGTCCTCACACAGTCCCTTGGTACCTTTACCAAATACCCCCTCTACATCATTTGTAGATCATCTACACTCCTGGAAATGGAAAAAAGAACACATTGACACCGGTGTGTCAGACCCACCATACTTGCTCCGGACTGCGAGAGGGCTGTACAAGCAATGATCACACGCACGGCACAGCGGACACACCAGGAACCGCGGTGTTGGCCGTCGAATGGCGCTAGCTGTGCAGCATTTGTGCACCGCCGCCGTCAGTGTCAGCCAGTTTGCCGTGGCATACGGAGCTCCATCGCAGTCTTTAACACTGGTAGCATGCCGCGACAGCGTGGACGTGAACCGTATGTGCAGTTGACGGACTTTGAGCGAGGGCGTATAGTGGGCATGCGGGAGGCCGAGTGGACGTATCGCCGAATTGCTCAACACGTGGGGCGTGAGGTCTCCACAGTACATCGATGTTGTCGCCAGTGGTCGGCGGAAGGTGCACGTGCCCGTCGACCTGGGACCGGACCGCAGCGACGCATGGATGCAAGCCAAGACCGTAGGATCCTACGCAGTGCCGTAGGGGACCGCACCGCCACTTCCCAGCAAATTAGGGACACTGTTGCTCCTGGGGTATCGGCGAGGACCATTCGCAACCGTCTCCATGAAGCTGGGCTACGGTCCCGCACACCGTTAGGCCGTCTTCCGCTCACGCCCCAACATCGTGCAGCCCGCCTCCAGTGGTGTCGCGACAGGCGTGAATGGAGGGACGAATGGAGACGTGTCGTCTTCAGCGATGAGAGTCGCTTCTGCCTTGGTGCCAATGATGGTCGTATGCGTGTTTGGCGCCGTGCAGGTGAGCGCCACAATCAGGACTGCATACGACTGAGGCACACAGGGCCAACACCCGGCATCATGGTGTGGGGAGCGATCTCCTACACTGGCCGTACACCACTGGTGATCGTCGAGGGGACACTGAATAGTGCACGGTACATCCAAACCGTCATCGAACCCATCGTTCTACCATTCCTAGACCGGCAAGGGAACTTGCTGTTCCAACAGGACAATGCACGTCCGCATGTATCCCGTGCCACCCAACGTGCTCTAGAAGGTGTAAGTCAACTACCCTGGCCAGCAAGATCTCCGGATCTGTCCCCCATTGAGCATGTTTGGGACTGGATGAAGCGTCGTCTCACGCGGTCTGCACGTCCAGCACGAACGCTGGTCCAACTGAGGCGCCACGTGGAAATGGCATGGCAAGCCGTTCCACAGGACTACATCCAGCATCTCTACGATCGTCTCCATGGGAGAATAGCAGCCTGCATTGCTGCGAAAGGTGGATATACACTGTACTAGTGCCGACATTGTGCATGCTCTGTTGCCTGTGTCTATGTGCCTGTGGTTCTGTCAGTGTGATCATGTGATGTATCTGACCCCAGGAATGTGTCAATAAAGTTCCCCCTTCCTGGGACAATGAATTCACGGTGTTCTTATTTCAATTTCCAGGAGTGTATCTTCTGTCTATACTAATAAGAAATCTGTGAAACTGTCGTGTCTGTCCGCTTTGTTTGAACACGGTTCTCCGAAACTATTAGAATTTTCATGGGAATGTCGAATCAGAACACCTTCAGCCGTCTAAATTTCCATTTGTTATTTTATTTGAGAATACAGTTTCAGCGATACATTACGCCACCGTCAAGCCCCCTCATCAATGAGTAGGAAGAATCCCACCTCTGGTCCAGTCAAAATATGGGCCAGCATTCACTTACTGGTAGCTGTAGATTTTTGACACAGCGATCGCTTCGATTATCACTTGCCGGCAATAGCAGGACCATAGAGGCAACCTTCCTCTTCCTCAAACATGCTCTGGTTCTGAATTCGAGCTGTATTTTTCCAGGTGCACTTGCAACTTCCGCCCTCAATTATTTGCTGGACGTATTCCAGTCTCTGTTTCCGCCTTCTACATCTCCCTCCAGTACCACGGACGTCACTCCCTAATGTCTTAACATACGTTCTATCATCCTGTCCCTTCTCCCTGTCAGTGTTTTCCACATATTCCTTTCCTCTCCGATTTTCTACATTCGTCTATAGCACCACATCTCAAATGCTTCGATTCGTTTCTGTTCCGGTTTTCCCACAGCCCATGTTTCACTACCATACATTGCTCCGCTCCAAACGCACGTTCTCAGAAATTTCTTCCTCAAATTAAGGCCTCTGTTTGATACTAGTAGGCTTCTCTTGGCCAGGAATGCCCTTTTTGCCATGCTAGTTTGCTTTTGATGCCCTCCTTGCTCCGTCCGTCATTGGTTGTTTTGCTGCCTAGGTAGCAGAATTCCTTAATTTCGTCTACTTCGTGACCGTTAATGCCGATGTTAAGTTTCTCGCTGGTCTCATTTCTACTGCTTGTCATTACTTTTGTCTATCTTCGGTTTACTCTCAGTCCATATTCTGTACTCATTAGACTATTCATTACATACAGCAGATCATGTAATGCTTCTTCACTTTCACTCAGGATAGCAATGTCATCAACGAATCGTATCACTGATATCCATTCACCTTGAATTTTAATTCCACTCCTGAACCTTTCTTTTATTTTGATCATTGCTTCTCCAATGCCCACTTTTAACAGTATGGGCCAAGGCTTCACCCCTGTCGTTCTTCGTCGTCCACTCTTATTATTCCTTCTTGTCTCTTGTATATATTGTGTATTACCCATCTCTCCCAATAGTTTCCCCTATTTTTCTCAGAATTTCGAACATCTTGCACCCTTTTACACGGCCGAACGCTTTTTTCAGGTCCATAAAGCGTGCCTTGATTTTCCTTAGTCTTGCTTCCATTATCGACCGCAACGTCAGAATAGGGTCTCTGGTGTCTTTACCTTTCCTAAAGCCAAACTGATTGTCACCTAACACAACCTCAATTTTCTTTTCCATTCTTCTGTATATTATTCTTGTCAGCAACTTGGATGCATGAGCTGTTACGCTGATTATGCGATAATTCTCGCACTTGTCAGCTCTTGCAGTCTTCTGAATTGTGTGGATGAAAGTTTTCCGGGTGTCAGATGTTATGTCGCCAGATGAATAGTTGCTACCAAAATGAATAGTTGTTTTGTTGTCACTATCCCTAATGATTTTAGAAATTCTGGTGGATGTTCTTAATCCCATCTCCTTTATTTGATCTTAAGTCTTCCAAATTTTTTTTTAAATTTTGATTCTAATACTGGATGCCCTATCTCTTCTAAATCGACTCCTGTTTCTTCTTCTATCACATCAGACAGGTCTTCCCCATCATCGAGGCCTTCAATGTACTCTTTCCACCTATCCACTCTCTCCTCTGAATTTAACAGTGGAATTCCCGTTGTCCTCTTAATGTTGCCACCATTGCTTTTATTTTCAGTGGAGGTCGTTTGTCTTTCCTGTATGCTGATTCAGTCCTCCTGACAATCATTTCTTTTTCGATTTCTTCATATTTTTCATGAATCCATTTCGTCTTAGCTTCCCTGCACTTCCTATTTATTTTACTTTTCAGCGGCTTGTAGTTCTGTACTCTTCTTCGATGTACAGATTGAACAGTAGGGACGAAGGACTACATCCCTGTCTGACACCCTTTTTAATCCGAGCATTTTGCTCTTGGCCGTCCACTCTTATCATTCCCCTCTTGGCTTCGTACCTATTATGTACTACCTATCTCTCCCTATACCTTATCCCTATTTTTCACAGGACTTCGAACATTTTGCACCATTTTACATCGTGGGATGCTTTTTCCAGGTTGACAAAGCCTATGAATGCATCTTGCTTTTTCCTTAGTCATGCTTCCATTATCAACTGCAACGTCAGAATTGCCTCTCTTTTGCCTTTAACTGAAGCAAACTGATTGTCATCTAACACATCCTCAATTTTCTTTTCCATTCTTCTGTATATTGGTAATAGATTTCAATGCCAAATTGGGAAGAGAAAAGGAGTACACCCAACAATTGGCCCTGATAGGAGCCATGAAACAAGCAATGAGAAATAAAACCGACCGCCCTTGACAACATTAAGTCCAACCATCTGGACAATCTGGCAACACTGTAAGATGCAGAAGTGTTAGGAGGACGCATTGTTTATATCCGAGATGTTGTCGTGTTGAGTTATCCTGTGCTCTAGTGACAATCGTAGTGTATTCTAAATTTATAGATGAGTATTCGCCTCCGACAGCTCGTGGCTGTGTCGCGATCAGAACAGCTTACACTCGAGCGTTCCCTCGCGTTGCAGCGGCTACCGGCCACTGACCAAACGCCACCCGTCGCCTGAAATCGGGCACCGGCCAGGTGAACGCGGCGAGACGCTGTCTGTGCATGTATCAACTGTCATTTTCGTACCTGAAGTTCTAGTTATCATCTTACAGTTAAGCACTGGATTTTGCATACTTGAAACTCATGATCTACGGTTAAGCGTTGTAAAATTGGGTCGCAAGTGGAAAAGGATCTGCAACACAGTATTTACTTTTGGTATAATCGAGGGGTGAATGCAGAGGAGGCAGCTCGAAAGATTTGAACTGTGTGCGGAGCGAGTGTATCTGTCAAAAATACACCAGAAAAAGATCGTCTGTTTGAGCAAAGACCGTACTGACATGAATGATTTTCCACATTAAGGAAGACTAGACTACTGATATAAGTGATGGATTACATCAAGCGACATTTGCATTCAACAGGCAAGGTTCAGAACTCCGGTGCAGGAGTAGTGCATGCTCTAATTCGAAACAACAAAAATCAGCGGAGTGACTATAATTGCAGTTTTGCTTGAATGTCCTCAAGTCGCTCATGGAGCATTCCAATGCAATACTGTCACTGGTGACGAGTTATGATGCCTTTATCGTTAACTTCCCAAGAAGAAATGAAAATCTGAGTCCTGCCAAAAGACATAAACTCGAGCAAAGAGTAGTGTGAATATAATATTTTCCGTCTGATAGCTCCAAAAGTGTGTTTTACACTAGGAATTCTTCCCCAAGTTTGTGGAATTTGTTGCCATCAATTGAGACACCTTTCGGTCGCAGTGTAAGAAAATCGACCGAAAAAACCACATCACGTGTGCTACTGCAAGATAACGCTCTCTGTTGGTTTGATAAACAAAACTGTCGAGGAGATTGAGAGGGAAGTCATCTCTCAGGCACTTGTTTTGACAGGGATGTCATCTCTCAGGCACGTGTCCCTCTCATTCTATACTCGTAAAATTTTATCTTTCCCGCTCTTGATCGATCAAGCATCAAGGCAATTAGTTTCTAGGAAAAATGACCTTTAGACTACACTCGTTTAATGACATCGTTAGAACGAATAGGTTTCTACAGGCGTAGGATTTGTAAACAACTTTAGCAGATTGTTTTAGATATTGTGTAAGAATATACTGTCGTTGATTAATTTCTCTTTGATGATTACTGTTGTGTTCAATAAACTAATGGAATAAGCAGTTAAAATGTTCACTGTACTAATACAAATTAAATTCACCTTACTACAGAAACATCACGACGGAAGTCTATCTTAATAAAGCACTGAATGTCTGAAAGACGATTGTGCCTACTTTAACATGAATTAGTAGGATACTACAGACTTTAGACATAGAAAAGGTCTGTATTTACTTCATGTCCTGTATCATACTCAAGTATTATGACAATGTGGCAGTTCACAGATAAAATTATGTATTCACAACAACAACAAATATGTCGGCAGAAAACAAAAGTGGCAAATGCATTTTGCAATACCGTAAGGTTTTCGCTCTGACACTAAGGGGTACTGAAAACAGCAAGACTAATTTTACTCCAGCGTTGTCTTACGATTCCCTTATTGAGTTTCTATCAGTCTGCTTGTAGCTGTGCTACAAAAGAATAAAAATCTGGCTTTCAGCGAGTCTCGAAAGGCGAACGAAAGCAGCTTGCACCTGGTAGGCAAGCACATTACCTCCTTTTTTTCTTTTCTTTTTTTTTTTCTTCCTAAAGCTAACTAGGACAGTTGTTTGCCACTACTTCAGTCTCTGCCCACGAACAAAAATGAAATACGTCTCTGCACGTTATATTAAAAAAACGAAAAGGATAAAGGAAGGGGCACAATACTCTATTATATTTTACTTGTTTTTCGTTTTTTGTTATGTTTTTGTAATTCTTTTTTTCTATCTCATTTTCTTTATATTCTTTCGGTGGTGTCCACAGCAGCCAGTCGGTGGCATGTCCTGGTCGTCTTCTCGTTCAGAGAGGGTGAATCACCCTATAATTACAGTTGAGTCTCTCATATGTCGATCATGTGTAATATCTCAGTCTCTTCTCACAGCCGGTGCACCCCAATGGTCTGGAGGACGCGAAAAACAACGACCCAAAGTAATTCGCAAAGAGCGTACCATACGATGCTTGGCGCCGTAAAATTGAGTAGTTGCTCGTTAAATAACGACAAAAATCCAACAACCCCGCAACGCTCTCACTAAAACAGTATGACAGTGCCATACCCTTAACCCACACCGTGGCGTTATGACAGGTAGCAGGGAAGTAAGTGACGTCGGGATGGATCAGTTCGGTGGACTCAACGGACTGAGGCGTCCGTCGCAGAAACAATACCAACATGCGCCGTGTGAAGGCGGCTCCATACTGAGGGCGCCGTGCCGCGCCGCGCCGCGCCGCGCCGCGCTGCGCAAAACGGCCTTGCGCGGCTCTACGCGCTCAGTGTGGACGGCGAACCGCGCTGCTCCGCGACGTACCGCGCCGCGCAGTTTTCCGGCTGTTGTCGGTACATCAAAGGAAGTGCGCGCTCTGTTTAGACGGGGCTTCGGCTCGCTCCATCTTCAGACCGTGCGCGCGCTCCAACTGGAACACAGTGCGCGCCTCGGAGCGGCGCGGCGCGGCGGGGCGAGGACGGCGCACTCCTCTGTGCGCGGGCGGGGTGCAGCGGCGCGGCGCAGCACGGCGCGCTGTGTGGACCCGCCTTGAGGAGCCAGCAGTCGGTAGCCGTACCACAAACGAAACGGTGCATGTTGTTGTCGACAGCGGCGCATCTGGGGCAGAGAGGATCCTCGGCAAGATGTATCATGTGTGAAAGTTATCGTTTGGGGAATTTTTCAGTCGTTATCACATACCACAGCGCCCTGACCGTGGTGCGAAGGAAAGGCGTATGTATGTTACTCCACACCCGCCTCCAGCCAACCGACGGATGTCGGCGTTCAACCACATTAACAGGCAGAGTCCGTTGAAAGTAGCGGTAGAAGTCTTTGGTTCTAGGATCCCGCGTGGTCGGCAAGACATCCAACAGATAACTCATGTCGACCAAATAGGTGCGAATGTGACACAGTACTGGCGTGATATGTCCAACAGGAATCGGCTACCGAAGGGATTGAGGCACCACCTCCTGAATCAGTGTACCAGGGAGGGAGTTCTTGTCCGAAGCACGTAGGCGATGCATCGTCCGCAGGAAGAGAGCGCGCACTCTGTTGTATACGTTTATCATTCCAATGCCGCCTGCATGTGTGGGCAGCGTTAGCGTCTCGTAACGGTTCTTGAACGCCCTACTCTGGCTGACGAAATGACCTAAGGCCGCCTGGAACTTGGCAGCTACAATAGCGGCCATTGGGAGAACGTGTGTGTAATGATTAACTTTCGGAGCGAAGTAGAAGTTGACAAAATGTACCCGCATGATCAAGTCAAGTCTTCGAAAGTTATGGGGACGAACTTGCGTGCGGATCACATTAAGTAGTCTGCGATACGTATCTGCTGCTGTACGCTGCACTTTCCCATGGAAGGTCACTCCCAAACACTTCATCGCCGGGACTTCGTAATGGGCACTGGCGTACTCATCTGCAGTCCTCTGCCCACATCCATGTAGTGAGACTTTTGCAGGCTCGAGGGCGACGGCGAAGAGAAAGGCCGACAGAGGACATCCTTGTCGCACTGAGCGCTCAATAGTGAACGGTGGTGAGCGGTAGCCATTGACCAGGACTGTGGAAGGGGCTCTACATCTACATGTCTACATCTACATGACTACTCTGCAATTCACATTTAAGTGCTTGGCAGAGGGTTCGTCGAACCACAATCATACTATCTCTCTACCATTCCACTCCCGAACAGCGCGCGGGAAAAATGAACACCTAAACATTTCTGTTCGAGCTCTGATTTCTCTTATTTTATTTTGATGATCATTCCTACCTATGTAGGCTGGGCTCAACAAAATATTTTCGCATTCGGAAGAGAAAGTTGGTGACTGAAATTTCGTAAATAGATCTCGCCGCGACGAAAAACGTCTTTGCTGTAATGACTTCCATCCCAATTCGCGTATCATATCTGCCACACCCTCTTCCCTACTACGTGATAATACAAAACGAGCTGCCCTTTTTTGCACCCTTTCGATGTCCTCCGTCAATCCCACCTGGTAAGGATCCCACACCGCGCAGCAATATTCTAACAGAGGACGAACGAGTGTAGTGTAAGCTGTCTCTTTAATGGACTTGTTGCATCTTCTAAGTGTCCTGCCAATGAAACGCAACCTTTGGCTCGCCTTCCCCACAATATTATCTATGTGGTCTTTCCAACTGAAGTTGTTCGTAATTTTAATACCCAGGTACTTAGTTGAAATGACAGCCTTGAGAATTGTACTATTTTTCGAGTAATCGAATTCCAACGGATTTCTTTTGGAACTCATGTGGATCACCTTACACTTTTCGTTATTTAGCGTCAACTGCCACCTGCCACACCATACAGCAATCTTTTCTAAATCGCTTTGCAACTGATACTGGTCTTCGGATAACCTTACTAGACGGTAAATTACAGCATCATCTGCGAACAACCTAAGAGAACTGTTCAGATTGTCACCCAGGTCATTTATATAGATCAGGAACAGCAGAGGTCCCAGGACGCTTCCCTGGGGAACACCTGATATCACTTCAGTTTTACTCGATGATTTGCCGTTTAATCACTACGAACTGCGACCTTCCTGACAGGAAATCACGAATCCAGTCGCACAACTGAGACCATACCCCATAGGCCCGCAGCTTGATTAGAAGTCGCTTGTGAGGAACAGTTTCAAAAGCTTTCCGGAAATCTAGAAATACGGAATCAATTTGAGATCCCCCGTCGATAGCGGCCATTACTTCGTGCGAATAAAGAGCTAGCTGCGTTGCACAAGAACGATGTTTTCTGAAACCATGCTGATTACGTATCAATAGATCGTTCCCTTCGAGGTGATTCATAATGTTTGAATACAGTATATGCTCCAAAACCCTACTTCAAACCGACGTCAATGATATAGGTCTGTAGTTAGATGGATTACTCCTACTACCCTTCTTAAACACTGGTGCGACCTGCGCAATTTTCCAATCTGTAGGTACAGATCTATCGGTGAGCGAGCGGTTGTATATGAGTGCTAAGTAGGGAGCTATTGTATCAGCGTAATCTGAATGGAACCTAATCGGTATACAATCTGGACCTGAAGACTTGCCCGTATCAAGCGATTTCAGTTGCTTCGCAACCCCTAAGGTATCTACTTCTAAGAAACTCATGCTAGCAGTTGTTCGTGTTTCAAATTCTGGAATATTCCATTCATCTTCCCTGGTGAAGGAATTTCGGAAAACTGCGTTCAATAACTCCGCTTTAGCGGCACAGTCGTCGGTAACAGTACCATCGGCACTGCGCAGCGAAGGTATTGACTGCGTCTTGCCGCTTGTGTACTTTACATACGACCAGAATTTCTTCGGATTTTCTACCAAATTTCGAGACAATGTTTCGTTGTGGAACCTATTAAAGGCATCTCGCATTGAAGTCCGTGCCAAATTTCGCGCTTCTGTAAATTTTAGCCAATATTCGGGATTTCGCGTTCTTCTGAACTTCGCATGCTTTTTCCGTTGCCTCTGCAACAGAGTTCGGACCTGTTTTGTGTACCACGGGGGATCAGTTCCATCTCTTACCAATTTATGAGGTTTGAATCTCTCAATTGCTGTTGCTACTATATCTTTGAATTTGAGCCACATCTCGTCTACATTTGCATAGTCAGTTCGGAAGGAATGGATAAGACAAAGAACCACACCTGCCGATATTGGGGACAGTCCCATCTTCTGTAAGACAGACTGCAAGAAATAGTGCTCAACTCGGTCAAATGCGTGGTCTAGGTCAACTGCCACGAGAGCGCCTTCTAAGTGGCATGCCGACATGAACGCCACCACATCTCTAAAAGAGCTTAACGCCGTGTGTATATTACTGCCACCGCCCAGACATGTTTGGTCGGCATGAATGGCATCTTTGACAAGAGCGAGGAGGCGAGCACGAAGAATGCGGGTGAACAGCTTGTAATCCGAATTCAATAACGTCAACGACCGGAAGTATTGCGGTTTGCACCCACCGTTTGGTTTTGGCACTGGGATGATCATGCCCTCCAAAAATTTGGTGGAGACGCGGAAGTCCGGATCCAGGAGTTCACAGCACATGTGCCGCCAAAACTTCCCCCATCAGGTCAGAATAGATGCTATAAAATTCAAGCGAAACACCATCAGGTCCAGAAGATTTGTTCTTCGCGCCCCGCGATAGGGCCATGCGCATTTCGTACCACGTGACGGCCTCCAAGAATATGGCGTTGCCTTGCACCCTACCTGAAGGAGGCAGGTCGTACAGGACGTCTTCAATGTCATTGTCACACCGTTGATCTGCTAGATAGAGAGTGCGGTAATAATTTGTGAGGGTGCGATACATGGCGTTGTGTGTCTCTGCGTGTTGCCCTCCCGCAAAAATAACTGCCGTGATGAGTCGTCTCTTACGACGTCTTCGTTCTCTGACGATGTGATAAAGAGAAGCACTTCTTCTGGGATGGAATCTTGCAGTCACGCTCGAACCCGCGTGCCATCCAATCTGCCAGTCGTGATTTGCAGAAGCTATGCCTGTGTCCGGTGGACGGCCATTTGGCGGTCTGGCGAAGGTTATTGCGACGCTAGCTCTCTCTAACCGTGTAGTAAAACTCAGAGGTAGATCGGAGCCAAAGCGCCCTGTCTCGTCCATACGCCATGAGCGGGCGGCGAAGAGCTGGTTTGACGCAGTATGTCCACCATCTTGTCGTGGAATCATAGGTATGACGCCGTCGCTCACATTTGTACCAGGTATCAGTGACAGCTACACGGCAAGCCACTTCCCGGAAAATGTTGACGTTAAGAGTCCAAGGTCCGCTACTACGGCTCGTCTGTTGTCACGGCGCAGATGAAGGCCTTATGGTCGGTGAATGCAGTGGGCCACAGCTCAGCACCGACAGTTGCTGTCCGAAGACCTCGGAAGACATAAATTCTATCCAGCCTGCTGGCCGAGTGGCTGGCAAAGTGTATACAGGGTGTCACCTAACATTACCGCTGGATATATTTCGTAAACCACATCAAATACTGACGCATCGATTCCACAGACCGAACGTGAGGAGAGGGGCTAGTGTAATTGTAGGTCTGTAGTTAGATGGATTACTCCTACTACCCTTCTTAAACACTGGTGCGACCTGCGCAATTTTCCAATCTGTAGGTACAGATGTATCGGTGAGCGAGCGGTTGTATATGAGTGCTAAGATTGATTAATACAAACCATAAAAAAAATGCACGGAAGTATGTTTTTTAACACAAACCTACGTTTTTTTTAATGGAACCCCGTTAGTTTTGTTAGCACATCTGAACATATAAACAAATACGTAATCAGTGCCGTTTGTTGCATTGTAAAATGTTAACTACGTCCGGAGATATTGTAACCTAAAGTTGACGCTTGAGTACCACTCCTCCGCTGTTCGATCGTGTGTATCGGAGAGCACCGAATTACGTAGGGATCCAAAGGGAACGATGATGGACCTTAGATACAGAAGAGACTGGAACAGCACATTACGTCCACATGCTAACACCTTTTTTTTGGTCTTTTTCACTGACGCACATGTACATTACCATGAGGGGTGAGGTACACGTACACACGTGGTTTCCGTTTTCAATTACGGAGTGGAATAGAGTGTGTCCCGACATGTCAGGCCAATAGATGTTCAATGTGGTGGCCATCATTTGCTGCACACAATTGCAATCTCTGGCGTAATGAATGTCGTACACGCCGCAGTACATCTGGTGTAATGTCGCCGCAGGCTGCCACAATACGTTGTTTCATATCCTCTGGGGTTGTAGGCACATCACGGTACACATTCTGCTTTAACGTACCCCACAGAAAGAAGTCCAGAGGTGTAAGATCAGGAGAACGGGCTGGCCAATTTATGCGTCCTCCACGTCCTATGAAACGCCCGTCGAAAATCCTGTCAAGGGTCAGCCTAGTGTTAATTGCGGAATGTGCAGGTGCACCATCATGCTGATACCACATACGTCGACGCGTTTCAAGTGGGACATTTTCGAGCAACGTAGGCAGATCATTCTGTAGAAACGCGATGTATGTTGCAGCTGTTTGGGCCCCTGCAATGAAGTGAGGACCAATGAGGTGGTCGCCAATGATTCCGCACCATACATTTACAGTCCACGGTCGCTGTCGCTCTACCTGTCTGAGCCAGCGAGGATTGTCCACGGACCAGTAATGCATGTTCCGTAGATTCACTGCCCCGTGGTTTGTGAAACCCGCTTCATCGGTAAACAGGTAGAACTGCAACGCATTCTCTGTTAATGCCCATTGACAGAATTGCACTCGATGATTAAAGTCATCACCATGTAACTGCTGATGTAGCGACACATGAAACGGGTGAAAGCGGTGACGATGCAGTATGCGCATGACACTACTTTGACTCAGTCCACCGGCTCTCGCAATGTCCCGTGTACTCATGTGTGGGTTCATGGCAACAGCAGCTAACACACCAACTGCACCCGCTTCTCCTGTGACGGGCCTGTTACGGACCCATTTGCATGCTACGACCATACCTGTTGCATACAGTTGGCGGTAGATGTTTTGCAATGTGCGTCACGTTGGATGCTCTCTGTCCGGGTACCGTTCTGCATACACTCTGCAGGCTTCAGCTGCATTTCGTCGACACTAGCCATAGATGAGTATCATAAAAAAAATGGTTCAAATGGCTCTGAGCACTATGGGACTTAACAGCTGTGGTCATCAGTCCCATAGAACTTAGAACTACTTAAACCTAACTAACCTAAGGACATCACACATATCCATGCTCGAGGCAGGATTCGAACCTGCGACCGTAGCAGTCGCGCGGTTCCGGACTGCGCGCCTAGAACCGCAAGACCATCGCGGCCGGCTGAGTATCATCTCCGCCTTTTCAGAGTTCGAATACACCACGGTCATAGTTCCTACAACACTACACTATCACAGACGTCTGGTAACACGGTGTACTACAGTTGGTCTGCGTGCGGAGACGAATGCAGAATAAGAATAGCAGCAAGCACTACATGCGGACACTGCGACAGCTAGACCAAACCACAACAGTGCACTACAGCCACACTCGTAAACACGGTCGTCATCGTAAACATGTCCCTGCAGATGCTGCTCACCGACCGTGGCCCGTGTTTGTTACAACACGCAACCGAACGTCGGAGGTTTCAAGCGTCAACTTTAGGTTACAATATCTCCGGATGAATTAACATTTTTACAGTGCAACAAACGGCACTGATTACGTATTTGTTTATATGTTCAGATGTGCTAACAAAACTAACGTGGTTCCATTTAAAAAAACGTAGGTTTGTGTTAAAAAACATACTTCCGTGCATTTTTGTATGGTCTGTATTAAATAATTACACTAGCCCCTCCCCTCACGTTCGGTCTGTGGAATCGGTTCGTCAGTATTTGATGTGGTTTACGAAATATATCCAGCGGTAACGTTAGGTGACTCACCCTGTATATCCGCATCGGTCACTGTGGATTGGTGTCCATGTATCATGTGCATTGAGATCCCTGACCATAGCATTAAGGGCTGAACATGGGACATAGTGAGGGATCTGATCCTCAGGGCGTAAGAAGCTGTTGAAGTCCCCGCCCACCACCGAGTGTTCTGTAGCGCCTTGAAACAATGGAGCTACCTCACTGGAGTAATATAGTGTTCACTCTCGACACTTCGCAGTACCAGACCGAGCATACAGATTCACAAGTCGGACTGCGCCGATGGTGAGTGCAATGCCTCTCGCTCATGGCAAATACTGAATATCCATTGTTTCGATGCCATCGCGTAGTAGTATGGCCGAACCACCACCACCGTCGGAAGTTGGTTTGATGTAAGACGCGTGTCCATAAACATCAAGGCGTAGATCCTGAAGACACACGATATAAACGACCGCCGCCCGTATCATGTCCTTTAACAGCTGGGTTTTGATCGTGGAGCTAATGCCGTTGACATTGACTGTACCTATCCGATACACCTGGGTCATTTGATAGTACAAGGACGTATCCTGCAGTCGTTTAAACTGGTATGCGTCACGTCTTCCGTCCGACCGTCCCTGTCACCCGAACCTTACATAATATTGATCGGCTGAGACAAGATGTCCGTCCGACGATTCGCCGGCCGCAGGCATCTGGTTATCGCTCGAGTCTGATATCATTCTTTCCATTTCCATCTCGGACCCCCTATCACCAAGCTGGAGATGTCGTACGTTAGGCGACGCATGACGTTCATCCGCTGTCTTAGCCGCTACATCGCCAGGAGGCTCTTCGCTGAGTTAAGCATCGTCAACTTGGCTTTGTCCTTGGGCGGACGTTACCAGCAGCGAACCAGGAACTATTGATGTGAGGTCCATAGCCCGGGCCGCAGATGGAGTTTCCTCATCCTCCTGCAATGTGTCACCATCTCGCGGGAACACGTGTACGCGTCCTGTGGATGACGACAAGCAGTTGGCTCTTCCCGCATATCCGTTGAGCACGAATCCATCTTCTGATGCTCGCCTTCCTCACACGGCTGGAGTGCAGACGTGGTCGCTGCTGTCGAGCACGGCGACGGTTCCGTGAAGGCTGCGTCGTCGTGGGCGCGTAAACCGGTCCCGCGAGGGTCGGTAACTGGAACGGAACAACGTCCGCGTCCGTCATGTTCCTCGCTGCCTCAACGTATGTATGAGCAGCGTTGTCAGTTGCGGTGTAGGCGTCGTGTCTGCACGTGGCATCTGGACGAGGCGTCGCTGCAGCCATTCAGAGCGTACATGCCCTTCCTGCCCGCACCCTGAACAAGTCCGCGGTTGACCGTCATAAATAACGCTCGCTCGACAGCCACCAACGGTCACGTACGATGGGATGTGTTTTCACAGTTCGATTCGCACCTGACGCACCCCATTCAGTGCAGGATACGTCTCGAAGGTATGCCACTTTTCTTCCATGTGACTTAGTACTTCCCCGTAAGGCCGTAGCGCATTCACGACAAGCGTGGTCGGAACTGAAACGGCAGCTCGAGGATTCGTATGTTCCGAACGCCGAGTCCTATATGGTCGAGCCGGCCGGGGTGGCCGAGCGGTTCTAGGCGCTACAGTCTGGAACCGCGCGACTGCTACGGTCGCAGGTTCGAATCCTGCCTCGGGCATGGATGTGTGTGATGTCCTTAAGCTAGTTAGGTTTAAGTAGTTCTAAGTTCTAGGAGACTGATGACCTCAGAAGTTAAGTCCCATAGTGCTCAGAGCCTTTTGAACCATATTTTTGCATGGTCGACAGTAACAACACCTGCGTTGCCGTCCGAGTGGTGGAAACGATATCCATCGGTGGAACGGCGAATAAGCCGTTCGCACGCTGCTTCATCGACAAGTTTCAGGTAAACTGTGCTGGAGACGATCGAAAGATGTATACCGAGAAGTTACATTGGATCGACGTGCATTACTACACGCAAGAAACGCTGCATTTCGTATGCCTTAGGTCGTCCGTACTGGGCATTAAACGTTAATGTAATCGTGGCCTTTTTATAAGAAAGCACCATCGTCGTTCGAGGTGATTTGTTTACACCGCAGTACCACTACCAGCGCGAGTAAACAACGGCCCTCTTGCGAGCGCCGCACAGATCACGGCGCACGTCCTCTGCGCAACACGGCTGAGTGCCGACTGTATCTCAAGAGAAAATCACTCACATTATTCAATTGCAATTACACGGTAGTTCAAGTGAATTTAGAAGGATAGTTCTGTGCCATCAAGGAAGTAATCCGTTGGTCAGTTGCAAAACATATTTTGCGTTGGTGTCAAGTTTCAGTTATACTACCAAGAAGGATACCAGCTGATGTGTTCAGTGAGTGACCTCGGAAGTGACTCTAGCTTCGTTTCAAAGTTATGGGTGACATGGGCCGGAAAATCCTCATTATATATCGATCAGTCTAATTCTCATTTCTATAACTAGATTTAGGGGCTAGAGTGTGATTACTAGTAATACATCGATGAACTGAGTGCAAAGGAAACGACATAAATTAATAACTGCGACAATTATTTGTGATTTACTGTCTTAATCGGACCGCAACCCTGAAAGTATATGCACCAGACTCGATTCACAATTTTGGATCTTCTCCAGTGGTTGAGTTGGCAACGTATCTTTGCTATACAATTTGGAATACAATTATTCCTATGGCCTATAATTTATCGGAGAAACAATTATATTCCGTTAGTTGGTAGTCTCTTGATATCCCAATTATTGTTGTTGCCTTTTCTCCTGGTCATGATGTCCTGAAAGTAGAGATTCCTCTTCGCCCTTGTAGTCCCTAGCCTCACACGTTGCCCGTAAATACATTGATGAGGATGATGATGTATATAAAAATGCATAAAATGATTTGCGTCTTCCTTCTGTAAATTTTCTCCATTTGCCTTTCTTTGCGTGCTTTCAGATTTTTCATTGTTTCCATCCATATTGTCTTATGTTGCTGTCCTTTGCAAGTAAACTAATTTTGCTTCCAGAGAGTTCTCTGTTTGATTTCCCAGAGTTATAGAGATGTAAATCCCGTTCAGTTGATTTTGAATTGCATTTATGAATTACCTGTTTAATGTGTTTAACTGTTGAAATGTCTTCGTTATAAATGCTTTCTTTGTTATTACAATTATTGTATTCACTTGTACTAGGCAGCTGTTATCGTTAACTAAAGACCACATTCGACTTAGTTGAAGAACTCGACGTGATTAACCTTTAGTACTCGATGTTTTCCCGTCTGCGTTAATCTCATTAGTAATTTTCCTCATTGCCGTCCATTCTGTGGTCTTTTCTATCGTCGATGTCAGTGGGTGTGATGTTGGCATTTTTTAGATCAATTTCGACTTGTGACCGTAGAATTTCAGTCGTCGTCTGCGGAAGTCGGTTTCGATGTTGGAATATTTTACTATTAGTGTGTGATTTTAGACGACATCCTTCATGTGTGAGTTTTGGCTCAAGGACTTTTCGGATGATTTTTCTTTCTTCTTTCTTGATATTCTGGAGGTCCCCTTTGTAAATGAGGTTTTGGATTTCAGGTTTGATAACAGTCGCGTAGTGTCGAATTTTGGTTTTCACCGTTCATACATTTCTTTTTGTAGATGACCGCGATATTTCCATACGCTTCCCGCATTTTGAGTTCGCGTGTTGTTTGTGCTAATCTTTCTGTACCTGTGGGTGCAATGATTTCGGCTAAGTATTTAAAGTAGTTGACCTTGTTTATTGTGCCATATTTTGCGATAAAATTTTGTGTTTTTGATGTGTTTTGTGGCCATGAGTTTGGTTTTCCCCAACTAACTCAAGGACATCAGACACATTCATGCCCGAGGCAGGACTCGAACCTGCGACCGCAGCGGTCACGCGGTTTCAAACTGATGCGCCCAGAACCGCACGGCCACACCGGCCGGCAGATCATGATTTCAAGTATGCAAAATCCAATGCTTAACTGCAAGATAATAACTAGAACTCCAAATTCGAAAATGACAGTTGATACATACACAGACAGCGTCTCGCCGTGTTCACCTGGCCGGCGCCGCATTTCAGGCGGCGGGTGGCGTCTGGCTGGTTGCCAGCAGCCGCTGCAGCGTGAGGAAACGCTCGAATGTAAGCTGTTCTGATGGCGACACAGCCACGAGCTAGTCGTGTAAAGTTAGCACACCTTTTTCAAGAAATATACGTTTTTTCACAGCTCTTGATAGATGTAGCATAGTTCTAGAGCTCTTTGTAAAAAATTTCAATAGTTCTGCAGAATTTAGCGACGAAAACAACAATACTCGAAAAAATTTTCGTATCGAAAATATTCTTTGGCAATTTCCGCAAAATGTAAATAAGTACAAGAGTTCTGAGCACAGTTCTGAACAGAGCTCCAAGAGTTCTTTCGAAAATCCAAGTAACATTTTTTTGTGCAGCTAATAGTTTACGAGATAATTGCATTTTAATGAGAAAATCTTTTCACTTACTGTGAAGTTGGCACCCTTTTTTTCAGAAATATATATTTTTTTCAGAGTTCTTGATAGATATGGCATAGTTCTAGAGTTCTTTGTATAAAATTTCAATAGTTCTGCAGAATTTAGCGAAGAAAACAACAATATTCGAAAAAATTTTCGAATCGAAAACATTTTTTGTCAATTTTCGCAAAAATTAAACATGTACAACAGTTCTGAGGACAGTTCTGAACAGAACCCCAAGAGCTCTATCGAAAATCCCAACATTTTTCTATGGCGATAATGGTTTGAGATAAATTGATTTAATATGGGACACACTTTTTTTACGGAAAATATAAATATATTCGTACAACAGTTCTGATGACAGTTCTGGACACCACGTGAAGAGTTCTATCGAAAATCCTAGTGAAATTTTTTTGTGCAGGTAATAGTTTAAGAGGTAATTGCAACTTAATTAAGAATTCCATTAGAGCTCCTACTGTGAAGCTGGCACCCTTTTTTTCAGAAATATATATTTTTTTCAGAGTTCTTGATAGATAAGTCATAGTTATAGAGTTCTCTGTACAAAATTTCAATAGTTCTGCAGAATTTAGCGAAGAAAACAACAATACTCGAAAAATTTTCGTATCGAAAACATTCTCGGACAATTTCCGCAAAATGTAAATAAGTACAAGAGTTCTGAGCACAGTTCTGAACAGAACTCCAAGAGTTCTATCGAAAACCCAAGTAACATTTTTTTGTGCAGCTAACAGCTTACGAGATAATTGCAATTTAAGAAGAAAATCTTTTCACTTACTGTGAAGTTGGCACCCTTTTTTCAGAAATGTATATTTCTTTCACAGTTCTTGACAGGTATGCCATAGTTCTAGAGTTCTTTGTACAAAATTTCAATAGTTCTGCAGAATTTAGCGAAGAAAACAACAATACTCGAAAAAATGTTTCTATCGAAAACATTTTTTGTCAGTTTTCGCAAAAATTAAACTTGTACAACAGTTCTGAGGACAGTTCTGAACAGAATCCCATGAGCTCTATCGAAAATCCTAATAACATTTTTCTATGGCGATAATAGTTTGTGATAAATTGATTTAATGTGGGACACACTTTCTCTACAGATAATATAAATATGTTCGCACAACAGTTCTGATGACAGTTCTGGACACCACGTGTAGAGTTCTATCGAAATTCCTAGTAGAATTTTTTAGTGCAGGTAATAGTTTAAGAGGTAATTGCAACTTAATTAAGAACCCCATAAGAGCTCCTACTGTGAAGCTGGCACCCTTTTTTTTTTCAGAAATATATATATTTTTCAGAGTTCTTGATAGATAAGTCATAGTTATAGAGTTCTCTCTACAAAATTTCAATAGTTATGCAGAATTTAGCGAAGAAAACAACATTGTATAACATAGCTGATTCAGGAACCCTTTCCTTCTGATACAATTCTTACTGTTGCCACAATAAATCACTTGTGCATAGATTCCAACTGTACTGATCATTACAAAAATACAACCATTGACCAGCGGCGCACATTTCTTGCAGCGTTGTACAAAGCATTCGGCTTATCCGCTGTGAAAATACCACACTTAACGCTATTTTAAAATTTACGGTGGATGGCTTCCGTTTATCTACAATGTCAGCATCTATCGAATTATCTTCATGCAAACGTGATGCCTGGATCACTCACTTCCCCTTTTTAGGTACGGAGGAAACTAGAGTTCAGTCTTGTGGAGCCAAAAAAGGAAATGTGGGCAGCCCTTCTTTTACTGATAGCAAACTCTAGAGAAATCTCCACGCTTGTTTTTCTTCATCATGCCAACAAAAGAAAAATTCTCCCTTTATAGCTATATTATCATTCCAGTACTAGTAAACCAGTTGTCCGCTTTCACATTTCGACCTGACTGATATATAGGTTTACACAGTCACAGAACAACATCAAAATGTTTATTGCTCAGTTGGTAAGTCCTTCTGGTTGCAACACAGCGTATATTTCCAAATTGTACAGGTAAAATACTTAAGAATCCACACTTAAGAATCCATACTCGTTTGTTTTGATTGATACATATTGGCGAAAACTGTACCTTCCACAGAATCCTTCCAGCTTCTTGTCTACTGTAACATTTTCTCCAAGGGTGTAAGATTTGTGGTAGTTGCGTACAAACACAGTAAATATTTCCCGAATAGCTGTTAGCTTGTCTCCTTTCGTCACGAATAGCGCGACTGTAAATTCTAAGGCTCTCCAGAATGAATTTGAAACGTTTTATGTTCATTTGCGAGGTGAAATTTTTCAATGCCATCACCATCAGTTCCACACAGATCTTCCAGGCTTTATCTGTTACTTTTGTTAACAACAATTAAAAACAAGAGACTGATGAAGGCTTTCAATTCAATATCATCTATTGATTTTACCCCTCTCTCACGCTGAAATGAGGCTTTGATGCTCTCAAAATTCTGATTGGAATACAAAACTACAATAGACAAATATCGTTATCTATGAGGTAATTACAGCATCACAAATGCTGCTTTGGCTGCACCTATTGGTACAGGTAAATTTCGAATAATATTATGCTCTTCGAACAATATACTTTGGATTTCTTCAACATTATCTAGTACTTCCCACTTACAATAATAAAATTCCTATAAAATATCGCAACCAGGCGCAGTGTATTAATCTGAAATTTGACGTTCAGACAGCGGACACTGACTATTAAACAGTTCAAACAGAATTTAAGTGCAGTTTACATTCTGGATTAGCTTTGTACTACTTACTACGTTGATAAACAAATAAATTAATCGCTGAAATGAAATACGAAAGGGCACAGTGGATAAAAACGAGCAATCGGCTCATATCTCATCAAGAGGGCATTAGCGTCGATACTGAATCATACAACAATAAAAGGTACACATGAAGTGTATATTTTTAGAATCAGGAAGAACCAGATGAATTTTATTACGTAAAACAGTAATTGTTTTGAGCTCTCATGACATCCAGGACCCACTAACAGCTAAAAATATGCCCAGGACCCTCATGGATGAAAGTTATGTGGCAACATCACCAGCCGCTAGGATACATAAAAACATGTGCTGTGTGTAACGAATAAATTTGAAATTGCTGTCGTTAATATTGTTGCAAACATTTGTTCTAGTTAGAAAGGAAGTGTGGAAGTTTGATGAGTTACACTACAGCGAGAGTTAATAGTCTTTACAATGTATAGAAATGTAAGTATATTTACTGAATATATCGTACAAACGAACTAAGTAGTATGTTTAAATCCTAATTCAATACATGACTGATAGAGGTGTTATAATGTTGAGGGGATACAGTATTAAAGTTAATAAGAAGTTCGAAATTTGTAAATAAGAACCTCGTTTATTTGGTCCTCAGTAATCCGGATTTCCGGTTTATCCGGATTCATATTTTGTGTCCCTTGGTATTTTTCTCTTTTTTTCTTATAACACGAAGATGTGTAGTCGGTGAGGTAGATATGCTGCTTATCACTAGGCCGGTAATTTAGTCTAGTACTGAGTGATAAGGAACTCGGAGTGTGTGAATGACATTGTTTCTCAAGTATTGTACATTAATATAACGGTATATTGATGCCCATCAAGTAAGTTGCATAGTAACCACGCCAACAGCACTCCACCACAGCTCATTGTACCTCTGGTGCGATTCTCGACAGGTGTGACACCATCTGGTTAGTGGCGCATGTGAATGTATCTGCTCTCTCGGCCATCTGTTTGTTTTGCACTGACGAGCCTTCTCTCCTTGAATCATCTAAGCGTGCACATCCCACGCTTCCACCTACAGTTACTACAGTCAGTCTTAAGAAGGTGTACTGGCATTTGTATAGTGCTGAACATTTAGACTTTTTGTATTTAGTAGAATATACATCCGGGTTTTCGATTTTCGGTTTTCCAAAATAAAAGTGAGAATTTACGATCGTACTCATAGCTGTACTTCCAGCAGTACTTTATCTCCCGCGTTCCCAATTTCGTAGAAGTTGTCCTACGAAAATTGCAGAAGAAGCACTCCTGGACGAAAGGATATTGTGACGATATTCTTTCGTCACAGCCTGGGGTTAGAGACCCGGTCCGGCACACAGTTTTTATCTGCCAGTAAGTTTCACATCGGCGCACACCCACTGCAGAGTGAACACACAATCTATTTCATAATCTACTGGCACCATAAAAATGTTATGAGGGTTTTTAAAAGAACTCTTTTGGGGCTATCCAGAACTGTCAGCAAAAGGGTTGTGCCAAATTTATTATAATGTAGACCAAGTGGGTCTCTCGAAAATGCTATTATCTCATTAACTGTTATCCCCACAAAAAATGTTATTACAGTTGTCGGTAGAACTCTTAGGGTCGTATTAAGAAATGCCATCAGATCTTTTGTACGAATTTATTACTTTTACATGACAAAAGTGAGTCCCACATTAATTATCTCATATGTCATCGTCACAAATAATGTTATTATAGTTTTTGGTAGAACTCTGTGGGTGATATTCAGAACTGTCATCAGAACTATTCTACGAATTTTGCTATATTAGATAAAGTGAGTATCAGATTAAAACAATTATTGTATAAACTATTATCGCCACAAAAATGTTCTTATCATTTTCAATGCAACTCTTCCGGTGCTATCCAGAACTGCCAACAGAACTGTTATACAAATTTATTTTTTCCAAACTGACAAATAATTTTTTACCATACCAAAATTTTGCAGAGTTATTGTTTTCTTCCCGAAATTCTGTAGAACTATTCGTGTTTTGAGCAGGGAAATCTAGAACTATTGCATATATATCAAGAACTGTGAAAAAAATTTATATTTATCGTAAAAGGGGTTCAAACTTCACGGGAAATGCTCATAAGCATTCCTTAATAAAGGCAGTTACTACGTAAACAATTACCTGCACAGAATATGTTGCTAGTATTTTCGATAGAACTCTTACAATGCTATCCAGAGCTGGCATCAGAGCATACTAACAGACATAATTTTTTTTTTTGAGTAAGAGTGCCGCACAATTAATCAATTACCATACAAACTATTATAACCACAAAAAATGTTATTATGATTATCGATAGACGTCTTGAGGTGTTAACCAGAACTGTTCATCAAAACTGTTGAACGAATTTACTTTTTCTGTGGAGAAAGTGGGTCTAACATCAAAGCAGTTACCGTATAAACTATCATCGCCACAAAAAGATATTATTAGGATTTTCGATAGAGCTCTTGGTGTTCTGTTCATAACTGTTGTACGAATTTACTTTTTGCGAAAATTGACAAAGAATGTATTCGATACGAAAAATTTTTCGAGTATTGTTGTTTTTTTCGCTAAATTCTGCAGGACTATTGAAATTTTGTACAAAGAACTCTAGAACTATGCCATATCTATCAAGAACTCTGAAAAAAATATATATTTCTTAAAAAAAGGGTGCCAATTCACAGTAAGTGAAAAGATTTTCTCATTAGAATGCAATTATCTCGTAAACTATTAGCTGCACAAAAAAATGTTACTGGGATTTTCGAAAGAACTCTTGGAGCTCTGTTCAGAACTGTTTTCAGAACTCTTGTACTTATTTACATTTTTGCGGAAATTGCAAAAAAACGTTTTCGATACGAAAATTTTTTCGAGTATTGTTGTTTTCGTCGCTAAATTCTGCAGAACTATTGAAATTTTGTACAAAGAACTCTAGAACTATGCTACATCTATCAAGAACTGTGAAAAAAATGTATATTTCTCGAAAAAGGGGTGCTAACTTCACACGACTCCACGAGCTGTCCTGCGGAATTGTTTCTGGAAGTATTTGTTATTACTAGTGGATAGAATGTGAAGCGAATTATCTTCTATGTTCACTCTGACTCATAACTTTAGACGAGGGCCGAAATGTGATTTTTATATATATATATATATATATATATATATATATATATATATATATATATATATTTTTTTTTTTTTTTTTTTTTTTTTTGACGCGAGCACAAGACTATAAATTTAGAATGCACGACGATTACCACTAGACCAGGGGCTCATAAAACACGATAACATCTCGGAAGTGGACGACACTTCCTCCTGACACTTCCGCATCTTACAGTGATGCCAGGTTGTGGAAATGGCTGGACTTAGCGTTGTCAAGGGCGGTCGGTTTTATTGGCCACCTTAAGTGAACTACTCGGACTTACAATTAGTATCTCTGGCGGCCGGCCAGCGGTCAGTTTTTATGTCTTAAGACTGTACATAAGGACACATTGTTGGTGTTCTTATGATGGGTGCTTCCGTAACCAAGGTAATGTAAAAACATATCAGCCCCTAAGTTACACCACAGAAGAAAGTGAGTGTTGAGTGAGTGTGACAAACGGTAATTGCAAAGTAGTATGACGAAAAATAAAAGGAGAAGGGCCTGCAAAAGTCATTGCAGAATTGAATGTCCACTCGCGAACCCCGTCAGCACCAAAAAAAACATGAAAGGATCTCCAGAAGCAGGGAAGTTCTGGTCAAAGTGAAAATAAAAATCCATTCATCACTGATACAAGAGCCCATAACAGGAAAGCGTTGTGCCAAAGCCATAAAACTTGGATTGAGGAGCACTGGAAGAACATCATTTGGTCGGATGAGTCTTACTTCACCACTGTTTCCAGTTTCTGGCCGAGTTTTAGTCCAAGAGTGAAACATGGCGGGAGTTGGGTGATGATTTGATATCGTGGTATTCCATGGACCTCATGGTTACTCTACAAGCCCGCATTCCTACCAGGCACTATGTGAGCATTATGACTGAGCAGGCGCATCCCGTGGTACGATGTTTATTCCCCAATGGTGACACTGTGTACTAAGACGACAGGGTCCCTCTTCACACAGCTCGCATCGTCCAGTACCCTTTTGTGAGCACGAAGATGAATTGTCGTATGTTCCCTGGCCACCACGGTCACCAGATCTCAATATTATTAAGCCTTTATGTTCTACTTTGGAGAGCAGGTTGCATGATCGCCTTCTACTTTCAGCATAGTTACCTGAATTTGCCACTGTTTTGCAGGAATAATGGTATGAAATTTACTTAAAACCTTTTGAATGTCAACTGTTTTCCTGCACCGTATTTGCTGTATTGTCAACCCTCTGTACAAGAAATTCCACTGTTAAATGCAGAGGAGAGAGCGAATAGGTGGACAGAGTACATTTAAGACCTCTATGAGGGGGAAGATTTGTCTGGTATGATACAAGAAGAAACAGGAGTCGATTTAGAAGAGATAGGAATCCAGTATTAGAATTTAGGAGAGCTTTGGAGGACTTAAGGTCTAATAAGGCAGCACGGATAGGTAACATTCCATCAGAATTTCTAAAATCATTGGAGGAAGTGGTAACAAAACGACTATTCACGTTGGAGGGTAGAATGTATGAGTCTGGCGACATACCATCTTACTTTTGGAAAAATATCATCCATACAATTCCGAATACTGCAAGAGCTGGCAAGTCCGAGAATTATCACACAGTCAGCTTAACAGCTCATGCATCCAAGTTGCTGAGTAGAATAATATACAGGGTGTCCACAATGAGATTCCAACATTTGAACTCATAAAATCTGAGAGGAAACACAATTTATTGACGAATAAATACAGGGAAATCATACAGCAGCTCATCAAGTTTTCATACACAGGTAGACGGTTCAGTACACTTGAACATGGGCGCCGAAGGTAGCGCGAAGAATATCAAGTCTATAATCGATTTCGTGCCATGTGTTGCGGAGCATCTGTTCAGCGACAGAGTTGATGACAATTCTTATGCGCTGTTTCAATTCTTGCAGGTCCTTTACTGGTGTAGCGTATACCCGGTCTTTCACATAACCCCACAAGAAAAAATCGAGTGGGATTATGTCGGGCGAACGTGGCGGCCAAGGAATTGGACCTCCACGGCCAATCCTTCGTTGCGGGAATGTGTCATTTAAAAGTTTTCGGACATCAAGGCTCCAGTGGGGTGGTGCACCGTCCTGTTGAAACATCACATTTGGCTGCAGGTCTGTTATCTGTGGCACGGCAAATTGTTCCAACATGTCCAGGTAGATGGCTCCATCCACAGTCGGCTCCTGAAAGAAAAATGGCCCAACAATGCGATTTATCATCAAACCACACCACACATTAACTTTCGTACTGTCGCGCATGTGTTACCTAGGTGCATGTGGATTTTCGGACCCCCAGATGCGCACATTGTGACGATTGACAGCCCCTGACACGTGAAAGATTGCCTCGTCAGTAAACATGTAAGAGGTCCATGATTAAAGAATTTGTTGCTAGCGCACTCGAGCAGATGTAATTTCGATGGATTGCTCAACGCGCTGCCTGCGATATGTAAGCTATAAGAGAATCCCAGACCAGAGAGCAGTTTTGTATGCAGTAAGAGCAGTGTCTGTAGCAGTAGGAGTAAGTATTGCTAGCAGTCTGGTGTATCGTGTTGGCTGGGCCGGTCGTGTGGACCGATGGCGGTGCGTGAGCATTGTAGTATAAGATAAAAGCAGCCTCGCGCATATGTAGTATTGTTACATCAAGTCCCATGTAAATGTTTCTAAAAAAATCTCTTATAAAAAGTAACTTTTGACAATCACTTATCTCAATTTAAAGAATTTACTAATTTCCCCAATCCATTGTCATCCCGATTATTGCTAAGAAAAATCAGTTTTTCTTTTTATACATGACAAATCTATCGGCCAGCATTGCACTGGGCTGTGCCAGAAAAATTTATTATAAGAGCAGATATATATGCCTTATCCGACGACTTCATTGAGGTAAGAATTTTCATTTTTTTATTCAGAATGATCTTTCAGGGCCATGACGCAGCACTGCTGACGTCCAAAATTTACCGGTTCAAATTCTGTTAGTAACTGAAAGGTTGTATATGCGTCAGATTTTTTAATTAGGAGGTTAGTCACATTTTTTATTGGTAGTTTACGGAATTTATTTTGTGGGGAGGTGTTCGGAAGTTACACTTGGCGACAACCAGCCAGGATCGTATTTTTGTGAATTTCTGAGAAGTAGTCATATATCTGCTCTTATTTACTTAATGTTAAATGTAGTTTGCATCTGGCGCAACGCATTTACTAATTTGTCACTCTTTCTTTCACAGATCATCGGCAATTTATTGCTTTTTGTTGTTATTATATTTGTTCCATTTTTGCTTTGTCTTTATTTGTTTTTGTGCTAACCTTTGACTTGTGAAAATGCCGTGAAAAACTGCTAACAGTACATTGCGATGCGCAATGAGTGAAAAAGCCGACTTAAATAATTTGACTGATAATACTAGCGACACTCAGTGTCATGATGATCTTCCAATTACAGATAGCCAGTGCGTGCCGACCACCCGTAATGATTTTAATCCAAATGTTGAACAAACAAATTCAGTTATGTCCACACTTAATTTAACGACAATTGATAACGCGGCACGTTCCGCTACAATGAACGCTGCCCAGTTTGACAGACCTGATTTGCAAAATTTACACAGATGAACAATCTAGTCACGTCACATTTATTTGATTCCGACGTAGTGACCAACAGTGCACTTCCAATTAGCAACCCTTTTCGTGAATCAGACAATGACCAAATGGTTACACAAAACGTGACAAATGCAGATACACCATCATACAGCATGGAGAATAGAGTCGCTAATTTTGGCTTGGGACAAGTTATGGCAATACTGCTGCACCTTAATGAATCGAACAAACAACTTAATGAAAATTTCAAACAACTTAATGAATCTAACAAACAACTTAATGAAAAACAAGACAACCTTAATGAATCGAACAAACAACTTAATGAAAATTTCAAACAACTTAATGAATCTAACAAACAACTTAATGAAAAACAAGACAACAATTACAAACAACTTAATGAAAATTTCAAACAGATTAATGAAAAACTTGAATCCTCTACTGAGCAGCTTACTGAACAGATTACAGCCGTTGCCGAGCAATGTAACGAAACTAAAAAACAGTTACGTGAAGAAATTAAGGCTAATGCTAGAAATAGTAGTCAAGAAATTAGATCCATTGCACAAGAAATATGTAATACACACGCAGCCACAACAAAATTACTTAGAGATGAAATTAGTGCAGTTGCTAAACAATGTTCAGAAAACGCAACACAGTTACGCGACGAGGTTAAATCAATGTCAGCAGAACTTTCACGCACACTGTATGCGAAAGTAGACAAGAAATTCGAACAACAGAACACCCAAATTGACGAACCTTTTAATCACCACCTATAAAACAGTGAAACGCGTTACCGTAAATTTATACAGGAACAGAATAAAGTAAAGAAACAAGTCATGGAAACAATTACGGCACAGAGACAGGAAGATAAGCGTAAGTTATTTACGAAAGCAAAAACATACGTAGACACCAACATTGCGACAGTATCAAACGAAATTAATACTATCAAACAGTTGAACACTGAATTGCATGATGAAATCTCCACTCTTAAAACAAAAGCAGACACACACACAGTAGACTTTCAGACAATGGCCAGCAGACTTGAACAGTTGGAATTAATACAGAATCCCGATGCTATTAAAGCAGACGTTAAGAAATTAAACAAAACCACACGTAAAATGCAAAAACAAATTAATGCTTGTGACACTAAAAATGATGATCAGGTTAAAGCATTGACTGAAAAATTTGATGAATTGGCCAGTCGTATTGAGGTTATCGAAAATAACAATGACACCAAATCAAACGATACGTCACCAGTTTCGTTTAATCAAACACCCGAATTCCAAAATTTACAGCAGACAATCAGCGAGATAGGTTCGTCCAATAATACATTACGTAGAAAATTGTCATCTTTACAGCACGAAGTGACGGAGATGAATAATGTTTCAATCTCTAACACGACACAGCATACGCCACATTCCGAACATGTCTCACACTCACACAGCCAGTATAATTTAGGTAATTTACAGAGAGTACGTGACTTAGAGTCAGAACAGTCACAGACGAACAGATTATCATACAATCCTGAACGTGCTCAGACATTCAGAGACGATAATTTTGATTACAAGCACTTTCTATCCGTTAGGAAATTTAAGGTATTTTTAAAAATGACAGAACAAAGATTCACCCTTTGGATCGGATACAACAATTTAGTTTTGCATTTCCACCAACTTGACCCGTAACACATAAACTTGAATTTATTTGCAGTTTTTTGGAAGGCGAACCGGCAACTCGTATGAGACCGGTTGCGAGACAATGTTATTCGGTAGAAGAATTTCAGAATGCTTTTCTGTCAGCGTATTGGTCGAAGACGACACATCACGGAATCAAGGCTCAATTAATTAGCTTACCGAATTATGAGAACTCAAATTTTCCCACTGTCACGCAATTTTTTGAACACATGGTCAAACAAAACCAATACTTAGTGAGCCGTACAGTGAATCAGCACTTATCCAACTATGTATTTCTAAATTACCACGATCGTTAAGAGTATCACTTTTAACAGGACAGCAGAAACAAAATATTTCGGCATTTAGAGATCTGTTACAGCTTTTGGAAGTTCAGCAATCAGACTATTCCTTCATAAACAAAAATTTTTCACCTCATAACTAAGGCCAACAAGCATACGGCAATTACGATCAGCCACGCTATTTTAATAGCAAAGGTGATAGACGGTTCAGGAATGACAACCACCAGAACTTTAATAACAGACAAAATTTTAATTATCAGTATCCTCATAGTTATCAGCAACAGCATAGACAGTTTGGCAACAATAGAGGCTTTTCCCCACAACATCAACAAAACCAGTCGGTTAGCATACCTAACCAACAATGCAATGCGCAAGGTCAACCAAGCTTTAATGTTTCGCCGCCTACACGTATAGCGTCGGCTCCACCAAATAGTAACGCACCGCAACAAGGAAATCAGTACGTACGGAAAACACATCATTTCAATTCCTATCGCAACGCGCCGTATAGCAATGATTATTATGACAGACGTAAAAGTAAAGAGCACAGTTTTCAGCGTACATTTAACAACAGTAGGTCTTACCAGCAGCAGAATCATCCGCAACAACAGATTATCATGAATGAACCAGGCAATAGGTATCATCCCGAAACTAATGCATCAGGACGAAATAGCAGAACAGTACAAATAGTTGAAATGCCACAGCATCCTCCCGCAAATAACAGCACGTCAGAAAGAATTTGACTAGATACAGTACAGGTTGCATCTTCCAACAACGTAAGCACTACTTTTGATATGCAGAATTTTGTTCACGAAAATGTTATTACTTTTGACGACATCCGAGACACTCTTTCGCATGAAAAACCAGTTATTCAAAAACCCATATCCCACCCTGTCATTGAAGTAAAGATTGGATCATCCACATTTTCAGCAGTAATCGATTCTGGATCACCTATGTCAGTTATAAATGAAGAAACTTTCAATGAATGTAATAAAGAGAACACCTATCCTACGTTACCATTAGGCAAAACTAAAATAAAAGGTGCAATATCTGGTAAATGAGTACATGTAAAATTACAGACACACTTATCATTTTGTATTGCAGGTCATACTTTCCACTCAAACTTTTGGATTGTTCCCTTATTGACAACAGACGTTATTTTAGGTACGAATTTTTTGGTACAACACGACGCAATTATTGACTTTCAAAATTCCAATTTATTGTTAAAGGATGAAAATATACAACTGGCATTAGAATTTCAGCACGCTTTATCTGCAGATGAACAGGCAATTAACCGAACAGAGGTCATTTCTACATCGCGCAACACTAACTGTCCACATTGTTCACAGATACGTACGTACACAACAGAAATACACCAGACGAAGCCGACTACGACTTTATGCAAATGATTTCTGAGAAGATAAAACAGAGCAGTGCAAATACAGACGACGAACGTAAAGAGCTAAGCAAAATTCTTTTACAGCAAGCTCCAGTTTTTGACAATATTCCTGGTACTATGTCCCGTTTCATGTATGAATTTCAAGTTAAACAGCACGACACGTTTAAAGCCAAACATTATCCCATTCCGTGTATTCACAGAGAACAATTTAAGAAAGAATTGCAAGCTATGCTTGACCAAGGTATTATTGAACTGGCAGTTAGTCCGTACATAAACCCGCTCCCTATTGTTAAGAAAAAGGATGGATCACTTCGCCTCGTACTTTATTCGCGTCGCATCAACGACATTATTATTAATGAAACAGATCGCCCACAGACACTAGAAGAATTTCTACAGAAATTTCATGGTACTGCTATTTATTCCACATTAGATTTGAAATCGGGATTTTGGCAAATTCAGCTCCATCCGAACTGCAGAAAGTACACATCATTTCTCTGTTTTGGTGACTGTTACCAGTTTTGCAAATTGCCGTTCGGTTTAACAATTTCTTCAGCAGCATTTATTCGCGGTTTGAAAAGTCTACTTCCTACAGAACATAAAGACAGAATCACAACATATGTGGCAACGGCCTTGCCATAGTGGATACACCGGTTCCCGTGAGATCACCGAAGTTAAGCGCTGTCGGGCGTGGCCGGCACTTGGATGGATGACCATCCAGCCGACATGCGCTGTTGCCATTTTTCGGGGTGCACTCAGCCTCGTGGTGTCAATTGAGGAGTTACTCGACCGAATTGTAGCGGTTCCGGTCAAAGAAAACCATCATAACGACCGGGAGAGCGGTGTGCTGACCACACGCCCCTCCTATCCGCATCCTCAACTGAGGATGATACGGCGGTCGGATGGTCCCAAATGGGTCACTTGTGGCCCGAAGACGGAGTTACTACGGAGCTACAACATATGTAGACGACATCCTTATCGTAGAAGCTAACTGATCTGAACACAATCTGATTCTGGAACAACTGCTGCAAACTTTTCGTGCACAAGGACTCACAGTTAATCTTAGCAAATCACACTTTGGCAAAACTTCCATAAAATTTATTGGATATGTAATTTCAGCAGAAGGCATTGCGCCTGACTGGGAAAAACTTCAAGCTTTACGTGACATTACTGTTCCAACGACAAAGAAACAACTACGCACCTTTCTGGGATTAATTAACTTTTTTCGTAAATTTATTCATTACTCTGCTTTAGACACCCCAAGATTATGCCAGTTGACGTGTAAAAACGCTATTTGGTCCTGGGATAGCCAAGCACAGTCTGAATTTGTCAACCTGAAACATGCCTTGTTAAATGCACCACTTTTATCACACCCAGATCCTACCAGAAATTTTTCCATTGCCATCGACAGTTCTAACACCGCTTTAGGCGTACACATTTTTCAGGAAATTGAAGAAGACGGTTCTACAGTAATTAAAAACATCGCCTTTGCAAGTCGCATTTTGTCACCTGCTGAACGCAATTATTCTGTTACAGAACTTGAAACATTATGTGTTGTATGGGCATTTACGAGATTTAGGCATTTTCTTTATGGAAGACATACTACCGTTTACACAGATCATAGAGCTATACAGTTTTTACTTTCAGCTAAATTTACACATGAGAGGTTAAGCAGATGGAAACTTTATTTACAGGAATTTAATTTTACAATTGTTCACATTCCCGGTACACAAAATATTTTAGCAGACGCTCTATCCCGTTCTCTCAGCAACAATCAGCAAGACATCGCAACCAACTTCAACCAAGCAAATTTTAGCGTCATGTATATTCAACAAGTTGCATTTGAAAATTTCATTTCATCATTACGAGACATAGCACAAGAGCAGAGAAAAGACAACGTATGGAAAGAAATTAAACACCTTTGGCAAGATAGGATTACGTTACCATTAGAAACCATTACACTGTACGCAATAACATTCTGTTTCGAGCTCTCACCCTGACAGCAACAACTGGTTATTATGTATTCCTGACGAGCTTGTTAACAAATTAATTTGGTATACTCATTTAAGTTACGCACATTATGGACCCAGAAAATGTTATCTTGTACTCAGACAGAACTGTTATTTTGCCAGCATGGAGAAACATATTCGACGAATTTTAGCGTCATGTAAAATCTACCAGAAAGCTAAATCAGATACGACTTCACATGTTCCTCCGTTACATCCCATTGTACCCGTTAAATTGACACACATGGCCGCTGTAGACATTTTCGGACCGATTCCCAGAACTAATAGAGGTTTTTGTTACATCTTTGTCGCTGTTGAACTCACTTCGAAATTTGTTACCTTCACTCCGTTACGCAAAGCTACTGCTAAATCTATTTCGAATGCATTTGTAAAACATTTTTTATCTCATGTAGGGCATGTATTGAAAGTAATTTCCGACAATGGACCACAACTTCGATCTGCCATATGCACACGTATGTTACGAGCGAGAAACATTTCTCCGATCTATATATCCAGGTACCACACTTCTTCGAATCCTTCTAAACGACTAATGAAAGAAATTGGTAAACTATGTAGAATATACTGCCATAAAAGACGTATTGATTGGGATACACACATACTCTCATTCCAGGATGTAATTAACTCCATACCAAATGAATCTACTATGCTATCTCCGACTGTTATATTGAAAAATATTGAACCACCTAACAAAATTAAAGAATTAGTATCCTTTCCTACATCTCGTCGACTACGCCACCATGAAATAATTGACATTGCACTCAGCAACATCAAACGTGCCGCAGAGCGCCGGAGAAAACAGCGAAAACAGGTTTGTACACGCCGTGACTTTCACATTAGACGGAAGATATTAGTATGCACACATTATTTATCCAACAGAGGAAAGAGTAGATGCAGTAAATTTGAGCTTCTACACGCACGTCCATATAGAATTCGCAGCATTCCTCACCCCAATGTAGTACACGTCGAAAATTTGAGAACCAGTAAAAGTAAGGGCAATCACCATATTTCCAATATTGAACCCTTTATTGAATGAACATACTTTATGATTTATCACACTGTAATGCCATATCCTGATATTTATATGACCACTTATGCAATTGTATCTATGTGACTACTTACTGATGGTGATCGTATTTTTTCTTGGCAAGTGCCCGGCGAGGTAAGGTTAGCAGGTCGCTTTTCTTGTCGTTATATACCAGACCGTGCACATTTTCCATTTTTTTGTGTATGTATGATTGTTTTCCTATCGAAAGTAGAATTTTTCTCTGTATGAACTACGAAATCTTTAAGATGTAACAAACACCAGTTGACATTGACATTTTGCCTTATGATATCTCAACATCTTGACTATTCTACATTTTTTGCTACTACATTATGATACTGTGTGTACATTTTTTGCACTTGAAAACTATGTTTTTGACTTAATACATTTTATGTTATGCTATGCTGTATGCTTAGTTATATCACTTGAAACATGTTCTTATTTAATGAGTATATGAATTCCACTAGAACTACTGATGGCCTCGGGAGAGCCAGTCATGACAAAACTCTACCATCTAGTGAGCACGATGTATGAGACAGGTGAAATACCCTCAGACTTCAAGAAGAATATAATAATTCCAATCCCAAAGAAAGTAGGTGTTGACAGATGTGAAAATTACCGAACTATCAGTTTAATAAGTCACAGCTGCAAAATACTTACGCGAATTCTTTACAGACGAATGGAAAAACTGGTAGAAGCCGACCTCGGGGAAGATCAGTTTGGATTCCATAGAAATGTTGGAACACGTGAGGCAATACTGACCTTACGACTTATCTTGGAAGAAAGATTAAGAAAAGGCAAACCTACGTTTCTAGCATTTGTAGACTTAGAGAAAGCTTTTGACAATGTTGACTGGAAATTCTGAAGGTGGCAGGGGTAAAATACAGGGAGCGAAAGGCTATTTACAATTTGTACAGAAACCAGATGGCAGTTATAAGAGTCGAGGGGCATGAAAGGGAAGCAGTGGTAGGGAAAGGAGTGAGACAGGGTTGTAGCCTCTCCCCGATGTTATTCAATCTGTATATTGAGCAAGCAGTAAAGGAAACAAAAGAAAAGTTCGGAGTAGGTATTAAAATTCATGGAGCAGAAGTAAAAACTTTGAGGTTCGCCGATGACATTGTAATTCTGTCAGAGACAGCAAAGGACTTGGAAGAGCAGTTGAACGGAATGGACAATGTCTTGAAAGGAGGATATAAGATGAACATCAACAAAAGCAAAACGAGGATAATGGAATGTAGTCAAATTAAGTCGGGTGATGCTGAGGGAATTAGATTAGGAAATGAGACACTTAAAGTAGTAAAGGAGTTTTGCTATTTAGGGAGTAAAGTAACCGATGATGGTCGAAGTAGAGAGGATATAAAATGTAGACTGGCAATGGCAAGGAAAGCGTTTCTCAAGAAGAGAAATTTGTTAACATCGAGTATAGATTTAGGTGTCAGGAAGTCGTTTCTGAAACTATTTGTATGGAGTGTAGCCATGTATGGAAGTGAGACATGGACGATAACTAGTTTGGACAAGAAGAGAATAGAAGCTTTCGAAATGTGGTGCTACAGAAGAATGCTGAAGATAAGGTGGGTAGATCACGTAACTAATGAGGAGGTATTGAATAGGATTGGGGAGAAGAGAAGTTTGTGGCACAACTTGACTAAAAGAAGGGATCGGTTGGTAGGACATGTTTTGAGGCATCAAGGGATCACAAATTTAGCATTGGAGGGCAGCGTGGAGGGTAAAAATCGTAGAGGGAGACCAAGAGATCAATACACTAAGCAGATTCAGAAGGATGTAGGTTGCAGTAGGTACTGGGAGATGAAGAAGCTTGCACAGGATAGAGTAGCATGGAGAGCTGCATCAAACCAGTCTCAGGACTGAAGACCACAACAACAACAACATGAATTAAATGCACGATATTAATCCTTATTCATCATTTTCAGAAAGCAATACCATGTAAAAGAAATAAATTACTCAACCACAGTCGTTTACTATGAAATGGAAATTTCACCATCGGAATGAACGAAACAAAGTGCAATACCGTGTCATGAATAGTAAATGGATCTGAATTAACAAGCATTAACATGAATATACTATACACACTGTATAATAGCAGTCTTAATTAATTATTTTTCTTTCAGAATATGAGGCGATTGATGCAGGCAGTCAGACAGAACTACACATGTTAATTTTAGTGATGAAATATGCTAGAAGTAAGAAACTCTATACTATGAATAGTTGTATGACGTAAATGGTAATATGAATAATGAATAATGAAGTGTCTATTTTTTTGCAGATGATAATAAATGATGATGAATAGTTATATGAAGAATATGGTAATATGAATAACGAAGTTTTACTTTGCAGATGATGATAATGATGAGGTTTATATATTTTTTATTAGTTAGGAGATGTGTAAAATACAGGGAGCGAAAGGCTATTTACAATTTGTACAGAAATCAGATGGCAGTTACAAGAGTCAAGGGACATGAAAGGGAAGCAGTGGTTGGGAAGGGAGTGAGACAGGGTTGTAGCCTCTCCCCGATGTTGTTCAATCTGTATATTGAGCAAGCAGTAAAAGAAACAAAAGACAAATTCGGAGTAGGTATGAAAATCCATGGAGAAGAAATAAAAACTTTAAGGTTCGCCGATGACATTGTAATTCTGTCAGAGACAGCAATGGACTTGCAAGAGCAGTTGAACGGAATGGACAGTGTCTTGAAAGGAGGATATAAGATGAACATCAACAAAAGCAAAACGAGGATAATGGAAAGTAGTCGAATTAAGTCGGGTGATGCTGAGGGAATTAGACTGGGAAATGAGACACTTAAAGTAGTAAAGGAGTTTTGCTATTTGGGGAGGTAAATAACTGATGATGGTCGAAGTAGAGAGGATATAAAATGTAGACTGGCAATGGCAAGGAAAGCGTTTCTGAAGAAGAGAAATTTGTTAACATCAAGTATAGATTTAAGTGTCAGGAAGTCGTTTGTGAAAGTATTTGGAGTGTAGCCATGTATGGAAGTGAAACATGAACAATAAATAGTTTGGACAAGAAGAGAATAGAAGCTTTCGAAATGTGGTGCTAAAGAAGAATGCTGAAGATTAGATGGATAGATCACATAACTAATGAGGAGGTACTGAATAGGATTGGGGATAAGAGGAGTTTGTAGCACAACTTGACTAGAAGAAGGGATCGGTTGGTAGGACATGTTCTGAGGCATCAAGGGATCACCAATTTAGTATTGGAGGGCAGAGTGGAGGGTAAAAATCGTAGAGGGAGACCAAGAGATGAATACACTAAGCAGATTCAGAAGGATGTAGGTTGCAGTAGTTACTGGGAGATGAAGAAGCTTGCACAGGACAGAGTAACATGGAGAGCTGCATCAAACCAGTCTAAGGACTGGAGACCACAACAACAACACAGGAGATTCTATGTAGTTATTTAAGTATTTGTTGCAGTTTTTGTTGACAGTATGTCTTATGTCGCGTAGTATAATGACTGAATGGTTTGGGAAAGACAGCTAGAGTACATATATATTAAGTCCACGTTCCATTACCTGTTAATTCGAGGTTTACTACTTTTGAGCATAATATACATTTTTCTTTCAGGTCAATAATCCATTTTGTATTTTTTTCCAGGAGAAGTTTTCATGAGATTAATATGCTATAAGCAGTTAGTTATTAAACCCGTTCTAGTACTTGCATTTTTTTACCCAGTTGTGTCTATCATTTATGAATGTGATCACATATACTGTACTTGTTTGATAACCTTGCCAAGCTGACTCGTGACGAATGATGTTAATAATCCTTATTTCCAGCAATAAGTAAAAATCAAATATTTTCATGCCCCAGCAGTTGACTATCGATCACAATGCAATGCATTGCTAGCACAATTTTTTTTTTTTTATTACCAGTCCCAGCTATTACCAGTATATAACTAAATAATGCTACCAGTTTAAGATATATTTCTAGTCCTAACTATAATACAAACTTTTCTGATGTATTGATTCCCTTATGTCTATGTATTATTGGGCTACAGACCGTGAGTAATAGAATGTCTTACATTTTAAAAATGTCTTATGTCACTTACATGATATCATACACAAACACTAGCAGCTTGATGCTACACGCATTAATTCGTGTTTTGAATGGTGACTTCTGAATAATGCACAATAAATGCCTTGTAAGTGGCCAATGAATGCCAATAATTACTGTAATGAGATGTCTTATGAATGCTAATGATTACTGTAACGAGATGACTTATGCATGAATGCTATGTCAATAATTACTGTAGTGAAGTGACTCCTGAATAATGTATAATAAATGTTCTGTAAATGGCCAATGAGTGCCAATAATTACCGCAATGATATGACTTCTTAATAATGTTGTGTTGTACTCTATTGATGAATGTCAATGATTACTGTAATGAGATGACTTATGCATAAACGAATGCCAATGAATGAGATGACTTATGCATAAATGCTATGCCAATAATTACTGTAATAAGATGACTTATGAATAATGTTCTGTAATACTCCATACATATTACAGAAGTGTTTAATAACTGGCCAATGAGTGCCAATAATTATTCAAATCGGTTGATACACTAGTGTAATTCTGAATGATGACTAGCATAAAACTTAATTTCATTCACCTTCTGATCTAACTACCAGCAATTACTGCAATATCTGTATGTCCTGTCCATTCTCATGTACATGGAGCACTATATTTGGTTTTTGCACCAATTCTACGTTGGTGTAAGAGTATGGATTCTACAAGAATGTGGTGTTGACATATCAAGCTTTCCACCACCTTGACGAATGGAGATGTTATTATGGTCCTACTGTTTGGTGTACCTAATGTACTACCGAAATGATAACATACAATATTAATACAACATTTCAGTGTCTTGGCTACACTGATAAATACTTCAGGGAAGAGAACTTCAGATTGTCTCACTTGGTGTTGTGCTTCTGTAGGAAGATATGGACTTTCAGTGCAGCCACGTGCAACCCACTGTGCTACAACAATGATGCTATCCTTCCCATTCCTTTCCTAGTTCTTGTAAAATGTTAGAGACTTATACAGTGCGTGTACACTTTATTTCATTTATTAATGTATTCAGTTCTTGTAAAAAATGCTGAAGACTTTTACAGTGTGTGTGCACTATATTTCATTTCTCAACATGTTTAAATTCTTGTCAAATGGTAAAGACTTATACAGTGCGTGTGCACTTTATGTCATTTGTTAATATATTTTAACTCATTGCGTGTACACTTTGTCATTTGTTAATATATTCTGTGCTCAGTGCATGTGCACTCTATGTCATTTCTTAATATATTCTGTACTTATATTATTTATCAGTTATATATATATATATATATATATATATATATATATATATATATACTCTCTGACTGTAGACTTGGTAAACTAAATAGATTATAGAAAAATTTGTTGCTCATGGTGGCAAGTCCTAAAGAATTTGTTGCTAGCACACTCGAGCAGATGTTATTTTCGATGGATTTCTCACGCGCTGCCTGCGATATGTAAGCTATAAGAGAATCTCAGACCAGAGAACAGGGTTGTATGCAGTAAGAGCAGTGTCTGTAGCAGTAGGAGTAAGTAGTTGCTAGCTGTCTGTTGTATCGTGCTGGCTGGGCCGGTTGTGTGGACCGATGGCGGTGCGTGAGCATTGTAGTATATGGTAAAAGCAGCCTCGCGCATATGTAGTATCGTTACATCAAATCCCACCTAAATGTTTCTAAAAAAAATCTCTTAGTAATAATCTTTCTTATAAAAATTAACTTTTGACAATCACTCATTTCAATTTAAAGAATTTACTAATTTCCCCAATCCATGGTCATCCCGATTATTGCTAAGAAAAATCAGTTGTTCTTTTAATACATGACAAATCTATCGGCCAGCATTGCACTGGGCTGTGCCAGAAAAATTTATTATAAGAGCAGATATACAGGGTGTTACAAAAAGGTACGGCCAAACTTTCAGGAAACATTCCTCACACACAAATAAAAAAAATATGTTATGTGGACATGTGTCCGGAAACGCCTAATTTCCATGTTAGAGCTCATTTTAGTTTCGCCAGTATGTTCTTCCACCTACGCTCGATGGAGCACGTTATCATGATTTCATACAGGATACTCTACCTGTGCTGCTGGGACATGTGCCTTTTCAAGTACGACACAACATGTGGTTCATGCACGATGGAGCTCCTGCACATTTCAGTCGAAGTGTTCGTACGCTTCTCAACAACAGATTCGGTGACCGATGGATTGGTAGAGGCGGACCAATTCCGTGGCCTCCACGCTCTCCTGACCTCAACCCTCTTGACTTTCATTTATGGGGGCATTTGAAAGCTCTTGTCTACGCAACCCCGGTACCAAATGTAGATACACTCCGTGCTCGTATTGTGGACGGCTGTGATACAATACGCCATTCTCCAAGGCTGCATCAGCGCATCAGGGATTCCACGCAACGGAGGGTGGATGCATGTATCCTCGCTAACGGAGGACATTTTGAATATTTCCTGTAACAAAGTGTTTGAAGTCACGAAGGTACGTTCTATTGCTGTGTGTTTCCATTCAAATGGCTCTGAGCACTATGGGACTCAACTGCTGTGGTCATTAGTCCCCTAGAACTTAGAACTACTTAAACCTAACTAACCTAAGGACATCACACACATCCATGCCCGAGGCAGGATTCGAACCTGCGACCGTAGCAGTCGCACGGTTCCTGACTGCGCGCCTAGAACCGCGAGACCACCGCGGCCGGCTGTTTCCATTCCATGATTAATGTGATTTGAAGAGAAGTAATAAAATGAGCTCTAACATGGAAGGTAAGAATTTCCGGACACATGTCCACATAACATATTTTCTTTCTTTGTGTGTGAGGAATGTTTCCTGAAAGTTTGGCCGTACCTTTTTGTAACACCCTGTATATACGTTATCCGGCTACTTCATTGAGGTAAGAATTTTCATTTTTTTTTTATTCAGAATGATCTTTCAGGGCCATAACGCAGCACTGCTGACGTCCAAAATTTACCGGTTCAAATTCACAGTTAATTATTGAAAAGTTGTATATGCGTCAGATTTTTTTAATTAGGAGGTTAGTCACATTTTTTATTGGTAGTTTACGGAATTTATTTTGTGGTGAGGTTACACTAAATGTCAATGTAATAGTTATATTTTTTACTATTGGTAGGTTACGGAATAATAAACTGTTGCCAGGTTACAGTAAATGTCAATGCTATACATAATTATACACTCCTGGAAATGGAAAAAAGAACACATTGACACCGGTGTGTCAGACCCACCATACTTGCTCCGGACACTGCGAGAGGGCTGTACAAGCAATGATCACACGCACGGCACAGCGGACACACCAGGAACCGCGGTGTTGGCCGTCGAATGGCGCTAGCTGCGCAGCATTTGTGCACCGCCGCCGTCAGTGTCAGCCAGTTTGCCGTGGCATACGGAGCTCCATCGCAGTTTTTAACACTGGTAGCATGCCGCGACAGCGTGGACGTGAACCGTATGTGCAGTTGACGGACTTTGAGCGAGGGCGTATAGTGGGCATGCGGGAGGAGGTCTCCACAGTACATCGATGTTGTCGCCAGTGGTCGGCGGAAGGTGCACGTGCTCGTCGACCTGGGACCGGACCGCAGCGACGCCCGGATGCACGCCAAGACCGTAGGATCCTACGCAGTGCCGTAGGGGACCGCACCGCCACTTCCCAGCAAATTAGGGACACTGTTGCTCCTGGGGTATCGGCGAGGACCATTCGCAACCGTCTCCATGAAGCTGGGCTACGGTCCCGCACACCGTTAGGCCGTCTTCCGCTCACGCCCCAACATCGTGCAGCCCGCCTCCAGTGTTGTCGCGACAGGCGTGAATGGAGGGACGAATGGAGACGTGTCGTCTTCAGCGATGAGAGTCGCTTCTGCCTTGGTGCCAATGATGGTCGTATGCGTGTTTGGCGCCGTGCAGGTGAGCGCCACAATCAGGACTGCATACGACCGAGGCACACAGGGCCAACACCCGGCATCATGGTGTGGGGAGCGATCTCCTACACTGGCCGTACACCACTGGTGATCATCGAGGGGACACTGAATAGTGCACGGTACATCCAAACCGTCATCGAACCCATCGTTCTATCATTCCTAGACCGGCAAGGGAACTTGCTGTTCCAACAGGACAATGCACGTCCGCATGTATCCCGTGCCACCCAACGCGCTCTAGAAGGTGTAAGTCAACTACCCTGGCCAGCAAGATCTCCGGATCTGTCCCCCATTGAGCATGTTTGGGACTGGATGAAGCGTCGTTTCACGCGGTCTGCACGTCCAGCACGAACGCTGGTCCAACTGAGGCGCCAGGTGGAAATGGCATGGCAAGCCGTTCCACAGGACTACATCCAGCATCTCTACGATCGTCTCCATGGGAGAATAGCAGCCTGCTTTGCTGCGAAAGGTGGATATACACTGTACTAGTGCCGACATTGTGCATGCTCTGTTGCCTGTGTCTATGTGCCTGTGGTTCTGTCAGTGTGATCATGTGATGTATCTGACCCCAGGAATGTGTCAATAAAGTTTCCCCTTCCTGGGACAATGAATTCACGGTGTTCTTATTTCAATTTCCAGGAGTGTATTTTTTACTGGGAGGTTACACTAAATGTGAATACTATATTTATTTTCTTTTACTGTTGGGAGGTTAAAAACATCACGCGTGATAAATATGTCTCGTCCGCGGCAAAGCGATCTAACATGACACATGCAAATTCGTCTCGCTTTGGTCGATCATCAGGCTTGATTTCTTGCACAACCTGCACTTTATATGCGTACAAACGTAATCGCTGACGAAGCACTTTGTGCACTGTTGAACGTTTCATACGAAGTTCTCATGTTGCCTGTCGCACTGACTTCTGTGGACTTTGTTCGAATGACCGCCGCACTTGTTCCACATGATGTTCGCTGATCCCAGACTTACCACCACCATGCCCTTTCGCAACACTCCCAGTAGCCAAAAACTGATCACACCACTTCTTTATAGTCTTGAACGACGGGGGCGCTTTGTTGTAAATTCAACGAACGTTTCCTTGCACTTGGGTCGCCGATTTTGTCTTTGCATACCGCCAGACCACTTGTGCACGCTCCTTCATATCCTCCATTTTGCTAAAACAATTGATTGCAGCTCCACTACGGCCACTTGGCGTGTCAAATTTGCACACCACAAACTTGTTGAGTTGCTCTGTCTGACCCTTCAGGATTCACAGGTCTACCATCTGAAATGAGAAACATATAGGATATTAAAATGTTGGAGTCTCATTGTGGACGCCCTTTACAAAAGAATGGAAAAGAAAATTGAGAATGCGCTAGGTGACGATCAGTTTGGCTTTAGGAAAGATAAAGGCACCAGAGAGGCAATTCTGACGTTGCGGCTGATAATGGAAGCGAGACTAAAGAAAAACCAAGATACGTTCATAGGATTTGTCAACCTGGAAAAATTGTTCGACAATGTAAAATTATGCAAGATGACCAAAATTCCTGAAAAATAGGTGTAAGCTATAGGGAGAGATGGGTAATATATAATATGTACAAGAGACGAGAGGGAATAATGAGAGTGGACGACCAAGAACGACGTGCTCGGATTAAAAAAGGAGTAAGACAAGGGTGTAGTCTTTCCCCCGTACTGTTCAAAGTGTACATCGAATAAAAGAAAGGTTCAGGAGTGGAATTAAAATTCAAGGTCAAAGGATACCAATGATACGATTCGCTAATAACATTGCTATCCTGAGTGAAAGTGAAGAAGAATTGCATGATATGCTGAATGAAATGAACTAGCTAATGAGTGCACACTATGGACTGAGAGTAAATCGAAGAAAGACGAAAGTAAAGAGAAGAAGCAGAAATTAGAACAGCGAGAAACAACATCAGGATTGATGGTTATGAGCCGCGCGCGATTAGCCGAGCGATCTAAGGCGCTGCAGTCATGGACTGTGCGGCTGGTGTGTGTGTTTTTCCTTAGGATAATTTAGGTTAAGTAGAGTGTAAGCTTAGGGACTGAGGACCTTAGCAGTTAAGTCCCATAAGATTTCACACACAATTGAACATTTGATGGTCATGAAGTAGACGAAGTTAAGTAGCAAAATAACCAATGATGGCCGAGAAATGACATCAAAAAGCACTGGCAAAAAGGGCATTCCTGTCCAAGACAAGTCTACTAGTATCAAACATAGGCCTTAATTTGAGGAAGAAATTTCTGAGAATGTACGTTTGGAGCACAGCATTGTATGGTAGTGAAACATGGACTGTGTGAAAATTGGAACGGAAGAGAACCGAAGCATATGAGATGTGGTGCTACAGACAAATGTTGAAAATTAGGTGAACTGATAAGGTAAGTAATGAGGAGGTTCTGCCCAGAATCGGAGCGGAAAGGAGTATGTGGAAAACACTGACAGGGAGAAGGTTCAAATGGTTCAAATGGCTGTGAGCACTATGGGACTTAACATCTGAGGTCATCAGTCCTCTAGAACATAGAACTACTTAAATCTAACTAACCTAAGGACATCACACACATCCATGCCTGAGGCAGGATTCGAACCTGCTACCGTAGCGGCCGCGCGGTTTCAGACTGAAGCGCCTAAAACCGCTCGGCCACACCGGCCGGCGCAGGAAGAAGGGACACGAGCATAGGACATCTGTTAAGATATCAGGGAATGATTTCCATGGTACTAGAGGGAGCTGTAGAGGGCAAAAACTGTAGAAAAAGATAGGTATTGGAATACATCCAGAAACAATTGAGGACGTACGTTGAAAGTGCTACTCTAAGGTGAAGAGGTTGGCACAGGAGAGGAATTCGTGGCGAGCCGCATCAAACCAGCCAGAGGACTGATGACCTCCCCTCCCCCACCCAAAAAAAATCCTGAATAGATAACTTTTCTTTGGATCGTTTGTAGAAAAAATCATAAACTCAGAATTATGGCGTTCAAATTAAATAAGTAGAAAACACTAGTTGTTACAAGAGTAGTTGGGGAAGGAACCGTCATATCGCTTTAGTCTATGCCGTCGTCGTCGTCGTCGTCGTCTTCTTCTTCTTCTTCTTCTTCTTCTTCTTCTTCTTTCCAACGGTAAGAGTGTTGTAAGAAAACAAAAACAAAAAAAAAAAAACAAAAAAAAAAAACTTTCAAGCTGCCGATGACGTAAACTGACAGTTCTGTAAGAGAAGATATCGTTTCGAACAAGAGAATACGAGGATTGTATGGAAACGTGAAGTTTAATCATAGAGAATAAACCCACAGCATGCTGCGTATGTTCCCACATTAAGCTGGGACTATCATGTGGCTTCTGAATAGTGCTGTTCGTTTACGCGAAGACCGAAAATTTATTTATTTATGTTTGCCGTGCGCTGAATCATATAGTTCATTTGAAACTGCGAGGGGGAACTACTATTGCCGCTACAGACACAAAATGAAATAGTTCACAGAAGTAAAGGACTCTGTTCTCCGAAAAGTGCCACAATGGTTTCATTATACTTATGCAACGAGCAAAAAGAGTAACATATGTTTAAAAATGTCGAGGCACAGTGCAATGAAGGCTTAAAATGGAAGAGCTAATTTCTGCGGTAGCTATAACAAATATTATTAGCCATCTAACTTCTTCGTGAGTGTCATTCGGCTAACTCTTCCTCTTTATTGTAACAAATATTGTATATGAATTGCGATCAAAAGCCTTCCAAATTGTCATTCTGTTCACTCTCCTTTGTTCCTTTAGGACTGACCGCTCATTTAAAAGAAGGCACTGCAAGATTAAAGTACGTTTGATATGATGTAAGTTTATTGTATGAAGTCTACGTAGATTATTCCCGTGAGAGAGTGTCAACATAGGAGTATGAAATCCATTTTCTAATGTTACTTGGTTCAGTTGTACATTTATTTAACTCTGATATTTGCCATGTGGTACCCATATTGTATTGTAGAGGACACTTTTACACTTGCAATACCAAACATGGCGGTGACAGAAGCATAAATTGGAGCCGATGTGAAAGAGATAACAGTCAGAATTTGAGAGTTTTGGAATACTTAAGATTAAATAAGGCACAAGAAGTAGACAGAATTCCATAAGAAATTCTAGGTTCATTGGGGGAAGCTGGCAACCAAACGACTATTGTGTTGGTGTATAGAATGTGTGAGACTGGTGACGCACCATCAGACTTTCGGAAAATATTCGCACAATTCCGAAGATATAAAGAGCTGAAACTGCGAGAAATATATCTGAATCATGTTCACAGTTGATGCATCCAAGTTGCTGACAAGACTCATATACAGAAGCATTCCAGTGCTGACGTTGCGCTTGATAATGGAAGCAAGGCTGTATAACAGACATGATGCACTCATAGGATCTTTCAACCTGGAAAAACGTTCGACAGTTTAAAATGGTGCAAGATGTTCGAAATTTTGAGAAATATAGAGGTAAGGGAAGGACGAATAATGCACAATATGCACTAGAACCATAAGGGCCAGTAAGACTGGAAAATCAAGAACGAACTGCTCAGATTAAAAAGGGTGTACGACAGGGATGCAGTCTTTGCCCTTATTGTTCAACCTGTGAATCGAAGAAGCAATGACGGAAATAAAACAAAGGTTCAAGACCGGAATTAGACTTCAAGGTGAAAGGATATCAATGATTATATTCGCTGATGACATTGCTAACCTCGGTAAAATTGAAGAAGGATTACATGATCTTCTGAATGGAATGAACAGGCTAATGAGTACAGATTATGGAATAAGAGGAAATCGAAGAAAGAGTAAAGTAATGAGAAGTGGCAGAAATGAAAACAGAGGGAAACTGAGCCTCAAAATTGGTGATCACGAAGTAGGCGAAGTTAAGGAATTCTGATACCTTGGAAGCAAAATTATCCACGACGGACGAAGCAAGAAGGACATACAAACCAAAATAGCGTGAGATTTTCGATGAGCCCATTACAGCAATGACTTTTCACTACAAGAGGCGCGGTGAGAGATAAAGAATAGAAAACTAGCGTAAGCATGAATAAATGTGTATCTAGACGTGAATAGCCGCCTGAAGATAAACCTGTCGGATCTAACCGGTAACTGTGCTATTTGTGTAAATAAATGGTACTGTCAATAGCAGCTGGTTGCTATTTTGTTCTTTGCAAGAATCAACCTGTATTTTGTACACAGCCACCGTCTCAAAATGTCAGATTTCGACAAAATAGTATCTAGACGATACTATGTTTTGGTACACTGTAGAAGCTACTCTAAGGTTTTTGAAGCATTGCGGAAGCAACTGCGACACGAAAAGGTTATCTATTATACTGATGTAACCTAAAAGGTGTATTGACTACCGTAAAACTCTAATTCTGCTTCTACGGATAAGGTAGGTAAGCGTTAGCTGAATCTTAGAATAGAACTGGCTCGACGATAACTGTCATCACCTCCTCCAGAGGCAGACTAGTATAAACACCTATATTAAGTACAGCGTTGACAGATGCGTTAAGACCGCCAAAAATCAGAATTTTCTCGTTTGGTGCCTTACTGAAACATCGCCGTCGCCCATTGGCTAGTTGCGATTGGTGTCACATCTCATCCTCCTAAACGCTCAAGGTACGCATTAACTACCTCTTTCATAGCAAAAGACACGGACCTAGCGCAGAAATAAACGACGTCAAGCTTCAGTTATATATGTACAGCCCAGATCAGATTCTAATAAATCAGAGTACTCCATTAAGCATCCAAATCACCAAACCTAATACTATTAGAGATTATGTTAAGCGAATGTTACATTTGAAAACTAAAATCGGTAAAAAGATCCATACTGTACCAAGACTTTTAGCTGCAACTGGTAAAAAGACAACAATCATTTGATTGGACTAGATATATGCTTCCAAGTAACACTGACTGCTATGTGGTTTCTTAAGCATCAGGATGATTTCTGTGCTTTACCTTGCGATGTTTAATCTCCTCTAAAGATGGTGGGCAGATGCGCTAGTACATTTCAGCATTATTTAGGAGTAGAAAAAGCTTCGGTATCCACTTGAAAATCGACATTCCTGCCTGTGACAAGTGGCAGTTTCAGTTTGAGTCGATGCTACTGTCCTGATGCTGTGCTGTGGCAGCCATCCCACAGCACACTCTGCGGCTGGCACTGACTGGCAGCGTTCCCATGCCCTCTATTTCGCAAGCAAAACACGGAGCTTTGGACGCTGTGGGAAGCTGCGGCTGCAAGGCAGCGACTCCTTGTTTGCGTTAAACTTCACGAACTATCACTACTGTCACCACCACCACCATTACTACTACTACTACTACTGCTTCTATCAACGGGTTGCATTTATGCTTGAGCCATAACTGATGAGGCATTTCTAACTACATTACTTCCATCTTTTCGGTGATCCCGCAGAATCAGCAGATGATGACGTTGTATTGGCGTCAGTTGATTTCAGGAACGACTTTGTCCAGGAAGGTACTTTCCCGGCCTACAACTTCTAACGCACATTGTTCAGCTGTCGAGTTAATTTTTAATGGACGTTGTGCCGTTGATGCTGTTTCAAATGGCTGAGAGCACTAGACCAGGAATTACATACATAACCACATCCAGAATAAAAGATTCGACGTAAGATGTGTTGCACTGCGAACAGAGAAGATTACACTGACGGCTAATAATTTGTAGGTTTCGTACATCCATCCTCACCTTCAGATGTATAGTGGGATCAGAAATGATGATTATATGAGAAGTAATGATGACACAGTCAGCCGTGTCTCTGCATCTGTTTATTTGAATGCGGTCGGTATCGGTGGTCCATTTCACCGTCATGAGTCCCTTCTATTGGCAAATAGTGATCCTGTAACCAGCTGTAATCAGTGCCATGAAATGGAATAAAAATAGGCGCCCGCAGACGTGCTCATGCGTGATGTAACCAGTGCAGCAAATCAACCAGTTGCTAGAAGGAAATACTTCCTGCTAATTGTTGGCTGATGTATAGGTCACATTACGCATCAGTGGGTCTCCGGATGCCGATTTATATTCTATTTCATGATATTGTGTACAGTTAGTTACAGGACAATTATGTGCCAAATAGAGAGGCCAGATGACGGTGGAGTGGGGCATCGAAACTGGTCGCTTTTACATAAACAGGTACAGGCACACGGCTGAGGGTGTTATCATTAAAACCATGTAGGTCAGACGACCTTTCTCTATATGAAAGGACAATAAACTACACAATACGTGAACGACAAGCAAAACTAAAACCCATTGGGGATAGTTATTCCTAGTTTCCATTGAATCATCAAACGCCAGAAACATAGGTGCTGACGACGCTGATATAAGAACCAGTGGCGTTAATATTTTTGACAGAACATTTTTCCACTCTGCTATGCACTTCAGCCTGTCGCTCTACTATTTCTGCATTATCTCAAACTGCCTTTGAATTTACGTTGTTGTTCCTGCTGAAACATCGCCTGCCTCTTTCACAATACAATCAACGTTGTGTCCACAAGCACTAATGACAAGGATCCTTTATTGTATGATTATATGATAGCGGAACAAACACTGGTAGCAGTTACTTCTGTAAAATATGTGGGAGTATGCGCGCGGAACGATTTGAAGTGGAATTATCATATAAAATTAATTGTTGGTAAGGCAGGCACCAGGTTGAGATTCATTGTGGGAGTCCTTAGAAAATGTAGTACATCAACAAAGGAGATGGCTTACAAAACACTCGTTCGACCTATACTTGAGTATTGCTCATCAGTGTGGGATCCGTACCAGGTTGGGTTGACGGAGGAAATAGAGAAGATCCAAAGAAGAGCGGCGCGTTTCGTCACAGGGTTATTTGGTAAGCGTGATAGCGTTACGGAGATGTTTAGCAAACTCAAGTGGCAGACTCTGAAAGAGAGGCGCTCTGCTTCGCGGTGTAGCTTGCTGTCCAGGTTTCTAGAGGGAGCGTTTCTGGATGGGGTATCGAATATATTGCTTCCCCCTACTTATACCTCCCGAGGTGATCACGAATGTAAAATTAGAGAGATTCGAGCGAGCACGGAGGCTTTCCGGCAGTCGTTCTTCCCGAACCATGCGCGACTGGAACAGGAAAGAGAGGTAATGACAGTGGCACGTAAAGGCCCTCCGCCACACACCGTTGGGTGGCTTGCGGAGTATAAATGTAGATGTAGACGTGGACAATCAAGGATTTGAGTTTATTTTTCGGCACTTTTGTGTCGTAATATCAAACTAACTAGACAGTTCACTGTTGCCAATCGCGTCTCGTGCGGAAATACAAATTTGACGCTAAGTCGATGGCTGAAAATGCCGTAAAGAGTGGATGTTACAACAGCGAGTAATGAAAACCCCAATCACTACCGGAGAACCAAAGTACAACACACAGAGTTCCAAATTAAAATGCCAACTCCAAAAAAGGCAGATCCGGCGTTGCGAAGGCTTCACTGACGAGATGTTCAATGGGCCAGGTATCTCTTTCCCATAAAGGGCCAACGACCATCCCCACGTGTTGCCTTGGCCACGACGCATGGAGTCGACGGTGGAACCACGTCTCACACAAATAATATCTTCTCTACTATTCGATTCTGTCTTCGTTTGGCGGTAGTAACGGGATGTTAAGGAATTACAGAACATAACCACAGGTTGTCGCAGATGAATTTGCGGTGTAGATGAACAAAATTAAAATACAGAAATTTATAGAGACGGCTTCGCGGCTTAATTTTTGGACCTTATTTCTTCACTTAAGTTTTCTGAAAATATTTGTTTAGATAAGTATTTGTCGCATCTGATAGTAATCGTGTTGAGGAACTGCCTATGCTAACAATGTTACAAATATTCGACTCTGGTATAAGGAGTACAAGTTGAAGAACATGTCTCATCTCATCTGATAAAGATTACTGAGTAGACAGTCGTCAACAGAAAAAAACACATCTGTGCATTAGTATGTGAGGGTGTGTGTGTAGTACTAGCAGTTGAAATGTTATATTTGAAAGTGAATAATTATTTGAGAAACACAATTGCACTTATAAAGCACAGCTTGACTCTGAAAACATACACAAACGTACATTCACACACACACACACACACACAGTCACTGACAGTGCAGTTGAGACCTCAGTACTGTTTCGTGTCAATGTAAGTTCTCTTCAAAGCACCTTTTAGTTCCGTGCAAATACTCCCAGTCCATTTCGAAGCTTAAAGCTTCATCTTCAGGCGCCACTAAATAATTATGGAAACATTTACGTTGAAGAAGATGAAGCTTAAAGCTTGGAAACCGGTTGTGGAATAAATAAAGAAAATTAATTTATTCTTAAATAAACCTCTCAGAACGGTTGGCTTAGATGAAAAATTTATATTATGATGGTAACTACATGCAAACCCCTTCTTATTGTTGCGCTGGCGTTACATACGTTGCACGTGTTCCTTGAGCTCCGTGTTGTCAAGATTCTCTCGGCAAGGACGCGGCCGGTAGCACTGTCCTCTTCAATGAAGTCACAAACGAGTCTGGCAGTGCCCCATCGACCGCTCAGTGTCTCAATGCTGATGGTTGACCATCAGAGGATTAAGATAGTAGCAGATATTTTAAATAAAATGTGCGAATAACGAGCTATTATCGGTAATGAATAACATCAGATGGACAATAAAGTAAGTTACTGTGAGAACAGCCCTACTCGAACACTTTTTCTACACCCCGCCAGGGCATCATCGTTAATTTGTTTTCTGCCACTGGCGGTGGGTAATATGTTTTTCTGCACATTATGGATGCTTTGATTGGTTTTACAGATTTCTTACTTCCGCCAGTTTATCAACGAAACTCATCTGCCCATAAGTTAGTTAGATTTCGCTTGTTCGTGTAAGCAAATACCCCAAGTATCGTACAATTGGCGATCAAAAAGTTTCCGTTAGAAAGCTACACAGTCCAGAATCGGGACGCCAAACAGACAAAATTGCCGTGAGCATTAAGGCAATTATCCCCCGACGCAACATGACGAAGATACCTGTTTGGAAAACACCGTTCTGCTGCCTGAAGAGCCGGCCGGAGTGGCCGAGCGGTTCTAGGCGCTTCAGTCTGGAACCGCGCGATCGCTACGGACGCAGGTTCGAATCCTGCCTCGGGCGTGGATGTGTGTGATGTCCTTGGGTTAGTTAGGTTTAAGTAGTTCTAAGTTCCAGGGGACTGATGACCTCAGAAGTTAAGTCCCACAGTGCTCAGAGCCATTTGAATCTGCCTGAAGAAGTCCGTAACTGCCCTACTGCACATCCTCCTCCGAGCGTAATCGTCTACCCCTCAAGGCGTTTTCTAAAGAGCTGAAGACGTGATAACCCACGGAGAGAAATCGGACTATAGGGCGAGTGTGCCCCATACATATTCTCCATCCTCCAATGAATGTCTACCGGTTTTGTCCTCCGGCAGTCAAGAATGCATTATCAGCACGCTGGTCGTGTTTGGACGCATTTGGTAATAACATCGCCACGGTTTACGTTTCCACATTCACCACTTGCGCGTCGCAAATCCACAAGTACCACACTGACCCCATGCTGTCGGTGCTCATACACCAGCATCGGGGTTGCTCTACGTTGCAGCAACGTGTCAAACTGAAACTTTCTGATCGTTCCGAAAAAAAGTAAATTAGTTACAAATTATGACCTGCACACACTTTATTCAACATGTAAACGTCACTGCAGATATTCGGATTTAGGATATGACACGTTCGATATGAATGCCGTCATTGGCGATGATGTGCAGACGAATAGCGAAATTCTGAGTGACCCGCTGAAGTGTCGGAACATCGATGCTGTCGATAACCTCCTGAATGGCTCTTTTCAGCTCACCAACGGTTTTGGTGTTATTGCTGTACACGTTGTCTTTAATATAACCCTACAAAAAGGAGCCATATGTGTTCTGTTGTGGTGTAGTAAGACAACCACGCCACTTGGAAGTAGCCGAAAGGCACGCGTTAACTCACGCAGGCTAGTAGATAGATCTGAAACAGGATACGTAATGAATGCTATAAAGAAAAGTACGTAGCTCCTGGAATACTTAACTTTAATCCATCCTTGTGGTACATCGCTCTTGACGATACAAGTGAGACTCTTTAGATACAAGCTATGTAAGGCTAATGGCGCCTTGCTAGGTCGTAGCCATTGACTTAGCTGAAGGCTATTCTAACTATCGGCTCTGGAAATGAGCGAGGCTTCGTCAGTGTGCATCGCTAGCTAAGTCGTCCGTACAACTGGGGCGAGTGCTAGTAAGTCTCTCGAGACCTGCCGTGTGGTGGTGCTCGGTCTGCGATCACTGTCAGTGGCGACACGCGGGTCCGACATGTACTAATGGACCGCGGCCGATTTAAAGCTACCACCTAGCAAGTGTGGTGTCTGGCGGTGACACCACATGTTCAGATCCGGAAAATATGGCGGCCAATCGAGGCCCATGCCAGTGGTCTCTGGGTACCCCAAAGCCAGAATGCGGTTCCCAAAGTGCTCCTCCAGGACATCAACACTATCGTGCTTGGATGAGGCCGAACTCCGTCTTGCATGAACCACATCTTGTCGAAGTCAGGGTCACTTTCTATAAAGAGGATGACACCATCTTCCAAGACATTCACATATCGTTCTGCAATCACCGTACCACCAAGGCACATCACACTGATTATTCCGTGATTGGACACTGCAGACCATACAGTCGCCCGTTGCGAGTGAAGAGACTTCCCGCGCGCGAAATGCGGATTCTCAGTCCCCCAAATACACCAATTTTTACTTATTGACGAACCCATCCAAATGAACGTGGGCTTGGTCGCTAAACCAAGTCATACTGCGCATACTAATTCCCATCATGCCCCGCGGCCAACCGTGCAGTTTGAACGTCCTAACGCAAATCGTTCAGAAGTTATGACGATTTCGTTTGATACAATTCAATAACTGTCACTATGTATCTCCTTGTACAGAACAGATCGTCTGTACCCAGTGTCGTCTCAGGTAACGCGATACTGATAGTGTACTCGTTCGTATTCACTGTAAGATGTAAACTTTTACGGCTGGAAACTGTCACAGATGTTAAAATATTACTGGTTATTATATCGTGGTCGGATGAGTTTCTTGCCGATATCCTACGTTTCCGTCCCATGTACGGTAGACATCTTCATTGGGGGCAGCTGGTTTTTTTTTTTCTTTTTTTTCCTGATGCCTAACGCACACTGGCTGGCCACTGACTGAAGTAAAATTCCATTTACACGTGCTACCACACAGAAGAGTGACGTCAAATGTTTGGTTTGGAAACCTCGAGCTCAGTTGGCCACTGTCAGTTGCCGTCATCCATTATTGTAGTCACTGCACCGGAATCCAGATACCATTCAGTTCCACAGAATCCTCCTTCTGATTAAAATCATTGTTGTGTTCAGTATTAAACTTGAGTTTCTCCTAGCGTATAAAATGTACAAACAGCTTACGGGAATGTAGCAGAGTGACGTCTTCGACAACCGCCGATATTTCGACAGCTACATACAAGAGAGGACACACTGCACACACTGAAAGTAAATTTAAAACCTCGGTATCCAGGGCATATACCAAAAGACAAAACACACACACACTTACACACACACACATACACACACACACACACACACCGCTAACACTAGCGTTTCCACACAGCCAAAGATGGCCAACTTCAGAAGTTACTGATTGAGAATATTAAACTACCAACGGATGAGGTAGCATTAACTTTGCCCCTCTTTCGATGAGCAGGGAGAGAGTAGTTTAAATTTTGCTTGGAATCCTCAGTCTCATGATACTGATTTTCATGTCTACTCTCAAACATGTACTATAACATCACTCCAGTCGTCGGTAAAGTTTATGTACGCAAGAGGCATACAGTACTATGTCAACAGTATACATTCTCAACTCCTCTCGAAGCATTTCGGATCTTTTTATTCACTTAAGCGCACCTGTCATATTTTTATTATTGTTCACTTGAAATTCATGCATTTTCTGTAGTAGCTACCTCATTCCATTTGAGATTTTCCTTCCTTTTTCTATCTTCATACCAGCAACATCTTTTGCTGTTTGTATAAGTACCTTTGTTAAATATTTCTCCCTGTGATGACACATTTTGTTGCCTTAAGTGGAAAACAGTGATTTTCTACACACAGCGTTCGCAGATACTGATTTTCAGGCAGATAGTAATCCCCGTTAATCGATTCGTCTTTTAATTAAGATGGCTTCTGATCCTTATTTCCCCTTCAAAAAGTATCCTTCTCAGTTTCTTACAAGAACTATTTGGCGGGAAGCCCTCATCAGTGTTCAGCAAGTTAAGGAAATGTTGTCTTCTGTCGATCAATTGAATTCCAAGGGACAAGGGTTTATGCTTATCACCACTAAGATGCCTGCATCGCTATTCAGTCTCTCCTCCACCAAGTTCAATTGTTCTGTCTGTTTATGCGACGGACTACGCTGCCTGAAACGCGTTCGCAGGATCCTTTTCAGTTGAGCACTTCTATCAGGGTTTCGTTATACCGGGTGGTTATAATTAAACTTTCCGTATTTAACACGTTGTAATACGGAAACTAATTACCGTACGAGGACCAAACTTGGCAGTATTAACGTCAAGGATATGGGAAAGAGAAATGATGCAAAATCAGTTCAGCTGAAACACATTTTTTAATGTCCTGCTACTGTACATCACACCATTATATACCGGTATCATTACTGCTACAACAGCGGTTCAATATGGTGCCCGTCAGTGTCCAAGAGAGTCTAATGGTTCAAATGGCTCTGAGCACTATGGGACTTAACACCTGAGGTCATCAGCCCCCTAGAACTTAGAACTACTTAAATCTAACTGACCTAAGAACATCACACACATCCATGCCCGAGGCAAGATTCGAACCTGCGACCGTAGTGGTCGCGCGGTTCCAGACTGAAGAGCCTAGAACCACTCGGCCACAACGGCCGGCAAGAGAGTCTGAAAGTGCAGGATTGCAGACTGAAACATGTACTTGGGTATGCTGGCTACCTCTCTTGATATACTGCGCTTCAGATTAGCATATTTGTGAATGTTAGCCTGGTAAACCCTGTCCGTCATGTAGCCCCACAATCAGAAATCACAGGGAGTGAGATCAGGTGATCGTGTCGGCCAAACATTTGGAACCAATCGGCTGACAATTCGATCGTTTCCAAATGTGTTTCGGAGAAGCAGGTGAACTTCACGAGCGATGTGTGGTGGGGCCCCATCTTGGATGAAAACTATTGAGTTTAATGCGTCTCTCTCCTATAGGGCGGATATGACATATATCGCAGTAACGCTGGCCAATCATACTGCATGTGTTCGGTCCTTGAGCACCAGCCCGTCAAAAAAAAAAAAAAAAAAAAAAAAAGGGGGGGGGGGGGCAATAATGAACGTAGCTATGAAGCCACACCATAGGTGGCACTTCCACCATACAGAGGAACTTCATACAGAGAGGAGGTGAAGATCCCCACACTTGGCAATACTGTGTGTCCACCTCACCCGTTAGACAAAAGTGAGCTTTGTCTGTCTCTAGTATGGTTCAGGGCCAGCCCTCGTCAACTTCAGTCCTTGGGAGAAAGTGGAGAGCGAAGTCAACACGTCGTTGTGCGTCCCGTGGTGTAAGCTGCTGTACGTTAAGGATCTTGTAAGGATAATATTTGAGAGCAGTTCGAAGCACCTCCCGTCCAGTGGACCACGTGTTGTTCAGCTGTGACACAGCACGCGCACTGCCTGACGATCGGGAATTGCGGGCAGCGTTCTCTGCCATAGCAATAGCGATTTCGTCAACCACCTGTGGTGCAACCGGTCGTCGGCCTCTTCCCGGAGCGACACCCAGTTCTCCAATTGATCGAACTTCTTCATCTCGCACCGAACAGCAAATGGAGAAAGAGGACCCTTCCGTAATCCATTCAGCCGCTAATATTCTCGAAGTGCAGCTGCATCATTACTTTTGTTTTGATAACAGAGCTTCACCAATAATGCGCAGCTACTTCTGTCCACTTCATCAAGTGCACTGCGACTGGTCATGTGGGTGAGCCTATCATTGACGATGACTGTTTATGGAACCTGGTGGCGATAGTTGTAACTGGACTGTGGCGCTGTGACGCACGGAAATCATTCATGCAACCCATACTATGGACATTAATACTACCAAGTTTGATACTCGTACGGTTATTTGTTTCCGTGTTATAACGTGTTAAATAGGGAAAGATTAATTATAACAACCCAGTATGTTAGATGGACGCCAATTACTTTGCTATAGTCTTCTGGCGAGTAGAGTTGCAGACATTCAACCACGAATGATGAACGTATCACAGGTAAGTAATAGACTGCTGCTGGTCTCCGAAAAATGGTGTGGGAAGACATAGAATGTCGACCGGAATCTTGCGGGGAATGCCCGCGTTCACGTTCCCATTCAGTTCAGCATCGAGCCCATCGAATCACTGTTACGTCCAAATGCCCCACAAATCTGAATACTGCACGATTCGATCAGCGTGGCAAATGGAGAACCACAATGAGACACCTTTCGTAATCTGTCAGGTCATAAGGTGGATGCATCCAGAATCATAAAAATCAGTCAGGTCAATGAGTCGTTATGCATGAAGAAATAAAACAAAATGTATACTATGAAACGACAACCTTTTTTCTCTTTTTTAACTCAGTTGAAAACAGAAAAGTCACAGTACCCAAAGCACAAGTCTTTTAACAAGCACACTTGTGAAAGAGGTGTTAGTTGATAAGGAAGCTCAGGTGGGACAAGAACGTTTAAAGCAACAAAGAAAAAGGTCAATAGAAAGTATGGCGCATTGATTTACCTTGCCCTACCACCAGAAGACTGGGTAGGGTGTAGCAGTAATTACCGAATTCTATCTATCGCTTGAGCCTTGTCCTGCAGTTACGCAGGGTCAGCCATTGTTAATTGGATTTGGCACGTTAATGGTTAAGGGGTGGCCGGATGCCCTCCTGCTGCCTCCCCATACCCGCTGGGACGGAATTAGTGCACCCCAACTGTCTGCGTCGAGTGTAATCCATGGAATAGTGCGGATGTGTTCAGATGTTTGCGAGCCGTGTAACTGAGGCGGAACATAGGGACCAGCCCGGTATTCACCTAGTGGGATGTGGAAAACCGCCTAAAAACCACATCCAGGCTGGCCGGCAAATCGGCCTTCGTCGTTAATCCGCCGGGCGGATTCGATCCGCGGCCGGCGCGCCTACCCGAGTCCAGGAAGCAGCGCGTTAGCGTGTAGCAGTAATTACCGAACAAGGATCAGAAATTTTCAGTGCAGGCTTACAGGAAACTGGCTACAGTAACGTCTGCAATTTGAGAGATGCCTGTGCTAAATTTAATGTATTTGTTGACTTATTTTAGTAGTATTTTACAGCTTCTTTCCCAAGAAAACAATAAAGTGTGGTGCTAATAAGAGAACAAAACTACCATGAATTGCAAAGAGAATCAAAACATCGTGCTAAAGAGAAAGGAAATAACGTGGAATAGGATACTAAAAGATGTCGGACTGGTTTCATATTGCAAGAAATACTCTACTACCTTACAAAAATCATTAAAAATCAAAAAGGGAACTTCGCATAATGCCTGGAATTACCAATTCATATTTTAAAAAAATTGCGTCTTCGCCGATCAGTGGGGCTGGAATCTCAATGACTAGAGTAGAAGAGTCATTGGTGATGTGTCCTCCTTCGAACTGAGCCCCGATGATGAGCGAAGGAGTTACTGGAGGCACCCCAGGCAATGGTGGGATACCAACCTGACTGCCACCCGCCATACGGTCGACGACCGGGACTGATGGTCTGGTTCGCCATTTCATTTCATAGCAGTTGTCTTCCGCTGCCCCCGTGCAGCGCAGCGGTACGTCGACGATATTCTACGGCCCGTTTGTGTTGCCAATGATGACAAGCCACCAGGGCTTACACTTTAGCACGATAATACCCGCACGCACACGACGAGAACTTCTGCTGCTTGTCTTCGTGCTTGCCAAACCCTACCTTGGCCAGCAAGGTCGCCGGACCTCCCCTCAAATGAGAACGTTTCGAGCACTATGGGCAGGGCCCTCCAACTAGCTCGGGATTTTGACGATCCAACCCGCCGCACGGTATCCCTCAGGAGGATATCCAGCAACTCTATCAGTCAGCCTTGATAAGGGCCAGAGGTGGACCAGTATGCTACTTACTTGCTCGATTTGTGAAGCTGTTTCTCTTGAAGCAATTATATAATTTTCAAGAAATTGCAAATCATTTCAAATGTTTTTTATTCCCGTCTTTGATCACAATATCAGTTCTTTAGACGATGACCGGTTTCAGTCCGTAATGACCATCCTCAGATCTTTTTTACACCATAAGTAGCCAGTTGCAATAATGACTGTGTGGACGTTGTGGCCTATTCTACACCTTATTTTATATCTATGTGACGATGCTGTTCTGATTATATGTTTTGACGATGCCATTATGGCCTTTTCACTTTAGGACATGGTGTTAAAAAAGGATGGTCATTACGGACTGAAACCGGTCATCGTCTAAAGAATTGATATTGTGATCAAAGACTGGAATAAAAAACATTTGACAGTATTGTATCACTGTTTATATACGTGACTATGTCGCAGTTGGTGCAAATCATTTGTTTGTACATGTATGGAATATCTAGCGATTTCCGTCCCGGTCGGATAACTCCTTCGGGGGGCGTCCTTTTTTCTTCTTCTTCTTCTTGTAGTATATTTGACATAAAAAATGGTTCAAATGGCTCTGAGCACTATGGGACTTAACAGCTGAGGTCATTAATCCCCTCGAACTTAGAATTACTTAAACCTAACTAACCTAAGGACATCACACACATCCATGCCCGAGGCAGAATTCGAACATGCGATCGTAGCGGTCGCGCGTTTCCAGACTGAAGCGCCTAGAACCGCTCGGCCACCACGGCCGGCATTTGACATAAAAGTATCAGCCCCAAGAGACGTAATACTACAAACCTCTAGAATTGGTCTTGATAACGGACTCAGTTTTCGGTGATGTAATGGAGCATCCAACAGCAACGTCCGGAACCAGTTTACCAAACGCTGTGGCGTGTGACTCTGCACCGAGCTCACTCCTGACACGTCCGTACTTCTTTGTCAGGTAGCATGTCAAGGAAGACCTATTACAGAAATTGTTGTGTATAAATTAACAAAGTTGCACAAGTTAATTAGCACAAAGGCTTGTTGAACTTATTCAGAATATTAGTATTACTTCAGTACTTTTCTGAAGTTCTTTTGACTCCTATTACATCTCTTGTTTCAAAACTCAAAGTACATATTGAATAGCTTATTAAAACTCTGATTTTCAGGGTGTACTGACTCCCTCTCGCAGCAGCTGTTTTAATTATTTCTGGGGCAGATGACTGCTGAAGACACACCAACGCGATCAAATTTATACAGTTAGCAACAGGTTAAGTGAAGGAAAAGTGGCTCGTTGGATAATACATACTTAAAACACATGTTTTATTAACGGGTATTTCAGTGAAACAAAAAAAATTATTTGATTTCCTGGTACATCTTAGGAGGCTTGGTGTATATGGAAGATTATTCCATGTTGTCCTCTTTTTGTAGTTGCGTTGGCGATATGTATGAGTCAGATTTTCACTGAGCTCTGAGTTTTCAGCGTCGGTAAAAATGAAGAGTTCTTTCGTCGAGGAGGCAGCAGATGGCATTGTCCACTTCCTTGAAGTAACAAACGCGTCAGGTAGTGACCTGCCGTCCGCTCGGCGTCTCAGCACTGCTGGACAACCGCCAGGGGATGAAGATGCATGCAGACATCTTGGACAAATGTGTGACGAAAGACGTAACAGATCAGCAACGAGCGACATCAGATAGACTATCATGTAAGTTCTTGTGGAGGGTTCAAGAAATTGCTACAAACAGTCGCCTTTCCTGATGGTAGAATTTTAGTTCTCCAAATGGACTACCAACGTGGTGAGGAGGTCTGTGAACCTTAGTGAGCCATAGAGTTATGCTGACGGGAGCTTTATGTAGATGTATGCTCTTAACAAGGTCAGTCATGCCAGACTCGTCGGTAGGTGAGAAAGCAGAACGCCGGCCGAAGTGGCCGTGCGGTTAAAGGCGCTGCAGTCTGGAACCGCAAGACCGCCACGGTCGCAGGTTCGAATCCTGCCTCGGGCATGGTTGTTTGTGATGTCCTTAGGTTAGTTAGGTTTAACTAGTTCTAAGTTCTAGGGGACTAATGACCTCAGCAGTTGAGTCCCATAGTGCTCAGAGCCATTTGAACCATTTTTTTGAGAAAGCAGACAAAGACCAGTCCCTTCAGACGCATCCTTCTTGTGAGTATGTGTGCAGCAACCACATGGTTCCTTAGCCTAGTCTGGCATTTCTCCCATTTACCTGTGTCAGTCTTCTGCTTCCTTAATATACGAATGTTTCCTTTCCTATCGGCCTCTCTTGACCACTCGCTTTTTCGACCCCGGCAGTAGTAGGTTGCGAGGTCTGAGGGTGTCTTTCGTCTTCACCCTATAAGGACAACAGCTTCGGGCAGAGGAGCCTTCAAGGAGGGAATCCCATCGAAATTCGTAATGACAAAGTGCAGCAGCTTAGTTATTAGTGTACACGGGGACCAGTTTATATATCGGCTGACACAAATTTGGGAGCGTAGCCATAATGAAATAAGCAGTTTCAAAACTGCGAGAAGAAGGCGACGGGAGATCACCTCGTACTTATTCCCAAGGAAAGTCTTTACCACGACTGAGAAACGTAAAGCCAAGACCCCCAGCCGCCAACAGCCCTTCATAGGCCGGAAAGTGCTAACAGTATCCGAGCTAGTCGTGAAAAATACAGCAGCATTGAACGTCCGCAGCTTATTTCAAAGTGGAGAGATTCACAATGAAATCACAAAGATAGAAATATCCAACGGTAACATCCTTGAAATAAGTGAGATGCACTGGCCTAATTCAGGAAAATGTAGCGTTAATGGTTATCAAGTATATTAGGCACACAACAATGATCCACACTATTTCTGTTGAATAGGTTTCATAAAGAAGTCACCCTCATTCTGCCAAAGGCCTTGTTAAAGAGGGCGGGGGAGTGGACAGAGGTCAGAGCACTCTCTTGCCCTTTGGGTGGGAAACTGCCCCTAAAGGAGGAAGAATATGCAATGATCAACGGCATGAGGATGGAGAAGACAATGGTAACCACTGCATTAAAGACACATAATGTGTGTCTGCATGACATGTGGCCTCTAACTGAAAAAAGTGTCATCATGATCTCTTCATTTGCAAAAGATTCCGGAATAGTCTCCCATTCGGGACTTCCAATGGGGAGACGACCATAAGAAAAAGATAGCGTAACCAGCGAGAGGCTAACGTTTAATCAGTAGAGCCGTGTAGTGTCAGAAGCTTGAACGTGATGGGGAAGCTAGGAAATCTGAAAAGGGAAATGCAAAGGCTCAATCTAGATGTAGTAGGTTGTCAGTGAAGTGAAATGGAAATAAGACAAGGATTCCTGGTAAGTTTAGGGTAATATCAACAGCAGCAGAAGATGGTACAACTGGAGTGGGATTCGTTATGAGTAGGAAGGTAGGGCAGAGAGTGAGTTACTAAGAACAGTTCAATGATAAGGTTGTTCTCATCAGAATCGACAACAAACCGACAATGGAAAACACGTCGCAAGGTGAAGATGACGAGACAGAGAACGTATATGAGATATTGAACAGGTAATTCAGTATGTAAAGGGAGACGAAAATCTAATAGTCATGGAGGACTGGAATGCGGTTGTATGGGCAGGAATAGGAGAAAGGGGTACGGGGGAATATGGGCTTAGGACAAGGAATGAGAGATGAGAAAGACTAATTGAGTTCTGAAATAAATTTCAGCTAGTAGTTAAGATCAAGAATCACAAGAGGAGGAAATATACTTGGAAAATGCCGGGAGATACGGGAATACACCAGTTAGATTACCCATGGTCAGGTAGAGAATGCAAATCTTATACTGGGTCGTAAGGCGTACCCAGGAGCAGATATATATAGACTCAGATCACAATTTAGTTGTAATGAAGAGTAGGCTCAAGTGTAATAGACTACTCAGAAGAATCAATACGCATAGTAGTGGGAGACGGAAGTACTAAGGAATGAAGAGATACTCCTGATGTTCTCTGAGACTACAGATACTGCTATAAAGAATAGCTCAGTACGCAGTTCGGTTGAAGAGGAATGGACATATCTAAAAAGGGCAATAATAGAAGATGGGAAGAAAAACATAGATACAAAGAAGGTAACCGCGAGAAACCGTAGATAACAGAAGAAATACTTCAGTTGGTCGACGAAAGAAGAAAATACAAAAATGTTCAGGGAATACAAAAGTACCAGTCGCTGAGGAATGAAAAAAAGAGGAAGCGCAGGGGAGCTAAGACGAAGTGGCTGCATGAAAAACGCGAAGAAATCGAAAAAGAAATGATTGTCGAAAGGACTGACCCCCAGAATATAGAAAAGTCAAAATATCCTTCGGTGAAATTAAATGCAAAATGGTAATATTAAGAGTGCAATGGAAATTCCACTGATAAATGCAGATGAGAGAGCGTATATGTGAAAAGGGTACATTGAAGGTTCAAAATGGCTCTGAGCACTATGGGACTCAACTGCTGTGGTCATAAGTCCCCTAGAACTTAGAACTACTTAAACCTAACTAACCTAAGGACAGCACACAACACCCAGCCATCACGAGGCAGAGAAAATCCCTGACCCCGCCGGGAATCGAACCCGGGAACCCGGGCGTGGGAAGCGAGAACGCTACCGCACGACCACGAGATGCGGGCTTACATTGAAGGCCTCTATGAGGGGAAAGATTGGACTGATGGGATAGAAGAAGAGACAGGAGTCGGTAGAGAAGACATACGGTACCCAGTATTGGAATCAGAATTTAAAAAAGTTTTGGAGGACTTAAAGAATAGATAACATTCCATCAGAATTTCTAAAATCATTGCGGGAAGAAGCAACGAAATGACTATTGACGTTGGTGTGTAGAATGTGTGAGTCTGGCGATACACCATCTGACTCGGAAAAATACCATCCACACTATTCCGAAGATTGCAAGACGTGACAAGTGCGAGAATTATGCCACAACCAGCTTAACAGCTCTTGCATGCAAGTTATTGACATGAATAACATACACAAGAATGGAAAAGGAAATTGAGAATGTATTAGATGATCAGTTTGGCTTTAGGAAAGGAAATGGCACCAGGAGGTAGTAATGAAGTTGCGGTTGATAACACTAGTTAACAAATTTAAACTTTTTTCTGCATCTGGTTTGTAAATGGGTGGATTTACCTGTTTTTTGGATGCTGAATACACTGGTAAAATCAGTTTTTCTCTATGACGTCACATGTCCTAGATACACAGCAGAATAAAAAATGGTAATAGCGAAAATTGACACAATTAAGTCAAACAAAAATACACATTCAAAACGTTTGAAATCAATACTGTTTTGTATGTATATATAGGCATGATGCCAATAAAAGGTCCAAATTAGTTCAAAAGATATTTTCACCTTTAATCGTCATTGGTTTCTTGAAATGTGCGACGACGGAGCTCTTCTTTTGTTTGCCGTTACATCACTCTCCCTAACAAGACCCCCAGCAGTATTGACCCATCATCGAAGAGTTCCAATAGCCTTGGTAACAGTGTTCCATGGTAAGTGTAGTGGACTGACAAGGCAGCCAGTCCACAGAGACGGGTAGCCGAAAGGGCACACATACACACACGCCGACTGGCGCGAAGTCTGGAACAGGATACGCGATGAATGTGATAAAGAAAAGAACGTAGCTACTAGAACACTTAACTTTTATCTCGTCCTTTGGTATACAGCAATCTTGATGAGACAAGTGAGACTATCTTGAGATACATGCAATGGTACAAATGGCGCCTTGCTAGGTCGTAGCCATTAACTTAGCTGAAGGCCATTCTAACTGTCTCTCGGCAAATGAGAGAAAGGCTTCGTACGTGTAGTCGCTAGCAATGTCGTCCGTACAACTGGGGCGAGTGCTCGTACGTCTCTCGAGACCTGCCGTGTGGTGGCGCTCTATCTGCGATCACACAGTGGCGACACGCGGGTCCGACATATGCTAATGGACCGCGGCCGATTTAAACTACCACCTAGCAAGTGTGGTGTCTGGCGGTGACACCACATTCCTCCCTCGCAAATCGGCGAACGGTCGTGTGATAAGGCTTCCGCCCGCCGTGGGGAGGACCCCATGTTGACGTATGCGATGAGGTGGGTAGCCTAACAACAGGCGAGGCTGTGCCACCCGCACCCGGCCATTCGGTCCGAGGGGAGCTAGGAAACGCCTGAAAACCTAGTCCAGGGTGCACGTATCCATGCGGCGTATGCGCCCGTAATGAGACAGAAGGGGCCGAAGGGTCGACCTCCATCGCGTTGGGGTATCCGACGCGCGATGACGCCATCTGGTCCGGAGCGGGCAAGAGTTCCATGGCGGAGGACAGCTGGGCACGGGAAGCGATCGGCGGCGCGTGACCCAGGGAGGCGCTTGGCGGCTGCAGCGAAGCGTCCACTGCGGGTGGCGCCGGCGGCGGCTGCGGCGGCGGCGGCTGCGGCGCAACGCCATGGGGCAAAATGGAAGGCATCGTCGGGAACACCTGGGGATGAGGCGAGCCAGTAGATGGGTCCCCAGGGCGCTGACCGGACGGCACCGTCGCTGAAAGCAGACGGGGAGCGGCAGAACCCGTGCGACGACAGAGGCGCAGCTGAGTGAGATGCCGACGCACGTCACCAGAGGCCCCCAAAACCAAATACATCGCGCGGCCGAGGCAGCGAAGAATGCGCCCTGCGAGCCAACGCCGTGAACCTCGATAGTTGCGATAAAATACAACGTCGCCTGGAGCAAAAGCAGGAGTCTGCCGCTGTACAGGAACCTGATGCGGCGGATGCAGCAAAGACATCATGGTTCGATGAGGACGACCGTGGAGCAACTCAGCTGGCGAGCGACCATCGCGGGGCTGAGAGCGATACGAAGACAAAAAGAGCGATAACGCGTCCTCCCGAGAATGCGACTCTTTCAATTTCAACATCTGTGACTTGAAAGTCCGGACCAATCGTTCAGCAGCACCGTTTGACTGAGGCGAAAACGGCGCGGATGTCAGATGTTGAATACCATTGGCCTTGCAGAATGACTGAAATTCGGCGGACATGAATTGTGGGCCATTGTCGGAAACAATAGTCTGTGGAAGACCTTCAATGCAAAAAATAGCAGACAACGCTTGGATTGTGGCAGAAGACATCGTGGAAGACATCCGGACAACAAATGGAAAATTACTGAAGGAATCTACAACAACCAACCATCGCGCATTCCAGAATGGACCAGCAAAATCGATATGTAAGCGTTGCCAAGGAGAAGTGGCTTTTGGCCATGCAAAGAATTTCCGCGGTGGGGCGGAGTTGTTGTTCGGCACACGCCATGCAAGAAGAGCACATATTCGTAATCGCAGCATCGATTCCGAACCAAGTACAGTGCTGACGAGCAAGTTGTTTCTTTCGCACCATACCCCAATGTCTGTGGTGAAGAAGCCGTAAGACAGAGGACTGTAACGAACGTGGGACCACGACTCTGGACTGATCATTATCAGAACGCAACAACAAAACACCACGTCGTACAAAAAGTCTCTCCTTGTGAGCAAAAAATCGGCGAACCAGCGGATCCTCGATCCGTGACTTCGACAAGGGCCATTGCGTAGCAACAAAACGCAAAACAGTAGCAAGGACAGGGTCAGCAGCTGTGGCTGTAGCTACACGACGAAAATCAATCGGAAACGATTCGACCATGTCATCGGTTTCCGAGTCAATGAACATGCAAGCAAGTTCAGAAGAATCGAATGCCCTATCCTCAGCAACAGGCAAACAGGACAACGCATCAGCGTTTCCGTGCTGAGCAGCGGACCGATATAAGATATCGTAGCGATTGGCGACCTCATAACGCAATGCGTGGGGAACATTGCGCGCTCTGAAAAATTTTGGTTGCGCGTTCACGTTCAGTTCCAAATGTGCTTCATAGTTCTTAGCGCAACCAAGGCCCTGTGAAAAATTGTCTGCAAAATCTTCACATAGACGCGAAACACTGTCTGAAGGCACAGTCTCGTTCACTGACAGGACCTAATTTACTATAGACATGTTAAACAACTGAAATAAATCTAAACCAAACAAGTTCACTGCAGTAGAAGAACGAAGAACGTAAAATGACACAAGTTTTGTTTGTCCCTTGTATGTGGCAAGAAGGCTGCACTGTCCTAACACAGGGATAGCTTGTCCGGAATAACTATTTAACTGAACACGTGCAGCATGCAAAGGTGGTGCGCCCAGTTGTTTGTACGTGGCGTGATTGAGCAATGAAACTGCAGCTCCGGTATCGAGCTGGAATGGTATCACTTGTCCGGCAAAGTCCAAATCTACAAAAAGTTTATTGTCCTGCTGACGACAAGAGCGACTGTTTTGTGCAACTGGAACAGACACTGGTACAGAGTCACGTGCGACATGACGGGACTTCCGTCGACGTCGACGCACACTTTTTGTGGGACGAACACAGTCACTGTTAGCGAGAGGAACACTGGACCGGGTGGAAGTAACCACATGAATGTCCATGGGCGAAGGTTCACGAGCCCGATTGTCCTTGGTTCGATTCCGGCGCGAAGCAAAGGGCCTGGAATGGTTGTGAGTGTCTGATCTGAGCTTTTTCTGGCAAACACTTTGAACATGCCCTTTCTTATTACAGAAAAAGCAAATAGCTTGGCGTGACGGGCAATTCTCACGCGAATGTCTAGTTGCACACCGCGGGCATGAGTTCACTGCATTTGCTTGCTTGCACGGGACACGTGGCTGCGCGGACGTGCGCGAGGGCAGGTTAGCGTTCCGTGCAGTGGGCCCGGCGGGCCGGTTAATGTGACACACGGCTGGCGAAGTTGCAAATGAGTCCTGAGCAAAGTCAAGTGTGTCTTGCCTATCTAAAATGTCTATCACTTGTTGAAGGGAGGGATTGACTAGTTTCAAAATCTGTTCCCGTATGCGAACATCAGAAACGTTCTGTGCTATTGCATCACGCACCATAGTATCTGAATAAGGGAGGCCACAGTCACATTCAAACGCACAATCCCTAGTAAGTCCTTGCAATGTTGCAACCCACTCCCTATTAGTCTGACCGGCCGTACGTTTTGTACGAAAGAACGCATACCTTTTTGCAACGACATTTACTGTTTCCTTGAAATAGGCATCTAAAGCAGACAAAATTTCTTCGTATGATAGAGTTGCTACGTCGCGTCGGGGAAACAATTTCACTATCACACGGTAGGTGGACACACCTACACACGAAAGCAAAAACGGCTGCCGCTCATTACCTTGAATTCTGTAGGCGGCGAGATGAAATCCAAATTGTCGCGACCACTCCGGCCATATCTCGTTGGCCGCCTCGTAGGGCCTAAATTGAGGTGCAACAGCATGGTGTGGCTGCGGTAGCGATGAAGCGGCGGCGGCCGCATCGTTTTGCAGCGCACGTTGACCCTGGACGAGCTGTCCAAGGGCATCCAATAACGCCTGCGTCTGCTGATTCTGCAAGCGATAAAATTCGGACAGTACATCTGGAGAATGTGGCGAAGCCATGACACAAGCCAATTAGTGCAATACGAACGCTAAAGTCCCCTTTGAGACTCGTCGCCAATGTAGTGGACTGACAAGGCAGCCAGTCCACAGAGACGGGTAGCCGAAAGGGCACACGTACACACACGCCGACTGGCGCGAAGTCTGGAACAGGATACGTGATGAATGTGATAAAGAAAAGAACGTAGCTACTAGAGCACTTAACTTTTATCTCGTCCTTTGGTATACAGCAATCTTGATGAGACAAGTGAGACTATCTTGAGATACATGCAATGGTACAAATGGCGCCTTGCTAGGTCATAGCCATTAACTTAGCTGAAGGCTATTCTAACTGTCTCTCGGCTAATGAGAGAAAGGCTTCGTACGTGTAGTCGCTAGCAATGTCGTCCGTACAACTGGGGCGAGTGCTCGTACGTCTCTCGACACCTGCCGTGTGGTGGCGCTCTATCTGCGATCACACAGTGGCGACACGCGGGTCCGACATATACTAATGGACCGCGGCCGATTTAAACTACCACCTAGCAAGTGTGGTGTCTGGCGGTGACACCACAGTAAGAACGTCTTGGTGAAAGCGTTCACCATGCTCATCGCTTACGGCTTCCAAATTTTCCGTAAAGAAATCAAGGTGAGAATGTAAAAAGTGAATTTTAAGAGGCATTTTATACTCCATGTTCTTATAGTTGTCCGACAGATCATTCACACTGTTAACATAGTTTTTGTCTTTTCTGTTACCCAAAAAGCCCTTCACAATTGCTTTAAAACAAGACGAAGCAGATAATTGGATATCTGTGAGTTTGGTATCAAAGGTTGGATCTTACATCAATTTTCTTATTTGTGGTCCAACAAATTTACCTTCTTTCAGCTTTGCCTCACTTAATTTGGGAAACTTTTCTTTTAAGTGACTGAAGGCCACACCTTCTTTATCCATGTCTTTTACAAGGCCGAAATTCATGTGAAGGGGAGGCAAAATGATTTTATCGGGATCAACCAATGGGGTATTGTTCACATTTACATTTCCAGGAACATATGATTTCCTTATAGGGCATTCCTTGACTGTATAGTGGTTCTTGGTGTCACGGCTGTCTCAAAGGCACAAAAAATATCAGTATTACGTCAATCCAGCCTGTAAACCTGTAAGGAGTTCAACAACTTTTATATCACAGCAGATCTGCCATTCATGATCCTTATATTTGATTGCCTCTAGAAGTAAAGCCATGGTTTCATAAGTTTCGTTAATGTCTACTGCTTAAGCCAAAGGTACCGATGGAAGTGCTTTCAAGCCGGTTTTATTGGATTCAATAAATAGTCGCCACTCCTATGGATTATGTCGTACACCTAGCTGCTTCATCAGACCACCGTCATCTCTACATACTCACATTGAATTCTGCCTATCAAAATAGTGAGCGAAGGAAGCACCTCTTGATCTGAAACAGGAAATTCTTGTCCCTGGAGCTAGAAGGTTCCGTTGTTGCAGTCTCGACCCCAATTAATCAGCTTGTTGTTTCGAAAGTTGTAGATCGCGAACCAAATCGTTCAGTTCCTTTTGATTAAAGAGTGAGGCGAAGTGTCATGATATTGAGGGCAGTAGTCTTCTAAATATTCTATACTCTCTGATTCACTTTTCATGGTGTCTGGTTCCGTGGCTTTCGAGTTACAGGCAGGAATAGGCAACCACTCATCATGGGGCACAGGCAAATGCACTGAGGATACATTTGGATACTTTATTTTATGTCTAGTTTTGCTTTAATGTCCGGAATATTTGTAACACAGAAGTAACAGTCTGAATAATGGTCTTTAGGCTCACACCACACCATCGGAACAGCGAGTGGCATGGCTCAGCGTTTCCCTTTCAAGCACTCGGTTAAGATTGTAGTACAGGTTATGCAGGCAATATGAGGTGCAAAATTTTTATCTTGATCGCCAACAAGACAATCAAAATACAATCTGTATGCCTTCTTAACCAAATCAGTGATTGGTTTTCTTTGGGCTTTTGGAGTGAATTTCCCACACACATAACAAAAGTTGCCAGGGTGGTTTCGACAGCAACGAGATTTACTGGTTGCCATTTTTCTTACTGTAAGTTTCAAACACAAAAAGTTTGCGCTATCTTTCACAGGAAACGCTCACTGAGGATCTCTTTCACACCACTGGATTATCACACCAACAATTTACTGACGATCTGTAGATCTTCTAGCTCTCCTCTGCAAATCAAAAACAAACAATTAAACATCAAAACAGAAGAACAGCAAAAAGCGAAATACTGAATACGAGAAATAAAAAAAACTTTAGAAACTCAAAAATGTTACGTGCTAGAACATTTTGAAAGATATACTCGTATTCTACACACTAAAATACCTACTAGTTGATGTATCACATCCCAGATACAAAATGGCTGTTGACTAGTGTAATGGAAGCAATACTAAGGAAAAATCAAGACACGTTCATAGGATTTGGCAACCTAGAAAAGGCTTTCGGCAATGCAAAATGGTGCAAGATGCACCGCCATTGCGGTTTATCGTGGCGCTACTTCCTGCCGCGCCCAGTTCTTATCAGTAACAACATCCGCTACTGAGGCAGCTGCAGGCTCATTCGACTCGAGGCAGCCGCACGATACACACAGCCATGCCGTACAGGAGGAGAATGTATAGAAGAAGGAGTAGAATGCCAGTATACAAGAGTGTTGATACGTTTTCAATTACTCCAAATGAAACTGGACAGCAAGAATTACTGCAAGGACCCATCACTTTTGTTAGTTGCAAGATTCAATTCTCTTGTACTACAACAGAAGTAGTTAGTGGGAATTCATGGTTAACAATTGCTATTTTAAGAGGTACTGATAAACCTCTTGAAGGATTGGAGTCTTACAATGAAAGAGATATTATTAGTTATCGCACTTTTGCAGTTGGAAGTACTCGGATTAAAAAGGGTGTAAGATAGGAATGTAGACTTTCGCCCCTAATGCTCAATCTATACATCTAAGAAGGAATGAAGGAAGTAAAAGAAAGTTTCAAGAGTGGAATTAAAATTCAAGGTGAAAACATACCAACGATAACATTCGCTGATGACACAGCTATCCCCAGTAAAAGTAAAGAATGGAATGAACATTCTAATGAGTACGGAATATGGATTGAGAGTAAATCGAATAAAGACGGAAGTAATGATAAGTAGCAGAAATAAGAGCAGCGAGGAACTTAACGTCACTATTGATGGTAACGAAGTACAATGAAGTGCCAAAGAAACTCATATAGGCATGTGCATTCAAATGTAGACGTATGTAAACAGGCAGAATACAGCGCTGCGGTCGGCAACGCTTGTATAAGACAATAAATGCCTGGCACAGTTGTTAGTCAGGTTACTGCTGCTACAATGGCAGGTTATCAAGATGTAAGTGAGTTTGAACGTGGTGTTATAGTCGGCGCACAAGCGATGGGGCACAGCATCTCCGAGGTAGCGATGAAGTGGAGATTTTCCGAACGACCATTTCACGAGTGTACCGTGAATGTCAGTACACTAAATCTCCGACATCGCTGTGGCTGGAAAAAGATCTTACAAGAACGAGACCAACGACGACTGAAGAGAATCCTTCAGCTTGACAGAAGTGCAACCCTTCTTCAAATTGCTGCAGATTTCAATGCTGGGCCATCAACAAGTGTCAGCGTGCGAACCATTCAACGAAACATCATTGATATGGGCGTTCGGAGCCGAAGACCCACTCGTGTACCCTTGATGTCTGCATGACACAAGCTTTACGCCTCGCCTGGGCCCGTCAACACCGACATTGGACTGTTGATGATTGGAAACATGTTGCCGGGTCGGACGAGTCTCGTTTCAAATTGTATCGAGCGGGTGGACGTGTTCGGGTACGGAGACAACCTCATGAGTCCATGGACCTTTCATATCAGAAAGGGATTTTTCAAGCTGGTGGAGGCTCTGTAATGATGTGGGGAGTGTGCAGTCGGAGTGATATGGAACCCGTGATACGTGTAGATACGTCTCTGACAGGAGACACGCACGTAAGCATCCTGTCTGATCACCTGCATCCATTCATGTCCATTGTGCACTCCGGCGGACTTGGACAATTCCAGCAGGACAATGCGACACCCCACATGTCAAGAATTGCTACAGAGTGGCTCCAGGAACACTCTTTTGGGTTTAAACTATTCTGCTGACCACCGAACTCCCCAGACATGATCATTATTGAGCATATCTGTGATGGCTTGCAACGTGCTGTTCGTAGTCTTACGGATTTGTGGACAGCCCTGCAGGATTCATGGTGTCATTTCCCTCCATCATTACTTCAGACATTAGTCGAGTCCATGCCACGTCGTATTGCGTCACTTCGGCGTGCTCGCGAGGGCCCTACACGATATTAGGCAGGTGTACCAGTTTCTTTGACTGTTCAGTGTGGATGAAGTTAAGAAAGTCTGCAACCTATGCAGCAACCTAACGAAAAACGAATGGAGCAAGGATGACTTCAAAAGCAGACTATCATTGGCAGAAATGGCATTCCTGGCCAAGAGAAGTCTACTAGTATCAGACATAGACCTTAATTTGAAGAAGAAATTTCTGACAGTTATGTTTGGAGCACAGCGTTGTATGGTAATTACTCGTGGACTCTGGGAAAACAGAACAGAAGGGAATTGAGGCACCTGAGATGTGGTGCTACAGACGAATGTTGAAAATTAGGTGGAGTGATCAGGTAAGGAATGAGGAGGTTACACGCAAAATCGGAAAGGAATACATGGAAATCACTGGCAAGAAGAAGGGGCAGGATGATCCTAACATCCGTTAAGACACGAGGGAACGACTTTCTTACTTTCATGTTACTAGAGGTAGCTGTAGAGGGTTAAAACTGTAGAGGAAGACAGTGATTGGAATACATCAAGAATATAATTGAGGACGCAAGTTGCAAGTGTTACTCTGAAATGAAGAGGTTGGCACAGGACAGGAATGCGTGGCGGGGCCCATCAAACCAACATTGAGACTGAACACCAAAAAAAATATTAAAAGAATAAAAAAAGTTTTACAAAATGGTTTCATACTACACCCAGCGCTGAAGTAACTTGTACTTGTGCCCGATGGTGTCACTTTCTTATTATTCAGTGCAAAACCTACACTTCTGAATGTTTGTCACCAAAGTCTACATAGACCTGTCTTTCAACAAACCAACTGAGATCGCAACAGTACATGCCGATTTCAATGCCAAGAAATGCCACGGTCGGTGTGTTGATACAGTGGGTAATTTTGGTTTTGGGATGGCAATGATAGAGTGATTGGCTGGTCCAGCTATACCAGGTGGTCGTCTCTACACATGGGTCTCAAGCATCGAGAAATTGACTGCATCCTCATCAGTAAACTATTCAGAAATTCAATAAGAAGTGTGAAGACATATGTAGAGTGGAAATCAATAACGGGCTAAGTGCCAAAAAAATGAGTCCGAGTTATTAAGTTTTTGTTGCTTTGACAAGAACATATTACTGAAAAAACTTCAACAATTTTTTTTGTTTATTTCCCACAGTAAGAGTCACACAACTGTTGCAGAAACTTTTAAGTTCTCTTCCTTTTATCAATGAACGTAAATAATGTATTCTGAAACACGCAGAACGTGATAAATGTCATCCAGGCAAAAACAAGGTAAGTGCCAGTGAAAGAAATCTCAAGCACTTATCAATTTTTTAATAATAATCTATTACTGATAAAATTTACAGATATACTATCCTGTGAGTAAATTATTTTTAATCCTTCTTTTAATTTTGCAGAGCACAAAGCAGTTTTAATTGAGTAACTGTTTGAAAAATGTTCTATTAGCTGCTTTCAGATACGGCTGCATTTATTGCAGATACGTTTTCTTTTGAGCTGACAGGTTGATTTTACATTGTTGAGATATCAAGACAAAGTTTTTTATCATGTCAGTGGTAATCCCTTCCTTGAAAATCTTGCATGTACTTCAGTCTTCAATTTTGTTATACTTTGTTCTCGTCTTGACGACACGAGGTGTAATTTCCTTCTCATGAATAAACTACATTTAGAATTATTTATTTTGTTTATGTTTATACGTGTATTGGCTGCTTTTTTAAAATAATAAAGTCCTCAGACTGGAGCATAGTATGCACAGATGGATTGCAAGGTGTCGCATTATCCACAAGTGTAACAAGATCGGTAGGTAATTGACACTCTGGCATTCTTCCAGCCTCTTACGTTTCCCAATCCAGGAAAAATCTCTATCACACGCTGCAAATAATTATAAAGCTTTATGGCACTTAGCCACTTTAGCCTCTCCAGTGGGCCGGCACATACCGCTCATGCTATCTTTCAGGAGTTTTATGCTCTACTATAAATGACCGTAGCGCTTAGGCCGCTTCCCATATAGTTGGCAACGGCTCTTAGCTTGGTTTTTCGGATCTAACTAAATAAAATGGCGCTTAGCCGACAATGATTTCCACTTTACGTATCCTGTCGCCGATGTTAACCCTGATCACAACCTTTTGCTAGTCATAGTGACTGCGTTGTTGTTGTGGTCTTCAGTATAAAGACTGGTTTGATGCAGCTCTCCATGCTACTATATCCTGTGCAAGGCTCTTCACCTCGGAGTAAGTACTGCAACCTATATCCTTCTGAATCTCATCAATGTATTCATCTCTTGGTCTCCCTCTACGATTTTTACCTCCCTCTCCCGCTTCCCTCCAGGACTAAAATGGTGATTCCATGATACGCCAGAAAGTATCCTACCAACCGATCCCTCCTCGTAGTCACGTTGTGCCAAAAACTTTCTCTTCTCCCCAATTCTAGTCGGTACCTCCTCATTAGTTACAATTATGAAAATGAAAACACCCTGTCAATGAAGCAAAATGGCTCTGAGCACTATGGGACATAACTTCTGAGGCCATCAGTCCTCTAGAACTTAGAACTACTTAAACCTAACTAACCTAAGGACATCACACACACCCATGCCCGAGGAAGGATTCGAACCTGCGACCGTAGTGGTCCCGCGGTTCCAGACTGTAGCGCCTAGAACTGCTCGGCCACACCGGCCGGCGCAATGAAGCAATTGAATTCGGATCCACAAACGCCAAGTACTGGGGAACGAGTTTCAAAGGGCTTTGTGTAGAAGCCTAGATAATATCTTGTCAAACAAAGATATAATTAATGTGAAGGTACCTGGCTCCAAGAAAAATCTATAGTGAATGAAGTGAACTGATAAAAACTAAAGGAGAGTAAGAAACGCAAGCCTTGGTTAACAGGTGAATTCTACAACTGATCTATCTCAGAAGATCCTTCAAAAACAAGATCCGTTAATGTACAGAGGATTGAAGAAGTTAATACAGAAGGAAATACACAACGCAAAAGATCAACATCTTTCAGAAACATGTAACGAAATAGAAGAACTGAACTCAAAGTCGAGGTGCTCTAAGGAGCGACCTACTAAAGTTTTATTTTTTATGTAAATAAATGTACAAAATTTGATTTTTGGCAAGTCAATTCAACCAACAGCTCTCATCCTTTCATCCTAATGCTCAGTACCGCCACACAACGATAAACGGGACTGCTCTCAAAAAATTCGTTGCAGAACTGAATAGGCCAGAAGTTTTTTTTTTTTTTCTAGATAATGAAGGAAGATCTGACAAGTCATGACATAAAGATTATACTTCGCGCTCGACTATTTCAGTACTCCGTGTTCAGCACACTCCTCTATGGAGTTGAGTCATGGATACTTACCGCAGTATTAAGTAAGATTCGGGAGGCATGTGAAAAATTAGCTTATCGAAAAATATTAAGGATATCATGGCCAGATGAAGTCAAAAATTTGGCAGTGTTGCTGGATGTGAACAAATATCTAGAAATTTTCAATTGCATCAAGAGAAGAAAACTTGGCCATATAAGGCACAACTACAAATATCACCTGTTGCAAGTAATACTTCAAAGAAAGAATGGTAGACGTGGTCGAAGACGTAGAAGATTATCCTGGTTAGAGAGCTCAAGTCAGTGGTCTCTACTGAGCGCAGAATCGCTATTCAGAAAAGCAATGACCAACAACAAATCCCGTTACTGATCGCCAGTGTTCTTGGAGGACGAAGCACTCAAAAAAGAATAAGAAGTATTTTTAATTCTTCCATCACCAGAAAGTTTATGCTAAGCGACTTCAAACCAGTAATGGTAAAATAAAAACTGAACCATCACGAAAGGCGACTGGTAGCGAGATTTCTGAAAATCATTATTTATTGCAGCCGTAGTATTGCAGCTCCAAAATGGACAAAAATTTTAATTTTTTGTGTGTGCAGCCCTTTTCAATTGTTTGGTCTGTTCACGTCTTCAACAACATCGTTAATTAGTTCTATGCCACAGGTCATACGTAATATGTTTTCTGCCAATGATGGATACTTTTGCTGTCTGTATGAACTTTTTTCCTTCCACATTAAAGGTGATTCTCTTCTGCCCCAAGTAGGTAGGTTTCACTTGTTCCTATGCAGAAAACCACAGGCAGAATCCATTAGTTCCCAGGCACCATATAAGCACAACGAACAAGAAATTTGTCGTCATCAGGAGACATGGCTCTAATGCTACGTAACACCTACTTTAACATTGGTGTCAATTCCACAAAGACAATAGTCCGCAGGATTTTTCAGGTGTGTCATACCAAGCTGAAGCCACTCATTGATGATTGCTTCACGTTGAGTTACCAGATTTAGGATATGTTTATCGTTACGTTTCACCAGCTGTATCAAATAGTCCCAGACATTTTCTGTAAGATTGGGTGATTTAATGGGCCAATGGAGGTAAAATTGGATGCCTTAGTGTTCGTCGAACCAGGGACCTATGAGTACAACTATGTGAACACGACTGTGTCATCTTGGACGAATAGTGTACGTACTCTACAATTTGATCAATTGATCGCAGATGAAGGAATTGCAACGGAGAGAAAAATAGAAAAGTGATAAAACTAGAAAACAGTTTTCTTTCATTTACTAATCCATTTTTTCGCGTTTCGGCGTTAGCCAGTCAGAACCCTGGTTCAGATAAAAATCGACGGATTACATAGTTACACTGTTGACCTGCAATGAACATGAACAGACTGAGGGGTGTCCACAGCATACTTATATGTTGGAGAAAAAGGAACACTCGGTCGCCGAGAATGTCGAAACAGACATCCTAGTTCGGGTTCACGGTAACCTGAATAAGAGGGACTCCCGTCATGGTACGAAAAATAGCCTCGAACCATCACAGACCCACGTCTAGCCTGAACTATGCCGTCCACGCATTGTGGCTTAGACGCTTCATTGGGACGACAGTGCACTCGCCGCTTTGTATCATTTGAAAAGAGACAAAACCGTAACTCTTCAGACCACACTACGCACTTCCAGTCACAGTCCAGCTTCTGTGTTTTTGAACGGCTGAAGATGAGCATCTTTGAGTGCAGCTGTGAACAACGACCTTTCGTGGGATGCCTGACTCAAAATATCCGTTGGATTTAGTTCCCTTCGCAATGCTGGCGCGGAAGCTGGATGAGATGAATCTGCAGTCGCTGACAATAGCAATACCTTCCGAGCTCGAAACCGAGTGACATGGCGTGACACCCGTATCGGGCGCCTTATCGGTTAGCATCTTACTGTTGATCTTACCCATATTACATGCTACGATTCTTATAGCATTCGTTGTAGACATGCTGGACAGTTTGCGTATAAACATCAATAAATTAGGGAACTTCATTCGCGGGGTGGTCATAAGCTAGTGCAATCGCAATGGTTTCTTTCTGTCATTCTTTCGTGTTTTCGCCTCGACCTGTCTTACTGCCTGACACATAGACTCCACTCCACTGTCACGACTTACGTTAGCACTGGAAGGCACCAACTTCTCACTATCTACAGCGTTCGGAGTCGCTCGGAGTGCTCTTTTAAGTGGCTGTATGTCCACAGAGCTTACATCACCGAAGTTGAGCGCTGTGGGGATTGGCTAGCTCTTGGACAACTGACCGTTCGGGTCTGCCGAGTGCTACTGACAATTGTGGGGTCAATTGGGGAGCTGCTTGTAGGCTGACAGCGCCCGAACGAGGAGTGTGGTGACTACGCGCCCCTCCAAATCCGCACGCCTATCGACTGAGAATGACACGGCGGTCAGTCGGCACCACTGGGCCTTCCTAGGATTATTCAGACGGAGTTTAGTATATACAGTGTTTAAAATAACTGCGGGTATAAATTTGAACGGAGATGAAAGAAGCACTTTTGCTATGTGATACGAATACTGTAGGTGTACCGTCTCCCCCCTAGGGGTCACTGATGCATTTGAAGCTGGTTTTCCCTAGGCCAAAGCTCACAGGTATTGTGTCTGCTTCGTAGGCAACACGTTGACGTTGGAATCTGATTTCCAACATAGTTTCATCTTACATTTTACTGCTAGAGGTTTCAGTGTCATTGAATAAACAGTAACACTATTATTTATGATGTGACGTAGTGTTCACCCGAAAGTTTCTACTGATCTTGCTGATTACGCTTTAAACTAGTCAGTTGATATGCATCTTACAGCGAACTGAGGACATAACCAGCACCAGCACTCGGTCTACAGCCAATGAACTACACTACTGACCATTAAAATTGCTACACCAAGAAGAAATGTGGATGATAAACGGGTATTCATTGGACAAATATATTATACTAGAACTGACATGTGATTACATTTTCATGCAATTTGGGTGCATAGGACCTGAGAAATCAGTACCCAGAACAACCACCTCTGACCGTAATAACGACCTTGATACGCCTGGGCATTGAGTCAAACAGAGCTTGGATGGCGTGTACAGGTACAGCTGCCCATGCAGCTTCAACACGCCACCACAGTTCATCAAGAGTAGTGGCTAGCGTATTGTGACGAGCCAGTTGCTCGGTCACCATTGACAAGACGTTTTCAGTTGGTGAGAGATCTGGAGAATGTGCTCGCCAGGGCAGCAGTCGAACATTTTCTGTATCCGGAAAGGCCCGTACAGGACCTGCAACACGCGGTCGTGCATTATCCTGCTGAAATATAGGGTTTCGCAGGGATCGAATGAAGGGTAGAGCCACGGGTCGAAACACAACTGAAATGTAACGTCCACTGTTCGAAGTGCCGTCAATGCGAACAAGAGGTAACCGAGACGTGTAACCAATGGCACCCCATACCATCACGCCGGGTGATACGCCAGTATGGCGATGACGATTACACGCTTCCAATGTGCGTTCACCGCGATGTCGCCAAACACGGATGTAACTATCATGATGCTGTAAACAGAACCTGGATTCATCCGAAAAAATTACGTTTTGCCATTCGTGCACCCAGGTTCGTCGTTGAGTACACCATCGCAGGCGCTCCTGTCTGTGATACAGCGTCAAGGGTAACCGCAGGCATGGTCTCCGAGCTGATAGTCCAAGCTGCTGCAAACGTCGTCGAACTGTTCGTGCAGGTGGTTGTTGTCTTGCAAACGTCCCCATCTGTTGACTCAGGGATCGAGACGTGGCTGCACGATCCGTTACAGCCATGCGGGTAAGATGCCTGTCATCTCGACTGCTAGTGATACGAGGCCGTTGGGATCCAGCACGGCGTTCCATATTACCCTCCTGAACCCACCGATTCCATATTCTGCTAACAGTCATTGGATCTCGACCAACGCGAGCAGCAATGTCGCGATACGATAAACCACAATCGCGATAGGCTACAATCCGACCTTTATCAAATTCGGAAACGTTATGGTACGCATTTCTCGTCACTACCCGAGGCATCACAACAACGTTTCACCAGGCAACGCCGGTCAATTGCTGTTTGTGTATGAGAAATCGGTTGGAAACTTTCCCCATGTCGGCACGTTGTAGGTGTCGCCACCGGCGCCAACCTTGTGTGAATGCTCTGAAAAGCTAATCATTTGTATATCACAAGCATCTTCTTCCTGTGGGTTAAATTTCACGTCTGTAGCACGTCATCTTCGTGATGTAGCAATTTTAATGTCCAGTAGTGTAAATATTTCCAACGGCCATTTGTGAATCGTCGTGCTCGCGACGTGCATGCATTCAGCTATCGGAAGTTACAAGACTTATCAGCTGAAGACTTTTCCCAGTGCGTGGAGTTCTGCCAAAGCAGATGTTAGCTTTTCATTAAGGTAAACGGACGAAATTTTCAGCACAGTCTTGAAATTAACATTCATCACATTGCAATTTTAACACCTTCTCCGAACATCACTAGTGTCAAAATCTTCACGAACCCTCAGCGTAATAATAGTCCACCCGTGACATTTTCATCACATAAAAAGTGCTTCTATTTATTTCACCAAAATACTCTAAAATTTTGTATAAATAGTCTTTTTTAGGATTCCGTATCTCAATCTGCAAGACCGGAACCCTTATAGAATCGCTTTCTTGTCCGTTTCTCTGCCTGTGTCTGTTCATACCTCTGTCTGTCTGTCCGTACGACTGTTAAGAGCCCTTTTACTCAGAAACGCTTAGACGTATTAAGTTGAAATTTATTTCACATACAGAGGTCCACTGTCCCTTCGCAATGTAAAACATTTAAGCTTCTAACCCAACGCAGTCAAAAGATATGGCCATTTACGGTATACATTTTGACACTCGCAAACTCACTCTTCAAAACCTGTACGGCACTTCCCGTTGACCCCGAATCATGGTAAAAAGCAAGGTTCGACAGTGCACGTAAAGGGGGAAAAATCAGGACTTTATTAATTTGTGATGATATCACAAAAAAATACTTCTTTTATCATTTTTTATCCGACTTGAGCTTTAAATTTTCTCAGAAGTCTTGGAATTACCGGGACCGGTATCTAGCCAGTATCAATGTCGATAACATGCAATAGTCATCGACATTTTTGTACAAATAGCCATGAAAACAGCATGTGGCAAACGTTATTTGGCAATGCGTTTGCTTGGATACGAGAATGATGATCATTCAGAAATTACATTTGAATGTTGTTTTTAGATATACATTGCTATGCCCATGTAAGAAGCAGAAACGTCTGCCAGCATGTGTTGCAATTCGATGACTGTTGTTTACTGTTTCGCAATAATGCTGCTCACGTTAGTTGTGAATATGAAATCCATGGGGATTCGAATCCGGATTTCACACTTATCGCGAGCAGTCACCATGATAACTTTGGCTATTCGTGCACGCCTCCCAGATCGACCCAAACTTCCATATGTCACACTATCTACATCCTTGTTCCATAGTCGTCTTCATCCACGGCTTGAGCTCCCAGCATGAATCAGAATTTCTGCACCAGTGAGAATGATACTATGAGGAACCGCGACCATTGATGTTGTCGTCACTGACAGGTAGTACTCGTTTATGTACACCTAATACAGCCGACGGCAAGACATTTACACTCAGCAAACTTATTTTGAGCTAAATTAATATATACAGACTAGTACGAAACAGTCTGGAAAACTTTTAAGAGTGCTACAGGCTAGTTTTACTGAGAAATAATTGTTAAAAAATCGATACGTTGCGCCGTTTCCGAGTTAATTAGAACTGAACGTAGCCAATCAGGCCGCAAAATACAATTAACGCCAGTCCACAAAAAAAATGTGGTAAGATCTTAAGAGCAGTTGAACGGAATGGACAGTGTCTTGAAAGGAGGGCATAAGCTGAACATCAACAAAAGCGAAACGAGGATAGTGGAATCTAGTCGTATTAAGTCGGGTGATGCTGAGGGAATTGGATTAGGAAATGAGACACTTAAAGTAGTAAAGGAGTTTTGCTATTTGGGGAGCAAAAGAACTGATGATGGTCGAAGTAGAGAGGATATAAAATGTAGACTGGCAATGGCAAGGAAATCGTTTCTGAAGAAGAAAAATTTGTTAACATCGAGTATAGATTTAAGTGTCAGGAAGTCGTTTCTGAAAGTATTTGTATGGAGTGTAGCCATGTATGGAAGTGAAACATGGACGATAAATAGTTTGGACAAGAAGAGAATAGAAGCTTTCGAGATGCGGTGCTTCAGAAGAATGCTAAAGATTAGATGGGTAGATCACATAACTAATGAGGAGGTATTGAATAGAATTGGGGAGAAGAGGAGTTTGTGGCACAACTTGACTATAAGAAGGGATCGGTTGGTAGGACGTTTTCTGAGGCATCAAGGGATCACCAATTTAGCACTGGAGGGCAGTGTGGAGGGTAAAAATCGTAGAGGGAGACCAAGAGATGAATATACAAAGCAGATTCAGAAGGATGTAGGCTGCAGTAGGTACTGGGAGATGAAGAAGCTTGCACAGGATAGAGTAGCATGGAGAGCTGCATCAAAGCAGTCTCAGGACTCAAGACCACGACAACAACAAGATCTTATGATCATCGGTCCCTAAGTTTACACACTACTTAATCTAAAACTAACTTACTCTGTGGACAATACACACACACATACACACACACACACACACACACACACACACACACACACACACACACACACACACACCCATGCCCGTTTGAGGACTCGAGCCTCCGACAGGGGGAGCAGCGCGGAGCGTGAGAGGACGCCTGAGACCGCGCGGTTACCCCGCGTGGCTAACGCCAGTTCTCATAGCGTAGATGACTTCTCAGTCTTTGGCTCAGGTTCGATCCTTACCTTCGTCCCATGTCCGATTTTTGTACCGCTCTCTTGTTCGGTTTCAGGAAACCAACACTTTGGCAACACCGCCTCTGGCGGGCCGCTTAAATTTTCGTGGGCAACGGCCTGGTTGACGAACTTCAATGCTAATTAACTCGGAAATGGAGCAACATACCGATTTCTTTCTTAACAATTATTTCTCAGCACAACCTACGTTGGTACATCCTTACAAGTTTTTCAGACCCAGTTTCTAAACACGCTGTATGTATCGGGTAAGCATGAAAACAGCAAGTACTACAGCAGCGACTGTGTAGTCCTGCTCCATGGCTGTAGTAGTAAGCACAGGCAGGGGCGACTTTGTTCCTGAAGCACTGGTTATTCTTCGTGTCCCCGTTAATACATACTGATAAAAATAAAGTAGTGCTAGACTAATTTGGGGCTGCTCTGTCGAATGGGCACTTAAAATTACGCTTATAAATCATTTTGTATGTAATGGGAAACAAACCGATGCTTCCCATGACACTGACAATAGCATGGTAGATGTGATGATTCGTATTTCTTTGGACAGATTTGTTCTGCACATTACGAAAACGAAACTGCGAATATCTGCCAAAACACCAGCCCGAGAAGACACGTCGTCGTTGCAGCATCGAACAACCACGAGACGTGCCTTGAGTCAGGAAATGGGATTGTTTGTAGCAAGACAAATATCGAAACAGACAGTGTGAGGGCGTCACGAGCACCGCAGACCGTCAGCGCGGCTCCCGCTGTTGTGAAGTCCCGTGACAGCAAAGGGAGGCATGCCGGCAGTTGTGCACCCAGCGATAACACCGGACAAGCCAGAGGCATCACATCTGCCATGACCAGTCCATCGCCCTGACGATGGACGTAAGTGTGTATGGAAGGTCACTGCCAGACTTCACATGTCGTCGTCATTTGGGTCCAGCACCTGACCTGATGCTACAAGTCGCCATTGGATACACAACATGATCACCTGTGGTTCGCATATTTGGTAAACTTAACAGCGGCCATTACATACGTGACATCTTACAGCTGGTGGCTATACCCTCTTCGAAGTCTGCATGACGTTATCTTTCAACAAGACAATGCAAGTCCGCATGTGACAGTGTTGATTTGACCGATCCCTGTGCAGAGCGTATTCAGCTCTTACCATGGCCAACATGTAGAGATCAACGTCCATCGACAAGGAGGTCATTAGAGGCGGAGCACAAACTGGAATGTAGGAAGGATGAGGAAGGAAGTCAGCCATTCCCTTTCCAAAGCAATCATCATGGTATTTGTCATAAGCGATTTGTGGAAATCATGGAAAACCTAATATCGTGCTCCCGAATGCGAGTCCAGTGTGCTCACCACTGGACCACCTCACTCCATGGCCGGCACGATTTCCAGATCCCTTAAATGAAACCACACTGAATGCCCCAACAGGCCATGAACGCCCAGTGGTACCGAGTGGCCGTCGTATCAGCCTCAGTCCACAGGCGTCACTGGCTGCAGATATGGAGGGGCATGAGGTCAGCACACAGCTCTCCCAGCTGCTTCTCAATCCAGTAGCTCCTCAATTTGCCTCGCAAGCGCCGAGTGCACCCCACATGTCAACAGCGCTCAGCAAACTGGATGGTCACCCATCCAAGTGCCAGCCCAGCCCAAAAGTGCTTAACTTCGGTGATCTGACGGGGACCGGCGTTACCATTGTGGCATGGCTATTGGCCCTCTCCAGATCCCTTCCCCCCAGAAAACATCTGATCATGGGTTGCAGTGAGACTGTCACACCATCACTCACTGGCCACTACGATGGATGAACTCTAGCGCAGAGCTGAGGAAGCAAGGAAAGACACAGTGGCATCAGTCATGCAAAATCTGTTCTACTTGATGGCCAGCTGCGTCAGAAGCCACAGGTGCCAGTACTATGTATTCAGATTCGCTCCCTTTACATCCTTAAATCACCTAGAAATTTAATCACGATTGCGTTTTACTATTGTATATGCACATAAAGCCAGCCACTCCGTCTTCAGGCCACAAGTGGCCCATAGAGACCATCCGAGCGCCGTGTCATCCCCAGTTAAGGATGCGGATAGGAGAGGCGTGTGGTCAGCACACCGCTCTCCCGGTCGTTACGATGGTTTTCTTTGACGGGAGCCGCTACTAGTCGGTCGAGTAGCTCCTCAATTTGCATCACGAGGCTGAGTGCACCCCGAAAAATGGCAACAGCACATGGCGGCCCGGATGGTCACCCATCCAAGTCCCGGCCACGCCCGACAGCTCTTAACTTCGGTGATCTGACGGGAACCGGTGTAACCACTGCAGCAATTCCGTTGCCCTATATGCTCATAGCAACTAAAATTTCGTTGTTTGATATCCTTTCTGGAGTTTTAGGTGGAACGGCATACATTACACTTTAATGTTGTTTTGGTCCACTTTACCTCCTCCCAAAATACATAAAACCAAAGAGCTTGCAGGAGAAGAGAGTTGTTTCACAGAACTGAAGATGAAAAAAGTGCTGATAGCTCTTAAGGTATGCATTTAGAATCCATATTCACCAGCCCTTTTTGCTTCAAGTGATCGTTTCCGTCGTATCCCAGAATATTGACCATTCCTCTGGGGACACTCAATACATACAGAGCGTCACTCCTGAGAATCGTCAGGCGCTTTGTTAAGAAAAAATTCGGTAGATTGTTCCATTTCCGAGTTAATTAGCATTGAAGTTAGCCAGTCAGGCCGTTGCCCGAGAAAATTCAAGCGGCACGCCAGAGGCGATGTTGCCAAACGTATTCTTCGTTTGGTTTCCTGAGACCGAAGAAAGCCATACAAAAATCGGACTTGGGATGGTAGTAAGTATCGAACGCGAGGTAAAGGCTGAGAAGTCTCGTACGCTGTCATCTACGCTGTGAGAAGTGGCATTAATTATATCTGACAGGCAGCTTCAATCTGCTCGAAAACGGCCTGGTTGGATAAGTTAGTGCTAATCAACTCTTCTGAGCACAACCTATCCTGCAACACTCTGCAACAAGCTATTCAGACTGTTTCTGACTACACTGTATATATCAATTTAGGCCGAAATAAGTTCGCTGAGTGTAAATATCCTCGCATCGACTTTATTAGGTATAGATATACGAGCACTGCCTATCACTGACGAAAATGTCAATGGTCACGATTCCTCAGAGTCTCATTCTCACTGGTGCAGGAATTCAGAGCAAAGTTGCAAGCACCAAGTCGTGGATGAACGGGACTATGATACAAGGATGTAGACAGTGTGATATATGGAAGGTTGGGTCGATCTGGGAGGTGTGCACAGATAGCCGAAGTTATCAAGGTGGCTGCTCGCACGAAGTGGAAATACAGATTCGAATACCGGACCGGCACAAATTTTCTTATGGCACTAATAAGTAGTATATCTATATCTAATACAACCTATGCCAAGATTTTTGCACGTGGCGAATTTATTTTGAACTAATTTCGTAGGACTGTCGATCGTCAGTAATGTCTGTTCTCTCAGACATGTGAATATTAATTTAATGTGTAGAACACTCAGAGTATGCTACGATGCAACGACGCCCCCGCCCGCGACATTTCCCGTGACTCGGGCGGGACTCGAACCCGCGCCGACACTCTGGGCCGTGAGCGCTGGGCCGGTAGTGAGTTCCTTGTAGCGGGCAGACGCTTCGCCGTCGGTGGCAGTAAGAGGAGGGGCGGCGAGGGTACACTGCGGGCGGCAGTGCGGCACGCCCGGGCCACGGCTGCTGGAATCGATGCAGCGCCGGCCGCGTGCAGCGTCAGCGTCAGCGTGCGATGCGGCGCGATGCGACGCCACGGCCGTGCCGAGTCGTGCGCGACGCGCCGTGCGGACTCGGGCGGGCTGTGGCCGTGCGCGCGCGCGCCGGCAGCGCCACGCCGTGACCCGGCCCCGAAATCCTCGCGCGCAGGCCTGCCACCTCCTACCAACCCACCAACCTCGTGCTGCCGCACTGCTTTCGACACCCTTCACACCCCCTCCATCGAAACCTCGATTCCACAAAATCTCTCACAAAACCGAAAGAAATTATGGTCGTATGTAAAGGCTGATAGTGGCACGAAAGTCCGTGGCCGGGTACTCACGGACGAGACACGGACAGAAATTTTGGGTAGCAAAACAGCAGCAGAAATTCTTAACACTATTTGCAAATGTTTCTTTACGAGGAAAAAAAAAAAAAACAGGAATACTCCTCCAATTTAATTCTCATACTACTAAAATCATGAGTGAAATTAGTGCCAATGGCGTTGAGAAACAGCTAAAATCGTTAGAATTGAACAAATCCCCACGGCCCAATAGAATCCCTATCAGATTCTAAATCTATCCAATTTGCAGCTGAGTTAGTCCCTCTTTCAACTATACACAGAGATGACAAAAGTTATGGGATATCTCGTAATATCGAGTCAAACATCCTTTTTCCCAGCTTCAGTTCGGCGTGGCACGGACTCAACAAGTCGTTGGAACTCCCCTGCAGAAATACGAGGTGCATTCAAGTTCTAAGGCCACGGATTTTTTTTCTAACTAACTACTCACCCGAAATCGATTAAACTGGCGTTACTTCTCGACGTAATCGCCCTGCAGACGTACACATTTTTCACAACGCTGACGCCATGATTCCATGGCAGTGCCGAAGGCTTCTTTAGGAGTCTGTTTTGACCACTGGAAAATCGCTGAGGCAATATCAGCACGGCTGGTGAATGTGCGGCCACGGAGAGTGTCTTTCTTTGTTGGAAAAAGCCAAAAGTCACTAGGAGCCAGGTCAGGTGAGTAGGGAGCATGAGGAATCACTTCAAAGTTGTTATCACGAAGAAACTGTTGCGTAACGTTAGCTCGATGTGCGGGTGCGTTGTCTTGGTGAAACAGCACACGCGCAGCTCTTCCCAGACGTTTTTGTTGCAGTGCAGGAAGGAATTTGTTCTTCAAAACATTTTCGTAGGATGCAACTGTTACTGTAGTGCCCTTTGGAACGCAATGGGTAAGGATTACGCCCTCGTTGTCCCAGAACATGGACACCATCATTTTTTCAGCACTGGCGGTTACCCAAAATGTTTTTGGTTGCGGTGAATCTGTGTGCTTCCATTGAGCTGACTGGCGCTTTGTTTCTGGATTGAAAAATGGCATCCACGTCTCATCCATTGTCACAACCGACGAGAAGAAAGTCCCATTCATGCTGTCATTGCGCGTCAACATTGCTTGGCAACATGCCACACGGGCAGCCATGTGGTCGTCCGTCAGCATTCGTAGCACCCACCTGGATGACACTTTTCGCATTTTCAGGTCGTCATACAGGATTGTGCGCACTGAACCCACAGAAATGCCAGCTCTGGAGGCGGTCTGTTCAACAGTCATTCGGCGATCCCCCTAAACAATTCTCTCCACTTTCTCGATCATGTCGTCAGACCAGCTTGTGTGAGCCCGAGGTTGTTTCGGTTTGTTGTCACACGATGTTCTGCCTTCATTAAACTGTCGCACCCACGAACGCACTTTCGACACATCCATAACTCCATCACCACATGTCTCCTTCAACGGTCGATGAATTTCAATTGGTTTCACACCACGCAAATTCAGAAAACGAATGATTGCACGCTGTTCAAGTAAGGAAAACGTCGCCATTTTAAGTATTTAAAACAGTTCTCATTCTCGCCGCTGGCAGTAAAATTCTATCTGCCGTACGGTGCTGCCATCTCTGGGACGTATTGACAATGAACGCGGCCTCATTTTAAAACAATGCGCATGTTTCTATCTCTTTCCAGTCCGGAGGAAAAAATTCGGAGGCCTTAGAACTTGAATGCACCTCGTACTGAGCCATGTTGCCCCTATGATCGTCGACAGTCGCGAAAGTGTTGCCTGCGCAGGATTTTGTGCACGAACTGACCTCTCGTATACATCCCACTAATGTTCCATGGGATTCTTGTCGGGCCGTCTGGGTGCCAAACCATTCACTCGAATTGTCCAGAATCTTCTTCAAACCAATTTTGAACAACTTTTCCCAGTGTCGTGGCTCATTTTCATCCATAAAAATTTCATCGTTGTTTGGGAATATGACGTCTATGAATGGGTGCAAATGGTCTCCTAGTAGATAACATCCAGAGGACACAGCCAATCGCCGGCCGAAGTGGCCGCGCGGTTCTGGCGCTGCAGTCTGGAACCGCGAGACCACTACGGTCGCAGGTTCGAATCCTGCCTCGGGCATGGATGTGTGTGATGTCCTTAGGTTAGTTAGGTTTAACTAGTTCTAAGTTCTAGGGGACTAATGACCTCAGCAGTTGAGTCCCATAGTGCTCAGAGCCATTTGAACCAACCAACACAGCCAATTCCGTGTAAACACAGCCAACACCATCATGAAACCATCTTCTTGACAACTTAGGCGCATAGCTTCGTGGGGCCTGCACCACACTCGAACCCTACCATCAACTTTGTTTTTCTTTCTGGCAGATAAAAAAAGAAAGAGATGCCAGACTGAGACTCATTGGAAGAATCCTAAGAAAATGCAATCCGAAAACAAAGGAAGTAGGTTACAGTACGCTTGTTCGCCCACTGCTTGAATACTGCTCAGCAGTGTGGGATCCGTACCAGATAGGGTTGATAGAAGAGATAGAGAAGATCCAATGGAGAGCAGCGCGCTTCGTTACAGGATCATTTAGTAATCGCGAAAGCGTTACGGAGATGATAGATAAACTCCAGTGGAAGACTCTGCAGGAGAGACGGTCAGTAGCTCGGTACGGGCTTTTGTTGAAGTTTCGAGAACATACCTTCACCAAGGAGTCAAGCAGTATATTGCTCCCTCCTACGTATATTTCGCGAAGAGACCATGAGGATAAAATCAGAGAGATTAGAGCCCGCACAGAAGCATACCGACAATATTTCTTTCCACGAACAATACGAGACTGGAATAGAAGGGAGAACCGATAGAGGTCCTCAAGGTACCCTCCGCCACACACCGTCAGGTGGCTTGCGGAGTATGGATGTAGATGTAGAAGTAGATTTAAATCTTGTTAAAATTATGCAATGCATGAATACTGGATAGCCTCGGAAAAGACACGCTACAAATGCGTTGCGTTGGCGCGATGTAATTAGATGTGTAATAGACATCTGGCAATAAGTATATGAGTTCTTTTTAGTTCCTGTTATTCCTGTTATTTTCGTGCCGTCTCTCACGATGTGTCAGGCCATGCCGGTTATTGCACTTCTCCAGTGGTTGAAAGCTCATTAAACACAAAAAGACTGTTATTATTTTCACGTAAAAGCAGTAAAAAAAGTTTAATCGCACTTCATGAAGAAAAATCTTCAGGTTCGACTTGTGGTTCATTCAGTATTTAACTGACACGATGTGACGAGCAATCAATCGTTTTGCCTTCAAACAATGTGTGTACAGTATCCTGACACATGCCTCTGGAAAATAACACATTATATATATATATATATATTTATGACATTCAAAATACTACTACAAAATTAGTAGACACTATGTAATTAAAATGAAACTTATATTCATGATAATTTACGTAACATAAGGATCGGCAGTTAACCTATGCATCTTACAACAGCCAAGACAGAATAAATCGCACAAGAGGAAGGCAGCGCTTTCTTCCTTCAATCTCTTTTTCTTTTCTTTTTTTTTTTTTTTAAATTGAATATATCCCACAAGAGATGTCTTTCAACCTTGTAGAAATAACATCGGTCGATTCTTTTGCACCACTTTCTAGATAAATATTGCATGTTACATAGTGTATAACAATTTTTATTTGATGTAGTTTGTTGCATGAAAATGATTTTACACTGTACGCTTTAATGAGACTAACATGAGACTGTGTCATCAGATCTTTGTCCACTCGTTCCCGCTACGTCCTTTACCTGAACGTAAGATATCCCATTTCACCAGTGGTCACATATGTTACTCAGCTGCCGGCCGCGGTGGTCTAGCGGTTCTGGCGTTGCAGTCCGGAACCGCGGGACTGCTACGGTCGCAGGTTCGAATCCTGCCTCGGGCATGGGTGTGTGTGATGTCCTTAGGTTAGTTAGGTTTAAGTAGTTCTAAGTTCTAGGGGACTTATGACCTAAGATGTTGAGTCCCATAGTGCTCAGAGCCATTTGAACCATTTTTGTTACTCAGCTCTACGCTTATCTTACTGAACACAGTTAACGTGGCATCTTTGACCAACACGGAAGCCAGAGTAAGCACGACAAATAAATGACTGTTTACGATGCATGGAAAGCTACACCTCAGTGCGTGTATGAAAAATGTATACTGCGACTTGTGTTAAAATAGATACCAATATTAAAACAACCACATAAAAATCTAAATTTACTCTGTTACAAAGTCGTCTTCCCATAGCAGCGACCTTTCATTGCCCTCCCTGAAAGAAGATGCTCAGAATGTGTTTTATTCAAAATAATAACATGGGACTTCCCAGCATTTTCATCCTTTATCAAGCACAAGTGAAAGCTGATTATATTAACGATGTTATTAAAAAAAACATGTAAGAATAATAAAATTACTGAGAAAACATAACATGTTGGTTAACGAAATGATAAATATTGTACAGCCTGACAAATAATGTTTACCTATACATTTAACATGCCAACGGTCTTGCCACAATGGTAATACTGGTTGCTGTCAGATCACCAGAGCTAAGCGCTGTCGGGCTTGGATGAGTGATGGTCTAGGTCTCCTGAGAGCTGTTGGCAACCTGGCTGCAGTCAGCCCTTGTGAGGCCAACTGAGGAGCTACTTGACTGAGAAGTAGCGGCTCCGGTCACGAAGACTGACAACTATCAGGGGAGTGGTGTGCTGAGCACATGCCCCTCCATATCTGCATCTATTGACGCCTGTGTGCTAACGACGACACGGCGGTCGGTCGGTACCATTGGGCCTTCCGAGGCCTGTTCGAACGGAGATATACATCTAACATACAAAACTGAGAAAGAAATTCTGCCAATTTATACACAAAAACTGTCGATACAAGATGTCCTGTTCACACAAAAAATTCGATTATTTGAAAAAAAGCAGAAAACAACAAACAATAAATATACAAGAAAACCAGAAATGGAACAGAAATTTCTGAATTTTTAGACGGATATGTTCAAATATTACCATGTCAGGGGTCAATTGGGCTTGACTCTTGGAGGAACGCAATACAGAGTCAAGAAACAAAGTAATTACACGTTAGCTGCCAGTGGGCATTGATTCGTATCAAAGTGGCAAGCTGAAAATTTGTGCTGGACCGCGATTCGAACCTAGTTCTTCCGTCTACTAGGCAGATGAGCTGACTACTACGCCATCTGGACACAGTGGTCACCACAGCCGCACGAATTACTCTAGCAAGTCTCCCGTGAGACCCAAATTCTCAACATATACCACACGATACTGATGTAATACCCCTTTTCATTAGCCTCATGACTCGAGGCATCTCGACGTTTCCCGCAAGAGTTCGTGTGCGACTGCACTTAAGGGATAATTAGTCGTCATCGTCTTACTTGCATATGTGATATCTGTTCTTTTGGACACATGTATACATAGAGAGTCATTACAGGCAAATAGTAATAGAATCATGAATGTTAGAAAGGGGTCATTTGAGGGAAGAGTTATGTCTAATACCAAAATTTACAGAGCAGGCATGGGTTAATTTACTGATTTCTGTTGATCGTAAAAGTCTGCCTTAAAGAAGAAACATGCTCACACAGTACCTTCACATCGACGCTGTACACGTTACTGTGAATCCACAACCATCCTGTGTGGAAAGTGGTGCGCCATCGTGGGCACCTCGGCGCTCTTCTGCCACGAAGCATCCATCCACCCGTTGTGGTGGCTTTCTGCTTAATCGCAGCCACAGCCGCAGGTAACTGGCCACAGCCCATGCCGACACGTCTGGTTGAGACAGCTGGCGACATGGCTTGGTGCTTTGTATACTGCGGTGGCAAAAGTCGGGGATACCTCCTAATACCTGACATATCGCAACAACTAGACGTGGCGTGGACTCAACAGGTCCGTGGAAGTCTCCTGCAGAAATAGTCATGCTGCCTCTACAGCCGTCCATAATTGCGAAAGTGTTGCCGGTGCAAGATTTTGTGCACGACATGACCTCTAGATTATGTTCTGTAAATGTACCACGACATTCATGTCGGGCCATCTGGGTGACCAAATCATTCGCTCGATTTGACCAGAATATTCTTCAAACCAATCGCAGACAAGTGTGGCCAGTGATACGGTGCAATGTCATCCATAAAAACTTTATTGCTGTTTGGATCCATGAACGACTGTAAATGGTCTCAGTTGGTTCAGCTGGACCAAAGAACCCAGTCAATTCCATGTAAACACAGCCCGTGGTGCAACGTACTGCTGCATCAACAATCTCCCCATCATCCATGTACAGCTTACCGTGGAATGCATCCTTCATTGGGCCAACAGATAGAAGCTCTTTATGGTCTTCTGTCAGGCAGTTTGGAACCTAGTGAGCACACACCTTTGAGTACCCTAACTGGCATTCAGTGTATCACCACTACCAACAGAGATGTCCAGTTCAACAGCGATATGTTTGGTTGTGATCCGTTGATCACCTCGAATGGGAGTGTCCACGTGTTTCAACATTGAGAAGTCACAACTATGTGAGGCCATCTGACAAATAGGAGATTGGACAAGTTCGCGTGATGACAGACGCCTCACCAAACGACTTACAGTGCTTTTGTTCACTGACAGGTCTCTGTAGACATCTTGCAAGTGCCTATGAATATTTTCAGTGCCAAAGAAATTCAGTAACAGTTTCTTGCTTGGAACACACTTCAATTAAAGATGCGGTTTTTAAGGCTATGTATAGAGCTGCTGCTTATTGGAACTTCATGAACCTATAGTGGCTGAAATGGGAATATTCCGCGATGTCCCAAAACAAATCTCGAATTTTTTTCAACCGAAATTGGCTGAAAAAGACATGTGTTTCAACACTTACTTAACGCACATTGTACAATCCATTGATTCAGAAATATTGCCCCCACATCTAGGCGCATACAATCGTACAAATGTATAGAAGTATTCAGCGACCTAACCAGCAAGCAACAGCGACATGCCATTCTTGACGTAAAAAAAGTGTGAACAATCCACTTTGCAAAATGACGATTTGACACCAATCATCAAACGCTGCCGGAATTCAAACCAGGGAGGCGCTGGATTAGCCGAGCGGTCTTAGGCGCTGCAGTCATGGACTGTGCGGCTGATCCCGGCGTAGGTCCGAGTCATCCCTCGGACATGGGTGTGTGTGCTTGTCCTTAGGATAATTTAGGTTAAGTAGTGTGTAAGCGTAGGGACTTATGACCTTAGCAGTTAAGTCCTATAAGATTTCACACACATTTGAACATTTGAATTCAAACGAGGATTTAATCAAGTCTAGTACCCTATTACACTAATGACATCTTGGAACACTTGAGAACTGCTGCTTCAAATATTTGACGTATTATGGATGCGACAAGAACTGGTGCAAGACTAGAAGCCATAGTTTATAATTTCTATCCTAAAATCTGAGAAATATCTGTCTTTGAGTACATCCTACAGACAGCTCGCATTATTAACATGCACCAGGAAAACACGGGAAAATTAATAAAAAGACCCTAGGAGTGGTAGCTAGAATCCCAATTCCTACTAACTTTGTCTCAATTTGGATTTTGCTGAGGTATAAATTGTATGGAGAATGTTTCTATACTAATCTCTACAGTATTAATTTGCTTCTGTGAACACAAATATACAGCTGTCCTGTTCTCAGATATTTTGAAGGCCTATGATAATGTACGACGCATAAACATCCTGTTATGCAAGTTACAACAGTCAGGAGCACAACACCTTTAAAATGTTCTCTTCACCATCAATTTGTTTCTGCGAATGTAAATACGTACACAGTTGCCTTATTCTCAGATATTTTCAAGGCCTGTGATAATGTACAGATAAACATCCTGTTAGGCAATTTAGAACAATTAGGAACACCACATCAATCTGTAAAGCTATGTCAACTCTAATCAGCAAACGAAATATATACAAGGTGGTCGGAAACAGGCTGAAAAGCTTGCAAGGATCTTGCAAGATAGGTTATGCTGAGAAATAATTGTAACGAAAAAAATTCGATACGTTGCTTCGTTTCCGAGTTAATTAGCGTTGAAGTTAGCCAGTCAGAAGAACGTGCACAAAGATTCAAGCAGCCCGCCAGATACAATTAGTTTCAGGTGTTGTCATAGCGTAGATGATAGCACACCAGACTACTCAGCCTGTAGCTCGGATATGACGCTTACTACTGTGCCGTGTCCAATTTCTATATCGCTCTCTTGTCCGGTTTTAGGAAACCAAATGAACAGCATGTTTGGGCGAGACCGACTGTCAGGCCACTGCAGAGTTTGGTTTCAGTTGGCATTCGCTGATGATTCACATGTGCTTTTGTATCGGTTGTGCTGATAAAGTCAATTTTCGCTGTCAAAGTGTACACGTATGTACGTGTTCTTTATGTAGTACCAATGCTCCTATATAAATGGTGCCCCATGGGGTTAAGTGGAGTGATAGTGGACACATTATTAATCTATAACGCAGTTCGTTGCATGTTGGCATGTCGTCCATGCATAACCTGCTGCACACAATTGAGGGTGCAGTCCACGACATCAAGGATGAACTCGAGGTTCTACAGTGCCATTGCACATTACCACGGACTCCACACCTCACGCTGATATCAACTGTAATTTCATGGGCTCACCAACCAACCAACCGAGTTTTCCATCGAGCAGATCCAACGTGCTTAGATTAGATTAGATTTACTTTCATTCCAATTGATCCGTAGTGAGGAGTTCCTCCAGGATGTGGAACATGTCAGAAAAACAACAATACATGACAAATATTTACAACTAAAACAAATCAGGTAATATATCATTCTACAGGTCCCAAGTGGAATGATCGTCATTTTTTAATGTACACTATATGAAAGAGTCATTTTACAAATACTAATCTACTGAATATAAAATAAATTTTTTATTAATTTATAAGGTAATAAACATGTAATACAACTACTATAATACTTATTTACAAGAAGTTAGATTGTACTTACACACACACACACATATATATATTTACAATGAACACATTACCACACTGAAATTATCCAGAAGTTATATTGCACTTATATGTATATATATATATATATATATATATATATATATATATATATATATATATATATATATATATAAATCAGTTGGTTTTACTGAGAAATTCATCAATGGAGTAGAAAGAGTTGGCCACCAATAAATCCCCCCCCCCCCACACACACACACATATTTACAATGAACACATTACCACACTGAAATTGTGCAGAAGTTATATATATATATATATATATATATATATATATATATATATATATATATATATACAAATCAGTTGGTTTTACTCAGAAATTCATCAATGGAGTAGAAGGAGTTGGCTACCAATAAATCCTTTAGGCTTCTCTTAAACTGAATTTTATTCGTTGTTAAGCTTTTTATGGCTGCTGGCAAGTTATTGAAAATGTGTGTTACTGAATAATGCACACCTTTTTGTACAAGACTAAGTGACTTTAAATCCTTGTGAAGATTATTCTTATTTCTAGTATTGATTCCATGAATTGAGCTGTTGGTTTGAAAAAGTGATATATTTTAATGACAAATTTCATTAAGGAAAAAATATATTGGGAAGCAGTAGTTAGTATCCCTAGTTCCCTAAACAGGCTTCTGCAGGATGTTCTTGAGTTCACACCACATATAACTCTTACTGCACGTTTTTGTGCCCAGAAAACTTTAGCTTGGCTTGATGAATTACCCCAAAAAATAATCCCATATGACATTATCGAATGAAAGTAAGCATAGTATGACAGCTTTTTCATTTTTATATCCCCTATGTCTGACAAAATTCGCATTGCAAACAGAGATTTGTTAAGAAGCTTCAGCAGTTCTGTGGTGTGCTCCTTCCAGTTGAATTTATTATCTAGCTGTAATCCCAAGAATTTAACACCATCCACTTCTTCTATCTTCTTGTCATCATATGTTAAACATATACTCGTGGGACACCCCTTACAAGTTCTGAACTGCATGTAGTGTGTTTTTTCAAAGTTTAGTGCAAAGAATTGGCTAGGAACCCGTGATTAATGTCCACAAATATTTTATTAGCTGATCTTTCTAAGACTACACTTGATTCGCTATTTATTGCAATGTTTGTGTCATCAGCAAACAAAACGAACTTGGCATCTGGTAATGATACTGATGAAAGGTCATTGATATACACAAGAAAAAGTAAGGGCCCCAAAATGGAACCTTGTGGGACACCACATGTAATTAGTTCCCAGTTGGATGATGTCTGATAGCTTGATACATGTCTCTTTCCTAATAACACCCTTTGTTTCCTGCCAGAGATATAAGATTTGAACCATTTTGCAGAATTTTCTGTTACACTATAATATTCTAATTTACTTAAAAGGATATTGTGATTTACACAGTCAAATGCCTTTGAAGATCACAAAATATACCAGTTGCCTGCAATTTTTTGTCTAATGAATTAAGCACATTTTCACTGTAAGTGTAGATAGCCTTCTCAATATCAGAACCTTTTAGAAACCCAAACTGTGACTTTGACAGTATGTTATTTGAGATAAGATGGTTATAAAGCCGACTGTACATTACTTTTTCGAAAATTTTTGAGAATGCTGGCAACAGTGAAATTGGACGGAAATTTGATGCTATTTCTTTATCTCCCTTCTTAAACAGTGGCTTAACTTCAGCATATTTCAACCATTCAGGAAATATTCCACTGATAAACGACTGGTTACACAGATAGCTTAATATGTTACTTAGCTCAGAGTCACATTCTTTAATTAACTTTGTTGATATTTCATCATATCCACTAGATGTTTTTGATTTTAAAGATTTTATGATGGATATTATTTCTGTTGGGGTAGTGAGGGTCAAATTCATATTATGGAAGTTACTTGAAATATCTGGTCTGAGGTATTCCATAGCAGCATCTACCGAACCTGACAACCCCATCCTTTCAGTGGGTGCTTCTTATTTCATACAACACTTCTGCAATGCTCACGCATGCTCCTGCAACAGACCCTAGCGTCTCTGGTCAGCTGTGCCATGCCTGATCTTCACACCACAGGACCGCAGACATGATCAGAGTTATTCATCAGGCCACCTCACCAAGCAGTCTGCACATGTGTACGTCATAAGGGCAGATTTAAGTACACTGGTAACCCTGGTGCTACACACTTTAGACATGGGGCCTGTGTGGGAGTGACACAATCGATAAGAGGCAGAGCATCATGTCCAGCGCATCTTTGCACAACTACCTTCTTTGAATTGGTTTCAGTTTGCATTTCCTGATGAATCATATGAGCTTTTGTATCAGCTGTGCTAATAAAGTCAATTTTTGCAGTACAATATCCGTGTACATGTAGTTTATGAAGTACAAGTGCTCCTGCAGCTCTCTAGAAGGTTTTAGACTGTATTTCCTATAACCAATTATTAAATAACTCCACCACCTACTAAAAACTGCACGACAAACGCAACATAGCCAACAGACAGACAAAAGCCATATTAGGAAGGAAGGAATGGAGATGTTCGATTTTAAGAGGAAGGGAAGGAAGGGAGTGTCTGGTTTTAGGAAGGAGGGAGGTGTTCAGTTTTAGGAAGGAAGAAGGTTATTATAATATGTCTCTTAAACTATGGTACAATATGTTTTGCTTAAGTACATGCATGAGATGACCAAAGACGCTAACAGAGAGACATGTATCATATCCAAGACGATGACATAGTCGATATATCAAATATAAATAAAATTTCCAGAATGAGATTTTCACTCTGCAGCGGAGCGTGCGCTGATATGAAACTTCCTGGCAGATTAAAACTGTGTGCACCGACCGAGACTCGAACTCGGGACCTTTGCCTTTCGCGGGCAATTGCTCTACCATCTGGAAACATCCCCCAGGCTGTGGCTAAGCCATGTCTCCGCAATATCCTTTCTTTCAGGAGTGCTAGTTCTGCAAGGTTTGCAGGAGAGCTTCTGTAAAGTTTGGAAGGTAGGAGACGAGGTACTGGGAGAAGTGAAGCTGTGAGTACCGGGCGTGAGTCGTGCTTCGGAAGCTCGATGGTAGAGCACTTGCCCGCGAAAGGCAAAGGTCCCGAGTTCGAGTCTCGGTCGGGCACACAGTTTTAATCCGCCAGGAAGTTTCATAAATAAAATTATCTATCATTCATTGCGTTATATGTGAGGTACCTCACTTGAAAGCTCTGTGGAGCTTTAAACTAAATATTTCCACTTTTAAAAGTGATTGTATAACTTATTAAACTACTCACAGCTTACATGTTTGTTGTAACATGCATTGCCTGCCTCTACAGAAAGTTCAAGCAAAAATAACTTAGCTATACTTCAACTCTCAAGTTCATTATGTTTATTTATTTAGCCAAGGATTTGCCTTTCACTTCTCTCGAAGCCTCAAGAATTGTCTCTTTGTTACTTGGATTGGAAAAGTCTGTGATGGGTTGAAAGGTACAGAAGCGTGTTGTTTACAAAGCAATATCTTCGTCTGTGCAATGTATCCGAAATATAAGTCAAAGAATATGAATTGCGTACAAAAAAATGTCAGTAAGAGCTGCTTACCAAAGACGTGGTGTATTGTTTGGAGCCAAAACACAAACGCACACAGTAAGTGGGTACCACTTACAGTGAGCTCACATCACTCCTCGGTACAAGACAGCCATCTTGTCGGTATTGAGAAACATGCAATACATAGCTAACTAACAATACTTTTTTTTCCTCTAGCTGTGAAGCATGGCAGAGTAATTGACATACATCTAGCAATAGAGAGAACCCTATCCAGTCCAGACAATGACTGTTAGATAAGTGTAATGTTAGTTGCTATTAAAAACTAGTGCCAGAGAGTGAACTGGTCATTCAACTTTTTTTGATAACGGTTAGTGGTTGTGAGTGTTCCTCTAACCACAGGATCTGTAAAGTGCATTATATATATATATATATATATATATATATATATATATATATATATATGTGTGTGTGTGTGTGTGTGTGTGTGTGTGTGTGTGTGTGTGTGTGTGTGTGTGTGTGTGTGTGTGTGTGTGTGTGTGTGTGTGTGTGGATATATATATATATATATATATATATGTGTGTGTGTGTGTGTGTGTGTGTGTGTGTGTGTGTGCGTCTGCTGAGCCACGTCAAAATAAATTATGTAGTTTTGCGTGGAATGATTTTTCTCTTCACATCGGCAAACAGCACTGCAGCTTCTGGAAGAGCATTGCTCACACTTGATGTATTGGCTGTAACCAGCTTGTGTAATTCTCTGTCAGGGCCACAGCTCATCTCCAAGGTGAAACGAAGGGAGATGTACACATTGTGTGGCATTGGAGACAAAGTGTCATCACAGGAGGATAGTGCAATCCCAGGCAACCATGTGTACTTATGATGTTAGACTTCTCTTTTATTAGAAGAAGAAGTACACATTTTGTAGATACTCTGGATGGAGGAACACTCACATCCAACAATGGTTACCAAAAAATTGACTGAGCAGGACACTATCTGATGCTATTTTTTAACAGTAACTAACGTTACACACATCTAACAGTCATTGTCCGGACTGGACAGGGTACTCTCTATTGCTAGATTAGTGTCAGTTACCTCAATGACCCTCCCACGCTTCACAGCCAGAGGAAAAAGTAATTGTTAATTTCCTATATATTGTTTTTTCCTCAGTGCCTGTGTTGAGCTCACAGTAACTGGGTACGTCTGAATTTTGGACCCAAACAATACACTCTATCTTTGGTAAGAACCTCTTACTAGCATTTTTGTACGAAATTCCGATCCTGTGACGTATATTTATGATTGCACAGCCGCAAAGTTGCTCTGCAAACAACACGTTTCTGTACCTTTCAGCATAACAAGGGCTTCCCCAATCAACATAATACAGCAATCACTCCGGAGACTTCCCGAGAAGTGAAAGGTATATCCTCAGCTAAACAGATAAACATAATGAACTTGAGAGATGAAGTATAGGTAAGTTACGGCTGCTCGAAATTTCGCAGAGGCAGGCAATGCATTTTACGATAAACGTGTAAGCTGTGTGTATTTTAATAAGTCGTTCAATCAGTTTTAGAAGTGGGAATATTTAGCTTAAAGCTCCATAGAAATTGCAAGTGTAGTACCTTACTCAAAATAGAGAAAATGAACAAGAATTTTATTTATTTTCGAGATATCGACAGTATTGGGGCAAGGGGGCCATGAAGACACTCTGCATTGTTACCAGAAGTATCCAAGATGACAGTGAAGACGTTATCCAAGATGGCAACGTGTAGACTTGGCAACAGCGCATGATGTCATCCAAGATGGCTACCATGACGTCATCCAAGACTGCGGATTTTGGGGGGAAGTTTCCATTTTAGCGGGAAAGTGCCACGCCCCTCTCCTCCAGAAAAATGGCGGAAAGTTCAATTTCCAGCACGTTAATGCATCACACCACAGTTATCTTAACTAAGCAAAGAAAATCGCGGGAAGATAGCTCACTTGGGCTACCTCCACTAACCTAAGTCAACCGACCGCCAGTTCCTCCTATGAACTGGCGCCAAGTTTGAATTTTGGCGGTAAACAAAGATCACTTGGGGTTTTGCTGCTAATATAAGCAAATGAAGAGAAAGAAAGCACACATATACTAACCTCAGTGGCCCGACCGCCACCTCATCCTAAGGATTCGTGGGAAATGGACTTTGAGATAAGTCTTTATTCAAACAATTTCACGCATGTGTGTTCACCATGAGGTCCAGAGACCAGCTGCAGAAGTACACATCGCCACCACCAGAGGGCGCTCTCATCTGTGACGTAATCTAAGAGGGCGGCATCCAGTGTGTTCACATCAAGGCTCGGACCCCAACTGACTTAGTTCATATTGCCACCACCAGAGGGGGCTACAGTGACGCCAGGTGATGACGCAAGTACCATTATCCAAGATGGCGTCAAACAGTGTGTTCACCACAAGGTCTGGACCTAGTACACAGTGCCACAAGCAGAGGGCGCTGTCGTCCGTTTCGTGATGTAATCCAAATTGGTGGGGCTAAATGGCGGGAAAACCGCTCTGGACACAAGTCCTTATTTTGCAGGCATTATCTCTACCATGAGATCTAGACTCCAACTGACCTACTACATAGTACTACCACCAGATGGTGCTGTCATCCCTCCTGTGACATAATCCAAGATGGTGGTCTGTAGGGGGAAAATGGCGCGAAAATGACTCAGCCTGCGCTGGGCTGCTATATAGAGTAAGGAAGGAGTGCACTCTATTTATTTTGGAACATTTTATTTAGGAATGGAGTGCATTTATCACACTGATCAAAACACTAGCCCTCATGGTCTTGGGGCCACGTCACACAGCCCACAGACCTGTGAACTACTTCTAAATAATGCTCTCAAGACATACAAACAACTCCTAAATTAACCAAATAATTACAGTACACACTGACAGACTCATCCTAAATAATGCAGCACAGTGGTGCGTAGACACGCTCGGTACCCGTAACCTGTCCAAATAACACATAACGCAGCCTACAGACCAGCTCACAAAATAATGCAATCAACCTGTGCACCCCCCGCCACCCCCGGTCCACGGCCGAAGTCATGCGGCCGACAGCTGTCAAACTGCACACAGCTGCCCTCAGGCATGAGGCGGCGACAGCCCTTTCATAGTTGACACCAGAGGAATTCCTATCGCAATACACGTTCACCTAGATGCTGATGACGACTCGAACGGACAGGAGTGAAGACTTATTTACAGAGCGCAGATGTTCCAAGCTGGGGCGCGCACACATGTGGTCGATATGCCAATGAGAATGAGTGGGATCACAGACGCTCCAGTGGGCACGCACAACCGCGAGCCGCTGCCGGGTGCAGGGATAAGTTGTCTCTGTTTCCGAGTATACAGTCACAGTTATACCAACGTCACAGAACTTCAAGGAGGGTTCACGTCTGTCTCATACTCGAGACACCTCAAGGCAGCACTTGTCTTTACCGCTAATGACTGAATAGCACAGGCTGCTTTCTCCCTAGCATTTGTAACGGACAATGCGTGACGTGTTCAGCCGTGCTTACCCTCCCCAGCATGGTTCACCCGTCGCCTCGCCACAAAACGTCCACGTGGCGACTCGACATCTAAAATCTTCTCAATGTTATTCTTACATCACATGGCTTTGTAAAAAGTGACATCCACGTCGACTTCTCAGGAATTGTATTGTGTCCCAGAAATAGTTAACCCTCGCTTTCTTCGTGTCTCAGCTAGTATGGACAAAAATTCTTACCCTAACAGAACCTGTTTACGAAAATAAAGCTGAATGCAGCCTTCCTCGCGGACCTAACGTGATAGCCTTCCTGCTCCCAACATACGCCAATGTTCTCACCGCTGTGTATAGGCTCCTATATCCCAGCACAAAGGATGTGACTGAATCGAGCATTATGATTGGCTCTTATTGAATTTACCTGTAGAATTACTGATGCCGCCGGTATTGAAGCGCCATCAACTTTTTCTTTCTTGGACTTTCAAAAGTAAAATTATTTTTCACAGATCGCTAAATTGCATGGACAGTTAAACCCAAGTTGTCTTATAAATACATACAAATACACTCCTGGAAATGGAAAAAAGAACACATTGACACCGGTGTGTCAGACCACCATACTTGCTCCGGACACTGCGAGAGGGCTGTACAAGCAATGATCACACGCACGGCACAGCGGACACACCAGGAACCGCGGTGTTGGCCGTCGAATGGCGCTAGCTGCGCAGCATTTGTGCACCGCCGCCGTCAGTGTCAGCCAGTTTGCCGTGGCATACGTAGCTCCATCGCAGTCTTTAACACTGGTAGCATGCCGCGACAGCGTGGACGTGAACCGTATGTGCAGTTGACGGACTTTGAGCGAGGGCGTATAGTGGGCATGCGGGAGGCCGAGTGGACGTACCGCCGAATTGCTCAACACGTGGGGCGTGAGGTCTCCACAGTACATCGATGTTGTCGCCAGTGGTCGGCGGAAGGTGCACGTGCCCATCGACCTGTTTGGCGCCGTGCAGGTGAGCGCCACAATCAGGACTGCATACGACCGAGGCACACAGGGCCAACACCCGGCATCATGGTGTGGGGAGCGATCTCCTACACTGGCCGTACACCACTGGTGATCGTCGAGGGGACACTGAATAGTGCACGGTACATCCAAACCGTCATCGAACCCATCGTTCTACCATTCCTAGACCGGCAAGGGAACTTGCTGTTCCAACAGGACAATGCACGTCCGCATGTATCCCGTGCCACCCAACGTGCTCTAGAAGGTGTAAGTCAACTACCCTGGCCAGCAAGATCTCCGGATCTGTCCCCCGTTGAGCATGTTTGGGACTGGATGAAGCGTCGTCTCACGCGGTCTGCACGTCCAGCACGAACGCTGGTCCAACTGAGGCGCCAGGTGGAAATGGCATGGCAAGCCGTTCCACAGGACTACATCCAGCATCTCTAAGATCGTCTCCATGGGAGAATAGCAGCCTGCATTGCTGCGAAAGGTGGATATACACTGTACTAGTGCCGACATTGTGCATGCTCTGTTGCCTGTGTTATGTGCCTGTGGTTCTGTCAGTGTGATCATGTGATGTATCTGACCCCAGGAATGTGTCAATAAAGTTTCCCCGTCCTGGGACAATGAATTCACGGTGTTCTTATTTCAATTTCCAGGAGTGTACATACAAGACTCACAAGAATATTGGAAGCCAGGAGGATATTTACCACTGTAACTACAACTAAATATTACGATTGCTGCTACAGTCTGACACCAATCAGATAATGTCTCAACTTGACGACAATGCTTCTGGAATGAATCTCAGTATCTACAGTACATATAATTTTCCACCTAAAAAATCTCTCTCATACCCTCACGGTTATCGATGTACTGAATCTATACGTCCCTCACGATAGGACACACAGTCATCCTCTCTAGTCATGCCATAACATAAACCGTAGTAACTTTACAATGCAGTATATACACATTTTACACAAACAGTCCCATTATCTTTTATATCTGTACAGCTCCCAAAAAAATTATGGTGAGCCTACACTCACACCAGTTATATGTGACGATGCTCCCCAGTCCTAGGGAAGCACCATCAGCCTTTTCTTTCTTTCTACAGACGAGACTTTCAGCGGCAATAAACTATTTTACACTGATCACCATACTGCACCGACAACTAAACCTTGCAAAGTGCATTACATATCGTCAAATACGGGAAGACTCTTACTCATTTACATTGTTCCCCCACCAAGGACAGCACCTTGAATACAAGTCCATGAAACAGATCTCCAACCCGTCAATATATCACTGCCTACCGTGTCTTTGAAGTAAACTTAAAATTCAATGGAGTAGCAGTCCAGCGCAAACGCACCTCCATACACAATCTTCTCAAATTTCCACTTGATCACGAAAGCCACCCAACACATATTAAGTATTAGTTCGCTATTCGGTCGTCTAGACTATGGTAAAGTTAACTCAGATACATTCCTACATTCCAACAGACCTATTCATTCAGACGGCTGCTGCCGTTTTTGGGAAACGTGAATTATTCCCACTACAGGCCATGCATACACGGAATTATTCCAGAAAACTGGTCACACATTTTTTTCTATCATTATACTTACAATTCAATCTTATGTCAGCAGTCTCAACTGAACGGCATTCCCTTTCCTATCACAGTACTCCAAGTCAAATCCATACCCTCTGCACGACTGGACATAGTCATTTCCTTTCCACAAACACATACTTCATAAAGCCTGTTGCTCAAATGTGAACATATCACACATTCCGTACTACTACTAAGTGTAATACTCCATCAATAACTGACTGCCTGCGATACGAAATAATACTGACCCAAAATCTACGATGGGTGTGCATGTCTCTTACGTTTTTCTTGCGAGTCCTACCACCATGTCCTAGAAAGAGAGACGTAATTGGTGCGATGTTAAAGAAAACGCCGATCGCAGCAACTACTGCATGTTACTGTTACAAGCAATATTGGTTCTACAGGTGCACACAAGTATCTATGTTAAAAGCCATACCCGCTTTACAGATTGAGGTACGACATTACCTCTGAATGAGTTGGTTTTTTCCAGACAAATACAGTAACGGCGATCGTAGGAATGCATATTATCAGCCCACGATGCAATTCATGATAAAATTACCCATTTTTGAAAGTGATTTGGCTAATGAACTTGGTATGTAAGCTGTATTCGCGACTCCCTCAAACCACCCCAACTACATAATTCTATAGTATTTGTAGCTCATTCTGTCTCGATACCATATCAGAGGTCCTGTGATATATCCACTGAGTTATAGGCGATGACTGAGAAGGAACACAAACAGTAGTAGTAGATGATGTGCCTATTGAGGTCGTAAGAAGAAAAATGTATACTAGCTTCTCAGATCTCTAGTATTACGCTATCCGCTAGAAATGATGTCCATCATTTGGAATCAGATCTCTCCATTTGTGACCTCTTCTCCTCTCTTTGCTCCGTTTCTTTCTCTGATCTTTCCTCTTCTTTCTTCCACCTTCGTAGCGCGGCTATATCTTGCTCCGTTTCTTTCTCTGATCTTTCCTCTTCTTTCTTCCTCCTTCGTAGCGCAGCTATATCTCAAGCTTTCAATGCAAAAATGTTATTGGAAGGAGGCACATGTGTGTGGTATGGTCGTGCTGTAAGGGAGCGTCACTCGTTCCTCTGGTTTGAGAAGACTGATGACTGAAGTAGGAAAATTTCTCAAAAGAAAAACAGGTGTGTGCTCTCTTTTGTTTTAAAACTATAAATAGTAGCGTAGCTAGATCTATCTATCGTTCTATTAAACTAAATGAGCGTGACACCACTGATGAAGTGTCAACCTCGAAAGAAGTTTATTAATACTAACTAACTGAAATAAAAAAAACATCCAATCCAGAAGTCACTCACAGTTAGAGTAATTAGTTTCTGATGTGTGTGTAGTGGTCATTGATACTTAAAAGATTGTTTCAGTAATTCTATCACTGTCCGTTTATGAGTTTCTAAGCAACGTATCAACAAGATGACTCTGCAATGTTTAATATTTGTGGTATCCCGACAGTACATCGCTTCTCACTTGCTTTAAGCATCAAGACGATTACTATGCCACTCATATAAGTCTTTGGTAGTTATTATCAAGCTAATGCGATTAATGTTACTGAATCACACACGTGACGATAACGCCCGATATTCAGACCCGTATCTTAAACTCAGCGCCGATATTTGAGAATTCGCTCGCGATTTGCTTGCACCAAAGTCGGGCGGTGGTTCCCTAGAATAATTTTTAAATCAGCTCCGGGTTGTAGATTAACAATTCTATGCCCACTCATGAAAGTTACAACAAATCCGCACTCGACGACTACTTGATCGCGCACTCGAGCAACATGGAAGATTTTTGTTCTTACAAGGAGAAAACATATCATGCATAATGCAACAAGTTTATTTGCTATGTCAAAACATATTTACATCTAGCTCATTAAAACTCATTACCTATTAAATGTTGTAAATATTGTACATAATTATAGTCTTTTATCTGTAAATAATCAATAAAATTTAAAAATTAATTACATGTATACAAAAACTCAAGTTAATATGACGTCATAGGTCACTACTTGGTTAGACTCCCCTACACTCACATGGCGCAAAGTAGATCCGACTATATTGGACATATTCATGTAATGCTACACATTCAAGCGCATAACTGCATCGGATAACACCCACAAGTGAATCATATTTCTGCCACCCCCATATCTCGAAACGAGTCACCTTTCCCGAACCTAGCTGCTACAGTAAAATTCCAACGTGGTTTTGGTCACCCGCTATGAATCTTGCAACTACCCCCATTTCTACAGCTTCGCGTATGTGATCGTTCCAATTTATGTCGGAACTGAGCAGAAGTAGGAGAAAGACTTATCCACCACCTTCTGCAACCCGTGTAGAAACAGAACTACATGAGTTAGTGCAACAGGAGCATGTTTAGACCATTCGGCGGATATACACGCAATATGGTACGTCCCCAAACTAGATTCAAGTATTACAGATCCACGTCCATTCCAATCAATCAGCTCAACATGCTATCATCGTTATTCTCTACCCCCCAACATAGAAAAATTACGAACTATAAAAGCTCATCCGATTTAGAAGTCACCTAGGCACCGACGCCGATGCAATGACGCAAAGCTGTGGTGGGCCTCCAGTGCGGAGATGGAGGTTCCGCAATGCTTCCCAGAATAGCGTAGCGTGCAGCCATCCAAGTATTCCTAGCGGTATACCACGTCCCTCACCGAATTTACACCTCAAACTGCTGCTGCTACTGCCACCTATTAAATATACAGGCACCTCAGAGGCCACTTTACAGTTTCATCACTTATACTCTAGGCGATTGATCGAATCCCACACACTATAGTAAGTCGCAAGAGACACTCCGTCTGCACATGGTTCAAACACTGTTTTCTAACACACTTTTGGACAATGCTAAACATCTCGTTTTTCTGCCACGACTTCGAGGCCAGTGTCAGGTTCTGAACTGACATTAAGAAGTTCTGATCCACGGCCTTTCGCTGGAAACTAGAAGTTGCATGGTGTAAATCATATTCTTACGGCGGATAGCATAACATGCCACATATGGGTTGATTTTAAATAAAAGACAATTACAACATAAGCAAACTGGAAGAGTTTTGCCGCGTTGGCGTAGGTCTCCAAACTACTGTCCGTATGTGATTCACGAGCTCTACATTTAGACTCGTCTCTCACACTGACGGAATAGCTGATGACTCTGCGTTCCCTTTCGACGGATTCCCCATATTGTGCTCATGTACGCGATCAATGTTTCGGTGCTATCCACCCCAGAAGTTGCTGTCCATCCACCAAAACTTTTTCCCCAACTCAAACAAGCAATATCAGTCAGTAATTATGTGGTAACGAATGCACGGATGGGATGGAAAAGACAGCACCTATGTACCCTAATAATAAGCATCACAGTTGACAGCGTGAACAATTTTACAGTAACTTCAACACCGGCCAGTGATGTGACAGCGTCTTTCCGCAATTTTAGTATCATAGCTAAACCACCCCTTCTCTACTTTGCGAGTATCAGTGCGACCATGGATAGATGACTGCGCAGTACATCCATTCAGGGTTAATTCTCAAACACATAAATCATCAAAGTATACCAGACAGTGCTCCACATATTTCTATCACCTCAAGCATAGTGTTTTAATTTACGATCTATCTCTCTGTGCGTGGGTGTCACAGAGCATTTTCGCTGTGTTAGGGGAAAATTGGATAGTGAAAGACCATGCTCACATTGTCATTGATCACCTCGCCATGCAACACCGTTAGCGCATTAATCTGCACCTCTCGTGAATGAATGGAGCTTTCCGACTCCTCACCCATCTCGAGACGCGTCCATGTCGAGGAGCTTAGCACTCCTTAGCGATGTATAGTAACAGATTTCAAAGTGTCGTGATGTAATAGCAGACAGTTACGAAGAACAAGAAACGAATGATTTCTATAGGAGATGGAGCTCCAGACGGTGAGTTCGACGCATTTTTACGTAAATCAACCAAGATATCAACTCTTAAGTACTGTTCTAGAGAAGGCTACAACTTTGTGCACTTAAAACGGGCCTATAATGTTCGATCACCTGCGTTTCCGAACTATCAGACGTATGGAATGTAGCGTTGTTAATAATCCTTTGTGATAAATACCGTACATTTCAAGCACGTGACATACATCCTCCTTCCCACTTTTCTTCGATAAACTATGTCATCAAACCGTAAAACACTTGCTCTGTGTGATATGAGCACAATATAGCTTACCGAAGACGTATAGTGTCCACTATTCACATCCGAACACTGTTCAGAAATTATACAATTCCTGCATCAGACCTATATAAAATAATCGTTAGTAGCGGGGAATACAGCCAGGAAACAAATAAACGCATAGCAACAGCGTGCAACATGTGAAAATTCCAACTCATTCCATCACTAACTCTGTAAACAGCACATCTGTCGGACAAATGTGTAATCGGGGATTGCATCGCCTCACAAGTTCCTATCGCTAAGTTAGTTATGACGCTGAAGTCTAGATTTTACACCCAAGATGCGATAGGGGGGATGGAATACATCACATAAATCAAAGTTCGTTTAGAGGAATGTGTCAAGTTTCATCACACATGAGATGGAAGTCCTCTGATGACCCACAGGTTCACCGTTAATGATCGCAAGTAGATAGCGCTTTAAACCGCATACAGAACACGTAGCTGTATACGAGTAGAACGTAGGCTATGTCACGCGATTGATGCATTCGGACAGAACTCTGCAAAAAAATTAACCTGCAGCAACTTCTCCTTCTCTAGAATGAATCAGTCAGCCATTAAATTGTACCTTGCTTGAAATGTATTTCTCACAAAGGAATATTAACAATGCTACTTTCCATATGTCTGATAGTTCGGAAACGCAGGGGATCTAACATTATAGGCCCGTTTTAAGTGCACAACGTTGTAGCTTTAGGGGTGCATGTGTTTATGTTCTCTCTTACCAATAGCTTCCAGGTACCGATCCTATACTCTACAACAGTACTTTAGAGTTGATAGCTTGGTTGCTTTACGTAAAAATGCGTCGAACTCCATCTGTCTGGAGCTCCATCTCCTATAAAAATCATTCGTTTCTTGTTCTTCTTAACTGTTTGCTATTACATCACGGCACTTTGAAATCTGTTACTATACATCGATAAGGAGTGCTAAGCTCCTCGACATGGACGCATCTCGAGATGGGTGAGGACTCGGAAAGCACCATTCATTCACGAGAGATGCAGATTAATGCGCTAACGGTGTTGCATGGTGGGTTGGTCAATGACAACGTGAGGAGGGTCTTTCACACTCTAATTTTACCCTAAACAGCGAAAATGCTCTGTGACTCCCATACACAGAGAGATATATCGTAAATTAAACACTATGCTCGAGGTGATAGAAATATGTGGAGCACCGTCTGGTATACTTTGATGATTTATGTGTTTGAGAATTAACCCTGAATGGATGTACTGCACAGTCATCTATCCATGTTCGCACTGACACAAAGTGGAGAATGGGTGGTTTAGCTATGAAACTAAAATTGCGGAAAGACGCTGTCACATCACTGGCCGGTGTTGAAGTTACTGTAAAATTGTTCACGCTATCAACTGTGATGCTTATTATTAGAGTACATAGATGTTGTCTTTTCCATCCCATCCGTGCACTGGTTACCACATAATTATTGACTGATATTGCTTGTTTGAATTAGGGGAAACGTTTTGGTGGATGGACAGCAACTTTGTTGCGGATAGCACCGAAACACTGATCGCGTACATGAGCACAATATGAGGAATCAGTCGAAAGGGAACGCAGAGTCATCAGCTACTCCGCTGGCCTCTCACGCGGGGTGCAAGCAGAACTCTCTATTTGCAGCATCGTTCCCAGAGTGGATCGGGGTCCTTTGGTTTGGGGCCGAGTGGAGGGTCCCAACCACAGGCTTCGTCGACTCTGTGACGCTCTTGGTTGCAGATTTCTAGACTTGTGCTATTAGGTGGGGAATTGTAGGACGCCCCTAGATAGGTCAGGGGTGCACTACACAAAGGAAGCGGCTACTCGGGCAGCAGAGTACTTGTGGCGTGCACATGGGGTTTTTTAGGCTAGGCAGTAGTGCGAGGTGTCCTGATGAACACTCACCAGTCGACGGGCAGGTAGGGAAATCAGGACGCGCTCACTGTAAAGACACTTCAGCTATCAAGATATTAGCAGTAAATTTTCAGAGTGTTCGGGTAAAGTTCCTGAATTTACTGCCCTCCAGGAAGCGTGTGGCGCGCAAATTATTCTCGGGACTGAGACTTGGCTGAACCCTGAAATAGGAAGTTCTGAAATATTTAGCGAGGGTTGGAACGTGTATCGGAAAGACAGATTATACACCGTAGGATGTGGTGTCTTCATTGCAGTTGACAAAAATGTTGTGTCTACTGAGGTCGAAGTAGAGTGTGATTGTGAAGTTATCTGGACACGTTTAACAGGGCTAGGAGAAATAAAGTTAATTGTTGGGTGTTATTACAGGCCAACAGGCTCCACCGTGACAGTTCTAGAATCATTCAAAGGAAGTCTACACTCTGTATCGCAAAGGTACCCGGATCATGCTATATTAGTCGGAGGCGAATTCAACCTACCTAGTATAGACTGGGTGTCTATAGATTCATTACAAGCCGTCGTGTGAATTACTTTTGAACACAGTATCCGAAAACTGTCTTGAGCAGCTAAATCGACAGCCAACGCGTAATGGAAATATTTTAGATCTGGTAGCCACGAACAGACCAGACCTCATCGACGGTGTCAGTGTTGAAACAGGGACTAGTGTCATGATGTTGTCATTACGACTATGGTTACGAAAGTTAAAAAGTTGGTCAAGAAGGCTAGGAGAGTATTCTTACTAGAAAGAGCAGATAAGCAGTTGTCAGCATCCCACTTAGTAAATGAATCGGCTTCATTTACTTCCGGTACGATGGACGTGGAAGAATTATCGGCAAACTTTAAACACATTGTAAATCACACATTGGAGAAGTATGTGCCGAAAAAGTGGGTTACGGACGGAAAAGACCCACCGTAGTTTAAAAGCGCAATTCGGAGAATGCTCAGGAAGCAAAGACAGCTGCACTCGCGGTACAAGAAAGATCGGGAGAATGAGGACAGGCAAAAGTTAGTAGAGATTTGTGCTGCTGTAAAAAGAGCGATGCGAGAAGCATTCAACCATTACCACCGTCATACCTTAGCAAAAGATCTTGCTGAAAACCCAAGGAAATGCTGGTCTTAAATCGGTAAGCGCGTCGAAAGCTTCTATCCAGTCACTCACTGATCAATCTGTACTGGCAACGGAAGACGCAAAACGAAAGCTGAAGTTTTAAATTTAGCATTTGAGAAATCTTTCACGCAGGAGGATCGTACAAACATACCGAAGTTTGAGTCTAGTAGAGATTCCCGTATGGAGGACATAGTGATAGACATCCCTGGGGTTGTGAAGCAGCTGAATGGGTTGAAAATAAATAAATCGCCAGGTCCTGATGGGATTCCAATTCGGTTTTACGGAGAGTACTCTACTGCATTGGCTCCTTACTTAGCTTGCATTTAACCCGAATCTCTTGCCCAACGTAAATTCCCGAGCGATTGGAAAAAAGCGCAGGTGACCCCTGTAAATAAGAAGGGTAGAAGGACGGATCCTCAAAATTACAGACCAATATCTTTAACATCGCTTAGTTGCAGGATTCTCGAACATATTCTCAGTTCGAATATAATGAATTTCCTTGAGACAGAGAAGTTGCTGTTCATGAATCAGCACGGCTTTAGAAAGCATCGCTCCTGCGAAACGCCACTCGCTCTTTTTTCACATGATATCTTGCGAACCATGGATGAAGGGTATCAGACGGAAGCCATATTCTTTTACTTCCGGAAAGCGTTTGACTCGGTGACCCACTGCAGACTCCTGACTAAGGTACGATCATATGGGATTGGTTCCCAAATATGTGAGTGGCTCTAAGACTTCTTAAGTAATAGAGCCCAGTACGTTGTCCTCGATGGTGAGTGTTCATCGGAGGTGAGGGTATCATCTGGAGTGCCCCAGGGAAGTGTGGTAGGTTCGCTGTTGTTTTCTATCTACATAAATGATCTTTTGGATAGGGTGGATAGCAATGTGCGGCTGTTTGCTGATGGTGCTGTGGTGTACGGGAAGGTGACGTCGATGAGTGACTGTAGGAGGATACAAGATGACTTGAACAGGATTTGTGATTGGTGTAAAGAATGGCAGCTAACTCTAAATATAGATAAATGTAAATTAATGCAGATGAATAGGAAAAAGAATCCCGTAATGTTTGAATGCTCCATTAGTAGTGTAGCGCTTGACAGTCACGTCGATTAAATATTTGGACGTAACATTGCAGAGAGATATGAAGTGGGACAAGCATGCAATGGCAGTTGGGGGAAGGCGGATAGTCGTCTTCGGTTCATTGGTAGAATTTTGGGAAGATGTGGTTCATCTGTAAAGGAGACCGCTTGTAAAACACTAATACGACCTATTCTTGAGTACTGCTCGAGCGTTTGGGATCCCTATCAGGTCGGATTGAGGGAGGACATAGAAGTAATTTAGAGGCGGGCTGCTAGATTTGTTACTGGTAGGTTTGATCATCACGCGGAAATGCTTCAGGAACTCGGGTGGGAGTCTCTAGAGGAAAGGAGGCGTTCTTGACGTGAATCGCTACTGAGGAAATTTAGAGAACCAGCATTTGAGGCTGACTGCAGTACAATTTTACTGCCGCTAACTTAAATTTCGTGGAAAGACCACAAATATAAGATAAGAGAGATTAGGGCTCGTACAGAGGCATGTTGTTGTCGTGGTCTTCAGTCCTGAGACTGGTTTGATGCAGCTCTCCATGCTACCCTATGCTGTGCAAGCTGCTTCATCTCCCAGTACTTACTGCAGCCTACATCCTTCTGAACCTGCTTAGTGTATTCATCTCTTGGTCTCCCTCTACGATTTTTACCCTCCACGCTGCCCTCCAATACTAAATTGATGATCCCTTGATGCCTCAGAAAATGTCCTACCAACCGATCCCTTCTTCTAGTCAAGTTGCGCCACAAACTCCTCTTCTCCCCAATTCTATTCAGTACCTCCTCATTAGTTATGTGATCTACCATCTAACCTTCAGCATTCTTCTGTTGCACCACATTTCGAAAGCTTCTATTCTCTTCTTGTCCAAACTATTAATCGCCCATGTTTCACTTCCATACATGGCTACACTCCAAACAAATACTTTCAGAAATGACTTCCTGACACTTAAATCTATACTCGACGTTAACAAATTTCTCTTCTTCAGAAACGCTTTCCTTGCCATTGCCAGTCTATATTTTATATCCTCTCTACTTCGACCATCATCAGTTATTTTGCTCCCCAAATAGCAAAACTCCTTTACTACTTTAAGTGTCTCATTTCCTAATCTAATTCCCTCAGCATCACCTGAGTTAATTCGACTACATTCCATTATCCTCGTTTTGCTTTTGTTGATGTTCATCCTTTCAAGACACTGTCCATTCCGCTCAACTGCTCTTCCAAGTCCTTTGCTGTCTCTGACAGAATTACAATGTCATCGGCGAACCTTAAAGTTTTTGTTTCTTCTCCATGGATTTTAATACCTACTCCGAACTTTTCTTTTGTTTCCTTTACTGCTTGCTCAATATACAGATGGAATAACATCGGGGAGAGGCTACAACCCTGTCTCACTCCCTTCCCAACCACTGCTTCTCTTTCATGTCCCTCGACTCTTATAACTACCATCTGGTTTCTGTACAAATTGTAAATATCCTTTCGCTCCCTGTATTTTACCCCTGCCACCTTCAGAATTTGAAAGAGAGTATTCCAGTCAACATTTTCAAAAGGTTTCTCTAAGTCTACAAATGCTAGAAACGTAGGTTTGCCTTTTCTTAACCTAGCTTCTAAGATAAGTCGTAGGGTCAGTATTGCCTCACGTGTTCCAACATTTCTACGGAATCCAAACTGATCTTCCCCGAGTTCGGCTTCTACCAGTTTTTCCATTCGTCTGTAAAGAATTCGCGTTAGTATTTTGCAGCAATGGCTTATTAAACTGATAGTTCGGTAATTTTCACATCTGTCAACGCCTGCTTTCTTCGGGATTGGAATTATTATATTTTTCTTGAAGTCTGCTCACCAGATGGTAGAGATTTGTCAGGACTGGCTCTCCCAAGGCTTTCAGTAGTTCTAATGGAATGTTGTCTACTCCCGGGGCCTTGTTTCGACATAGGTCTTTCAGTGCTCTGTCAAATCTTCACGCAGTATCATATCTCCCATTTCTCTTCATCTATATCCTTTTCTATTTCCGTAAGATTGGCCTCAAGTACATCGCCCTTGTACAGACCCTCTATACACTCCTTCCACCTTTCTGCTTTCCGTTCTTCGCTTAGAATTGGGTTTCCATCTGAGCTCTTGATATTCATACAAGTGGTTCTCTTTTCTCCAAAGGTCTCTTTAATTTTCGTGTAGGTAGTATCTGTCTTACCCCTAGTGATATATGCCTCTACATCCTTACATTTGTCCTCTAGCCATCCCTGCTTAGCCATTTTGCACTCGAGCGAGGTGGCGCAGTGGTTAGACACTGGACTCGCATTCGGGAGGACGACGGTTCAATCCCGCGTCCGGCCATCCTGATTTAGGTTTTCCGTGATTTCCCTAAATCACTCCAGGCAAATGCCGGGATGGTACCTCTGAAAGGGCACGGCCGACTTCCTTCCCAATCCTTCCCTACTCCGATGAGACCGATGACCACGCTGTCTGGTCTCCTTCCCCAACCAACCAACCATTTTGCACTTCCTGTTGATCTCATTTTTGAGACGTTTGTATTCCTTTTTGCCTGCTTCATTTACTGCATTTTTATATCTTCTCCTTTCATCAATTAAATTCAATATTTCTTCTGTTACCCAAGGATCTCTACGAGCCCTCGTCTTTTTATGTAATTGATCCTCTGCTGCCTTCACTACTTCATCCCCCAAAGCTACCCATTCTTCTTCTACTACATTTCCTTCCCCCATTCTTGTCAATTGTTTCCTTATGCTCTACCTGAAACTCTGTACAACCTCTGATTTAGTTTATCCAGGTCCCATCTCCTTAAATTGCCACCTTTTTGCAGTTTCTTCGGTTTTAATCTACAGTTCATAACCAATAGATTGTGGTCAGAGTCCACATCTGCCCCTGGAAACGTCTTACAATTTAAAACCTGGTTCCTAAATCTCTGTCTTACCATTATATAATCTATCTGAAACCTGTCAGTATCTCCAGGTTTCTTCCATGTATACAACCTTCTTTTATGATTCTTGAACCAAGTGTTAGTTATGATTAAGTTATGCTCTGTGCAAAATTCTACTAGGCGGCTTCCTCTTTTATTTCTTATCCCCAGTCCATATTCACCTATTACGTTTCCTTCTCTTCCTTTTCCTACTATCGAATTCTAGTCACCCATGACTATTAAATTTTCGTCTCCCTTCACTATCTGAATAATTTCTTTTATCTCATCATACATTTCATCAATTTCTTCATCATCTGCAGAGCTAGTTGGCAAAGAAACTTGTACTACTGTAGTAGGCGTGGGCTTCGTGTCTATCAAGGCCACAATAATGCGTTCACTATGCTGTTTGTAGTAGCTTACCCTCACTCCTATTTATTTTTTTTCATCATTAAACCTACTCCTGCGTTATCCCTTTTTGATTTTGTATTTAAACCCTGTATTCACCTGACCAGAAGTCTTGTTCCTCCTGCCACCGAACTTCGCTAATTCCCACTATATCTAACTTTGACCTATCCATTTCCCTTTTTAAATTTTCTAACCTACCTGCCCGATTAAGGGATCTGACATTCCACACTCCGATCCGTAGAACGCCAGTTTTCTTTCTCCTGATAACAACATCCTCCTCCCCACCCGGAGATCAGAATGGGGGACTATTTTACCTCCGGAATATTTTACCCAAGAGGACGCCATCATCATTTAACCATACAGTAAAGCTGCATGCCCTCGGGAAAAATTACAGCCGTAGTTTCCCCATGCTTTGAGCCGTTCGCAGTACCAGCACAGCAAGGCCGTTTTGGTTAGAGTTACAAGGCCAGATCAGTCAATCATCCAGACTGTTGCCCCTGCAACTACTGAAAAGTCTGCTGCCCCTCTTCAGGAACAACACGTTTGTCTGGCCTCTCAACAGATACCCCTCCATTGTGGTTGCACCTACAGTACGGCTATCTGTATAGCTGAGGCACCCAAGCCTCCCCACCAACGGCAAGGTCTATGGTTCACGGGGGAGGGGGGGGGGGGCATATGGACAGTCATTTTTTCCTCGTTTTGTCGTTTTGTTTGGGAAGTGGAACAAAGAGAGAAGATGCTAGTTGTGGTACAAGGTACCCTCTGCCACGCACCTTATGGTGGACTGCGGTGTATGTATGTAGATGTACATGTAGTGTGAGAGACGAGTCTAAAGGTAGAGCTCCTGAATCACCTACGGACTGTAGTTTCGAGACCTACGCCAACGCGGCAAAAATCTTCCAGTTTGCTTATGTTGTAATTGTGGCTCTGAGCACTATGGGACTAAACTTCTAAGGTCATCAGTCCCCTAGAACTTAGAACTACTTAAACCTAACTAACCTAAGGACATCACACACATCCATGCTCGAGGTAGGATTCGAACCAGCGACCGTAGCGGTCGCGCGGTTCCAGACTGTAGCGCGTAGAACCGCTCGGCCACCACGGCCGGCTATGTTGTAATTGTCTTTTATTTAAAATCAACCCACGTGTGACATGTTATGCTATTCGCCGTAAGAATATGATTTACACCATGCAACATCTAGTTTCTTGCGAAAGGCCGTGGATCAGAACTTCTTAATGTCAGTTTAGAACCTGACACTGCCCTCGAAGTCGTGGCAGAAAAACGAGATGTTTAGCATTGTCCAAAAGTGTGTTAGAAAACAGTGTTTGAACCATGTCCAGAGGGAGTGTCTCTTGCGACTTACTATAGTGTGTGGGATTCGATCATTCGCCTAGAGTATAAGTGATGAAACTGTAAAGTGGCCTCTGAGGTGCCTGTATATTTAATAGGTGGCAGTAGCAGCAGCAGTTTGAGGTGTAAATTCGGTGAGGGACGTGGTATACCGCTAGGAATACTTGGATGGCTGCACGCTACGCTATTCTGGGAAGCATTGCGGAACCTCCATCTCCGCACTGGAGGCCCACCACAGCTTTGCGTCATTGCATCGGCGTCGGTGCCTAGGTGACTTCTAAATCGGATGAGCTTTTATAGTTCGTAATTTTTCTATGTTGGGGGGTAGAGAATAACGATGATAGTATGTTGAGCTGATTGATTGGAATGGACGTGGATCTGTAATACTTGAATCTAGTTTGGGGACGTACCATATTGCGTGTATATCCGCCGAATGGTCTAAACATGCTCCTGTTGCACTAACTCATGTAGTTCTGTTTCTACACGGGTTGCAGAAGGTGGTGGATAAGTCTTTCTCCTACTTCTGCTCAGTTCCGACATAAATTGGAACGATCACATACGCGAAGCTGTAGAAATGGGGGTAGTTGCAAGATTCATAGCGGGTGACCAAAACCACGTTGGAATTTTACTCTAGCAGCTAGGTTCGGGAAAGGTGACTCGTTTCGAGATATGGGAGTACCAGAAATATGATTCACTTGTGGGTGTCATCCGATGCAGGTATGTGCTTGAATGGACAGAGCTGATTCGAAATTATTGACATCGTTTCTAGCGGATAGCGTAACACTAGAGATATGAAAGCTAGTGTACATTTATCTTCTTATGACCCACATCATCTACTACCACTGTTTGTGTTCCTTCTCAATCAGTCATCGCCTATAACTCAGTGGATATATCGCAGAATCTCTGATATGGTATCGAGACAGAATGAGCTACAAATACTATAGAATTATGTAGTTGGGGTGGTGTGAGGGAGTCGCAAATACAGCTTACATACCATGTTCCTTAGCCAAATCACTTTCAAAATGGGGTAGTTTTATCACGAGGTTGCATCGTCGGCTGGTAATATGCATTCCAACGATCTCCGTCATGGTATTTCTATGGAAAAAAAACTCCTCATTCAGAGGTAATGTCGTACCTTAATTCGTAAAGCGGGTATAGCTTTTAACATGTATGCTTGTGTGCACCTGTAGAACCAAGATCGCTTGTAACAGTAACATACATTAGTTGCTGCGATTGGTGTTTTCTTTAACACCTCAGCAATTACGTCTCTCTTTCTAGGACATGTTGGTAAGACTCGCAAGAAAAACGCAAGAGACATGCACACCCATCGTTGATTTGGGTCAGTATTATTTGGTATCGCAGGCAATCTGTAATTGACAGAGTATTATACTTAGTAGTACTACAGAATGTGTGATATGTTCGCATTTGAGCATCAGGCTTTATAAAGGATGTGTTTGTGGAGAGGAAATGACTATGTCCAGTCATACGGAGGGTATAGATTTGACTTGGAGTACTGTGATAGCAAAGGGAAGAGTATGTCAAGTCATCAGAAAGGTAGTCATATTTCTATTTCCAGAGCTGCAGCCATCAAGAGGGTGTATATCCGATACTTCACTCATTGTCGAATGCCATCAATAGAGACCACAATCATAAGATTTAATTGTAAGTATAATGATAAAAAATATATGTGACCAGTTTTCTGAAATAATTGTGTCTTTGTATGGCCTGTGGTGGGAATGGTTCACGTTTTCCAATAACGGCAGCAGCCGTCCGAGTGCATAGGCCTGTTGGAGTGTAGGAATTTATCTGAGTTAACTTTACCATCGTCTAGACGGCCGAACAGCGAACTAATGCTTAGTGTGTGTTGAGTTGCTTTCGTGATCAACTGGAAATTTGAGAAGATTGTGTATGGATGTGCATCTGCACTGAGCTGTTATTTCCTCCCATGTAAATTGTTGCGTTGACTGCTTCTGCACATTTGGCGGTTTTATTTAGTTGAGAGAAGATCGATTGTGGTGTGAGCATCTAGCATGTGGAGGACACGTTTGCCTGTTCTCTAGATATGGGAAAGAGCTTAGTTGGCTTGTAAATTATAGGGATGGTTTGGAATCTGTACATCACCGACATTGGTATTCGAGAGTGGAAATAACAATTTCCTCTATTTGTTTCTATTTACAGCTCGCTGCACCTCTCTAAAGCTTGGAGTTTGTAGAGAAATAATTTCTAGTCTATATCTTGGGAATTACGTTACGCTAGTGATCGGTAGGATGATGCCCAGCTCTTGATATCGAGAGGTACCGCAAAAATGGTATAATATTATGGAGAAAATACGTGGGTTCTTGTAATCCCTGAGTCCGGAGATGTGCGTAGGAAAGTGAGCAAGCAAGGAAGCAGAAACAGTAATGCGGTTGTGCCAAGGGGAAGCGATACCGAATTTGTAGAACAGTTCTGAGGTGCTGTGGGCACCTGTCGGGCGCAGTTGCTCTGATGCTCAGAGGAGTATATACACTCCTGGAAATTGAAATAAGAACACCGTGAATTCATTGTCCCAGGAAGGGGAAACTTTATTGACACATTCCTGGGGTCAGATACATCACATGATCACACTGACAGAACCACAGGCACATAGACACAGGCAACAGAGCGTGCACAATGTCGGCACTAGTACAGTGTATATCCACCTTTCGCAGCAATGCAGGCTGCTATTCTCCCATGGAGACGATCGTAGAGATGCTGGATGTAGTCCTGTGGAACGGCTTGCCATGCCATTTCCACCTGGCGCCTCAGTTGGACCAGCGTTCGTGCTGGACGTGCAGACCGCGTGAGACGACGCTTCATCCGGTCTCAAACATGCTCAATGGGGGACAGATCCGGAAATCTTGCTGGCCAGGGTAGTTGACTTACACCTTCTAGAGCACGTTGGGTGGCACGGGATACATGCGGACGTGCATTGTCCTGTTGTAACAGCAAGTTCCCTTGCCGGTCTAGGAATGGTAGAACGATGGGTTCGATGACGGTTTGGATGTACCGTGCACTATTCAGTGTCCCCTCGACGATCACCAGTGGTGTACGGCCAGTGTAGGAGATCGCTCCCCACACCATGATGCCGAGTGTTGGCCCTGTGTGCCTCGGTCGTATGCAGTCCTGATTGTGGCGCTCACCTGCACGGCGCCAAACACGCATACGACCATCATTGGCACCAAGGCAGAAGCGACCCTCATCGCTGAAGACGACACGTCTCCATTCGTCCCTCCATTCACGCCTGTCGCGACACCACTGGAGGCGGGCTGCACGATGTTGGGGCGTGAGCGGAAGACGGCCTAACGGTGTGCGGGACCGTAGCCCAGCTTCATGGAGACGGTAGCGAATGGTCCTCGCCGATACCCCAGGAGCAACAGTGTCCCTAATTTGCTGGGAAGTGGCGGTGCGGTCCCCTACGGCACTGCGTAGGATCCTACGGTCTTGGCGTGCATCCGTGCGTCGCTGCGGTCCGGTCCCAGGTCGACGGGCACGTGCACCTTCCGCCGACCACTGGCGACAACATCGATGTACTGTGGAGACCTCACGCCCCACGTGTTGAGCAATTCGGCGGTACGTCCACCCGGTCTCCCGCATGCCCACTATACGCCCTCGCTCAAAGTCCGTCAACTGCACATACGGTTCACGTCCACGCTGTCGCGGCATGCTACCAGTGTTAAAGACTGCGATGGAGCTCGGTATGCCACGGCAAACTGGCTGACACTGACGGCGGCGGTGCACAAATGCTGCGCAGCTAGCGCCATTCGACGGCCAACACCGCAGTTCCTGGTGTGTCCGCTGTGCCGTGCGTGTGATCATTGCTTGTACAGCCCTCTCGCAGTGTCCGGAGCAAGTATGGTGGGTCTGACACACCGGTGTCAATGTGTTCTTTTTTCCATTTCCAGGAGTGTAACTGGTGTGAGTGTAGGCTCACCATAATTTTTTGGGAGCTGTACATATATAAAAGATAATGGGACTGTTTGTGTAAAATGTGTATATACTGCATTGTAAAGTTACTACGGTTTATGTTATGGCATGACTAGAGAGGATGACTGTGTGTCCTATGGTGAGGGACGTATAGATTCAGCACATCGATAACCGTGAGGGTATGAGAGAGATTTTTTTATGTGGAAAATTATATATTCTGTAGATACTGAGATTCATTCCAGAAGCATATTTGTCAAGATGAGACATTATCTGATTGGTGTCAGACTGTAGCAGCAATCGTAATATTTAATTGTAATTAAATTGGTAAATATCTTCCTGGCTTCCAATGCTCTTGTGAGTCTGGTATGTATTTGATGATCTGTAGACAACTTTACGGATTTAACTGTCCATGCAATTTAGCGATCTGAGAGAAATAATTTTACCTCTGACAGTCCAAGAAAGAAAAGGTGGATCGTGCTTCGATATCAGCGGCATCAGTAATTCGGCAGATAAATTCGATAAGAGCCAGTCAAAATGTTCGATTCAGTCACATCCTTTGTGCTGGGATATAGGAGCCTCTACATAGCGGTGAGAACATTTGCGTATGTTGAGAGCAGGAAGGCTATCACGTTAGTTCCGCGAGGAAGACTGCATTCAGCGTTATTTTCGTAAACAGGTTCTGTTAGGGTAAGAATTTTTGTCCACACAAGCTGAGACATCAAGAAAACGAGGGTTAACTATTTCTGGCACATTATACAATTCGACTTGGCTGTTATTTTTTACAAAACCATGTGACGTAAGAATAACATTGAGAAGATTTTAGGTGGCGAGTCGCCACGTGGATGTTTCGTGGCGAGGCGATGGGTGAAACACGCTGGGGAGGGTACGCACGGCTGAACACGTCACGCATGGTCCGTTACAAATGCTAGGGGGAAAGCAGCCTGTGCTATTCTGTCTCAGCGGTAAAGCCAAGTGCTGCCTTGAGGTGTTTAGATTAGATTAGATTAATACTAGGTCAATGGATCATGAATACGATATTTTGTAATGATGTGGAACGAGTCAAATTTTCCAATACATGACATAATTAAGTTAATTTAACAACATAATTAAGTTAATATAACAACTTTTTTATTTTTTGTTTTTAAAAAAAATTATAATTTTTTGTTTGTTTTTTTTTCTTAATTTATTTCTAAAAATTCCTCTATGGAGTAGAAGGAGTTGTCATTCAGAAATTCTTTTAATTTCTTCTTAAATACTTGTTGGTTATCTGTCAGACTTTTGATACTATTTGGTAAGTGACCAAAGACTTTAGTGGCAGTATAATTCACCCCTTTCTGTGCCAAAGTTAGTTTTAATCTTGAATAGTGAAGATCATCCTTTCTCCTAGTATTGTAGTTATGCACTGCTATTACTTTTGAATTGAGTTTGGTTGTTAATAACAAATTTCATAAGAGAGTATATATACTTAGAAGCTACTGTGAATATCCCTAGATCCTTAAATAAATGTCTGCAGGATGATCTTGGGTGGACTCCAGCTATTATTCTGATTGCACGCTTTTGTGCAATAAATACTTTATTCCTCAGTGATGCATTACCCCAAAATATGATGCCATATGCAAGCAATGAGTGAAAATAGGCGTAGTAAGCTAATTTACTAAGATGTTTATCACCAAAATTTGCAATGACCCTTATTGCATAAGCAGCTGAACTCAAACGTTTCAGCAGATCATCAATGTGTTTCTTCCAATTTAATCTCTCATCAATGGACACACCTAAAAATTTTGAATATTCTACTTTAGCTATATGCTTCTGATTAAGGTCTATATTTATTAATGGCATCATACCATTTACTGTACGGAACTGTAAGTACTGTGTCTTATCAAAATTCAGTGAGAGTCCATTTACAAGGAACCACTAGTAATTTTCTGAAAGACATTATTGACAATTTCATCAGTTAATTCTTGTTTGTCAGCTGTGATTACTATACTTGTATCATCAGCAAAGAGAACTAACTTTGCCTCTTCATGAATATAGAATGGCAAGTCATTAATATATATTAAGAACAACAAAGGGCCCAAGACTGACCCTTGTGGAACCCCATTCTCGATAGTGCCCCAGTTTGAGGAATGTGCTGATCTTTGCTTATTATGAGAACTGCTTATTGCAACTAATGTCTCGAGTATGAGACAGACGTGAACGCGCATTGGAGTTCTGTGACGTTGGTATAACTGTGACTGTATACCCGGAAATAGAGACAACTTACCCCTGCGTCCGGCGGCAGCTCGCGGCTGTGCGCACCCACTGGAGTGTCTGCACTCCCTCGCATTCACGTCGGGATATCGACCACACGTGCATGTGCCCCCGCTTGGAGCATCTGCGCTCCGTAAATACGTCTTCACTCCTGTCCGTTCGAGTCATCATCAGCATCTAGGTGAACATGTATTGCGATAGGAATTCCTCTGGTGTCAAGTATGAAAGGGCTGTCGCCGCCTCGTGCCTGAGGGCAGCTGTGTGCAGTTTGACAGCTGTCGGCCGCATCGCTTTGTGAGAGGACTGGAGGTGGTGGGGGGTGCACATGTTGATTGCATTATTTTGTGAACAGATCTATAGGCTGTGTTATGTGTTATTTACGAGTACTGAGCATGTCTACACATCACTGTGCTGCGTTATTTAGGATGAGTTTGCCAGTGTGTACTGTAATTATTTGGTTAATTTAATAGTTGTTTGCATGTCTTGAGAGCGTTATTTAGAAGTAGTTTACAGGTCTGTGGGCTGTGTGACATGGTCCCAAGAACATGAGGCCTAATGTTTTGTATCAGTTTGATAAATGTACTCCATTCCTAAATAAAATGTTCCAAAATAAATAGAGTGCACTCCTTCCATACTCTATACAGCAGCCCAGCGCAATCTGAGTCATTTTCGCGCCATTTTCCCCCTACAGACCACCATCTTGGATTATGTCACAGGATGGATGACAGCACTATCTGGTGATAGTACTGTGTACTAGGTCCGTTGGAGTCTAGATCTCCTGCTGGAGATACTGCCTGCAAAATAAAGACTTGTGACCAGAGTGGTTTTCCCGCCATTTCCCCCTACCATCTCGGATTATGTCATGAAATGGATGACAGCACCTTCTGGTGGCATTATTGTGTACTAGGCCAGTTGGAGTCTAGATCTCATTGTGGAGACACTGCCTGCAAAATGAAAACTTGTGTCTTGCACAGGCAGAGTCGTTTTCCCACCACTTAACCCCACCATCTTGGATTACTTCATGAAACGGTGATACTGTGGTGGTACTGCTGGTGGTACTGTGTACTATCTCCAAACCTTGTGGTGAACACACTGTTTGACGCCATCTTGGATAATGGTACTTGCGTCATCACCCGACGTCATGGTAGTGCCCTCTGGTAGTGTCGATATGAACAAGTCAGTTCGGGTCCGAGCCTTGTGGGAAACACACTGGATGCCACCATCTTAGATTACATCACAGATGAGAGCGGCCTCTGGTGGTGGCGATGTGCACTTATGCAGATGGGCTCTGGCACTCGAGGCGAACACACATGTGTGAAATTGTTTAAAGAAAGTCTTATCTCCAAGTCGATTTCCCACGAAACCTTAAGAGGAGGTGGCAGTCAGGTGACTGAGGTTAGTATACATGTGCTTTCTTCCTCCATTTTCTTAGATTACCAGCAAAACTCCAAGTGACCTCTGTTTACCACCAAAATTCAAACTTTGTGCTAGTTCATAGGAGGAAGTGGTGGTCGGTTGACTTAGGTTAGTGGAGGTAGTCAAAGAGAGCTATCTTCCTGCGAGTTTCTTTGCTTGGTAGAGATAACCGTGGTGTGGTGCATTATCCTGCTGGAATTTGAACTCCCCACCATTTTTATGAGGGAGGGGGGTGTGGCACTTTCTCGCCAAAATTCAAATCCACCATCCTGGAGACGTCATGGCAGCCATCTTGGGTTATCTCATGCACTGTTGGCAACTCTACACACCGCCATCTTGAATGACATCTTCGCCGCCATCTTGGATACATCTGGGAACAATGCAGAGTCTCCTTGTGTGCCCCTTGCCCCAATACTATCGAATCTGTCATCGTCTTTAGAGATACTACATGTCTGTTAGGTTTTTGTTCATCTCATGGGTGTATTAAAGCACAACGTATTGTTCTGCAGTTTAAGTGACATACTGTAATAACAATCCTCTTCCTTCCTTAAACTGCACACATTCATCCTCCCTAAAACTGGACACCACCTTCTTTCCTTCCTTTCTAAAATAGGATACCTGCTTCCTTCCTTCCTTTCTAATATTTTATTTGTTAGTCTTTTGGCTATGTTGTGTCTGTTGTGCATTTTCTATCACATTATGGAGTTATTTAATAACTGATCATTGGAAATACAGCCTGTATAATTTCTGGAGAGCCTTGGTACCAATGTTCTGATTGCAAGAATTGTTATTGTACATAACCTCCAGTACAACTGTGTCATTTGATTTGAGGGTGTATTGTGGCTTACATAAAGAAGAGGCCTAATTAAAGATATTCAGACTGTCAATCTGCATGTGCACTTTCCTGCTTAACTTAGCGTTTTTTAGGTAAGATGTATTTTAGCTGGTATATCCCCTCTTTTTTTGATAAGTATTAATATTTGCTGTGACGTTATTGTATTGTCACACATTCGAACACACATGTTAAACTGAATGCACCGTGTGTGTATTTGTGCTCTTCTAGAATTCAGATCTATTCGTCATATTACAAGGATGGTGTACATTGTATTGCATGATATTCCTCTTGATTGCTTTGGAGTCCAAATAAACTTTCATGTCATGATCTAGAAAGTTGTTGTTGTGATGTGTACATTTGTGGGTGGAATACATACATGATAATAATTACAGATGAGTGAATGGCCGAACAGTTACTGACGGATATTGCTATTCACTGTCTTGGAGGGCTAAAAACGGATTTGCTGTCTTAACATCAGGCAGGCATACGTTTGTATTTCAGTTTGCGTATTTACATTTTTTTCAGCATGTTGGAGCCTGCAATGCTGATGTGTTATTTCAGTCAGCACATTGCTCAGCAAGATATGCACTCAATTTGCACATAATTCAGGTAGTGGTGATGTACCAGTTCTTAACTGTTTAAGTGTTTGAATATACAGTGAAGTGCCAAATAAACTGGTATAGGCACGCTTATACAGACATATGTAAATAAGCAGAATACGACGCAGCGGTCGGCAACGCCTGTATAAGACAAGTGTCTGGCACAGTTGTTAGATCGGTTGCTACAACGGCAGGTTATCAAGATGTAATTGAATTTGAACATGGTGTTATAGTCGGTACGCGAGCGATGAGACCCAGAATCTCTAAGGTAGCGATGAAATGGTGATTTTCCCATACGGCCATTTCATGAGTGTACTGTGAATATCAGTAATCCGGTAAAACATCTCCTACATCACTGTAGCCAGAAAAAGATTCTGCAAGAACGAAACCAACGACGACTGAAAAGAGTCGTTCAACATGACAGAAGTGTAACCCTTCCGCAAAATGCTGCAGATATCAGTGCTGGGCATTTAACAAATGTCAGCGCATAACCATTCAACGAAACATCATTGATATGAGCTTTCGGAGCTGAAGGCCCAATCGTGTACCCTTGGTGACTGCACGACCCAAAGCTTTACTCCTCGCATGGACCAGTCAACACTGATATTGGAAGGTTGATGACTGGAAACATGATGCCTGATCGGACGAGTCTCGATTCAAATTGTATCCAGTGGATGGACGTGTACAGGTATGGAGACAACCTCATGAATCCATGGACCCTGCATGACAGAAGAGGAGTGTTCAAGTTCAAAAATGGTTCAAATGGCTCTGAGCACTATGGGACTCAACTGCTGTGGTCATCAGTCCCCTAGAACTTAGAACTACTTAAACCTAACTAACCTAAGGACATCACACACATCCATGCCCGAGGCAGGATTCGAACCTGCGACCGTAGCAGTCGCACGGAGTGTTCAAGTGTTCAAGCTGGTGGAGGCTCTGTAATACTGTGGGATGTCTGCAGTTGGGTTGATGTGGGACCCTTGATACCTCTAGATACGACTCTGACATGTGACATGTACGTAAACATCCTGTCTGATCACCTGCTTCCATTCATATCCATTGTACATTTTTATGGACTTAAACAATTCCAGCAGGACAATGCGACAGCCACGCGTCCAGAATTCCTACAGAGTGGCTCCAGAAAAACTCTTCTACGTTTAAACACTTCTGCTGGCCACCAAACTCCCCAGACACTGACATTATTGAGGATATCTGGGATACCTCGCAATGTACTCTTCAGAACAGATCTCCACCCCCTTGTACTCTTATGGATTTATGGACAGTCCTGCAGGATTCATGGTGTCAGTTCGCTCCAGCACTACTTTAGACGTTAGTCAAGTCCGTGTCACATCGTGTTGCGTCACTTCTGCTGTCTCGCAGGGGCCCTACACGATAAAAGGCCAGTTTCATTGGCTCATCAGTGTACACCATTCATTGCGCGTTTTAGATGGCATATTTACACATTTCATAAACCATTAATTATGCATTTTAGATGAGCAACTTAACACGCCACCTCAGCATGTTGGTAAAATAACATTCTGTTCCCTCTATACATATGTTACCTACAAGGTGTACATACAGGTACAGAGTGAAAGCTATCATTTTTTGATAAATAATTGAGAGTAAATTGCTTGAGAACAGGGTGGGTCCCACGACTAATGTCATGCAGGCTATGCAGTGACATCATTATTTTATAATGTATGTTTCTCACTATAGCATGCCATAATTGGACTGATAATAAAAAAAGTTATAAGAAATACGCATACCCCAATCCTCTCATTACAGAGCACTGAGCTAGAATGGAGGACATACTGCTTGAAAGCAGCGGAGGCCCTTCATCCTCTCAATAACATGATACAAATGGTAGTGCTCACGCTATCGAAATATAAAAATGAGAATTGTCAAAAGATGAGCGAGGGCTTAACTTGGACGCCATTTACTGATCTTCAGTGGCCAGTGGCCCCACGGTCATTGGCAATCAGCATGATTATGTAGACATAATGTGATTGGCTAAAGCTCCCCATGTCATTGGCTAAAGCTCCCCTACCCTCTCCACTCCAGAGTGACCTTGACATGTGTCTGCAGTGACATTGAATCTGACCTTTATAACTGTGTCAGATGTAATACATCATAACCCTTTCTCGAATATTAGTCGGATGTATGGGTATCCAGAACCCACAGACCCCCCCCCCCCCCTACTAATAGTGGCATATCCCAAGGATCCGCTTTCATCCCACTCTTATATGCAGTTTACATATACAAGACGAAGAGAATTTATCTCAGTCAGTACCATTCAGTTTTCTGAAGACACATCTTCTCACTTCCCACAAAATATTATAGGATGCTGTAAACTATCTTACCTCGTTGAAAACTAATATAAGCCAGTGGCTCTTCAGTAGTGGACTGATGAAGACGCTATAGAAATCTTTAGTAGTAATATTTACTGAGAATGGTGACGTACAAGAGTTATTTTTCGCAATGATAAACATATTTACTGGCATCTAATAATGCATGTGCGGAAAGCTTAGACTTTCATCTGTTTGCCGGCCGGAGTGGCCGAGCGGTTCTAGGCGCTACAGTCTGGAACCGCGCGACCGCTACGGTCGCAGGTTCGAATCCTGCCTCTGGCATGGATGTGTGTGATGTCCTTAGGTTAGTTAGGTTTAAGTAGTTCTAAGTTCTAGGGGACTGATGACCTCTGAAGCTGAGTCCCACAGTGCTCAAAGCCATTTGAACCTTTTTTTTACCTGTTTTTCGACATATTCGCCACTGAGATCAATGCATTTCTGCGTGTGCTGAATGATCTTCTGTATGCCTGCATTGTATAACTCTTCTGCTGCAGTACAAAGGTAACTTAAAAGTTCTTCTTTCAGTTTCTCTCTGGTTCTGAAATGAGTTCCACCCAGGTGTTTCTTCAGTTCAGGGAAGAGACGGAAGTCACTTGGGGATTTGTCTGGGCTGTAGGGTGGGTGTGTGACAGTATGCTGTTCAAATTTGTTGATGAAATTGGTCGTGACACGGTTGATGTGCGGACGAGCGTTGTCCTGATGGAAACGCACTCCCTTTATCAACATGCATCTCCTCTTGTTTTGGATCGCGCGGCGAATGTTCTTCAACGTTTCACAGTAGCGGTCCGCGTTGATTGTTGTACAGGCAGGCAGGAATTCACACAACAATAACCCCTTCCTGTCCCAAAAACATTCGCCATCACTTTGCCAGCAGACAGTGTTTGTTTAAACTTTCGCATCTTCAGCAATGTTGGATGTTTCCACTGAAAGGATTTTTTTTTTTTGTTTTGTTTCCAGTGCTGTGTAGTGGATCCAGGTCTCGTTCCAAGTGACGACAGAGTCCAAGAATTCCTCACCATCCGTTGCATAGGCCTGAAGAAATTTGTGGGCCAGTCCCACACCTTTCCGTTTATGGTCTTCCAAAAGCATTCTCTGGACCCACCTTGCACAAACCTTGGCATATCCTAAATTATCTCTCAAAGTTTTGTCAATGCTGGTCTTGTTGACATTAGGGATCATCCCGCAGAGCTCCCGAACCGTCACCTTCGATCTTGCAGCATTGCTTCTTCCTCTTTCACAACCTTTTCTTCCAAAACCGATGGCCGTCCAGAACACTGTTCGTCATGAACGCCTGTACCTCTGTCTTTGAATTCTCTGAACCAATTGTGCATATGCTGTACACTCATACCAGTTTCTCCATAGACTTCACACAGGTGGGAATGAATGTCTTTTTCGTACACTAAAAACGAATCACAGAGTGTAATTTGCACATCGCGTGAGACGTGAGTGGGAGCTCCATCTCTAGCGTCGCAGACAGTTCGCCGGGGCGGGAAATGAGAGAGGAAGAACCAAGCTACACGCCAGTATTGTCGGATTCCGAGTAACAGAGTTAATCAGGACTGCAAGTCCTTGGGTAGCTTGTTAGCACACTGGACTCGCATTCGGGAGGACGACGGTTCAATCCCTTCTCCGGCCATCCTGATTTAGGTTTTCCGTGATTTCCCTAAATCGTTTCAGGCAAATGCCGGGATGGTTCCTTTGAAAGGGCACAGCCGATTTCCTTCCCCATCCTTCCCTAACCCGAGCTTGCGCTCCGTCTCTAATGACCTCGTTGTCGACGCGACGTTAAACACCACTAACCACTAACCTTGGGTAGCTTATTTTAGAGACAACCCTCTTACCAAAGCATCGTTTAATAAATGTAGGACCTGCCGAGGTGGCGCAGTAGTTAGCACACTGGACTCGGGAGGACGACGGTTCAATCTAGCGTCCGGCCTTCAGGAGTTAGGTTTTCCGTGATTTCCCTAAATCGCTCCAGGCAAATGCCGGGATGGTTCCTTTGAAAGGGCACGGCCGACTTCCTTCCCTAATGCGATGAGAACGATGACCTCGCTGTCTGGTCTCCTCCCCCAAAACAGCCCAACCCAACAAATGTAGGAGATAACTTTCTGCAAGTGAAGTCACGTATTTGGTTCCTAGGAATGATACCAGACAATTAACGTACCTGGGCGGCGCGTGTTAGCACCATACTTGAAACTAGTGATAAGATGCTTAATATAGTTAGATCTGTCTCTGCTGCGTGTTGGGGGCCTATCCATCAGTGTTGCTACTCTTGTACTGTCCTCCCATTTGATACAGACTAGATTCAAATGATTACTCTACAAACATTCAAAGAGCAGACTATTAGAGAAATTAGATAGAGTCTAACACTGCTGCGTACACACCTGTTTCGGGCAGATGAAATCTACACAAACCAGTACTCTATTGATTGAAGCACATTCCTGTATATGCCATCCTATACATCAGATACTAAGATCTTGCCGTGTACCGGGTACCCCATGGAAAATTGGGCATAACACCCTATGATTTAATTTTGGCACACAATGAACCTGCAAGTATGTACAGCGAAATTGCTTTTACCTCACAGTTACTTGTGTCTTCATATGGTACCTCGTTTTCACAGACTGCATCTTGCTCCAAATGACGGAAAAGCTGCCTTTTTGGAGGTAATTAAAGCACTGCACGTATATGAAGACGGCTCAGAGACTACAGGCAAAAATAAAAAAGAACGCACGGTTTTCAATCCCCAGGTTCGTATATTACAAATATTTCAGTTACCAGCAACTATCTCGATTTTTTTGGCTGACTCTATCGCAGTCTTGAAAGCAAAACAGTGTTGCATAAATCTGAAATACTCCCCTTTGTAGCTCTATAAGATTCCAGCACTATGGGTCAGCTGTATAATTTCGGGATAAATGCATGAACAGTTAACCGGGATTGTGAGTTTCATGATGCCATTTTATTCCTTAGTAAGCTATTCTTGGAACAGCATTCCTGTCCAATTACGTTGGCAACAACGACAGAGTATGCTGGGTATTTTTGCACTCATATTTATAGTATGAAGACGATCCCTGACACCTAGCAGCCTTGTTGGATACATCACTGCATCAGGATACACTGCAAATACTATAACAGGCGAGAGGTTAGAAAACTTCGATTTCATGGTCGAGTGGCTGTTCATAAGCCACACATCACGCCGGTAAATGCCAAACGACGCCTCGCTTGGTGTAAGGAGCGTAAACATTGGCCGACTGAACAGTGGAAAAACGTTGTGTTGAGTGACGAATCACGGTACACAATGTGGCGATCGGATGACAGGGTGTGAGTATGGTGAATGCCCGGTGAAAGTCATCTGCCAGCGTGTGTAGTGCCAACAGTAAAATTCGGAGGCCGTGGTTTTATGGTGTGTTCGTGTTTTTCATTGAGGGGGCTTGCACTCCTTGTTGTTTTGCGTGGCACTATCACAACACCGGGCTACATTGATGTTTTAATCATCTTTTTGCTTCCCACTGTCGAAAAGCAATAATGGGATGGCGATTGCATCTTTCAACATGATCGAGCACCTGTTTATAATGCACGGTCTGTGGCGGTGTGGTTACACGACAATAACACCCCTGTAATGGACTGGCCTGCTCGCAGTCCTGACCTGATTCCTATAGAACACCTTTGCGATGTTTTGGAACGCCGACTTCGTGCCAGGCCTCACCGACCGACATCTATATCTCACCTCAGTGCAATACTCCGTGAAGAATGGGCTGCCATTCCCCAAGAAACCTGACTGAACGTATGCCTGCGAGAGTGGAAGCTGTCATCAAGGCTAAGGGTGGGCCAGCATAATTTGAATTCCAGCATTACCGATGGAGGGCGCCACGAACTTGTAAGTCAGTTTCAGCCAGGTGTCCGGACACTTTTGATCACATAGTGTACATCATGTACATTCATATTTCGAACATAATGTTTATTATATCGCTTCTTTGACTCCTAGTATCCTATTCTTCAGTTGGCCCATATAGCTCAACTGAAGAATGGGACACTAGTGCAAAAAAAGAATGAAAGGGGAAAAAAGGTACAGAAGCAACATTAGCATCGAGTACCTCAGTTGACACGGTGTCGTGGGGTTTCCTACTGTGGGGTTTCCTACGAGCAGTGGAGCACTAAACCTGTCAGAGGCCCGCACCGGCAAAACAAATTGAGGCTCCCCTTGCTGCCCCCTCGCACCCTCCTCACCACACAGGTAATTTCGTTGCTATTATTTAATAGCTATGTTGCCCCTTATACGACAAAAATCATTACATGATTTCTGTTGTTCGAATCTATTATTTATGTTTCGCAACTAAGTCGTCATAGAGCGAGCGCGGTGTATAAAAATGATTCCCTATTTCCCAAACCAAGAGGAAGGTCACTGTCTACATGAAACTTCGTTCAGTGCTTGATGGAGGGTACTTTAGTTACGGGTTTCAACAAAAGCCACAGTATTGCATCGATCTTGATGGAATTTTGTACATTTGATCTTCAAAACAGGAGGAACCTCACCGTCTACGTCAAATTTCATACTGTGTATGGCGGAGGGTACCTTATAACAGAATTACACACCGTTTGACTCATCAGCTTGGGAGTTGGCTAATGTATATATGTTTTCGTGGTGAAGGCATTTATACAAGCCAATGTATGCTGGGTGGCGGAGGGTTGGCCTACCTTTAAATAAATTCAAGATAGTTTCGTCAATCAGCATGAAAGTTGGCAGATATACGTATTTTTGCATAGATGGGGAAAGACGAGATGGCTTAACGGAGGCGGAGGAGGAGATATACGGAGAGAGGAGAACAGGGGCGGGGAGGAGGGAGGAGATGCATCCAGAGAAGTGAGAGAAGCAGATTAAAAGAGAGAGGGAGCAGCAGGTAAACAGAGAAAGAGGGAAGGTGGTGAATGACTAATGGAACACTGTAATAAATACATAAATTAGGGGCGTTCTTGTGAATTTGATGTACTATTAGAAAAAGCGGAGGAGGAGGAGGTGGACAGAGACGGGAAGATGGATGGAGAAGGAGAGAAGGATGGAGAGGAGGAGGAAGTGTGAGAGAGAGGGGCAGATGGAGGAGATGGAAAGAGAAACGGATGGGAGGAAGGAGAAGGTGGATAGAGAGACGAGATAGGACTCAATGGCCAAGAGAGATGAGGGAAAAGGGAATGAACTGACATAAAACTGGGATGAATAAATATCCGGGCAACGCCAGGTTTACTGTTAGTAATTAGATAAAGATTTACGTGATAATGGGCATGTTCATCTGAAAGAAATTACAGGATATTTTCCTATGGTTAGATGTGGCATATAAAGTCTCGATAACTAGTGTTGTTCTTGATGTCCACAGATGATAAAATTCATTGCTTAATATAGATGATTCCACCAAAGTTCGTCTAGTTGAAATTTCAGCTTTATAAAACGAACTACATAATAATCAGCTGAAAAATGCTCCTATTGGAGCACAATAAAGGCAAATACGATAGTGTTTAAAAGACTCTGACAGAAAAATGGGCAACCAGCTGTCTGAGTCCTCATTCCGCCTTCCTCACAAAAAATTCTGGAAGCTTCACAGGACGAGTGACCATACTATATAAGAAATTTACCAAGTAAAATTTCAGTTTTGTTGAGTTAAAAATTCAATAAATAGCAGATTTTGTATTAGAACTTTAGAAATACCGTTAAAAGCATACTTTTGTGAATAAGATCCGCCAAATGCAAACAATTAGTTTGATATGACATATATGACGAAACTCCAGAATCGGCAAGTTAGCTTTGCGAAATTATTGATACTGGTAAAATGTGTGTTGAATATACACATACCGTTTTGAAACAACAATATTTTTAAGCAAGTCCCAGAAGTTTTCACACAGAACATCACGGTAAATTTTTTATCATCCAACTTTTCGAATCTCTAGACCCCCTCCGTGGTGACACTCGTGTTTCCGTCTACAAATAAATGTCGTAACCGTGAACTTTCCGACTGATATCAAAATAAAAACATCCCTTCACATCTTATCCAGGCTTAGGACCGGCTATGCACGTAGTACATAGGCATGTTTAAATGTTTTTTTTTCATTTTTATATATTTTTATTGTTTTTGTTGTTGTTTATTTTTTGTTGTTATTGTTGTTGTTCAACATTACAGTAGCAAATTTATAACCTCTTTTCCTTATCAATCGTAATTTCTTATTTAATTTTTTGTAAAAAGGCTAGAGATTTTAAACACCTTTTTAAATCTCCAGAGTCTTCATATGTTTTCATAATGTCTTTTAATCTTTTTTCAAGATCTATGTATCTTTTCTTTCTTTTTTGAAGAGGTAGGCCAATGGAACCTTTTTTAATTTAAAAAATAGCATTCACTGCCTTCTCCTTCAGCTTTTGAATCAGAAAGTACATATTTGGATGTTTCTGATTTATTGAGGAGTTCAGTTTTCTATGCCAACCTTCGACAGCATTCGTCGTTCTGTGTCGTTGGTTAAAAACATTCCACATTTCAATAGGTACATTAGATTTTTCCATCCACTGATCAACCATATAGTCTGTAAATGCAGTAATCTTCGCTCCATTGGGCATTTGTTCCATTATTATAATCCACGCTCCATCGACAGTGTTAAGTGGAAGAAGTGACACTGCAGCACACATGTGACAAAACAATCGGACTTCCTCCCTGTCCCAGTAGTCTTCCATTAATCAAAGTTCCTGTATCTTCTTCCACAGACACTGGTTAAAGTGAAAATTACAACCGAAAGTTGTGTTTCAGAGTAGTAATTAGATAAAGATTTACGTGATAATGGGCATGTTCATCTGAAAGAAATTACAGGATATTTTCCTATGGTTAGATGTGGCATATAAAGTCTCGATAACTAGTGTTGTTCTTGATGTCCACAGATGATAAAATTCATTGCTTAATATAGATGATTCCACCAAAGTTCGTCTAGTTGAAATTTCAGCTTTATAAAACGAACTACATAATAATCAGCTGAAAAATGCTCCTATTGGAGCACAATAAAGGCAAATATGATAGTGTTTAAAAGACTCTGACAGAAAAATGGGCAACCAGCTGTCTGAGTCCTCATTCCGCCTTCCTCACAAAAAATTCTGGAAGCTTCACAGGACGAGTGACCATACTATATAAGAAATTTACCAAGTAAAATTTCAGTTTTGTTGAGTTAAAAATTCAATAAATAGCAGATTTTGTATTAGAACTTTAGAAATACCGTTAAAAGCATACTTTTGTGAATAAGATCCGCCAAATGCAAACAATTAGTTTGATATGACATATATGACGAAACTCCAGAATCGGCAAGTTAGCTTTGCGAAATTATTGATACTGGTAAAATGTGTGTTGAATATACACATACCGTTTTGAAACAACAATATTTTTAAGCAAGTCCCAGAAGTTTTCACACAGAACATCACGGTAAATTTTTTATCATCCAACTTTTCGAATCTCTAGACCCCCTCCGTGGTGACACTCGTGTTTCCGTCTACAAATAAATGTCGTAACCGTGAACTTTCCGACTGATATCAAAATAAAAACATCCCTTCACATCTTATCCAGGCTTAGGACCGGCTATGCACGTAGTACATAGGCATGTTTAAATGTTTTTTTTCATTTTTATATATTTTTATTGTTTTTGTTGTTGTTTATTTTTTGTTGTTATTGTTGTTGTTCAACATTACAGTAGCAAATTTATAACCTCTTTTCCTTATCAATCGTAATTTCTTATTTAATTTTTTGTAAAAAGGCTAGAGATTTTAAACACCTTTTTAAATCTCCAGAGTCTTCATATGTTTTCATAATGTCTTTTAATCTTTTTTCAAGATCTATGTATCTTTTCTTTCTTTTTTGAAGAGGTAGGCCAATGGAACCTTTTTTAATTTAAAAAATAGCATTCACTGCCTTCTCCTTCAGCTTTTGAATCAGAAAGTACATATTTGGATGTTTCTGATTTATTGAGGAGTTCAGTTTTCTATGCCAACCTTCGACAGCATTCGTCGTTCTGTGTCGTTGGTTAAAAACATTCCACATTTCAATAGGTACATTAGATTTTTCCATCCACTGATCAACCATATAGTCTGTAAATGCAGTAATCTTCGCTCCATTGGGCATTTGTTCCATTATTATAATCCACGCTCCATCGACAGTGTTAAGTGGAAGAAGTGACACTGCAGCACACATGTGACAAAACAATCGGACTTCCTCCCTGTCCCAGTAGTCTTCCATTAATCAAAGTTCCTGTATCTTCTTCCACAGACACTGGTTAAAGTGAAAATTACAACCGAAAGTTGTGTTTCAGAGTAGTAATTAGATAAAGATTTACGTGATAATGGGCATGTTCATCTGAAAGAAATTACAGGATATTTTCCTATGGTTAGATGTGGCATATAAAGTCTCGATAACTAGTGTTGTTCTTGATGTCCACAGATGATAAAATTCATTGCTTAATATAGATGATTCCACCAAAGTTCGTCTAGTTGAAATTTCAGCTTTATAAAACGAACTACATAATAATCAGCTGAAAAATGCTCCTATTGGAGCACAATAAAGGCAAATATGATAGTGTTTAAAAGACTCTGACAGAAAAATGGGCAACCAGCTGTCTGAGTCCTCATTCCGCCTTCCTCACAAAAAATTCTGGAAGCTTCACAGGACGAGTGACCATACTATATAAGAAATTTACCAAGTAAAATTTCAGTTTTGTTGAGTTAAAAATTCAATAAATAGCAGATTTTGTATTAGAACTTTAGAAATACCGTTAAAAGCATACTTTTGTGAATAAGATCCGCCAAATGCAAACAATTAGTTTGATATGACATATATGACGAAACTCCAGAATCGGCAAGTTAGCTTTGCGAAATTATTGATACTGGTAAAATGTGTGTTGAATATACACATACCGTTTTGAAACAACAATATTTTTAAGCAAGTCCCAGAAGTTTTCACACAGAACATCACGGTAAATTTTTTATCATCCAACTTTTCGAATCTCTAGACCCCCTCCGTGGTGACACTCGTGTTTCCGTCTACAAATAAATGTCGTAACCGTGAACTTTCCGACTGATATCAAAATAAAAACATCCCTTCACATCTTATCCAGGCTTAGGACCGGCTATGCACGTAGTACATAGGCATGTTTAAATGTTTTTTTTCATTTTTATATATTTTTATTGTTTTTGTTGTTGTTTATTTTTTGTTGTTATTGTTGTTGTTCAACATTACAGTAGCAAATTTATAACCTCTTTTCCTTATCAATCGTAATTTCTTATTTAATTTTTTGTAAAAAGGCTAGAGATTTTAAACACCTTTTTAAATCTCCAGAGTCTTCATATGTTTTCATAATGTCTTTTAATCTTTTTTCAAGATCTATGTATCTTTTCTTTCTTTTTTGAAGAGGTAGGCCAATGGAACCTTTTTTAATTTAAAAAATAGCATTCACTGCCTTCTCCTTCAGCTTTTGAATCAGAAAGTACATATTTGGATGTTTCTGATTTATTGAGGAGTTCAGTTTTCTATGCCAACCTTCGACAGCATTCGTCGTTCTGTGTCGTTGGTTAAAAACATTCCACATTTCAATAGGTACATTAGATTTTTCCATCCACTGATCAACCATATAGTCTGTAAATGCAGTAATCTTCGCTCCATTGGGCATTTGTTCCATTATTATAATCCACGCTCCATCGACAGTGTTAAGTGGAAGAAGTGACACTGCAGCACACATGTGACAAAACAATCGGACTTCCTCCCTGTCCCAGTAGTCTTCCATTAATCAAAGTTCCTGTATCTTCTTCCACAGACACTGGTTAAAGTGAAAATTACAACCGAAAGTTGTGTTTCAGAGTAGTAATTAGATAAAGATTTACGTGATAATGGGCATGTTCATCTGAAAGAAATTACAGGATATTTTCCTATGGTTAGATGTGGCATATAAAGTCTCGATAACTAGTGTTGTTCTTGATGTCCACAGATGATAAAATTCATTGCTTAATATAGATGATTCCACCAAAGTTCGTCTAGTTGAAATTTCAGCTTTATAAAACGAACTACATAATAATCAGCTGAAAAATGCTCCTATTGGAGCACAATAAAGGCAAATATGATAGTGTTTAAAAGACTCTGACAGAAAAATGGGCAACCAGCTGTCTGAGTCCTCATTCCGCCTTCCTCACAAAAAATTCTGGAAGCTTCACAGGACGAGTGACCATACTATATAAGAAATTTACCAAGTAAAATTTCAGTTTTGTTGAGTTAAAAATTCAATAAATAGCAGATTTTGTATTAGAACTTTAGAAATACCGTTAAAAGCATACTTTTGTGAATAAGATCCGCCAAATGCAAACAATTAGTTTGATATGACATATATGACGAAACTCCAGAATCGGCAAGTTAGCTTTGCGAAATTATTGATACTGGTAAAATGTGTGTTGAATATACACATACCGTTTTGAAACAACAATATTTTTAAGCAAGTCCCAGAAGTTTTCACACAGAACATCACGGTAAATTTTTTATCATCCAACTTTTCGAATCTCTAGACCCCCTCCGTGGTGACACTCGTGTTTCCGTCTACAAATAAATGTCGTAACCGTGAACTTTCCGACTGATATCAAAATAAAAACATCCCTTCACATCTTATCCAGGCTTAGGACCGGCTATGCACGTAGTACATAGGCATGTTTAAATGTTTTTTTTCATTTTTATATATTTTTATTGTTTTTGTTGTTGTTTATTTTTTGTTGTTATTGTTGTTGTTCAACATTACAGTAGCAAATTTATAACCTCTTTTCCTTATCAATCGTAATTTCTTATTTAATTTTTTGTAAAAAGGCTAGAGATTTTAAACACCTTTTTAAATCTCCAGAGTCTTCATATGTTTTCATAATGTCTTTTAATCTTTTTTCAAGATCTATGTATCTTTTCTTTCTTTTTTGAAGAGGTAGGCCAATGGAACCTTTTTTAATTTAAAAAATAGCATTCACTGCCTTCTCCTTCAGCTTTTGAATCAGAAAGTACATATTTGGATGTTTCTGATTTATTGAGGAGTTCAGTTTTCTATGCCAACCTTCGACAGCATTCGTCGTTCTGTGTCGTTGGTTAAAAACATTCCACATTTCAATAGGTACATTGGATTTTTCCATCCACTGATCAACCATATAGTCTGTAAATGCAGTAATCTTCGCTCCATTGGGCATTTGTTCCATTATTATAATCCACGCTCCATCGACAGTGTTAAGTGGAAGAAGTGACACTGCAGCACACATGTGACAAAACAATCGGACTTCCTCCCTGTCCCAGTAGTCTTCCATTAATCAAAGTTCCTGTATCTTCTTCCACAGACACTGGTTAAAGTGAAAATTACAACCGAAAGTTGTGTTTCAGAGAACACTAAATTCATTGCTTTAATTGTAGCCATTTCAAAATCTAGCACTGCAGCTTTTGGTGACCACCCAGGCATCTTAGATTTCAATCCAGAAAAAAGTCTTTCATATTAATTCTGACTTTTATCTGGCAGCAAAGCAAATAAAACAGGAAATATCTTAGTTGCCTCTTCTGTACTTCCGATGTCGACATGGATTGTGTACCATTGTCAAATGTCCCATCCATAACCACAGTTCCATTGTCACAAAGGATTTTCTCTGCTTCTTCACAAGCAAATACTAGAAGTATCTTGCCTGGAACAGAGCCATCATCAATCTGCAAAAAACTATACCTTCTGTTAATTTCAAAAGGTCTTCGCTAAGGTGAATTTCCGAACTAGAGCCAGGGTTCTGGATTGTCCCAATAGCTCCTCTTCTCGCCTTACACAATTGAGTCTTGGAGCTGTCATAATTCTGAATATATGCCACGAATTCTAATCCTTTATCTTTCAAACCTTGAAATTCCTGCTTAAACATTTGGGCTACAATCACTGTCTTTTCTTCACGAACTCTTTTTCTGCAATTATGTAGTCTTTTCTTTATCTCCACATCTGTTTTGTCAGGCGGACAATTTTTAAACGGCCTTTGCACGTACACCATTTATAATTGATGCACATCCAGTTCGAATATTCTTCATTTTTCCTATAAATACGGTAGCGATGACCATCCTTGTTAATACACGGCCTCCCTGTTATTGTTGTTATCACTTCCATCGTGTACACTGCATAGAACAGAAGTTGTATGGAAAAACGCACGGAACGAAAGCTATCTACGACGACACTGTCTGAGAAACGGTTAAACACCTGCACTGAGGGTGAGCGACTGGGGTAGACAAGCAGTGGGGGAGGCTCAGTTCGCAAACATCTCGTTAGGGAACCGGTTGCTCGGGACAGCTTCGATACCTGATGCACCCTTGTAGAAAACCCCACGATTTGAAACCCCACGTAGCCATTGAGGCATATGAATTGTATCCCAAACTTCAGCTGATATGTATACGTTAACTGCAATATGAGATACAAATTTAACGTACGTCGACCTTTTCGTCTTCGCTAGCACTAGTATCCCATTCTTCAGTTGGCCTATGTAGAAGTATGGGATACAAATGTTAGATGTGTTGATTGTTTCGTCTCTGCTACTACAAAAGTTCGCATCGCGTAGGAAGGCGGCCCAATTTCCAGACTTCCGCGCATCCCCTTCCACTAGCCACGGGTAGCCAATAACATTCATTCTCTTTCCGAGTGGCTAGCAGCGAGTTGCAGCTGGAGAGCGAGAATCTCCCTACTATATGCTGCACACTGTTGCCGCACTTCGCGACAACCGAATTATTCCATCAACTGTCAGTTTTTTTTTTCTTTTTTTGCAGCAATGTAGCTGTGAATGTGTATCTGTAAATGTTTAAGTGCCATTTTAGAAAAAAATTCAAGTGATGGTAGTAAATGTGAAGTGATTCACAAGCAGGCGAGGGGGATTATTTACCGCGTTCATAACTCTTTCAAACGTGAATTTGAAAGCAGGTCTCGTACTGTTGACTTTTGAAGACACAAAAACGGACTCCAGAACCATGTGGGTCGGCAGGAGGACTGTGAACGATGGTGTCAGCGCTGTAGGAACAGTTGAAGACTTTGGTTTCGTATCGCCTGGAAAGCATCGAAATCGCAAGGAACCTGTAACACAAATGGATGATTTTAACAACGGTGTTTTAAAGTGCTCCATGTGAATGGTGAATGCCTGACATCACAAAAACGTGTTACAGCTGTGCAGGAGAAAATTGGCTTCAATGATAAGCGCTTCGTCAATGTAAAGAATTTTAAAAGACATTGGTTCCAGATATGTAAGAGCGTTTTTAGTTCAAAGTAGTGACAGAGATGCAGCACGAACTGCATCCTATATGAAGATTTGAGGTACAATGAAACATGGCTCAATTATAATCATTCCAGGAAGGTCATCTTGAAAATGAGTGATGATACTGGTGGTTTTAAAGTTCTCATAGGAATAGGTTCTCGGATAATTATTCTGTATGCTGACTCTTTTTCTGGTTTTGTTTCTGAGAATAAACTTATATTTACGTGTAAGATAAAGAGCAGTGACTACCTTTCGGAAATGAATGATGTCAGCTTCATGACGTGATTCGCAATTCTTGTCACACCTTGCTTCGAAATCGGTCATTGCCAGTTATAATTCAACTATTACAGAGAAAACACCAAGTACAAACACCAGAAAAGTGGATATTTTTCCTGGCTTAAAAATAAAAATATTAATGACAGTGTAAACCAGACTCGTGCTGATCTCCAGCAACTAGGTAATTTATACAAGTCATGTGACAGAACATACAAACTTGACTTCCTTGCACGTGAATGGGGTCACACAGTTTTTCGTTTACCCATGTGTCACCGTCAGTGTAGCCCCATGCCACTATGTGGTAGAAAAAAACAAAACATTCAATATAACATACACTGAATCCCTTGTGCATGAGACAATAGACAACACCTCATCTGTAGCGTGGGCACAGTCTGTGTGGCATGCTGAAAATCTTCAGAAATAAGAATTTGACAGGGAACCTATCATCGTAAATTTACAGTCAGATTGTTCAGAAACAGACTCATACAGAAGTGATGATGGTATTACGATGTAGACATTGGAGCAAAGTAATAATATTTCTTAGTTTTAAAGACTCATGGTTTAAACAATGCTTTTGTCCCACCATGTTGTATGCTCTTACAACACACGAGAGTGCTGCTGGATAAATTCGTTTAAGTCCGATATTTCCACATGTAAATCCCTGTCATTTTCAAGGCACAAACTGGTTAAGGCCCTAAATGACATCACTGTTTCTTGTCGAGATATCGGTGATTTTTGATTTTCGATGGTATCGGTCAGCATTCCCTGGGGTTAAATGTGATTTGAGACTTTCTCGGCGTATTCCATTCGTGAAATCTTCTCGGGTGATCAGCCGAGTAAAGGCGTCGTCTTCTCGCAACGTTTCGAAGGGTTTCGTACCCATTCGCTTGAAGATGATGGGTACGAAACCCTTCGAAACGTTGCGAGAAGACGACGCCTTTACTCGGCTGATCACCCGAGAAGATTTCCCTGGGGTTATTTGCAGATGATGGTTAACTGTTTGCTTGTTCAATGGCTTATAAATGCAGTCTCTCACTGTAATGTCTAACGAGTTAATTTACACTCATACTGCCCTTTAACAGGGAAAAATCTCACAATTTACTGATCATTTTTACGATAGTCTTTTACATTAGTCTTTTCTACCACCAATTCTTTTTTATGTGCAGTGATTCCACTTAACTGTAGTCAAACACTTCCACACACAGACACCTTACACATTTTTAAAAATTCTATGGAGTAGAAGTAGTTGTCAAGCAAATATAATGATTTCGGTTTGCAGGCTGGAGTGGCTGAGCGGTTCTAGGCGCTACAGTCTGGAACCGCGCGACCGCTACGGTCGCAGGTTCGAATCCTGCTTCGGGCATGGATGTGTGTGATGTCCTTAGGTTAGTTAGGTTTAAGTAGTTCTAAGTTCTAGGGGACTAGTGACCTCAGAAGTTGAGTCCCATAGCGCGCAGAGCCATTTGAACCATTTTTTGATTTAGGTTTGTGCTTGAAGTTAATTTTGTTGTAGATTAAATTTTCGCTTATGATACAGTTCAAATCGCAGTAAATGATAATTATTGCGAGCAGTTTCAATGACCTTGTCGTTGGATAATTGTCATTTTGAGAAAAATTGTACTTCACGTTTTTACAAAGCTGTATCAACTACTCTCGCCTCCATTCGTCACACAGAGTAAATCTGTGGAGCAGTGGACTGTGGCGTGCATACTGTAAGACCTTCGGTACACACACCATCAGATTATTTGACTTGTTGCTCTAGCGAAGTAGGCGAGTGTCAGCAATATGTCTCGTGGTCTTATCGTGGCGTGTTTATCTTCTGCCGTTAAGTCAGACAATAGAAATGCCACTTGCATGCTTAGAGTAGCAGATTGACGGTGACCAACTTTAAACAGAACTTGATTAATTTTCACACACATTTATTAAAATAATAAAAAACATAGACATTACATAAATAGATTCTGGATGCTGTTTACAATTGACAATCTGAAGTTCCTTTGGTCTTGGTATGTTAATCTCATTCTCACATATCTCTGATACTGGACAAAGTGTCTATACATTTATCTTCATGGCTATGTACAGAAATCTGTTAATCTTATTAGGCGCAGACTGAAACTTGGCTACAGACTAATGCAGACTAATGCAGACTAATGCAGACTGACTAATCGGAGGTCTGTACACTCGTTATAATACCTCGTGCGTTCAGGTATCACAGCGCGAGTGTGATCCGCGAGGAGAAAAGGTTCTACGTTAGCAGCAATCTCATTGGCTGCGTTACATATCAATACGCGGATCAGCGGAAGCAGAATTTGGTCCGTCTCTAAGACAGCGCCATCTCGTAGTGCGGAGACGGACGAGCGCTGCGCCTGCGCTGTTGTGCTTAGAGGGGCGCGCTCTAGTGGGAAAGTTGTGTACGTGCTGACTATGCAGAACTATGTACACAACATGGACACAATTTCGTCAAGACGTGAATTAATATTTCTCTTGTGACGATTGATCGAAATTGGTTTTATAATTTACTATTCCCCTCATAGATTTGAACGTTAATACTATGTACCATAGGCAAACGAGCCTGACTGTTGTCCACAGCAACACAGTTCGGCAACATGGACTTCGTTTGCCCGCTCCTCTGCTGCTGCGCGTGAGCAGTTCTCACTCCCCACCCTTCTGCACTACCTTCCTGCTCCGCCTCTATGCACAGAAGGGCCATGTGATATTGTTTGTGAACTGATACTGTCACATATTTTTTCCCTCCTTTATTCAGAAATTTAGAAAGTTCTCTTACTGCTGAAACAACAAATACCTGATCCTTTAACTTATTTCAAGATAGATCATTACGTTATACATAAAAATAGGGCCAACTGAGGAACGGGATGCAATGCATCAGCTTCGACCAATGACATCATAGTTTACTCATAGATATTAATGTCTTTATTTTCGAACCATGGATAATAAATTAGTTATCTTCTGTGGTGAGTTGTAAACTGAAATATATAGATGTGTTCCTAAAAGAAAGGGCTAGACACTGTGTACGACTTTTGTAACTTGTATTAATTTAAATCATTTGTTTGTTCCAATTCATTTGGTACTTGCTTTTATTCTTAATGAGTTTGAGATATTTTGGAAGAATTGTTTTTCATTCTGGACAATTTTTACTTTTAAATTTTCGTTTCTAGGTATGGATTCATCTATTCCTATGGATATGGAAGACTTGAAGCAGGGTTCATCAATTGCAGTATGGAATATCAATTTTACAGTTGTCTCTTTTTTTTGTCTTCCCTAGCACTAGTATTACTATGATATTTTTCAGTCGATACTAGTACTATCGAAGGTGAAAACAGATGTACAAAAAATTTGTATCCCGAACTTCAATTGACCTATATAAATCAATGAAGAATAGGATACTAGTGCTGGCAAAGACTAAAAAAGCGACATACCTAACACTGGCTCCCTGTACCTCATTTGAACTACAAAGGTTCTGTCCTTCAGTTGACCTACATAGGTCAGCTGAAGTATGGGATACAAATTTTATGTATACGGAGTTTTTCGCCTTCTCTAAAACTAGTATCCTATTCTTCAGTTGACCTACATAGATCAACTAAAGTTCAGAATACAGATTTTACTGTTGTATGTTTTTCTACCATCACTAGTAATACTATGATAATTTTCAGTGAAGACTATTAGTATCGAAGGTGAAAAAAAGTGTCTCCCATGTTGCAGTTGACCTATATAGGTCAACTGAAGTATGGGATACAAATTTCATGTATGTCTTTTTTTCGCTTTTGTATAGTTCAACTGAGGTACAGAATGCCAATGTTACTTATGTCGATTTTTTTCGTCTTCGATACCATTAGTATCCTATTTTTCAGTTGAACTAGAAGAAGCACTTAAATATTATACCCAGGGAACATAGCAGAGGCTACAGACTAGTGGTGGCCTGTATGTGGAACATAAGTTCCAAGTTGTGATCACTAAAATACACAACTGGATTAAGTTGTCAAAGAAACGGTGCCATGGTCAGTTAGATTCAGATGCTACATTTTTAGGTAAGATGATGTTCCATCAAATGTACCTGTATGGTAGATGATGAATTGTAAGTAGGCACATACTATAGTAAAATATTGAAATGCAATATACTTTGAGAAATAGATGGTCTTTTCAGAGCCTCCAACAAACTGTGACAACATAGACATCATGGAGATTCATTTGACTGACAGTTCTAAGATGAGTTATTCACTGGTCAGCCTGCTGCTGTATTTAAATCTTAAACAATTAATTCATTATAGCAGTAATCAGTGTTCTACAGAAATTGCATTTGTGAATTACTGAAAACTGTTAGCACTTCCTCTTTTGTACTTCTTTGGCATATGCAAATTCTGTTTCTATGATTTAAAGGTTATTAAAAATTATCTGGGGGGGGGGCATATATGGAGAATAAGCTGCCAACTTTTATTATGAACAACCATAATCATCTACACAGTACTGGGGTATAAATGTAGCTGTGGTAATATTCAAACTGGAGGCCATTGTTATTATATCTCACATAAACATTTGAGTAACAGTAACTATTTAATACATAATTTTGGCTTGCACAGTCATCTCTAGCAGCTATATGTTGTCTGAGAGGAACTAAGTGGAGATGTAATACCTTCACTGTGGATTTCCTTGTTTTGTACAAGTGTTTCAGCATAAAACTGTCAATTTTGTCTTCAGAATAAAAATACCTAGTCTCAAGTGAGAAAGAATTACCAGAGTTGCAGATGCTGTTGTTTCAAAAATAGAATGACAATTACCAGAGGAGGGAGCTAGAACTTTATTGGATAAAAAAATAGCAAATAAGTCAAAACTGGCATCAACAAAGAAAAGTTAATACTAATTATTTCAGAATAAAACGTATTAATCCATACACTTTCATTTATTTTATCTTCATTTAGTTACAACAGAGAACTGAAATAATTAACAACACTGTCTCTTGTGCATGTTGCCCTATCCCGTAATCAATACCAATGAGATATCCTTTAAACAAAAGAAAATCACTAGAGGCAAATAAGCTGAGTGTCAGTACTAGATGATTCATTTGTGGAACACGCTCATTTGTGAAGGAAAGAAAGAATTACATGAAACAGTTTGTGTGATGTTTCAAAAGAATTTTAAAAATATAACTTGCCAACGACTTCTTCAACAAGTTATGATTACAAAAATTCAATAACTGCAGAGTGCTGTTAGCTGAATGATAAATACCGATACTTTCATAACACAGAGGTGACTATTATTTTATGATTAAAATGGATGTGGTTGTGTGGATATTACAAATAATTGAGGAACACAACAGCTGTATTCTGAAGCAGAAGAAAGATCTTCTTTTTCTTTTCTTAAAAAAAGAAAAGAAAAGAGGAAGTACTGACTTTCCTGTTAGTTTCGTTGTGTTAGATGTAGCTTGATTAAGCACTAATAGGTTACATGTCCAGAGATGCATGCAAGATTAGACTGGCTGGCTGTGTGAGAGGCGGGCGCTTAAATACATGATCAGGGGCGCTGCTATTAACCGTTAGGACCATGTGTTCCACTGTGACGCCCTCGCACTAAACGTGGGCAAGGAGGCATGCGCTGCTACAGCTTACAGTGCTATGGTGCAGAGTCCTCTAGGGGTCTTCGACCTTCATGCCGTCTGGCGCAGATTCAAATTACGTGGCTCGCGGTACCAGAGGCTCCTAACACTTGGTTTAGGAATTGTGAAAGAAGGTAGTATATGTGGAAGAGGCCTGGAGACACTGGAAGGTTTCAGATAGATTATATAGCAGTAAGACAGAGATTTAGGAACCAGATTATAAATTTTAAGAGATTCCAGAGGCAGATGTAAACTCTGACCGCAATCTATTGCTTATGAACTGTAGATTAAAACTGAAGAAACTGCAAAAAGGTGAGAATTTAAGGATATGGGATGTGGATAAACTGAAAGAACCAGAGGTTGTAGAGACTTTGAGAGAGAGCATTAGGGAATGATTGACAAGCACGGGGAAAAGAATTACACTCTTCATCAAGAATGGGTAACATTAAAAGATGATAGTGAAGGCAGCATAGGCTGAAATAAGTAAAAAGACGAAGGCTTGTAGAAATCTTGGGGTAACAGAGGAGATATTGAATTTAATTGCTGAAAGGAGAAAATATAAAAATTCACTAAATGAAGCAGGCAAAAAGAAATACAAACGTTTCACAAATAAGATCGACAGGAAGTGCAGAATGGCTAAGCAGGGAAGGCTAGAGGACAAATGTAAGGATGTAGAAGCATATATCACTAGGGGTAAGGTAGATATTGCCTACAGGAAAATTAAAGAGATTTTTGGAGAAAAGAGAGCAACTTGTATGAAAATCAAAAGCTCAGATGGAAAACTAGATCTAAGCAAAGAAGGGAAAGCAGAAAGGTGGAAGGAGTATACAGAGGCTCTATACAAGGGCGATGTACTGGAGGACAATATTATGAAAATGCAAGAGGACATAGATGAAGATGAAATGAGAGATATGATACTGCATGAAGCATTTGACAGAGCATTGTAAGACCTGTGTTGAAACAAGGCCCCGGTTGTAGACAACATTCCATTAGAACTGCTGATAGCCTTGGGAGAGCCAGTCAAGACAAAAAACTACCATCGGGATAGCAAGAATTATGGGACAGACGAAATACCCCCAGACTTCAAGAAGAATACAATAATTCCAGTCCCAAAGAAAGCAGGTGCTGACAGGTGTGAAAATTACCGAATAATCACTTTAACAAGTCACAGCTGCAAAATAGAGACACGAATTCTTTACTGACAAATGGAAAACTGGTAGAAGCCGACCTAGTGGAAGATCAGTTTGGATTCTGTAGAAATGTTGGAACATGTGAGGCAATCCTGACCCTACGACTTATCTTAGAAGATACATTACGGAAAGGCAAACCTACGTTTCTGTCATTTGTAGACTTAGAGAAAGCTTTTGACAATGTTGACTGGAATACTCTATTCCAAATTCTGAAGGTGGCAGGGGTCAAATACAGGGAACGAAAGGCTGTCTCATTACATCAGGTGATGCTGAGGGAATTAGATTAGGAAATGAGACACTTAAAGTAGTAGATGAGTTTTGCTATTTGAGGAGCAAAATAATTGATGACAGTCAAAGTAGAGACGATATAAAATGTAGACTGCCAATGGCCAGGGAAGCGTTTCTGAAGAAGAGAAATTTGTTAACATTGAGTATAGATTTAAGTGTCAGGAAGTCTTTTCTGAAAGTATTTGTATGGAGTGTAGCCATGCATGGAAGTGAAACATGGACGATACATAATTTAGACGCGAAGAGAATAGAGGTTTTCGAAATAAGGTGCTACAGAAGAATACTGAAGATTAGATGGATAGATCACATAACTAATGACAAGGTACTGAATAGAATTGGGTAGAAGAAGAATTTGGGGCACAACTAGACTAGAAGAAGGGATCAGTTCAAGGGATCACCAGTTTAGTTTTTCAGAGCAGTGTGAAGGGTAAAAATCATAGAGGGAGACCAAGATACGATACACTAAGCATAGTCAGAAGGATGTAGGTTGCAGTAGGTGCTTGGAGATATAGAAACTTGCACAGGATAGGGTGGCATGGGAAGAAGCATCACACTAGTCTCTGGACTGAAGACCACAACAACAACAACAACAAAAAGAATTTTGAAGTTTCCACCCAACTTATTACTTCCTCGCCATGTGTTTCAAATATCATTGGCGCAGTACCTCTGGATGTGCAGAACTGAATACGTTGGGCCTTTTTAAAAATGAGGATGAGACAATTCGCAGAAAACCAGTCAATGATACTTTTGAGAATTTTGTTTACCATTTCTTCTTTTTCTGTATGTATGGTTGGATTGATTACAATACTAGTGTCATCTGCAAAAGAAACTAATTTTGCTTGTTGTATACTAGACAGAAGATCGTTTACATATATGAGGAACTGTAATGAATCTAAGGTTGAACCTTTGGGAACCCCATATATGATATCTCCCCAATCGGAGTTATGACCCTGGACTATGTTGCTTGGATTACTAAGTACAATTTTCTGCATTCTTTTGGTTAGATATGACATAATTCAGTCCTACAGAATGTTAAATTATCTAGGAGAATAGTGTGATTCGTGCAGTCAAATGCCTTAGAGAGGTCACAGAAATACCAGCCAGTGATATTTTATTATTTAATGCTTGTAAAATTTGTTGAGTGAACGAATAAATGGCATTCTCAGTAGAGCAACCTTTGAAACCCTAGCTGTGATTTGGTAAGGATACTATTGCTGCTAGAATACGTCACATTTTCAAAACTTTTGGAGAATGATGTCAGCATTGAAACAGGTTAGTAGTTACTAAGTACAATTTTCTGCATTCTTTTGGTTAGATATGACATAATTCATTGGTTGGCTATACCATCAGTCCTACAGAATGTTAAATTATCTAGGAGAATAGTGTGATTCGTGCAGTCAAATGCCTTAGAGAGGTCACAGAAATACCAGCCAGTGATATTTTATTATTTAATGCTTGTAAAATTTGTTGAGTGAACGAATAAATGGCATTCTCAGTAGAGCAACCTTTGAAACCCTAGCTGTGATTTGGTAAGGATACTATTGTTGCTAGAATACGTCACATTTTCAAAACTTTTGGAGAATGATGTCAGCATTGAAACAGGTTAGTAGTTATTGACATCTCTCTTATCAGCTTTCTTAAAAACTCGAGTAACAACAGCACATTTCAGTCTCTCTGGGAAAATGCATTGAGTTAGTGATGCATTATATTTTTCAGGAATTCTGGGCTTACTTCAGTGGAATGAATTTTTAGTACACTATTCGAAAAATCATCAAAACCAAATGAACCTTTATTTTTGAGAAAATGTATAATTTCCTTAATTTCAGACAGAGAAGTTGGTGATACATCCATATGATAAAATTTTATGAAAGTTGCATTTTCGACGTACTGCTGTGATTGTACTTTTGAACTGTTTGTCCCTATGCTTTCTACTGTATTTAAGAAATATTTATTAAATGCATTTGCTACCTCTGACTCATCATTTATAGCCCTTCCATTCAGTTCAATAGTGCATTGTGTTGTTCTGTGGCTGGTTGTCCTGTCTCTCACTTCAGTACATTCCATATTGCGTTAAGTCTATTGTCATAAGTACTGATTTCTGACAATATGTGCATGTTCTTTGATTGTTTACTAACCTTTTCTAGTAAGTTTGAGTATCTATTGTAGTGTGCAACTACTGCAGGATCCCTACTTGTTCTTGCCAAAATATACATTTCCCTTTTTCCTTTCACAAGATACTTTAATCCCTCTAGTGATCCATTGTTTCTTACCTGGTTTTTAGTGCCCTTCCTGACTAATACAGAAAGCTATTTTCAAATAATAACATGAATTTACTGTGGAATAGATTAAATTTGGTGTTAGCATTTCTTCATTACAAATTACATCCTATGTCATCTCCTGTACACTATTCCTAAAATCATTTGTCCTGGAGCCATTAATTATTTTAACTGATTTCCACTGAGGACTGTCCACAGTGTCAGACGCTATGTTATTCATACTACTAACTGTGCATCATGATGAGACTCTTTTGGCATGCATGGTCATTTCAAGCACCAAGTTTATATAAATAACACAATGGTACATCGTTCAAGAAATACTGACATCAACTGCGTATTACATCTTACTACAAATAAACAGAATCTGTTAAAAAAACACAGAAACAGTCTAACCTTTCCCTCATATGCTCCAGTTTATCACTTGAGAGATCTTAAAGACAAAGTATATTCCCTTTGAAGCATCTATCCCCTCAATGTTGTTCTTGTTCTTGAAGATAGTGCAAATAGATATGGGCCGATTGTATGTGCATGCTAAATCCGCAACGCTCACACCACATTCGCGTTTTTCAACGATTTCACATTTCATTTCTAAGGTAATTTACTTTTTCTTGTGGTCGTCTTCTTGCGGTTTTATCTTCAGGAACATTTCTATGAAGATTATTAATATTTGCACATAAAAAACACTGTGTGAACACAAGTTTAGAAAAATGCTTGCTCACAAGCTGCACTAAGATGGTAGCAGGAAGAGCGCTAAACTCAGACTGAAGCACGTACTGAAGACATTGTTCTTATGGCGCTGCCGACAGTGAAACGTGTTTATATTGTTGAACTTTTCCCCCAACATGTATCACACATCACACTAAATCGTCGTCACTCGTTATGCAGTAATGGGAAGTACTCCACTGTATCGACATATCATTCATAAAAGGATGCTCAGTACCTAGGAGATCGAATCATCTACGGGATCACAGATTAAAGGATGTGGTGATGCTCTATTCCAACCATAAATCCCATACAGACTATAGTTACAATCTATTAATGAACCCTGACAAGCTTCATCTATTTTGATTGATTAATAATTCAATCCCACGCCTGTGGTAGTTATGATACAACATATGGCGACACAAATTACATCTTATTCCAGTGCCGGACGTATCAAGAAGACAGGACCCATCTTTCTAACAGCTATCAACAACTGGAATACCTCATAGCCAAATCGGTTAAAGTCCAGTTCAGACTAGATATCAACAAACTCGAACTTCCCTCAAAATCACGGGTGGAGTGTACCTACTAGGCAGTATATCAACACAATGTCAGTTCACTTAGCCAAGTACTGAATGGTGAAAGTGAGGTTATAAGATATCATTTGTGATATGAAAGTCTGAATAATCAAAATTAAGGAACTAGTAATTGTATATTACCAAAGGCCAAACTAAACTCCATAATGGATGTTCTTGAGGAATTTTGTATGGTAAATAGCTGAGAAGTGAACAACTTTTCAAAATATCGACATTTATTTGCTAGTGAAAATCTATACAAATAAACCTATCAAATAACAATTATAAGGAAATACACAAAGTTCCTTCACCTGTTGTTTTTCTCTCCATACCATATAATGTCAGAAATAAGAGTACTTTTCTATTTCAGTAGAGCTGAATTGTTAATTTAATACAGATTATTCAAAGTAAATTGAATCTAAATTCTTATTAATACTCAGTGAAGAAGTCAGTTCTGGTTGTTTCCCATAAAATATTTTTCGTTTACTGAAATCTTGCATCTCTTGTGGAAGAACACTCATTGTTGAATATATCCAATTATTCGTGGAACTTCAACAGTGTACCACAAAACAAAGCAATATAACAAAATAAAGACTAAGAAAAACGCAAAAACATAAAGTCCACTACCATAAAACGAGCGAGGGAGTGAGTGAGTGAGTGGTTATTTGAAAATAGATTGAATTCCATTTTTAGCAGATGATAATATCGTTCCCTCCATCAAGGCTAATGTCAAAATTTATTGTCGAGAAATCTTGACCTTGGCGCCCCATCCCAATCCTTTTCATTTACAGCCTGTGCTAATGTTCGATTTGAGATGCTTGGTGGAATGTTTTGACAACCCATTCCATGCCGTTACGTTTCATTAAGCGAGAATCGATCTTAAAGGTGCGTGTCCTCATGAGAGAACTCAGGGTCAACTTGAGAGTTATTCTCTGTGAGATTAACTATGGGGAGTACCATACAACATCACTAGAGTAAAATCAAGTTTCTGCAGGCATGAATTTTTTACACGTGCGTCCCCCCACCACTCCCTTATGTGCATGTTAGCAGTTCCACACATCAAAGTTGGAAATGCTACTTACTCGACCTTCAAGAGGGCGACAACTGAAATTATCCGTACCTGAGTTGTTCACATTTTAGCCTAAAAACTTATAGTTACACTGACGAGGAAAAAACTGACCCACAGATATTGGTTATGGAAATGGACATCTCACAGGAATGGTTTGGGAAAATCAGATACGCAAATCAGGGAGTTACCTGGCAAAAAAGTAATTTTCAAATGAGTAAAATTAATTTTGAAACTTTTTTGAGTCATGTATCTGGTTCAATACAAAAGTCTAAAACAAGTGTGTGAGATGTGATGTCAGCTCACATTTTATTACTAGTAACATTGAAATATCTGGAAATGATATGCACACCAGTTTCTAAATTTTATATTCTTTACAATGCACAGAAGTTACATTTGGAAGTAAGATTCTTTTCTACAGTTCAGCTTTGTTTTAGTTTCAGACATAATGAATGTTCTGATAGGTTTCAGGTGGTGGAAATATACATTTGTCTTACGTGTGCAGTAGTTAGTTTTGCGACAGAACTTTGTACTGCTACACAGAGCAGTAATTACTCAATGATAGTGCGAATAAGAACACAGTTAAATTTACATTGGATTTTAATGAGGGTGAAGAGTGATTTTAAATCTCTAAAGCAACAAATAAATTTCCATTTCATGGTAGCATTTATATTTGAAGGCTACAGCAAAAAGTTATCATCATTATGCTGAAAAATACCCTTTTAGTATTGACCGCTCTGAAATAATATGAATCTCAACAAGTTCACACTCTGAATTTCAACACTTTTTAATGCATTTTGTGGCTTCATACGTGCTAGAATGATGTTCCTATCGCAAAGTTTAAGAACACTTTGCCACTTTAGAAAGTATTTATTTACATAGTTAAAGACTAAGCTCATTATTTTGGCATGATACTAACTTTTCAAATACATAAACAAACGATTCTCGATCTGTACTGTAGAAAGAATCAGAGCTGAATGAGAGCAGGTTCATTGGCAGCTGCTACCTTATAGGCAATCATGGTGGAAACGAAATCATACAAGACATTAGTACCTCTTTTATTCTCTCGTAAGCTGGCATGAAAGTGTGCAAATTGTGTGTTTCCACATGTAAGTTGATTTACACAAGAATTGGTTGAGGGACACTGGTATAAGAAATTCATGCCTGCAGAAACCTGGCTTAAGAACTCCCTGTAGTCCTCTCCAAACAGTGTCCACTGTTGTTGCAGTCACTAGCGATAATTAAAAGCTAGACCAAGAAAACAGAAGTGTGGATGAGCCAGCTGCACTGCTACCCTTCTCAAACGATTTTACTGAAACTAACGGGTGAAAACATGAATTCTTTCATACATCACAGCCTGATTCATCAGCTTCATAATGAATTGACTATTATTTCGTTAACTATCATAGTTGTTGTGATATTAGGAGGAGTAAGCTACCAAAAGAAATTCGAATAGTTTGCTATGGAAAATAGGGGTCACTATGAGTTAGTGTTTGGTGAATGTTAAGTCACATAGTACTGCATACGAAATGTAACCAACATATTGAATTATTCTTTAAACTTTGGAGAAGATCTATATCTCTCTCCATTCTCGAGAAAAAGGATTGTGTGCTGTACACTTAGTTCAACCCATATTCAAATGATAAAGCGAGAATGAAATATACATAACATCATTTGTGTCTCATAAAAGTTTTGAATTTTCTAAGCAATATTCTATGAAATAACAGCATACCAAAAGGATAACATTTTTACATATGGTTAACATGTGAAACTTCCTTACATACCATTTGTTTACTATGAATACCCTGCCTACTTTCACAGTAATTTAAGTAAAGCTGAAATTAAGTGTAATAAAGTACTTCTCGAATTAACAATTTGCTATGAACTTTCACTGCAAAACTCGAAAATTCTCCATCCTCCAGAGCCTAATTTTCTTCCTTTTGCACATTCATCCACTGGCTTAACAAACACTAGTAATGAAACCAAAAAGTGATGCAGAATGATTCTTGCGTTATCTGTGTTTTATACAAAGCAACAAATAACTTTTTGCATGATTCTTATGACAATCTGCAACACTTTTTTATGCCTAATAAATACTGTACTATTGGTAAAAATCACAGGGATCTCAAGAATGGGATTTACCAGTCAACATAATTACAATCACTAGTGACAAGACAGACAATTTTTTATTAAGATCAACATGAGGACAGCATAGTATCAGTTTCAGTACATGACTCAAGTTTGAAATTCATCCAATGAAATGCATATTGAATTCTGAAGTGGAATTGGCTGCAGAAGTTTCCAATAATGCAGAAGGTTATTATATGAACACATGCGATGTTGTGGAAGCTCTAGCTTTTGTAATGTTCACAGAATACTATTCATCCTCATGAGCTACATTAATTAGAGCTTTTCTTATTTCATTTTCCAGTTTTCCTCAAACACTGTCAGAGTGCAGTTTGCTTTATTTAGAGGCTACATAAATTCCAAGAGTGCACCTTTCGCTAACACTTGGAATGCAGCTCTTGCCACCAGGCCATCGTCTTCATCACATTTCTTTTTTTTTAACTTTTTCCCACATCAGCTACTCAGTATTGGCGTAACGTCCTGTCATGTCCTTGGTAGTCTCTTCTGAAGTGACTTCTCATGATACTCCAATCTGTGAACTTGTATCTGCATGAAATTGATCATCAGAGCTAGGGATGATTACAGACACATCACATTAGTATTTTGAAAATGGTATTATATATTTGAAACAACAAATAATATGTCCTACACCACCACGGTGCAGACAAAACAAATTCTTTTCTTATTCACAAATAAGAAATGTGGGAGATAAAATCCAGACATTATTTTAATTCTACCAAGGTCAACGCTTTTTTTCTTCATTACTAACACGTCGCTTTGTGCCCCACTTCTGGTTCTTATCGGCTTAATTTTATTTAATTATTCAACTCTTAAGATACCTTAAATGATGACAGACTAAAAGTAATATTTTGTTTCTCGACTTACCACTCTCATTATCAATCGCACATTAACAGTGCCAGTAACCATTATTTGATTTCATGTAACCATATTGTTTACAAACGTGCAACACAACTATTTAATTGTAATTCAGTTTCTATTAACACTGAATTTTGATACCTAATTGCTAAAATTTTGAAGTTTTCCCTGAATTACTTCTCCAGTACATAAACTCTTCAGTTCCATTTCTTCCAGAAGCTTGTGTTTCTTCGTCCTGTCCCTATATTTTGATCATTTTATATCCCACAGGCATTTATTTGCTTCGTAAAGTTGTATTAGTTCCATAACTTTTTTGCCTTATTTCAGCTTCTTGCATCACACAGCTATTAGAGAGCTAGTCGGTGAGCAGCTGTTAGATGTGTATTTACCCAGCCAGGAATCATTTCCCAGTGATATAGTATTTGGCATCATTTATATAACGAAAACAAATAGCCCAAAATACACTGCTGTAACACAACATGGGTCACAACATACTCTCTGACCAGATGTGAGACTTACTTGATCCATCTGTTTCTAGGTCGCAGGCAGCTGTGTACAGGATCAAGCTGTGTATATCAGGTCTCTGTGGTTGGAGACAGCAGAGAATGACTGATGTTGAGCTGAGGCAGTAGATATGGTGATGACAAGGAAATGAGACTCTGGGTTGACTTACCAGTCTGCATTTTATTGCTTCTTCACTTGTTTGCAATGAACATTTAGAAGGGTGCAGCCACTAGTTTATAACTAGAGTATGTGTAAAACATAGATGAGGCTTACTAGATTCTCCAGTCAATTACCAGAACAAATCGCCACCCCAGCCCATAACTTTCTTAAGATTTGGGTATACATAGCAGCATATAGTACTACAGACCAGGAACCATGGATGCGGCAGATTCTATTGCTCTAACTGAACCCTTAAGTTCAAGGTCTCGTCACACTGAAACTGACATACAGACACAGGTACATGTCCACAAATGCACGATCAGTAATTCTAGTCTATGGGTACGCACAGGCAAGCTTTGCAAGTCCTGTTTATTGCACAGGCGTAGATGGGTATAGTGCCCACTCGTATGGTATCTGCTACAGGCTTCTTTATCCGAGACTAGATGAAACTCTTCTCTGTATGGAACTCTTCTGCTTGCTGGAACTATGTATATGGCATTTGTGGCTGTTTGCTTGCAGATGGTATGCAACTGCATCATTTTTTACTTGCAACACACACTCCAATGCATGTGTCCTCTTAATGGACTGACGAAAACGGCTTGCACCATGCATCTCTACCTAAGTTACAAGGCTTACAGCTAATATTCATAATTGATTTTTTTCTCTGGTTACCCTTCATGACACAATAATTACAATACATACACACAGAATATATAAGTATGTTTTTGTGTGGATAGGATAGGTGCTCGGCAATGATATCAATAACAGAACTATCCCAGTATTTATCTGCAATTATTAAGGAAAATTACTGAAAACCTAAAAGAGGATGGCCAGACACAGCACACTGTATCTGCTCTAAATGAGATCAGTGTGTCAACAACTGCACTGCCTCATTCAGTTGGTTCCTAGTGTACAACGTTTTTTGATGTACACACCATTTGCTTCAGACAACTTATATTGTAATTCATAGTTTTGCTCTTCATCACTGCACATATTAAGAGCACCGTCTGATGACTCCTGGACAATGAACATACTGCTATACCCCTTGCACCAAATGTAATACATGCAGAAAACAGGCTCTAGGCCTGCAGCTATGCTTAATACACACCTTCATGTCTTCCCCTCAATCCACCTGACAAACTGAGTCAGCCTTGCGTCATCACGAGCGAGATATTGAACCCAGAGGAATAACAGGACACTACTATCATGTATTAGAGATATAGACACATGATTTGCTTGTATACACATTACCTTATTATGACTGGATGTGTTGTTATCACCTTTCATCATTAACCGCTACTCTGAATCCTGTGTAGTATGCATCATTTATGAAGAATGTTTCAGCAACCTTTTTAAACAGATGTAATTTAGTAATTTTCTGTGACAATGGTTTGCTTTCCGTGGTAAAAGAAAATGCAAATTACCTCTTGTTCCATGATTATATAGAGCACTATTAGTGAAATAGGGCAGTTGATGTCTCACCTGGTGCAATGGTGCTGTAAGGATACTCATTTTTTAAAGAGTTCTTTACAATGTGTCCAATGGCTGTTTCCAGATATTATTTTTACAGTCCTCTCCTGTAGTCTAAGAACTGTCTCCATATTTTGTGCCATCACTTCCCAAAAAGAAAACCATACTGTGAGAGCTCATATAGCCTCCTGAAACACCCTGCAGTTACTTATTCTGACTTAGTGTAGTAGATACAGTGGGGAATCACCTGCTCGATCTTCATTTTGCAGACCTATGACCTACCTTCCTTCGTGCTTCTACCCCACACATCTCCCTCCTCCACTTTGCTACACCGCTGGAACACAATTTATCCTTTTGTACAGCTCTACTGCGTTTAGATGTGGTACATACATTTAATATTTGTTTTTAACTCACTCCATTTAAAGATAAACTTTAATTTTATACGGATAGATTAACATTTTTAATCTGCGAAACTACTAGTTGTAGAGAAAAAAATGATAGGAGCTTTTTTGTAGGAATTTTAATCCAGTTTAATTTTACACTGACAAACATTTTCCCTAGAGGCCGCGGTCCTCGAGTAATTCGAGAAAAACCTTAAAGAGTTACATTTACACCCACACCCACCCCAACGCTCACACCACACCGGTCAGGATTTTTAGTATGTCGTTCAGATCATACCTTCCTGGTACTGTACAATAATTTGCAACTACGCTATTTTTTCTCCCTAATCCACCTCTTTTGGTCTTCGTTGATTAGACCACTAGGTGAGAGGTACGTGCACTTGGCAACAGATATTAATGACTATTAATAACAAAAATGCTGAAATCTGTTTGTAAAGTATCGCTTATTACACTGGAAAGAGATCAAGTAAGTAAATTTAAAGAAATGCTTTATATCTGTGGAAGTTATCTTTGCAATGATCGATTTCGGCGTCCTTCAGAGATCACTTAAGTGTTGGTATTCATGGATAGACGGCCATTTTCATGTTGGTGGTAGTTCAGAAGTGGTGTATGCGAATGTGATGTTAATTTGACAATTCTACCTCTGTCGGTGAAAAACCCGTGTTCATATTAATTTGTGGTATTGTTGAGTTCGTCACATACACAGCAATGACGCAGTATTTGCCACCAAATTTGTTAGCACTCTTTGCTCCTCGTGATCCCGTCCCATATTTACCACCCGTTGATAAATTGCCGCATGAGAAGAAAAACAGGGGATACATTGGCGTTGGAAATTTTTTGCAGTTTTTTGAGGTAAGGCAGTTACGCGTTCATGTATGTAGACAGTCCTGCAAGCACTTCGGTGTTGTATCTCTCATATTTGGTGATTTGAAAAAATTCCGCAGGATCCCAAAGACACCCCACCCCCTACGAGAGTGGAAACCAGAGAAGAGCGTTTGGAACGCCGGAGAAGAGAACGTGCTGAACAAGTTGCCTACAAATTAGAGCAAGAGATAGCTGTTTGTAAGTGAATACTTAAATTTGTAAATTTCATTGTGGACTTTAGGAGAGAGTATACTCAGTTTTTGTTCATGTGTAAACGTAGCCAGTAACAGATTTCTTTATTTACTTCATTCTCATGTTTTCCATAGGCATACCCCATGGTTTTGATTAGATTATTCATTCCATAGCCCCACAAACGAGGGTATCCTGGGAGTGGAACATGTCAGATAAACACATTCCAAAAATGTAATTAGAAAAACTTGTTTCATTAATTTTAATGCTCCTCAGTCAATAAACAGTAAAATTATGTACATGAATTAAAATTAAACTTCCACTATTTACAGACTTGAGACTAGATGTTTTCCTTACATCCATCATTCACGCAGTAGGTAGTTACTTGGCTGTTACAACAAAGTATTGTCAAAAATTAAAGTATAATAAGTTTTCATTAAAATGGTCTACTGCACTTGTTGAGAAATTCATGGATGGAATAGGAGTTGGCCACCGAAAATTCTTTTAAATTGTGCCTTGTCTGAAACTAAACTCTTATTTGTTACTGATAACTTATTGGAAATTGTGTTGCTGAATACTGGACTCCTTTTTGGGCAAGAGTAAGTGATGTTAAGTCTATATATATTGTTCTTATTCCTATCATTGATACTGTGCGCTAAACAGTTAGTTGGAAAAAGAGATGTATTATTTAAAACAAACTTAATTGAGGAATAAATATACTGAGAAGCTGTGGTTAGTATTCCCAATTCTTTGAATTGGTTTCGACATGATGTTCTTGGATTTAAACTACTAATTACTCTTATTGTACACTTCTGTACTCAAAATTGTTTCTTGAGTTACCCCAGAATAGGATACCATCTAATATAATGGAGTGGAAATAAGCAAAATATTGTCAGTTTTTTATATTTAGATCTCCTATATCTGACATTTTCATTGCAAAAACAGGCTTGTTTAGGCACTTCAGAAGCTCGTTAGTATGTCGCTCCCAACTAAATTTATTATGAAGTTGTAATCACAAGAATTTTACACTCTCAACTTCTCCCATTTCCATGTCCTCATATTTTATACACACACTAGAAGGAAATCTCTTGGAAGTTCTGAACTGCATACAGTGGGTCTTTTCAAAGTTTAATGACAGTGAGTTGGTTATGAACCACTTGATAGCTGCCCTTTCTAAATGTGTATTTGATTTACTGTTTATTGCAATGTTTGTATCATCTGCAAATAAGACAAACTTGACATCTGGTAATGTAACAGATGGCAGGTCATTAATTTACACAAGAAAAACTAGTGGGCCTAGTATATACTAGAACTTTGGGAACACCACATGTAATTTCTTCCCAGTCAGATGATGTCTGATTGCCTACTGCTGAAGTGATATGTAATGACACCCTTTGTTTTCTATTAGTAAGATACGACTGAAATCACTTTGCAGCACTACCAGTAATGTCGAAATATTTTAATTTAATTAAAAGAATGCTGTGATTCACAGTCAAAAGCCTTTGATAGGTCACAGAATATGCCAGTTGCCTCTAATTTGTTGTCTAATGAATGAAGGACATTTTCACTGTAAGTGTAAATAGCTTTCTCAATATCAGAACCCTTAAGAATCTCAAACTGTGACTTTGACAGTGTTATTTTCACTAAGGTGCTTAAGTAGACATTAGAACATAACCTTTTCAAAGATTTTTGAAAAAGCTGGCAAAAGTGAGATTGGTTGGTAATTTGTTGGCATTTGTTTGTCCCCCTTTCTTGTGGAGTGGTATAACTTCAGCATATTTAAGCCAGTCCGGGAATGTTCCTGTGACAAGTGATTGATTACACAAATAATTTAAGATGTGACTAAGCTCACATGAACACTCTTTTATTAACCCTGTTGATATGTTATCATAACCACTAGAATGCCTTGATTTCAAGGACTTTATGATGGATTCTATTTCTTTGGGCGCAGTAAGTGTCAATTCCATTTTACTGAGATTGCTTGTGTGCACTGGTCTCAGATATTCCACTGCATAATTTACTGAACCTGACAACCCCATGCTATCAGTAACAGAGACAAAATACTTGTTTAAATGGTTTGCAACACATGTTTGTTACCAGGGTTTCATTTATTTTTGGAGCTATTTGTTCCTCCTAATTTCTGGTCCTACCTGTCTGACTTAACTATATCCCATATTGTTTTTATTTTATTGCTGGATGTATTTTTCTTCTTCTCATAATGCAGGTGTTTGGATTTCTGGATAATTTTAAATATTTTGCAGTAACTTTTGCAATGAGCTATAATGCTAGTATCAAAGGTGTCCCTACATAAGATTGTTTCCTTTTTGTCTCACATGATATCTTTATCCCTTGTGTGATCCATGGCTTCTTGTTAGGCTTCTGCTTAATTTGAGTTACTGTCAGGGGAAAACAATTTTAAAATAAGTTGCTAACTTTATTAATGAATGTAAACATCCATCCAATTAATTTCTATGAGCAATCTCCTAAATTTCTCAGTTTTTGACTGTTTTATTGGCCTTCTGTACTCAGTTCTGGTAGATGTTTTACCCCGACAATTTTCAAATTTAATGTTAGGTGCTGCATGTCGTGGTCAGATAGCCCATTTACTACTGGTTTGTAATGTGACTTAGTTGCCTAGAATTGTCTATAGATATTATCAATGGCAGTCTTAGAACACTTGTATATCCTAGTTGGGAAATTTACAGTGGAAATTAAATTGAATGACAATGTAACTGATTTCACAACTGTTCACTGACGGTGTTTTTCAGGGCATCTATATTAAAATCACCAGCAACCATTAGTTCTTTGTTTTTTAATTTTGGGTGAGATGATAAATCTTAGACTGTTTATAAACAGGTTGAAATTTCATGAAGGTGCTCTGTATATGGCTACTATTATAAAGGACCTATTATGAAATTCTATCTCTGTTGCACATGCTTCTAAGTGCTGCTCTAAACAAAATTTATTAATATCAATATTCTTAAATTTAAAACTGTTTTTAACCAAGTCATTGAGTTACTAGTTTTTCTGGCTTCCGTTTTGTACATGGTAAGGAAGTGATAAAATATAATTTATGCAGACTTCATCAAGATCCAGAACTACTAAACTTTTAAACTATAGAAGTATCAGTATAGAATATATCAGTATAGTAGTATCAGTATGGTGTTAGTATCATTTAAATATGTTGGCCTACTTATACTATTTACTCCTTAGTAGTCTTCTTGATTTTTAGAAGTTGTTTTATTTTTACATTACGTCAGCATACTGATTATTCTTGGCTCCAAGGAATATGTTTTAGGGAAATACGGAAGCGTCCGATCCCGCCCGTCTGCTTTGACCCACGACGTCACAAATATGGCGGAAAAAAAAAAAACAAACACACACACTTTCCACAAGAAGCCTAATGACACTAACGGGACAAGCGCGGGAAATGGGGTGTTTTGGGTGGGGACAAACTAAATATAAACAAATTTAGACGCCTTGCGTAGCTACAACGTCTAAGTGAAGACAGCCATGCATGAATACCCACCCACCTCCCCAGGGGTCGTAACCCCTGCGACCCATAGAAGATAAAGATGCTTCAGTAGCTGATTAGTGTTTTTTGTCTTTAAAAAAAAAAAAATCTCACGGGATAGAACGAACAGATCAGAAAAGTAAATAAAATAAAACAGAACTGGAGACAGCCACACTCAAACCAAACTCCGCGCCGTCATGACGTCACACACGACAACACCCTTACGTCACGGGTCAAAGCCGACGCGTAGGATCGGACGCTTCTGTCGACCCTGTTTTAGAATTTTAAAGTTAATATTTGGTGTATGATTAGCCTGTCCTGCTGCGTGCATTTCAGAAAGTTGCTCGCTTTCCTGCCCACAGTGTTTCTGTTTCTCCTTGTTGTTAAAGTGTCTTCCAGAGATTAATGAACAAATTTTAAAAGTTTCAGCTCACATATATGTTTGCATTATTAAGCTTGTCCACTTTGTATTGTCTAATTCATACAGACATGTCCCACTGTTTTTGCCTATGCCCAACAGACTTTAGCTAATAAATTGGACAGTCTCTTTAGAGTAAGGCTTACATTGAGACATAAACCCAGTGTTTTAACTGTTGTGTTCATAAGTTGTCATCTAACACAACACAAGAATTTAAATATTATGACAAAATTTATAGTGAAACGGTAAATTGTATTTAATTTTCTTAACTTTATATTGTGATCCTATACCATATGTGACAAGTCATGTTTTTGGCCTGTATTGAAAACATTTTGGATTTCTTCCAAATGGTGCCAAAGATAAGTTTTCAGTAATTTGGTGTCCAGATTGGCCAGCAGTTTTTGTTGGTTCTTTACGACTTGTGTGGTATTGTATCCACCTGAAATGTTCATTCTGGTGACAATGATTTGTAGTGTAGTTCGAGGTAGGTTATGTTGAGAGAAGAAAATTCAGTTGTGAGTAAGCAGAGTCAGTTAATGTGATTGCTAAATAAACATTGTTGACCTGTAGCATAACCTAATGTTTATATTGGTGTCACATTGAAACACCATGTTGTAAAACCTAAAAGTAGAAAACATTAGACAAAGCCAAGTATTTTGATGTGTTTTGTATCGTCAGCTATGGTTGACCTATATAGGTCAACAGAAGTGTCAGATTCCAGTTTTTGTTTCAGTTGTTGGTGTTGTGATGTTGATAGATGCTGTTGCTGTTGAGCTAGGTCAGGGGAAGTGTCAGATTCCAATTTTTTTAGTAGTAAGTTTTTTGTGGTAATGACACTTCAGGTTAAGCTATATAGGTGAAGGGAAGTGACAGATTCCTGTGGATTTTGTGGGTGTAGTGGAATTTGATGATTATTTATTTATTTTTTGTGTGTTGTTTGGAATTGAGGTACGTGTGTCCCCACCCTAAAATCCCCAATTTCCCTCGCTTGTCCTGTTGATTGTGATTATATTTTTGGAGGGAGATGTTATTGTCGTATTTATATGTATTTTCGTGTTTGTTGCCGTGTTTATGTGGTGACGTCATAGATGCCATATTAGAGACGTTGAGAATGGTCATTTCTTGCCAAGACTTTCAGGGAGAAAGATTTCTGCTTTGTTAGCCTTTCCTTCTACCTTTCTATTTTCAAAGGTCTCTTATTATTTAACAGAATCCATTTTTCCTTGATGCTTGCTGTTTTTCTTCCGTGTTCTTTCAAAACTGAATTAACTTTGGCTGACCTCATCTAATCTCAAGTGGTAAAGAATACTGCTTTGGTCTCACCAGGTCCTCCATTTCCTAAATTTAAATAAGACCAATTACAGCACTGATAAACTCTAGGTTGATAATTAACTAAAAGTCAGAGAACTGATGATTTTGACTGATGTTTTACACACAATTCTGTATTAACACCATAAAAATAAAATAGCAAAAAAATTAAAAAAATAATGTTGAATTTAATGCACTTCAGACACTTCGAAAACCTTCCTCAAAGATAGCTATGTGCAAAGGATGTTGTGCTTTGTTGCATTACAGTTTAGGTAGGGAGGAGGAAAAGCCAACATGCCGCTATTGTGCATTTTTAAATTTTCAAATGTCAAAATCGTTGTCTCGATCTTAAAATTCTGATGAGTTTTCTAATAGACCAGCTGCATCTGCTGAAGTGAGAATCTTTTCATGAGTAGAAGTGTGCAGTTCTTCTTTCAGTCTGATGACAATATTACCAGAGCAGTAAATACTGTCTTTACCTAAACCAGTTGGCTGTTGTAGCTTGTAAGGCTCAACGCCACTGGCCACTTGCAGACACCACTTGACTATTCATTAAGCTTCAGATGTTTGACTTGCTGTTTAACATAAACTGTGTTAGCTGATCCTCAGAATTTTAAGAGGGGCAGCTTCAAGAGAGCTGTTAGGGTTATGACTTGCTCACATTGTCCAGTCCAATGTTTCTGTAACAGCAATAGAACCATTTGTTTTCATGTTCTATGCTTCCCCCATGAACCATGGACCTTGCCGTTGGTGGGGAGGCTTGCGTGCCTCAGCGATACAGATGGCCGTACCGTAGGTGCAACCACAACGGAGGGGTATCTGTTGAGAGGCCAGACAAACATGTGGTTCCTGAAGAGGGGCAGCAGCCTTTTCAGTAGTTGCAGGGGCAACAGTCTGGATGATTGACTGATCTGGCCTTGTAACATTAACCAAAACGGCCTTGCTGTGCTGGTACTGCGAACAGCTGAAAGCAAGGGGAAACTACAGCCGTAATTTTTCCCGAGGACATGCAGCTTTACTGTATGATTAAATGATGATGGCGTCCTCTTGGGTAAAATATTCCGGAGGTAAAATAGTCCCCCATTCGGATCTCCGGGCGGGGACTACTTCTTGAGGACGTCGTTATCAGGAGAAAGAACACTGGCATTCTACGGATTGGAGCGTGGAATGTCAGATCCCTTAATCGGGCAGGTAGGATAGAAAATTTAAAAAGGGAAATGGATAGGTTAAAGTTAGATATAGTGAGAATTAGTGAAGTTCGGTGGCAGGAGGAACAAGACTTTTGGTCAGGTGGTTACAGGGTTATAAATACAAAATCAAATAGGGGTAATGCAGGAGTAGGTTTAATAATGAATAAAAAAATAGGAGTGCGGGTTAGCTACTACAAACAGCATAGTGAACGCATTATTGTGGCCAAGATAGACACAAAGCCCATGCCTACTACAGTAGTACAAGTTTATATGCCAACTAGCTCTGCAGATGATGAAGAAATTGATTAAATGTATGACGAGATAAAAGAAATTATTCAGGTAGTGAAGGGAGACGAAAATTTAATAGTCGTGGGTGACTGGAATTCGTCAGTAGGAAAAGGGAGAGAAGGAAACATAGTAGGTGAATATGGATTGGGGGGAAGAAATGAAAGAGGAAGCCGCCTGGTAGAATTTTGCACAGAGCATAACTGAATCATAGCTAACACTTGGTTCAAGAATCATAAAAGAAGGTTGTATACCTGGAAGAATCCTGGAGATACTAATAGGTATCAGATAGATTATATAATGGTAAGACAGAGATTTAGGAACCAGGTTTTAAATTGTAAAACATTTCCAGGGGCAGATGTGGATTCTGACCACAATCTATTGGTTATGAACTGCAGATTGAAACTGAAGAAACTGCAAAAAGGTGGGAATTTAAGGAGATGGAACCTGGATAAACTGAAGGAACCAGAGGTTGTACAGAGTTTCAGGGAGAGCATAAGGGAACAATTGACAGGAATGGGGGAAAGAAATACAGTAGAAGAAGAATGGGTAGCTCTGAGGGATGAAGTAGTGAAGGCAGCAGAGGATCAAGTAGGTAAAAAGACGGGGGCTAATAGAAATCCTTGGGTAACAGAAGAAATATTGAATTTAATTGATGAAAGGAGAAAATATAAAAATGCAGTAAATGAAGCAGGCAAAAGGGAATACAAACGTCTCAAAAATGAGATCGACAGGAAGTGCAAAATGGCTAAGCAGGGATGGCTAGAGGACAAATGTAAGGATGTAGAGGCTTGTCTCACTAGGGGTAAGATAGATACTGCCTACAGGAAAATTAAAGAGACCTTTGGAGAGAAGAGAACCACTTGTATGAATATCAAGAGCCCAGATGGCAACCCAGTTCTAAGCAAAGAAGGGAAGGCAGAAAGGTGGAAGGAGTATATAGAGGGTTTATACAAGGGCGATGTACTTGAGGACAGTATTATGGAAATGGAAGAGAATGTAGATGAAGATGAAATGGGAGATAAGATACTGCGTGAAGAGTTTGACAGAGCACTGAAAGACCTGAGTCGAAACAAGGCCCCGGGAGTAGACAACATTCCATTAGAACTACTGATGGCCTTGGGAGAGCCAGTCATGACAAAACTCTACCATCTGGTGAGCAAGATGTATGAGACAGACGAAATACCCACAGACTTCAAGAAGAATATAATAATTCCAATCCCAAAGAAAGCAGGTGTTGACAGATGTGAAAATTACCGAAGTATCAGTTTAGTGAGTCACAGCTGCAAAATACTAACGCGAATTCTTTACAGACGAATGGAAAAACTGGTAGAAGCGGACCACGGGGAAGATCAGTTTGGATTCCGTAGAAATGTTGGAACACGTGAGGCAATACTAACCTTACGACTTATCTTAGAAGAAAGATTAAGAAAAGGCAAACCTATGTTTCTAGCATTTGTAGACTTAGAGAAAGCTTTTGACAACGTTAACTGGAATACTCTCTTTCAAATTCTGAAGGTGGCAGGGGTAAAATACAGGGAGCGAAAGGCTATTTACAATTTGTACAGAAACCAGATGGCGGTTATAAGAGTCGAGGGGCATGAAAGGGAAGCAGTGGTTGGGAAAGGAGTGAGACAGGGTTGTAGCCTCTCCCCGATGTTATTCAATCTGTATATTGAGCAAGCAGTAAAGGAAACAAAAGAAAAATTCGGAGTAGGTATTAAAATTCATGGAGAAGAAATAAAAACTTTGAGGTTCGCCGATGACATTGTAATTCTGTCAGAGACAGCAAAGGACTTGGAAGAGCAGTTGAACGGAATGGACGGTGTATTGAAGGGAGGATATAAGATGAACATCAACAAAAGCAAAATGAGGATAATGGAATGTAGTCGAAGTAAGTCGGGTGATGCTGAGGGAATTAGATTAGGAAATGAGACACTTAAAGTAGTAAAGGAGTTTTGCTATTTAGGGAGTAAAATAACTGATGATGGTCGAAGTAGAGAGGATATAAAATGTAGACTGGCAATGGCAAGGAAATCGTTTCTGAAGAAGAGAAATTTGTTAACATAGAGTGTAGATTTAAGTGTCAGGAAGTCGTTTCTGAAAGTATTTTTATGGAGTGTAGCCATGTATGGAAGTGAAACATGGACGATAACCAGTTTGGACAAGAAGAGAATAGAAGCTTTCGAAATGTGGTGCTACAGAAGAATGCTGAAGATAAGGTGGGTAGATCACGTAACTAATGAGGAGGTATTGAATAGGATTGGGGAGAGAGAAGTTTGTGGCACAACTTGACTAGAAGAAGGGATCGGTGGGTAGGACATGTTTTGAGGCATCAAGGGATCACAAATTTAGCATTGGAGGGCAGCGTGGAGGGTAAAAATCCTAGAGGGAGACCAAGAGATAAATACACTAAGCAGATTCAGAAGGATGTAGGTTGCAGTAGGTACTGGGAGATGAAGAAGCTTGCACAGGAGAGAGTAGCATGGAGAGCCGCATCAAACGAGTCTCAGGACTGAAGACCACAACAACAACAAACAATGTAACAAGTAACACAACTTTTGTCCAACTGAATCATGCTTGTTGAGCTTTTTCAGCTTATTTGCCAATTTTCTCCAGAGAAATTCAGACATTTTGCAACCATTTGCTGAAGTTACATCTCTGCAAATGACAACTTCAAGCATATCTGTTACCAAAGTGCACATAGGCATTTGCTCTCACCGTAACCTGTGTTCTCATGTTGTCTGTATAAATTATCATCCACAATTTGCTTTCATACATGGCTACATTTCGGGTAAGTACTTATAGAAGAAACTTCATTACACATTTATATTCCATTGTTACAAATTTCTCTTCCAGGCAAGCTTTCCTTGCTACTGCTAGTCTTATTTTGTTTCCCATTCTGATTGCCTCAGAATCACCCGACTGAAGTAAAGTACACTGTTACCTTTATTTTACTTTTATTTATGTTAACCAAAAACATCTTTGTAGGACATTTCAATTCAATGCAATTGACCCTCCAGGTTCTTTGACATCTGACAGACTAAATCATTGACAAACTGCAAGGTTGTTTCTTCTCCTAGAACTTTAATTTCCTTTCAACATTTCTCGTCAGTTTCCTTCATTGCCTGCTGAGTGTAAGGAAGAGAAGAACAATCGGACCATTTTACATCCTAAATGAACTGCAGGAAAAGTTGTCACCCTTGTGGCCACTCAACTAAAATAGACCCTCAGTCCAGTTGTTAAAATTGAATTGTGAAGGCATGTCTTATATCAAAGGGTGAGTGCATTGCATAAATTGCTGAGGAGGAGTGCACTGACATCATCTGCCTTCAGGAGCTTCATATAAAAAATGCCAAAGAGCTGAATAACAGGGCAAGAATTGCGGTTTGCAAGATAGCAAACTATGCCTTGTTAGCGCACATGGTTTGGCAAGCTACATAAAAGATTCTCACTGAATGTCGTGCAGAGCCTGTGGTTTGCACTGAATATGTCCTGGAAATCTTAACTCTCAACTCCAAAATATAAACATCATTTAGTTACACAAGATGGCCTGATAACATCACCACCTCTGTGCCTCACTCTGCTGTATACATAGATGACTTCAACAGCCACCATACTGCCTCGGGATACGCATCGAACAGTGATGGTGAGACATTGGTGGAATGGGTGAAAGCTAACAACCTGTACCTACTATATGATGCCAAAGGCAGCAAAACTTTCTACTTGGACCTCTTGTTTCGTCATTAGAGACCAGTTTGACAGCACAATACCCTTTTGCCATAAAGCATTAAACAGTGTCCCTAAGAGTCAGAAGAAGCATGCCTGCCTCACAATAGGCCTTAAAGTGCCAGTCATTAAAACGACTAAACTAAAATGATGGAATTTTAGAAAAATAGATTTGGACATCTTCTGTAAAGAGGTCAAATTGAACATTCAAAATGTTCCTTGTACTGTAGGAAACACATTTGTAGCCATCCTGAAGGAAGCAGCCGAGAAGAATATAGCTCGGGGTTTTCATAATGATTATGTGCAGAGTTGGGTGAGGTATACAGAAGTATTGCTAGGGAGAGAAGAAGAAACTGGAGATCATGGACTGGAAACCATATAATAGAATTATTAAATTTTTAATTTTAACCAACATCCTCAGTTGCAATGTTTACCTAGGTTTGTCGGGATAACCAAACCAGCTTCAGAATAAAAGTAACTACCATTTGTCCATAGTGGACATCGTCAAGCTAAAATTATAAATCCATAAATTATCGTCCGGCTGTAAAAACTTATCTGAAACTGCCTCAGCCCCACTTCGCGACCACGATGCAGCAGCCACGAGTGCTGTACTGAGTTTTTCCTTAGTGCATGTGTTCGGACTAAGTCTATTTCATACCCAGATATGTACAGTTTAATTGTCTTGAGTGCATTCTGTATAACTGTTTATTTTAATTATCATATGTCTTCTGTAATATCTATGTATTTAACATGTCTCTGCTTGGTGCTACTCGTTATGTAATGTGTGTATTGTAATTTTTTTCTCGTGTGAAATATATGTTTAGAACTGCAAACTGACTTCTGTTCTGTTAGTAGATAATCACTTGCCACCTGTACTTTGTGATTTCAGCACTGATAATTTCAGAGAGAGAGAGAGAGAGAGAGAGAGAGAGAGAGAGAGAGAGAGAGAGAGAGTGTATTTAGAAAAGTATTTTTCTAAATCTGCAAATGCTTATAAGGGCTCAGTACTACCTTGCATGTTCCTCTATTTCTGCAGAACCCTAGCTCACCTTCTTAGAGGTCTGCTTCTGCAGTATGTCATTTCTTCTATTAATAATGTCAGTGTTGCCACAAGTTCTGGAAATCAGGGAAATTTGAAAAAAATCTTGTTTGTCTCAGTAGAGGAAATGATTTGTTTACTGAGATTTCACACATTGTTGCTGGCTGGGCACAGCTGAGTATGTGCACTGCTTCCCTATGCCCTCATTATTACTGCTTCTCGCCTTCCTACCATTCCCCTCAGCTTACAGTCAGTGTTGTCACCACTTCTTGTCACTAGCCAAGCAGCTGCCAACGAGAGGCAGAAAGGTGAGAGGAGTGGTCTGAATCTGATTCTTAGACTATTGACACAACAGCCAGAGACAGCAGTCATGTGAGCTCGAGTTGTCTGAGTGATTGTGTGAAAGTGTGTGTGCACTCTCGTTTTCTGACAAATGCTATGGCTGAAAATTTGTGAGAGTGTGATTCTTTTCTATGTGCCTGTCTGCGGCTCAGTGATCATCTTCGTGGTGAGTTGCTACCTATCCTCATTAGTATTGATTCTCAGAATATTGTGCAAGATATCTGTTGCTGGGATTGATCACTGTGGTTTCATTTAACCATTGTGGTGTCTAACATGAATGGCTGGCCACTCAAGTGGACATCCATGATGGGTCAAAACTGCAGGCCATTTCTGTGGATATCTTTAACGAATTGGGCCTGCCGATCTGAAGCCCATCATTTCCCACAAATGTGCAGGCCCTAACTGTGGGATCTAGTGTCACCGATCTGCCCGCTGGCCGAGCCTGTGTGTGGCGTAATGTGGCAGATTTTCGTCAAGGACCCAGCACTGCAATACCCCTAAGTAGGCCAGAGGCCACAGGCAGTGGATTTCAGGAATTAAGACTGTCTCATCCCAAGTACATTGTAGAGCGCAGCATTTTATACACATTTTCTTTATTCTAGTAAATTTTTGCACTTCGAAAGTAGTCCATACATTAGAAAGTAGGGCGATAAGAAGAAAATTGTGGCATTCACTGGTGCTTTGTATGGTATGTACACACTTTTCTTGCAAGGAAAATCACAATACCTGTAAAATGAAATGACGATTTGACACTGATGGCCAGGAGGCCCCATCCAGGGAATTTCGGCCACTGGGTTGCAAGTCTTCGTTATGTGGTGCCACATGGGCAACTTGTGTGTCAGTGATCATGAAATAACACAACACCCAGTCCACAAGTGGAGAAAATCTCCATCTCGGCCAGGAATCAAACCTGGGCCTGCTGCATCATAGGCAAATATGTTACCACACAGCTATGCAGGCGGACACCAATACCTCTAAAATAAGACGTTATACTGTGGATAACAACTGACAATAACGAATGTAGTAGAACCAACATTTTATTTTTGGTTGCCTATAGTGCTGGTTTACGCAACTTTTCCCTGCCTTATACTCTTCAAGAGGCCTACTTTTGTCTGAGATTATTTTCAAAGTCAGTGAAAGTATTTAAATCTGTCTCGCGACTCCAAGAAAGTGTGTATTTTAGTCATAAAGTGTATTTTGTTTTATTGAAATAAAATAACATCAGTGGTCTTAATGATACACACATACCATTTGGCTTGCTTTCTCCATCTAAATACAATTTTTTACAAAAGATTTTGATGTTAGTACTTAAGCTTTTTGTTCACTCATTGTGAAATACAAAAGTCACTACTTTTTGTTAACTTACGTCTTTACTCACTCTTGATATCTCTGAATTTTACCGGGAAAATGTTAACACTTGTCTGGAAATCAGGGAAATATCAGTGATTTCACTTGGGGAAACTTGGAGCAACCCTGAATGAATTTGTTAGTACTTCACAATCAATAATAATTAAACTTCTGGTTTAGTGGTATTTACAAGTGCCAACACATTCCTTATTTGGAATTGGGTTTATATATCTCGTGACCCAAATTGTTCTTCCCTGTGGTTGGCGTAGTTATTCTACTCTGTGATAATTCCTGATGTTATAGGAACACAAAAATTACAAAACTTGCAGGCTTTATAAACAAGCTGTTAGGTTAAAATTTCACAATTAGATCTTCCTAAGCCAAGTACATGCAGAGATGAAGCTACTTAAAATTTCAGAAAAATCGCCAGAATTTATTACAGAGGTGTATTGCCACTTAAAATAAAAAGTTACCCAAATGAAGTAAAACATACAGAATGTTCACACGGTAAGCTGTTAATAAAGCCTGACATTATCAGGAATGTAGAAAGCGTTCTTCAATAACTAAAAAAATACCAGAATCTTTTAATGGCTAGGTCCCATTCAAGTAAGGCAACTAAAATACTACTAGTAGGTAGATTTGCTTGTAAGTGACAGCCATCTTCAGATTGTACACATATTAATTGAAAGGCAGTTTGAACATAAATTGAATGTACCAGTGATTATGCAGTGACATGCCTTTTTTTAATTCAAGTTGCTTTCTACACAAATGCCTCACTATATGACTACCATTACTCTTACATCTTGTTTGTTTTCCAACTAGCTTTAATATGTACATGATCTGAAGATGGTTGTTACTTACAATCAGTTCTAGCCAGTCATAATATTTTAATTGTCTTACGTAAATGCCATTTAGGCATTAAGATTTATAAAAAAAGTAATTTTCATGAAGTGAACTGAGTTTTATGAAGTGAACTGAGATTTTCACTTTCACTGCAATAATTATTCGCTGATTCTCAACCTTTCAAAGACAGCAAAGAAATTGTCACTGTGACATTTTGTTATATCATCTCTTAAAAGGCTCCCATAGGGTCCTTCAAAAAACATAATGGCTTTGATGTATTCCAGATTACAGACTTGTTTTAAAAACACATTAAAAGAAATATCTAAACATATTCACCTCCATTCTCTTTTGAAACGTGGAAAATGCCTGGCATTTGACCTCCTCTGCTGTACTGGCAAGCAAGAACTCTGAAATTCACTATGACTGCCCAAAAAGACTCATTAACTCTTGGCTGCTTTCTTATTTATTGATGCACACCAGTGATTTGAGGTAACCTTAAAGAAAAATCACAGGAGGTGGCCATCTTTTAGAAAAAGAGTGCCAGTGATGCTGTCCACACAAATCCACACGCAACTGACGCTTACTGTGGCTGCATTCATTTCCCTATCTTGAACCACACCAGGATTTTGGCTCCCAGAGCCAGTAGTTCTGTTTATTCTCAATTCTTCTATGTTTATTCTTAATTCTTCTAAATGGAAATGCACATTGTTACTAAAGGTGATAACGCTTCTCGTAGAGCTCTTATCAGGAACCTGTCAACACATTGTTGTCTTCTCATAACTAGCATCTTTCAGCTGCTGTGTTAACTGTATTCTGTGCGAATGGTAATGGAGATCATACTATGTGAGAATTTGCCGTATTGAAGCATATTCTGTGCCCAGTTCTTGAGAACAGCAAAGAGCAGACTTCACTGGATTGACAACCACACTGTCATCAATTGCTGCAGTGTTCACACAGATCTGTGAGAATAAGGGCACCCAGAACTCATTACATTTCACTGTTGGGCCCATAATATTGAATTTCACAATAAGTCTTTGGCCTGTTGATTCATTTGGTGCTTCATTGTGTTCTAGAATAACACAAAAACTCTCACAGTTCTGCAATAACTTTCTTCGTTCTAATAGTGTTCTCAATATTAGCTCATCCTATGCAGTAGTAAACTGATCCATGGCTTGACACTATGGAGAAAGTCGGAAATTTGTGGAAATCGAAATTGATCACAACAGTGTGGTCAACTAATAAACAGAAATATAGTATACAGTTCAAAACTGATGCTACTTGTTTGGAACCTTTACTTGCAAAGTATTAAAACCCTTGGGCTAGAAATTTGTAAATCTTCCTGCATTTGCATAACAAACATGCATGTTCAACCAGAAATGTCTACCAGATACCTTCGCTAAAACTACTCTGTGCAAATTGTATGTGTAGTCAACAAATTTTATTTGATGTGATTAAATTACTGGATTTTGTTATTTTTTAATGTCAGATGTGATCAGTTACAAAAAAGTGTGTGTGTGTGTGTGTGTGTGTGTGTGTGTGTGTGTGTGTGTGTGTGTGTGTGATGTAGTTAAGAAACAATTATTTTCATAACTCATTTGTGCAATTTTTTCAGGGGATCCTCACAGTATTGCTACTGCAACAGGTGATCCATTCAAGACACTATTTGTTGCAAGAATTGTAAGTACACATTTCATCAGCGTTTTCATTCAGTTTGTGAAAATAAACCTCGTAGATTTGTATTTGTCACTGTTTCCCATTTCCTGATACTTGCCTCCAAAATTTCATAGTGCTCAAATTGCATCAACGTGTTCTGGAAGAGTTTCACCATGCTTAGATTTTGTGTGTGGATGATTTTGAACAGTTCATGAGAATGCATTTTTTATGTTACCCAACTGTCAGCATGTGGGGAAACTTTTTGTTATTGAAGTTAGGTGAACACATTACGTAATGAACAAAAAGAATATGTTACTTTTTTGTCTACTCCAGACCAGAACTCTGGCAGAGTTCAACAAGAGATAATTTTGGTTAAATATGACAAGTGGTTTCTTTACCAGAAATAGATCTCTAGGCTTGTAATAAACCACCTGTTAATTTTTCTTGTCTGCCTGCTTATTTCTAACACAGCAAAATAAATTATTTGTGCTGTGAGAAACCATCGACATCTGAAAATGTCTGTGGCAGAGCTCTCTGGTGTACACGCAAGTCTTCTCCTACACCAGTTTGAAAAACCTGGATCTGCTAAATAGCACAAAAATGTTTGTTTTCATTTCGTTTGAAATGTCACTCCCTTCTTCACAATGGGTGAGGAAGTAAGTTTGCCAGTCAAATAATGTTTTATTGTTCAACCTGTAGATATGCCTTCAGTTTCTCTCTTCTGCGTTTCTTTGGGGCTACATATCTTTTTTGCCTTCCAAGCAACATAAGTTTTTCAATTTTTTACCGAGAAAATAAAACATTGCCTCAAAATAATTTATTCAGCTCAAAGTAAGCTACAGAACTCACTTCAAAAACTGGAGAATATTATCAACTCAAGATAAACATGTCTAGTTTCACTCATATGAAAACTGAGAATGTTTTTCGCATTGAGTAACATTCTCAGGTGAAGTATAATCTCTGGCTTGTTTTCTTGGGAACGTCCTCGAAGATTCTGAGAATAAATTACATTCTCTGTTTTATTCATACAAGCCAGTGGTTGCAGTTTATTAGTTTTGTGAACAGTCATCCCATGCATATGTGCTAGTTCATGTGCGTTGTCACCTTGCTTACTTGTTTATCACAACTTAATGCTTTTATGCTATAATAGTCTTTTTTGATATCATTATGTATATTGTAGCTTCTTTTCCATTGTATTCATTAAACGATTGTTTTGACAGACAACAGCTATGTGGTTTTATTTTTTATATTTTTTACAGTGACGGGGTAACGCGTAATCCCCCCCCCCTCCCCCCCGGGTAGACAGGTAGGACACATACGTACCCCCTGGTAACGGCCAGGCCCAGGGAGGGTGATTACCCGAGCTGATACCTTCCGAAAGTGCCGATTGGACCCTCCGTCCGTTTCTTAGGAGGTGTGACCTGAGGTGTGAACAATCACCTAAGGCGGGAGTGCCCTCAGAGAGGGCCCCCACAAGGAAGGAGCGCGCCATCGGAGACGCCGGTAATCATGGGGGATACTTTCGCAATGGTTTCCTCACCATCTACTCTATCTGCTCACAAGCGTAAGTTCAATGAGTCTCGGCCACAGTCAGTTCTTCCATCGTTGCCACAGTTCCTTGTTGTTTCTCAGTCGGACGAAGGTCACGACTTCTCCACGCTCAACCCTTTCATTATTCAGAAAGGAGTCGACGCAATTGCAGGTCCTGTAAAGTCTTGTTCCAGATTATGAAATGGCACCTTGTTGTTAGAAACAGTCAGTGCCCTCCAGGCACAAAAATTGCTGCATACTTCATTGCTACACACCTTCCCTGTACGGGTGGAAGCGCACCTCACTTCTAATTCCTCACGTGTGGTCGTTTATACACGCTCCCTCGACGGATTGTCCGACGAGGAAATTCAAAACTACCTGTCTGACCAGGGCGTCAAGGCTGTTAGTCATGAAAAGGGTTGACAAGAACATTGTTCCAACCCGTACTGTCTTCTTGATATTTGACGAAGTTCAACTCCCATCGAACATAAAAGATGGCTATGAGAATTTCCGTTTGCCCTTACATCCCAAACCCTATGCGTTGCTATCGGTGTCAGCGGTTCAATCATACTAGCCAGTCCTGCTCCAATCCATCCAAATGTTACGTGTGGCAAGGATGCCCATGAGGGTGCTTGTCCACCTCCATGCCCTCGTTGCATCAACTGTATGGGTGACCACACTGCTTCCTCTCGAGATTGCCCCATTTTTAAAGACAAACGGCTCATTCAGGAAATCAGAGTGAAGGAAAAGATGTCGACCTTTGCTGCTCGAAAGTTATTCGCCAGTTGAAAGCCCACCGTGCCTCAGAAAGGAAAATACAGCGCTGTCCTTGCATCTCATCGGCCAACAAAGGAGGCGGCCACGCAGACTTGCGACCTCACCTTTAGTACCACGGTCGTCAGATCGGCCAGCGCAAAGATCGCCCGTTCAACCTCACCACTTTCGCCTGCCCACTCTATGGCTCACCCTTCGTCGGGTTCTGCTAAATCTCGAGCCCAAAAGTCAGACGCCAAGTCTTCGAAAAAAGAGCATACTCGTGAAGAGTTTTTACGTACGGCAACTTCCCAACCATCGGTTCCTCCTTCATCTAAACAACATACTTCCAAGAAGGCTACAAAGAAACCCAGTTCCTCTCCTTCTCCGCCAAGGCGTGTCCCATCTACAGCACCACCTGGCGGAAGTCGCCCTCGGCCGTCTTCTGTGTCGCCGAGGCGCACTGCTGGCGGCCGATCAACCGGCAGGTCGCTGGTGGCAGGAGCTGCTCCTGACCAACCTATGGATCAGGATCTTCTGCCTTCGGCTGAATGCCATTCCATGCTGTCGGTCGCAAGCTCAGAGCAGTCGTTGAGTTGACAGCGACCTTGGTCACATTCCTCCATTTTCTGTTCACCCTATGTCCGTTATCCACTGGAATATCCGCGGTATTCGCGCTAATCGGGATGAATTGTCGATCCTCTTACAATCCTACTCGCCGGTCATCTTCTGTCTTCAGGAAACAAAGCTGCGTCCCCACGACCGCTTTGTTCTCCCTCATTTTCAGTCCGTCCGATATGATCTCCCCTCTGTTGAAGGCACTCCAGCACATGGAGGACTCATGATTCTTCTCCATGAAACTCTCCATTATCACCCAATCCATTTAAACACCTCCTTCCAAGCTGTCGCCGTCCGTCTTTCCCTTTCCGGATACACGTTCTCTCTTTGTACTGTATACATTCCATCGTCCACACCAATGGCACGAGCTGATCTCCTTCATCTTCTTGGTCAGCTTCCACCCCCCTATTTGCTGGTTGGGGACTTCAATGCCCACCACCCGCTTTGGGGATCTCCACATCCTTGTCCACGTGGCTCACTATTGCTAGACGTCTTCCACCAAGCAGATCTAGTTTGCCTCAACACTGGGGTCCCTACATTTTTGTCTGCCTCCACGACAAATTTATCTCATTTGGACCTCGCGGTCGGTACTGTTCCGCTAGTTCGGCGCTTCGACTGGTTCGCCCTTGATGATACACACTCGAGTGACCACTTTCCATGTGTCCTTAGACTGCAGCCTCAACAGCCATATATGCGCCCGCGACGCTGGAAGTTTGCCCAAGCCGATTGGATACTTTTTTCGTCTCTAGCGACATTCGATGACCGTCACTTTCCCAGCGTCGACGATGAGGTCACACATATTACCGACGTTATTCTTACAGCTGCGGAACATTCAATACCACGCACCTCCGAATTGCCCCGGCGCCCCCCAGTTCCTTGGTGGAACGAGGCATGCCGTGATGCACTACGTGAGCGGCGACGTACTCTCCGCGTTTTCCGCCACCATCCTACTTTGGCCAACTGTATCCGCTATAAGCAGCTCCGAGCGCGATGCCGTCGTGTCATCCGCGATAGCAAGAAGGCAAGCTGGAAATTCTTTATTAGCTCATTTAACACCTTCACTCCCTCCTCGGAAGTTTGGAGTCGGCTTGGACGGTTCTCAGGCGCGCCTAGTTTCTCCCCGGTCTCTGGGCTCACTGTCGCGCATGACACATTAGTGGACCCCGTCGCAATTTCTTACTTGTTGGGTCAGCACTTTGCCGAGATTTCGAGCTCTTCAAATTACCCGCCAGCGTTTCTCCCGAAGAAACGTGCAGCGGAAGTGCGACATCTTGCTTTCTCCTCTCAAAATCGCGAAAGCTACAATACTGTTTTCTCCTTGCGGGAACTCCAACATGCACTCTCTTCTTCTCGCTCCTCCGCCCCAGGACCGGATGGTATCCACGTCCAAATGTTGCTGCATTTATCAACCCATAGTCTGCGTTACCTCCATCGCCTTTATAATCGAATTTGGACCGACAGTACTTTTCCCAGGCGATGGCGGAAAGCTATCGTCGTTCCTGTTCCGAAACCTGGAAAGGACAAACATCTCCCCTCTAGCTATCGCCCCATTTCTCTCACGAGTAGTGTCTGTAAGGTTTTGGAGCGTATGATGAATTACCGTTTAGCGTGGTGGCTGGAATCCCGCAGTCTTTTAACACCTGCCCAATGCGGATTCGGAAAGCATCGTTCTGCAGTTGACCATCTTGTTGCTCTCTCCACTTATATCATGAACAATTTTCTCCGGAAACGCCAAACGGTTGCAATATTTTTTGATCTGGAGAGAGCATACGATACCTGTTGGAGGACAGGCATCCTCCGCACACTGTTCTCTTGGGGCTTTCGAGGCCGGCTGCCCCTTTTTCTTCGCGAATTTATGGCAGAGCGCACATTTAGGGTGCGGGTGAACACTACTCTCTCCCGCACTTTCTCCCAAGAAAACGGGGTACCCCAGGGCTCCGTGCTGAGTGTTGTACTGTTTGCCATCGCTATAAATCCAATTATGGATTGTCTCCTTCCCGATGTCTCGGGCTCCCTCTTTGTGGATGATTTTGCGATCTTCTACAGCTCTCAACGGACCAGCCTTCTTGAACGACGTCTTCAAGGATGTCTCGATCGCCTCCACTCTTGGAGCATCGAAACAGGCTTCCGTTTCTCTCCCAGTAAGACCGTTTGTGTTAATTTTTGGCGACGTAAGGAGTTTCTTCCGCCCTCCTTACATCTAGGACCTGTCAACCTTCCGTTTTCAGACGTCGCTAAATTCTTGGGTCTTATGTTTGACAGAAAACTGTGCTGGTCCTCCCACGTTTCCTATCTTTCGGCTCGCTGTCTGCGATCGCTTAACACCCTCCGTGTCCTGAATGGTACCTCCTGGGGAGCGGACCGAGTGGTCCTTCTCCGCCTCTATCGCGCCTTAGTGCGCTCGAAATTGGATTATGGAAGCATAGTCTACTCCTCTGCTCGGCCGTCTATTCTTCGGCGTCTCGACTCTATCCACCACCGTGGATTACGTTTAGTGTCTGGAGCTTTTTACACTAGCCCTGTGGAAAGCCTTTATGCTGAGACTGCTGAACCTCCGCTGTCCAATCGGCGAGCGGTCCTTCTGAGCCGTTATGCTAGCCATCTGTCTTCCATGCCTGCTAATCCAGCCCATGCCCTTTTTTTCGACGCCTCATTTGATGTAGGGTATGCTGGCCGCTCCTCCTCTCTACTACCCCCGGGAGTCCGCTTCCGTCAACTGCTCCATTCTCTTTCCTTCCGCTTTCCTAAAACCTTCTTGACAACTTGGGGTACAGCACCGCCTTGGCTCCGTCCCCGGATCTGCCTGCTCCGTGACCTTTGTCGATTTCCCAAGGATGGTACCCCTACACTTGTTTATCGTCGGGCATTTGCTGCTCTATGTGCACAACTGACGGACGCCACATTTATTTACACCGACGGCTCGAAAACATTGTTAGGTGTAGGGAGTGCCTATATTGTTGGCGACTCCCCAAATCAATTTCGGCTTCCCGACCAGTGTTCGGTGTATACTGCGGAGCTTTACGCTGTTCTCCAGGCTGTCCACTACATCCGCCGCCATCGGCGGATACAGTACGTTATCTGCTCCGATTCTCTCAGCTCTCTCCTCAGTCTCCAAGCGCTTTACCCTGTGCACCCTCTGGTCCACCGGATTCAGGACTGTCTGCGCTTGCTCCATCTGGGGGGCGTCTCGGTGGCGTTCCTCTGGTTCCCGGGACACGCTGGTATCTGTGGGAATGAGGCGGCCGATATAGCGGCCAAGGCTGCAGTCTCTCTTCCTCGGCCAGCTCTTCAGTCGCTTCCCTTCACCGATGTACGGAGCGGTTTATGTCGCAAAGTTGCTCATTTATGGCATGCGCATTGGTCAACACTTCCCAATAATAAATTGCGGGAAGTGAAAGCTCTTCCTTGCGCTTGGACTACTTCCTCCCGAACGCGTCGTCGGGAGGAGGTAATTCTAACTCGACTCCGGATAGGGCACTGTCTTTTTAGCCATTGACATCTTTTAAGCGGCGATCCTCCCCCACTCTGTCCCCACTGCTCTCAGCTGTGGACGGTAAGACACCTTTTAATTGAATGCCCCTATTTTATTCCGTTACGCGCCCGTCTACAGCTATCGCCTGATCTATCGTCGATTTTAGCAGATGACACGCGCTCAGCCGACCGCGTTCTCCAGTTTATTAGTGCTAGTGAAATGACGTCAGTTATTTGAAGCTTTTTTTGGGGACAACCACCCCCTTTCTGTAGTGGATTTTTAAGCCTTACTTCTGCTTTTGGTTTCTCCAATTTTATGACTTTGTTCCCATTGCTGCTGATTTTCAGTTTCAGTTTTTTTTACTGTTTCCTAAGTCACAGGCTGGGCGCTAATGACCATAGCAGTTTTGCGCCCAAAAAAAAAAAAAAAAAAAAATAGAGAGAGAGAGAGAGAGAGAGAGAGAGAGAGAGAGAGAGAGAGAGAGCCTACTCGAAGATTTTTTACGTACCCCAACATCTCAACCATCAGTTCCTCCTTCATCTCAACGTTCTGTTTCCAAACAGGCTAATAAGAAACCCATTCCTCTCCTTCTCCGCCACGGCGTGTCTCATCTACAGCACCGCCTGGCGGTAACCGCCCTCAGCCATCTTCTGTGTCGCCGAGGCACACTGCTGGCGGCCGATCAACCGGCCGGGTGCTGGCGGCAGGAGCTGCTCCCAAACAACCTATGGATCAGGATCTTCTGCCTTCGGCTGAATGCAGTTCAACGCTGTTGATCGCAAGCTCTGAGTATTCGTTGAGTTGAGGGCAACCTTGGTCACGTTCTTCCATTTTCTGTCCACCCTGTGTCCATTATCCATTGGAATATCCGCAGCATTTGAGCCAATCGGGATGATTTGTCAATCCTCTTACGATCCTACTTGCTGGTTATCTTCTGTCTTCAGGAAAAGGTGCGTCCCCACGACCGCTTTGTTTTCCCCCATTTTCAGTCAGTCTAATTTGATCTCCCCTCTGTTGAAGGCACTCCAGCACATGGAGGACTCACGATTCTTCTCTATGATACTCTCCATTATCACCCAATCCCCTTAAACACTTCCTTCCAAGCTGTCGCTGTCCGTCTTTCCCTTTCTGGATATACCTTTTCTCTTTGTACTGTATACATTCCATCATCCACACCAGTGGCACGAGCTGATCTCCTTCATCTTCTTTGTCAGCTTCCACCCCCCTATTTGTTGGTTGGGGACTTCAATGCCCACTACCCGCTTTGGGGATCTCCACATCCTTGTCCACGTGGTTCACTATTGCTAGAAGTCTTCCACCAAGCGGATCTAGTTTGCCTCAACACTGGGGTCCCTACATTTTGTCTGCCTCCACGACAAATTTCTCTCATTTGGACCTTTCGGTCGGTATTGTTCCGCTAGCTCGGCACTTCGAATGGTTCGCCCTTGATGATACACACTCGAGTGACCACTTTCCTTGTGTCCTTAGACTGCAGCCTCAACTGCCATATATGCGCCCGTGATGCTGGAAGTTTGCCCAAGCCGATTGGACACTTTTTTCGTCTCTAGCGACATTCGATGATAGTCACTTTTTTAGCGTCGACAATGTCACACGTATTACAGACGTTATTCTTACAGCTGCAGAACGTTCAATACCACGTACCTCTGACTTGCCCCGACGCCCCCCCCCCCCCCTCCACCCCTCCCGGTTTCCTTGGTGGAACGAGGCAGGCGGCGACGTGCTCTTCGCATTTTCAGACACCATCCTACTTTGGCCATAAGCAGTTCAGAGCGCGATACCGTCGCGTCATCCACGATAGCAAGAAGGCAAGCTGGGACTTCTTTAATAGATCCTTTAACACCTTCACTCCCTCCTTAGAAGTTTGGAGTCTGATTCGGCAGTTATCTGGAACACACAGTTTCTTCCCGGTCTCTGGGCTCACTGTCGTGCATGATAAATTAGTGGACCCCGTCGCAATTTCTAACTCGTTGGGCCAACACTTTGCTGAAATTTAGAGCTCTTCAAATTACCCGCCAGCGTTTCTCCCGAACAGCGCTGCCCCCCCCCTGCGGGTTCGGGGGTTAGAATAGGCCCGCGGCATTCCTGCCTGTCGTAAGAGGCGACTAAAAGGAATTTCAACCGTTTCGGCCTTCCATGTGATGGCCACCCTTGGGGTTTGACCTCCATTTTTCAAAATTCTACAGAAGTACGAGCCTTTTGAGGAAGGACGCCTTACGTGGTGTACCACTGGTCCTCAGTGCACTAAGACCTTGGCACTCAGCATTGTACCGGCATTGTAACCATACCCATTATTCCTCAAATTGGGCCTAAACGCCTGATAGGTTGTACACGTTACGCCCATAGTGCGTCCCCATCTGCACCTACGATCATGATGGACTTTCCATGGCACCAGAAATCCAGCACGGTAGCCAGCCCGTTGTGGTGGGGTCGTCATGTACCCTCTAGGTTGTAGCCCCCTGACCACACAGAGATCATACTGCCGATACCTGAGCTGCACCCTCCCAACGTCGGCCAAGGAGTAGATGCCCGTCTCCTTGGGGCATCAGGACTCCCGGCAACGGTCATCCTGCCAGGTGGCCCTTGCTGAGGCTGGGTGGCGCCCGTGGGGAGAGCCCCTGGTCGGAGTGGGTGGTATCGGGGCGGACGTATCGCAGATGAAACGTCAACACGTATCAGGTCGCTCTGCGGCCGAGTCTTTCAAAAGGAAAGGTACTGTTTCTAGTTCTGGTTCTCCTGCCCTTTCCCTCTTGGCCACTCCCTGGGAGGAGGGACAGGCCCGCCGGCTTGGGGCGAAGTACTTCCCCCGCTATTTGGTCTGTTCTCGAACCGATGGGGGGACGTTCGCCACCTTCAAGCCCATGTTCTTTGTTCAGCACATTGAGGACATCTTCGGGGAAATCGAGGCTCTCAGTAAGATGCGTTCGGGGTCCGTTCTTATAAAGACCACCTCCGCCACACAGTCGGTGGCACTCCAGGCGTGCGACCGCCTAGGGGACATCCCAGTGTCCATTGTCGCGCATCTGGCACTAAATAGGACGCAGGGGGTTATTTTTCATCAGGACCTCCTGCTGCAATCTGATGAGGAGCTCAGGGCCAACCTGGAGCGCTGAGGCGTGCATTTCGTCCGGCGAGTCCAGCGCGGCCCCAAAGACCAAAGACCGTCGCATCGACACCGGGGCCTTTATCCTCGCCTTCGAGGGGGACGTTCTCCCGGAGAAGATAAAGGTGATGTGCTACCGGTGCGATGTGCGACCTTACGTCCCGCCTCCTATGCGCTGTTTTCGGTGTTTGCGCTTTGGGCACATGTCGTTACGGTGTGAGGCTGAGCCCCTTTGTGGCGATTGTGGGCGTCCTCTTCGTGAGGAACATACATGCACCCCACCACCTTGGTGCGTTAATTGTCCTGGCATCCACTCGCCTAGATCCTCAGACTGCCCCGCATATCAGAAGGAGAAGAAGATACAAGAACTCAAAACTTTGGATCGTCTCTCTTATTCTGAGGCCAGGAGGGAGTATGACCGCCTCCATCCCATGCCGTTGACCACTTCGTATGCCTCAGTTGTGTCCACTCCTTCCGCGGTATCCTCACCCCTATCATGCCCCCCTCCACCTCCTCCCCCCATCCGGGGTCTCTGCCTCCGCCTCCCAAATCCCTCCCTTCCAAATCCTCCTCCCCCGTGGCCCCCGCCCCCTCTGCCCCAGGGGCCACCCTTCCTCCTCCTCCTTCCCCCCCGCCGCCTGAGAAGCGATCCTCTTCTCAGGCGTCCATCGGGGAAACGTTCCGGACCCCAGCTTCCGAGGTCCGGCGTTCCAGGAAACCAAGTTGCGCCCGACTCACCGTATTGCCTTTACCCACTATACCTCGGAGCGGTATGACCTCACCCCTGTGGACGGTATCCCAGCTCATGGTGGGGTCATGTTGCTCGTTCGGGACGATGTCTATTACCATCCCATCCCATTGACCACCCCACTCCAAGCAATAGCTGTCCGTATTACTCTTTCTGCTTTTACTTTTTCAGTTTGTACCATCTACACTCCATCGTCATCTGCTGTTAGTCGGGCTGACATGATGCACCTGATCGTTCAGCTTCCCCCGCCGTTTTTATTGTTTGGCAACTTCAATGCCCATCATCCCCTCTGGAGCTCTCCTGCCTCCTGTCAAAGAGGCTCACTCTTGGCGGATGTCTTCAACCATCTCGATCTTGTCTGCCTCAATACTGGCGACCCCACTTTCCTCTCTGACTCTACTCATACCTACTCTCACTTGGACCTCTCGATCTGTTCTACCACTCTTGCCCGTCGGTTCGAGTGGTATGTCCTTTCTGACACCTATTCGAGCGACCACTTCCCCTGTGTCATTCGTCTCCTGCACCACACCCCATCCCCACGTCCTTCGAGCTGGAACATACCGAAAGCTGACTGGGACTTTACTCCTCCCTGGCGACCTTTCCGGACCACGATTTTCTCAGTTGTGACAGTCAGGTCGAATACCTCACGGCTGTTATCATCAATGCTGCCGAACGTTCCATTCCTTGTACTACCTCTTCTTCACGTCGCATTTCCGTCCCCTGGTGGAACGAGGCTTGTAGAGACGCTATCCGTGCTAGACGACGTGCTTTACGCACCTTTCGCCGCCATCCTACGTTGCTGAATTGTATTGGATACAAACGACTCCGAGCGCAATGCCGTAGAGTCATCAAAGACAGCAAAAAACCTTGTTGGGCCTCTTTCACCAGCTCCTTTAACAGTTTTACTCCCTCTTCTGTCGTATGGGGTGGCCTGCGCCGGCTGTCCGGCATTAAGGCCCACTCCTCGGTACCTGGCCTGACCTCAGGTAATGAGGTCCTCGTTGATCCTGTGGCTGTCTCCAACGCCTTCGGCCGGTTTTTCGCGGAGGTTTCAAGCTCCGCCCATTACCACCCTGCCTTCCTTCCCAGGAAAGAGGCAGAAGAGGCTTGGCGACCTTCCTTCCACTCGCTGAATCTGGAAACTTATAATGCCCCCTTTACTATGCGGGAACTCGAATGTGCGCTTGCACTGTCCCGGTCCTCTGCTCCGGGGCCCGATGCCATTCACGTCAGATGCTGGCACACCTTTCTCCGGCGGGCAAAAGCTTCCTTCTTCGTACCTACAATCGCGTCTGGACCGAAGGTCAAGTCCCCAGGCGTTGGCGTGACGCAGTCGTTGTTCCTATACCCAAACCTGGGAAGGATAGACACCTTCCTTCTAGTTACCGCCCCATTTCTCTTACAAGCTGTGTCTGTAAGGTGATGGAGCGCATGGTTAATGCTCGGTTAGTTTGGATTCTTGAATCTCGACGGCTACTTACCAATGTCCAATGCGGTTTTCGTCGCCGCCGCTCCGCTGTTGACCACCTTGTGACCTTGTCGACATTCATCATGAACAACTTTTTGCGAAGGCGCCAAACGGTAGCCGTGTTCTTAGATTTGGAGAAGGCTTATGATACCTGTTGGAGAGGAGGTATCCTCCGCACTATGCACAGGTGGGGCCTACGCGGTCGCCTGCCCCTTTTTATTGATTCCTTTTTAACGGATCGAAAGTTTAGGGTACGTGTGGGTTCCGTGTTGTCCGACATCTTCCTCCAGGAGAACAGAGTGCCTCAGGGCTCCGTCTTGAGCGTAGCCCTTTTTGCCATCGCGATCAATCCAATTATGGATTGCATTCCACCTAATGTCTCCGGCTCTCTCTTTGTCGATGACTTCGCGATCTACTGCAGTGCCCAGAGAACATGCCTCCTGGAGCGCTGCCTTCAGCGTTGTCTCGACAGCCTATACTCATGGAGCGTGGCAAATTTATTTATTTATTTATTATTTATTGTTCCGTGGGACCACATTTAGGAGAGGTCTGCATGGTCATGGAACGAGTCAATACATGAAATTATAACACGATTGTAGAAACAGAATGAAATGAAATATAAGAAACATATTCAGGCAACAAGTCGTTAGTTTAAATAAAGAAAATCAAGAATGTAACACTGGAATTTGCTTAATTTTTTAGCTCTTCCAGGAGCTCCTCGACAGAATAGGAGTGAGCCATGAGGAAACTCTTCAGTTTAGACTTAAAAGTGTTTGGGCTACTGCTAAGGTTTTTGAGTTCTTATGGTAGCTTATTGAAAATGGATGCAGCAGAATACTGCACTCCTTTCTGCACAAGAGTCAAGGAAGTGCATTCCACATGCAGATTTGATTTCTGCCTAGTATTAACTGAGTGAAAGCTGCTAACTCTTGGGAATAAGCTAATATTGCTAACAACAAACGACATTAAAGAAAATACATACTGTGAGGGCAATGTCAAAATTCCCAGACTATTGAATAGGGGTCGACAAGAGGTTTTCGAACTTACACCACATATAGCTCGAACAGCCCGTTTTTGAGCCAAAAATACCCTTTTTGAATCAGAAGAATTACCCCAAAAAATAATACCATATGACATAAGCGTATGAAAATATGCGAAGTATACTACTTTTCGTGTTGAAATGTCACTTATTTCAGATACTGTTCTAATGGTAAATAAAGCGGCATTTAGTTTCTGAACAAGATCCTGAACATGGGCTTTCCACAACAGCTTACTATCTATCCGTACGCCTAGGAACTTGAATTGTTCCGTCTCGCTTATAACATGCCCATTCTGTCTGATTAAAATGTCAGCTCTTGTTGAATTGTGAGTTAGAAACTGTAAAAACTGAGTCTTACTGTGATTAGCATCAAATTATTTTCCACAAGCCACGAACTTATATCATGAACTACATTATTTGATAATGTTTCAATATTACACACAAGATCCTTCACTACCAAGGTGGTGTCATCAGCAAACAGAAATATTTTTGAATCACCTGTAATACTAGAAGGCATATCATTTATATAAATAAGAAACAGCAGTGGCCCCAGCACCGACCCTTGGGGAACGCCCCATTTAACAGTGCCCCATTGGGACTGAACATCATTACCACTCTCAATATTGCGGAGGATTACCTTCTGCTTTCTGTTCTTAAAGTAGGAGGCGAACCAATTGTAAGCTACTCCCCTTACTCCATAATGTTCCAACTTCTGCAGTAATATTTTGTGGTCAACACAGTCAAAAGCCTTCGTTAAATCAAAGAAAACACCTAACGTTCGCAACCTTTTATTTAATCCGTCCAAAACCTCACAGAGAAAAGAGACTATAGCATTTTCAGTTGTTAAGCCATTTCTAAAACCAAACTGTACATTTGACAGCAAATTATGTGAATTTAAATGCTGCAGTAACCTTGTATATACAACCTTCTCGATAACTTTAGCAAACACCGATGGCATAGAAATAGATCTATAGTTGTCAACATTATCCCTGTCTCCCTTTTTATAAAGTGGCTTCACTACCGAGTACTTTAATCGGTCAGGAAACTGACCACTCCTAAAGGAAAAGTTACAGATATGTCTAAGTACTGGTCTAACATACATGGAACAATACTTCAGTATTCTGCTAGATACCCCGTCATATCCATGAGAGTTCTTGGTCTTTAGTGATGTAATTATTAACTCAATCTCCCTCTTGTCAGTATCATGGAGGAGCATTTCAGGTAACAGTCTCGGAACACTTTTTTCTAAGAGCGCTATATGATTCCCTGTTGGAATTAGGTTTCTATTTAGTTCACCTGCTATATTCAGAAAGTGATTATTAAATACTGTACATATATGCGACTTATCAGTAACACGGACATTCCCACTACGCACTGATTCTATATCCTCGACCTGTCTCTGCAGACCAGCCGCTTCCTTTACGACTGACCATATTGTTTTAATTTTATCCTGAGACTTAGCTATTCTATCTGCATACCACATACTTTTTGCCTTCCTAATAACATTTTTAAGCACCTTACAATACTGTTTGTAATGGGCTGCTGCATTTAGATTTTGACTGTTTCTAACGTTTTCATATAATTGCCACTTTGTTCTACAAGATATTCTTATCCCTCTAGTCAGCCACCCAGGCTGCCTGTTTGTGCTAGTACCCTGTTTTGAACATTCTAATGGAAAGCAACTTTCAAAGAGCACGAGAAAAGTCTTCAGGAAAGCATTATATTTATCGTCTACTGTATCAGCACTATAAACAACTTGCCACTCTTGTTCCTTGATAAGGTTTACAAGTCTGTACAGCAACTGGATCAGCTTTCCTAAAAAGTTGGTAACTATATTTAACATGTGTTGCAGCACAAAAATCTTTTAGACTTAAAATTTGTGCATCATGATCTGAAAGGCCATTCACCTTTTTGCTAACAGAATGCCCTTCTAATAATGACGAATGAACAAAAATGTTGTCTATGGTTTTTCTACTGTTCCCTTGCACTCTCGTTGAAAAGAATACGGTTTGCATAAGATTATATGAATTAAGGAGGTCTACCAGCAACCTTTTCCTTGCACAATCACTTATACAATTAATATTGAAGTCACCACATATAACTAACTTTTTGTATTTCCTATAAAGTGAACCAAGAACCTCCTCTAGCTTTAGCAAAAATGTTGTGAAATCGGGAGTCTGGGGATCTATAAATAACAACAGTTAGAAGTTTAGCTCCGTTAAATTTAACCACACCTGCACAACATTCAAACACCTTTTCGGTGCAGTACTTTGAAACATCAATTGACTCAAATGGGATACCGTTTTTCACATACATGGCTACTCCCCCACACCGCAAAGAGCTCCTAGAAAAGCTGCCAGCCAACCTGTATCCTGGTAAAGGAAGCCTCTGAATTATCTCCTTATTTAAGAAGGAGAAATGGCTTCCGGTTCTCTGAAGAGAAGACGGTTTGTATCAACTTTTGGCGATATAAAGCGTTCCTTCCGCCATCCTTAAATCTCGGTCCCGTTGTTCTCCCATTCGTGGAAACAACTAAGTTTCTAGGGCTCACGTTGGACAGGAAACTGTGTTGGTCTCCGCATGTCTCTTATTTGGCGGCCCGTTGTACACGTTCCCTTAATGTCCTCAGAGTTCTTAGTGGTTGATCGTGGGGAGCGGATCGCACTGTCCTGCTTCGCTTGTATCGGTCCATAGTCCGATCGAAGCTGGATTATGGGAGCTTCGTCTGCTCGGCCATCCCTCTTACGCCGTCTCAACTCCATCCACCATCGGGGGTTACGTCTTGCGACCGGAGCCTTCTACACTAGTCCCGTCGAGAGTCTTTATGCTGAAGCTGCCGAATTACCATTGACCTACCGGCGCGACGTACTGCTGTGTCGGTATGCCTGCCGGCTGTTGTCAATGCCCGACCACCCCTCTTATCAGTCCTTCTTCGCCGATTCTCTCGACCGTCAGTACGGGTTGTATGCGTCTGCTCTGCTGCCCCCCGGAGTCCGCTTCCGTCGCCTGCTTCGACAATTGGATTTTGCCCTCCCTACCACCTTCAGAGAGGGTGAGAGACGACACCACCTTGGCTCCAGGCTCCGGTTCATATTTATCTCGACCTCAGCTCACTCCCGAAGGAGGGTACTCCGGCTGCAGTGTATTGCTCACGGTTTGTCGAACTTCGTGCTCGACTTGCCGGTCACATCTTTATTTACACCGATGGCTCCAAAACTGCCGATGGTGTCGGCTGTGCCTTTGTCGTCGGGGCCGCCACCTTTAAATACCGGCTCCTCGACCAATGTTCGAGCTTTACGGCCGAGCTTTTTGCTCTCCATCAGGCCGTTCAGTATGCCCGCCGCCACTGCCATTCATCGTATGTACTCTGCTCTGACTCACTCAGTGCTCTTCAGAGTGTTGGAGCTCCCTATCCGGTCCATCCCTTGGCTCAACGGATACAGCAGTCCCTCCATTCTTTCGCTGATAATGGTTCTCCTGTCAGCTTTCTGTGGGTTCCCGGACATGTAGGAGTGCCTGGGAATGAGGCTGCGGATGCTGCAGCCAAGGCTGCAGTCCTCCTGCCTCGGCCAGCCTCCCATTGTATCCCGTCATCTGACGTTCGTGGGGTGTTTATAAGAGGCTTGTGTCGTTGTGGTGGGATGCTTGGTCATCCCTCCAAGGAAACAAGCTCCGGGCAGTAAAACCGCTCCCAACTGCTTGGACAACCTCCTCCCGACCATCTCGGCGAGAGGAGGTCCTTCTGACCAGGTTGCGGATTGGGCATTGCCGGTTTAGCCACCGCTACCTGCTCTCCGGTGACCCAGCCCCGCAGTGCCCTTGTGGTCAGGCATTAACAGTGCGCCATGTTTTATTGTCGTGTCCCCGCTTTAGTAAATCTCGTGTTGTCCTGTCCCTGCCATCTACGTTACCGGATATTTTAGCTGATGACGCTCGAGCAGCTGCTCGTGTTCTGCGTTTTATAACTTTGACTGGCTTGTCCAAAGACATCTAACCTTTTTACTTATTTTATCTACATCTATGTTAGGTCTTTCTGGTGTCCCCCCCCCCCTCCCCTTGAGTTTTACTAGATTCCCTGTGCTTTAACAACAGTGACTGGGCGCTAATGACCTCAGTAGTTGAGCGCCCTTAAACCCCACCAAAAAAAAAACTCCCGAACAGCGGAAGTGCGACCTCTTGCTTTCTCCTCTCAAAATCGTGAAAGCTATGATACTGTTTTCTCCATGCGAGAACTCCAACATGCACTCTCTTCATCTCGCTCTTCCGCCCCAGGACCGGATGGTATCCACATACAAATGTTGCTGCATTTATCGTATCATAGTCTGCATTACCTCCTTCGCCTTTATAATCGAATTTGGACAGACGGTACTTTTCCCAGACGATGGCAGGAAGCTATCGTCGACCCTGTTCCGAAACATGGAAAGGACAAACATCTCCCCTCTAGCTATCGCCCCATTTCTCTCACTAGTAGTGTATGTAAGGTTTTGGAGCGTATGGTGATTTGCCGTTTAGCTTTGTAGCTGGAGTCCCGCAGTCTTTTAACACCTGCCCAATGTGGTTTCCGAAAGCATCGTTTTGCAGTTGACCATGTTGTTGCTCTCTCCACTTATATCATGAACAATTTTCTCCAGAAACACCAAACAGTAGCAATATTTTTTGATCTAGAGAGAGCATACGATACCTGTTGGAGGACAGGAATCCTCCGCACACTGTTCCCTTGGGGCTTTAGAGGACGGCTGCCCCTTTTTCTTCGTGAATTTATGGCAGAGCGCACATTTAAAGTGCGGGTGAACACTACTCTCTCCCGTGCCTTCTCCCAAGAAAACGGGATACCCCAGGGCTCCGTGCTAAGTGTTGTACTGTTTGCCATTGCCATAAATCCAATTATGCATTGTCTTCTTCCTGATGTGTCGGCGGGCTCCCTCTTTGTGGACAATTTTGCAAACTACTAGAGCTCTCAACAGACCAGCCTTCTTGAACGACGTCTTCAAGGATGTCTCGATCGCCTCCACTCTTGGAGCATCAAAACCGGCTTCCGCTTTTAATTTTTGGCGTCATACGGAGGTTCTTTCGCCTTCCTTACATCTAGGCCCTGTCAACCTTCCGTTCGCGGATGTCGCTAAATTCTTGGGTCTTATGTTCGACAGAAAGCTGTGCTGGTCCTCCCACATTTCCTATCTTTCAGCTCGCTGTTTGCGATCCCTCAACATCCCCCGTGTCCTGAATGGCACCTCCTGGGGAGTGGACAGAGTGGTCCTTCTCTGCCTCTATAGTGCCTTAGTGCGCTCGAAATTGGACTACTGAAGCATAGTTTACTCCTCTGCTCGGCCGTCTATTCTTCGGCGTCTTGACTCTATCCACCACCGTGGATTACGTTTAGTGTCTGGAGCTTTTTACACCAGCCCTGTGGAAAGCCTTTATGCTGAGACTGCTGAACCTCCGCTGTTTAATCAGCGAGCTGTCCTTCGGAGTCGTTATGCTAGCCATCTTTCTTCCATGCCTGCAAATCCGGCCCATGACATTTTTTTCGACACCTCCTTGGATTTAGGGTATGCTGGCTGCCCTTCCTCCCTACTACCACTGGGAGTCCGCTTCCGTCAACTGCTCCATTCTCTTTCCTTCCACTGTCCTAAAACTTTATTGACAACTTGGGGTACAGCACCACCTTGGCTCCGGCCCCGGATCTGCCTACTCCGTGACCTTTGTCAGTTTCCCAAGGATGGTACCCCTTCTCTTTTTTATCATTGGGCATTTGCTGCTCTATGCGCACAAATGAAGGATGCCACATTTATTTACACTGATGGCTCAAAAACTTCGTTAGGTGTAGGGAGTGCGTATATTGTTGGCGACACCCCAAATCGATTGTGGCTTTCCGACCAGTGTTCGGTTTATACTGCGGAGCTTTACGCTGTTCTCCAGGCTGTTCAATACATCCGTCGCCATCAGTGGATACAGTATGTTATCTGCTCAGACTCTCTCAGCTCTCTCCTCAGTCTCCAAGCTCTCTACCCTGTCCACCCTCTGGTCCACCGGATTCAGGACTGTCTGCGCTTGCTCCACCTGGGGGGCGTCTCGGTGGCATTCCTCTGGCTCCCAGGACACGTTGGTATCTGTGGAAATGAGGTGGCCGATATAGCGGCCAAGGCTGCAGTCTCTCTTCTTCGGCCAGCTATTCGATCGATTCCCTTGGCCGATCTACGGAATGTTTTATGTCGTTGTGTTGCTCTTTTATGGCATGCACATTGGTCAACACTTCCCAGTAATAAATTGCAGGATGTGAAGGTCTTCTCTGTGCTTGGACCTCTTCCTCTCCAACGCGTCGTCGGGAGGAGGTAATTTTAACTAGACTCTGGATAGGGCACTGTCACCTTAGCCATCGACATCTTTTAAGCGGCGAGCCTCCCCCACTCTGTCCCCAATGCCTCAACTGTGGACGGTGAGACACCTTTTACTTGCGTGCCCCTGTTTTACTCCATTACGCGCCTGTCCACAGGTGTTGCCTGATATATCATCCATTTTAGCAGATGACACGCGCTCAGCCGATCGCGTTCTCGAGTTTATTAGTGCCAGTGAGATGATGTCAGTCATTTGAAGCTCTTATTGGGGACAAAACCCTCTTTTATAGTGGTTTTTTAAGCTTTCCTTCTGTTTTTGGTTTCCCTTTTTTTTTTTTTTTTTTTTTTTTTTTCCTCCCCTAAAACCATAACAAACAAAAGGCACTGAATTTTTGAAAGGATGCCATTTATTGACTGGAATATTCTGAAGTACAAAGATTTTGATTATGAATAACTTCTGAAATGTTAGGTTTCAGAAAAAGTAAAACCTTTGCTAAAGGAGAATGTGGACTTCAAAGTTGTAGTTGTTGTTGTTGTTGTTGTTGTTGTTGTGGTCTTCAGTCCTGATACTGGTTTGATGCAGCTCTCCATGCTACTCTACCCTGTGCAAGCTTCATCTCCCAGTACCTACTGCAACCTACATCCTTCTGAATCTGCTTAGTGTGTTCATCTCTTGGTCTCCCTCTACGATTTTTACCCTCCACGCTGCCCTCCAATACTAAATTGGTTATCCCCTGATGCCTCAGAACATGTCCTACCAACTGATCCCTTCTTCTGGTCAAGCTGTGCCACAAACTTCTCTTCTCCCCCAATCCTATTCAATACTTCCTCATTAGTTACATGATCTACCCACCTAATCTTCAACATTCGTCTGTAGCACCAAATTTTGAAAGCTTCTATTCTCTTCTTGTCCAAACTATTTATCGTCCATGTTTCATTTCCATACATGGCTACACTCCATACAAATACTTTCAGAAATGACTTCCTGACACTTAAATCTATACTCAATGTTAACAAATTTCTATTCTTCACAAACGCTTTCCTTGCCATTGCAAGTCTACATTTTATATCCTCTCTACTTCGACCATCATCAGTTATTTTGCTCCCCAAATAGCAAAACTCCTTTACTACTTTAAGCGTCTCATTTCCTAATCTAATTCCCTCAGCATCACCCGACTCACTTCGACTACATTCCATTATCCTCATTTTGCTTTTGTTGATGTTCATCTTATATCCTCCCTTCAAGACACTGTCCATTCCGTTCAACTGCTCTTCCAAGTCCTTTGCTGTCTCTGATAGAATTACAATGTCATCAGCGAACCTCAAAGTTTATTTCTTCTCCATGGATTTTAATACCTACTCCAAATTTTTCTTTTGTTTCCTTTACTGCTTGCTCAATATACAGATTCTATAACATCGGGGAGAGGCTACAACCCTGTCTCACTCCCTTCCCAACCACTGCTTCCCTTTCATGTCCCTCTACTCTTATAACTGCCATCTGGTTTCTGTACAAATTGTAAATAGCCTTTCGCTCCCTGTATTTTACCCCTGCCACCTTTAGAATTTGAAAGAGAGAGTTCCAGTCAACATTGTCAAAAGCTTTCTCTAAGTCTACAAATGCTAGAAACGTAGGTTTGCCTTTCTTTAATCTTTCTTCTAAGATAAGTCGTAAGGTCAGTATTGCCTCACGTGTTCCAGTATTTCTACGGAATCCAAACTGATCTTCCCCCAGGTCGGCTTCTACCAGTTTTTCCATTCGTCTGTAAAGAATTCGTGTTAGTATTTTGCTGCTGTGGCTTATTAAACTGATTGTTCGGTAATTTTCACATCTGTCTACACCTGCTTTCTTTGGGATTGAAATTACTATATTTTTCTTTAAGTGTAGGGTATTTCGCCTGTTTCATACATCTTGCTCACCAGATGGTAGAGTTTTGTCAAGACCTGCTCTCCCAAGGCCGTCAGTAGTTCTAATGGAATGTTGTCTCCTCCGGGGGCCTTGTTTCGACTCAGGTCTTTCAGTGCTCTGTAAAACTCTTCACACAGTATCGTATCTCCCATTTCATCTTCATCTACATCCTCTTCCATTTCCATAATATTGTCTTCAAGTACGTCGCCCTTGTATAGACCCTCTATATACTCCTTCCACCTTTCTGCTTTCCCTTCTTTGCTTAGAACTGGATTTCCATCTGAGCTCTTGATATTCATACAAGTGGTTCTCTTTTCTCAAAAGGTCTCTTTTAATTTTCCTATAGGCAGTATCTATCTTACCCCCTAGTGAGATAAGCCTCTACATCTTTACATTTGTCCTCTAGCCATCCCTGCTTAGCCATTTTGCACTTACTGTCGATCTCATTTTTGAGACGTTTGTATTCCTTTTTGCCTGCTTCATTTACTGCATTTTTATATTTTCTCCTTTCATCAATTAAATTCAATATTTCTTCTGTTACCCAAGGATTTCTACTAGCCCCCGTCTTTTTACCTACTTGATCCTCTGCTGCCTTCACTACTTCATCCCTCAAAGCTACCCATTCTTCTTCTACTGTATTTCTTTCCCCCATTCCTGTCAATTGTTCCCTTATGCTCTCCCTGAAACTCTGTACAACCTCTTGTTCTTTCAGTTTATCGAGGTCCCATCTCCTTAAATTCCCACCTTTTTGCAGTTTCTTCAGTTTCAATCTGCATTTCATAACCAATAGATTGTGAGCAGAATCCACATCTGCCCCTGGAAATGTCTTACAATTTAAAACCTGGTTCCTAAATCTCTGTCTTACCATTATATAATCTATCTGATACCTTTTAGTATCTCCAGGATTCTTCCAGGTATACAACCTTCTTTTATGATTCTTGAACCAAGTGTTAGCTATGATTCAGTTATGCTCTGTGCAAAATTCTACAAGGCGGCTTCCTCTTTCATTTCTTCCCCCCAATCCATATTCACCTACTACGTTTCCTTCTCTCCATTTTCCTACTGATGAATTCCAGTCACCCATGACTATTAAATTTTCGTCTCCCTTCACTACCTGAATAATTTCTTTTATCTCGTTATACATTTCATCTATTTCTTCATCATCTGCAGAGCTAGTTGGCATATAAACTTGTACTACTGTAGTAGGCATGGGCTTTGTGTCTATCTTGGCCACAATAATGCGTTTACTATGCTGTTTGTAGTAGCTAACCCGCACTCCTATTTTTTTATTCATTATTAAACCTACTCCTGCATTACCCCTATTTGATTTTGTATTTATAACCCTGTAATCACCAGACCAAAAGTCTTGTTCCTCCTGCCACCGAACTTCACTAATTCCCACTATATTTAACTTTAACCTATCCATTTCCCTTTTTAAATTTTCTAACCTACCTGCCCGATTAAGGGATCTGACATTCCACGCTCCGATCCGTAGAACGCCAGTTTTCTTTCTCCTGATAACGACGTCCTCAAGAAGTAGTCCCCGCCCGGAGATCTGAATGGGGGACTATTTTACCTCCGGAATATTTTACCCAAGAGGATGCCATCATCATTTAATCATAGTAAAGCTGCGTGCCCTCGGGAAAATTACGGCCGTAGTTTCCCCTTGCTTTCAGCCGTTCGCAGTACCAGCACAGCAAGGCCGTTTTGTTTAATGTTACAAGGCCAGATCAGTCAATCATCCAGACTGTTGCCCTTGCAACTACGGAAAAGGCTGCTGCCCCTCTTCAGGAACCACATGTTTGTCTGGCCCCTCAACAGATACCCCTCCGTTGTGGTTGCACCTACGGTACGGCTATCTGTATCGCTGAGGCACGCAAGCCTCCCCACCAACGGCAAAGTCCATGGTTCATGGGGGGAGGGACTTCAAAGTAACACATGTGAATCTAGAAACAGGCAATTTTCGGTGGGTTGGAATTTTGACAAGTATCAGTTTACATGTATAGTAAACTGAGTAATTCTTAGAGTAAAAGGTTTCATTGTGAACTATTTATGTTGTTACAAGCAGACTGTAAATCATATTGTGATTAATAAAATTTAGTGAAATATTGCATGAATAACAATATGGCAATTTCATGTACACACACTATATGCAGTGCTAATGAAAAGATGGTGAATGAAAAAAACATTATTAGCATGAGGAATGGGATAAAAACAAGTAGGAATACTCCCACATTGCTCCTTCAGTGGGCTAATGTGAGAGTTTTTTGCTGTATTAATCGTAGTGGTGATTCAGTTTTTTCTCATGTACAAAACTGAAGTAAAATTTCAGTTTTAGTGGAGATTAAGATTCTTTGTTAACACTAATGTATAAAACTCAAATCACTTTGTCCTAATATTGTAAAATATTTTCTGTTTTTTTCCTAGAATTATGATTCATCTGAGTCTAAGCTCCGCCGAGAATTTGAAGTTTATGGACCTATTAAAAAGGTAAGTGGAAGGGCAGTGTAACATTGACACATCACAATGCCACAGCTTATTATTTTGGAGCATCATAGGTGTGTGTGTGTGTGTGTGTGTGTGTGTGTGTGTGTGTGTGTTGTAGCACATTTCTTTGTTTTGGGAAACCTGTTTTGTCTGGTGTCGGGGTGTCAAATGCAAAAGGGTAGTGGTCTATTGATGGCGGTTCAAACATAAGGCAAATTATGGTACCCCTTAAGGAAATGACAGCAAGTGACAGGAAAAGACACCAGGTGCACTCACTGTTTATGCCTGGAGTCCTCATCCAGATGTTGAAGAGGCTATTCCGACAGCCATTGAGAGAATAGTGTGCAACATACTGCAGATTGTGGTGCGCATTGGAACAAATGATGCCTTCAGTTTGGGCTCGGAGGTCATTCTTTGTTCATTCCAGCAACTGGCAGAGAGGGTTGAGAAGGCTGGCCAGCCAGCCTCTGAAGCTCACAATTTGCAGCATTGTCCCCAGAACAGAATGTGACCTTCAGTTCTGAGTCGAGTGGATGGACTGAACCAGGTACTTCGAAGGTTCTGTGACAAGGTTGGCTGCAACTTCGTGGTCTTGCACCATAGGGTTGAGAACTGTAGGATCCCCCTAAATCAGTCAGGTGTGCACTACACATCAGACTGCTACTCAGGTAACTGACTGTGCGTGGAATATGTACAAGGGTTTTTTAGATTAGGGGACTCTCCATCCAATCCAGATAGCGATAGCTGTAGGAAACCTAGAAGTGTCACTGTTAAGGTCAAAAGAAAAGTCTCCTACACGTGAGTATTAAAATCCTAATGGTAAACTGCTAAGCATTCATACTGCCAGAGTTTTAAGTGCTCATGAAAAGCAGTGATGCTCACATCATACTAGGTACAGAAGACCTGAATTTGATGGCAGTGAGATTTTTGGGGAAAATTTAAGTGTATATCAAATAGATAGGCACAGAGAAAACATTTCATTTGTATGTAAGTTCCCCAATCGTACTATACAACAATTAGTGGGTAAATTACAGTTTAATTAGTGGTGGGCATAAGACATCCTGTAAAACTTTACTAGATGCCTTCTCTGAAAACTACCTAGAACAAGTAGCTAGGAACCCCACTAACAATGGAAATACACCTGATGTCTTTGAGGGTGTCCACATCAAAACTCGGGTCAGTGACCATGATGCTGTTATGGTATCAATGATCACCAAAGTTCAAAGGACAACTAAAACTAGCAGAAAGATATATATGTTCAGTAAACTAAATTAAAAATCGGTAGTGTCATATTTCAGTGAGGAACTTGAAACATTCAGCACTGGTGAGGCGCATGGAGAGGAACTCTTGACTAAAGTTTAAAGGAATAATTTACCATGCATTGGATATGTATAAGCCCAGTAGAACAGCTGGGGAATCTCCAAGGTATATATCACAGTGAAAAACATTTAAAGAAACAGATTACTGCACAATAGGTGTAAAACAAAGCATAGGGCTATAGGTAGAGATGCTAAATGAAATGTATTTGCCTGTGAAGAGAGCAATGCATGATGCCTCCAATGACTACTGTAGCAGAATATTGTCAAGTGATCTTTCACAGAACCCAAAGAAATTCTGGTCATATGTAAAGGCTATTAGTCGCACAAAAGTTGGTGTCCAGTCCCTAGTGAATGAGACAGAAAACTGAAATTGAAGGTAGCAAAGCAAAAGCTGAAATGCTTAACACCATTTTCAAATGTTCCTGTTCAAAGGACAACCCAGGAGAATCACCCAGATTCCTCTTACCACTGAAAAGATGAATTAAATAAGTATTACTCTCAGTGGTGTTGACAAACACAGCCCCTACACTGAATTTACTGCTACACAGGTTCTACACTGAATTTACTGCTGAGTTAGTTATAACCTATTGTAGATCCCTCAAACAAAAAAAACAGTGCCCAGTTCTTGGAAAATGGCACAGGGCACTCCCAGGGCCATCTTTAACATATTGTAGGCCCTGGGCACATTAGGATAATGGGCCCCTATTCCCTTGACAGAGCACGGTTTTGTTAGAATACACAAAAAGTAGATAAGTGAGGTTCTGTATGTGTTTGTATTTCTTTAGTCACATTAAATGAATAGGTAATATAATGTAATCCACAAAAGTAGCTTTTGCATTCACAGGTTAATACTTAAAAATCTATTAATAGAAGAGGTCTCATTCTATATTTGAGATGGGCAAAATAGTTAATCACTTCTTCAAAAGCTATTTTTTGAGCATATCACATTCTATGGACATCAGTGATAAACTAGTTCTCTCTGAAGCCTTGTACTTTTTTCATTTTTTATTCTTTTCAAGTTGGAGGAGCATTCCGCACTGCAGTTAGTTACCGGCATGCTTAAAAAAATTCTCAGTGCGATTTCTAAATTATTATTATTATTATTATTATTATTATTATTATTATTATTATTATTTTCAATTTTGTTTTCTTTCAAAAGATGATAACTTTCCAATATACTATTAGTTCCCCATTTGCAGAGACATCGAAAACCTCTGGTGAGAGCTGCTACATTTTTTCCTTGAGGTGGGGCCTTGTAATCAGATTCCAGGTTTCTTTCTTTGGTGGACAGTTTGAAATCGTCAAATTTATCCCTGAGATTAATGATAAAATCATAGTGAAGCAAATAAATTAATTACAATGTGTAAGGTATTGTTTCTTTCTGAAGATAATTATTTTGTCTATTCTTTCCAATATATAACTACAAATTTCCATTAGTATGATAAATTCTAGCTTTCCCGTTTTTCTGGACAGACTTAAGTGCTTCATCTCTAGTGTCTCTTGCCTGTTCTGTATCTCCTGCAGTGGACATCAAAGTTTCTAATGTATGACCTTCATGCAAGGTGCTTACTGCATCAGCCCAGGCTGACCATCTGGTTTGTGAAATACTTAAAACACATTTTTTGAACCTAAATGTTCTGTCAATATATTCCACCGGTGGGTAGAGCTCAACAAAAAGTTGTACATTTTCTGAACCATTTGAGAAAACTTTGTGTCTGGTACACACCCAGCAGCTTGGACTACAAAGTTCACTGAATGTCGCGCACATGGTACAAAGGTGGCAGATCCACATTTCTCCTTGATTCTTGCTTGTAAACGAGTATACCTCCCTAACATATTTGAAGCATTGCCTTAGCTTTGTCCTCTGCAATCTTTTATGAGAATATCATCATTCTGTAAAAAATTAAAGATGGTTTCTGCTAAATACTCAGATCTGTGGTCTTTTTTCAATGGGAACATGATCTTTTATGTATAGAATTATAAAAGTTAGCTGGTGAACATGAGGCAGATCAGGTGTACTCTCAACACTAATGAAAAAATATTTTGCTAATATAACTTCATTTAATTTTGTAGGACCTGTTTTCCCATTACGTCAATAAACTCCTTACATTTATGATAAATAACAAGTGTTACCTTTTCCAGGATTCTCAAAGTTTTGTAAGTGATCTGCAAGAAATGGATCGAATTCACTCAGTAATTCCACACATCCCAAATAAGTTCCATTTTTGGGAGATCTAGGATTTCATTGTCACTACGAAATGGAAGCCCTCTTGATGCCAAAATTTTACAACAGCTGCAATCCGTTTAAATACATGTATCCAGTAATCCACTTCTTTTTGGTGTTGAGATAAGTCTATATCTATTCTACCAACTGCATTACTTCGTGCCAGATAATTCATCATAGATTGCCAGTGTGCTGGGCTATTTTCATGTGTTAAAATTTTGTGATTAATGTACTTACAATCATTACATCCACTTGAACAGCATAGATTTACATCAGGAGGATTAAATAAGTAGCATGAAAAAGAAAATACATGGTTTTTGGACGACGAGTAAAAAAACTATTTTCTTTCGATGCTTTAATTGTTCTTTAATTTGCGAATAAACAATAATTTGTTGAAATAAATAGTTACTGATTTATTATGATTTTTGTAAGTTCTGGATACCTTGGAAAAGGCAGAATCGTTACTTTTAAAATATACAGGACCCTTACGAATCAAAGTTTTGCGATTTGTCTGTAAAATGTTCATGAAAATAATCAGTGGGATCGTGTGATATTCCTTCTGTGTTGGAAAACTGTTGTTCAACCAACACAGTTGTCGATGTTGGTGGAATTATTGAAGGTGTTGCACATTCGTCTGATTCAAGCTGTTCTCCTAAATTGGTAGAAATCTCAAATTGGTGTAGAATATGAACATTCAGAAATTTCAAAAATTAGTGATACACAACTCATCATGTGGAAATTTATTATTTGTTGCTACTTACAGAAGTTGCTCCATTAGTAATAGTAAAATATGCTGTTAATTTTGGCAACTTTTTAATTTCTTTCTTCAGATGTACAGCTTTTTCCCTTTTTGAGGATCCACTAGGATATGACGATTTTGACATTTTGTATTATACAGGGCTATTACAAATGATTGAAGCGATTTCATAAATTCACTGTAGCTCCATTCATTGACATATGGTCACAACACACTACAGATACGTAGAAAAACTCATAAAGTTTGGTTCGGCTGAAGCCACACTTCAGGTTTCTGCCGCCAGAGCGCTCGAGGTTTCTGCCGCCAGAGCGCTCGAGAGCGCAGTGAGACAAAATGGCAACAGGAGCCGAGAAAGCGTATGTCGTGCTTGAAATGCACTCACATCAGTCAGTCATAACAGTGCAACGACACTTCAGGACGAAGTTCAACAAAGATCCACTAACTGCTAACTCCATTCGGCGATGGTATGCGCAGTTTAAAGCTTCTGCATGCCTCTGTAAGGGGAAATAACGGGTTGGCCTGCAGTGAGCGAAGAAACGGTTGAACGCGTGCGGGCAAGTTTCACGCGTAGCCCGCGGAAGTCGACGAATAAGGCAAGCGGGGAGCTAAACGTACCACAGCAGACGGTTTGGAAAATCTTACGGAAAAGGCTAAAGCAGAAGCCTTACCATTTACAATTGCTACAAGCCCTGACACCCAATGACAGTCAAACGCTTTGAATTTTCGGCGCGGTTGCAACAGCTCATGGAAGAGGATGCATTCAGTGCGAAACTTGTTTTCAGTGATGAAGCAACATTTTTTCTTAATAGTGAAGTGAACAGACACAACGTGCGAATCTGGGCGGTAGAGAATCCTCACACATTCGTGCAGCAAATTCGCAATTCACCAAAAGTTAACGCGTTTTGTGCAATCTTACGGTTTAAAGTTCACGGCCCCCTTTTTCTTCTGCGAAAAAAACGTTACACGACACGTGTATCTGGACACGCTGGAAAATTGGCTCATGCCACAACTGGAGACTGACAGCGCCGACTTCGTCTTTCAACAGGATGGTGCTCCACCGCACTTCCATCATGATGTTCGGCATTTCTTAAACAGGAGATTGGAAAACCGATGGATCGGTCGTGGTGGACATCATGATCAGCAATTCATGTCATGGTCCCCACGCTCTCCCGACTTAACCCCATGCGATTTCTTTCTGTGGGGTTATGTGAAAGATTCAGTGTTTAAACCTCCTCTACCAAGAAACATGCCAGAACTGCGAGCTCGCATCAACGATGCTTTCGAACTCATTGGTGGGGACATGCTGCGCCGAGTGTGGGAGGAACTTGATTATCGGCTTGATGTCTGCCGAATCACTAAAGGGGCACATATCGAACATTTGTGAATGCCTAAAAAAACTTTTTGAGTTTTTGTATGTGTGTGCAAAGCATTGTGAAAATATCTCAAATAGTAAAGTTATTGTAGAGCTGTGAAATCACTTCAATCATTTGTAATAACCCTGTATTTCAGTATTCATTTTTACACAAAAAACATTCTAATACAAAACAGGTAAATGGCAATTTAAACAAAGAACACCTCAGAGTACAATCGTTAACAACTACAAACAAAAATCATAGCAGCACAGACAAATACAGGGGAATTCCCAATCGAGTCTGTTTATTTGAGGCAGTTGGTCACATTTAATTTTACATCGCTATTTGCACCATGCAGAACCGTGCACCGTGCAAAGCTAATAAGCAAATGAGTATTGTAGTCAGTTATTATCGTCCAATTTTTAAAAATAAATTTCTCATTAATAAATATCAGTTATAGTTTGGTGATCTGGCAGGAACTGGAGGGGCCCTATTGATGGTATGGCCCTGGGCCCATGCCCAGTGGGAGAGAGGGGCCTGGTCACACCTGTCTACAAGAGTGGTAGTAGAAGTGACCTGCAAAACTACCATCCAATATCCTTGACATCTTATTTGTTGTAGAATCTTAGAACATATTGTGAGCTCAAACACAATAAGGTATCTTGAACAGAATGACCTCAATGCCAATCAGCATAGATCTTGAAAACATCAGTCATGTGAAACCCAACTTGCACTTTTCTCACTTGACCTCCTGAAAACTTTGGAGCAAGGCAGCCAGGTAGATGCAGTTATTCTTGATTTCCGAAAAGCATCTGACACGGTACCACACCTACACGTATCAAAAGTATGAGCATATGAAGTATCAGGTGAAATTTGTGACTGGATTGAGAACTTTTTGATAGTATCTTGGATGGAGAGTAATCTTCAGGTTTGCACCAGAGAATGGTGTTGGGACCCTTGCTGTTCATTATATATTAATGATCTCTCGGACAATATTGATAGTAAAATCAGGCTTTTTGCAGATGACGCAGTTACCTATAAAGAAGTACCACCATAGAGAAACTGCACAAGTTTTCAGTCAGATTTTGTTAAGATTTCTATGTGGTGAAAAGATTGATAACTTGCTCTAAATATTCTGGAATGTAAAATTTTGCACTTAACAAAACGAAAAATGTAGTATCCTACGACTTATATCAGTGAGTCACTGTTGGAATTTCCCCCTGCGGGTCCGGGGGTTAGAATAGGCCCAAGGTATCCCTGCCTGTCGTAAGAGACGACTAAAAGGAGTCTCACTTTTTGGCCCTATAAGTTCAGGTCCCATTTTATGGTGTGACCTGCCACTTTCCAAATTCTACAGAAGTGCAGGCCATGTGGGGAAGGATACCTTATGTAGTGCACGAGTTATCCATAGTGCCCTTAGATTCGATCTCCTGAACCTCTTGTCATGGCTTTGCATCTCCACCTGCAATTAAACTATTTGGGCGAGGACAATTTCTGGGGTATTTCATCTTCTTCCGTTGTTTCGTGTCCTCTTTCGTCCCCATGACAGTATTGGTTTTCTCTGCGCCCAGTATCCAGTATGGTAGCCAGTCTGTTGTGGTGGGGCCATCATGTACCCATTTGGAGGTACCCCCTGACAACATAGGGATTGCACTGCTGATGCCTGAGCTGTAAACTCCCCACGTATGCCGAGTAGTAGATGCCTGTCTTCCTGGGGCATCAGGACTCCCAGCAATGGTAATCATGCCAGGTGGCCTTTGCTGTGGCTGGGCGGTGCCCGTGGGGAGAGCCCCTGATTGGAGTGTGTGGCATCAGGGCGGATGACCCACAATGAAGCGGATTAAGTCATCTCTTGCTGGTAACTGTACAGCTCCAGCAGTCCCTAAGAAGTTAATACAGAGTACAATGCTAACAGATATGACCCTAAATTGTTTCCCTCCCTCGCTACACCATGGGAGGAGCGTGGGGCTACAGAAAGAAGAGCCATATTCGCCTTGGTTTTTAGTCTGTAGCAGAATGGTCGGTGCCTCCTTTCTGCCTATGAAGCCTCAATTTTTTGTTGAACATCTTGAGGATAAATTTGGGGAAGTGACAAGATAAGTGGCGCAGTCTTGATTCAGACAGTATCCTAGCCCAATCCCAGGCGTTACTTGCTTGTGATCGGCTGGGTGATATTCCTGTTTGTCACTCCCTGTAAAAAAGCCTCAACATGGTCCATGGGATGATTTTCCATCGTGACCTCCTCTTGCAGTCTGACGAAGAGCTCCATGCCAATTTAGAATGGCAGGGTGTTCATTTCATCCTGCAGCCACTGTACTAGATGGCTGCGTGCCTTTCTGCAACAAATGTAATCTCGTAATAACTTGCTGCGTTACAAAATTCCACATGTCAAGATTGCGGATGTCCACTGTATCCAGATACTCCCTGTGCGCCTCCTCTCACTTGTATCAACTGTGGAGAGCAGCACTCCCCTGCTCGTCAGCTTGCACAGTACTTGAAGAGGAGTGGAAAATGGTGGAGTAAAAGACCGTGGACTGGTTGGCATACCAAGAGGCTAAAAGTAAATTTGAACAATTACACATTGTTTGGTTGACATCCACATATGCTGATCACAAGTACCAGTCGTACCACACTCTGTGCCACGAACAGTGGGCCCTCTGGGTCTTCAGAATACATCTGCCCCCTTGGTGGTAGGGGGAAAATATCCTTTCGTTGCTCCCAAGGTACCTACTTCGGGAGCAGGGGCCCCCCAAACACAGGGGACATCAGTCCACTCCACAGCCAGAGAAGCAACAGCCTCCTCTGGCTCCTGTCATGTGGAAGGGGTCCCTTGGGACCCTCTCTCCCAAGGTCTCCACTAATGCCACAGCGGACACTCGCAAGTGGCTAAAGAAGCCAAAAGCTGTTGGACGAAGAGCTTCATGGTCTTCCTCCATGCCTGAAGCTAATTCGGAGAAGTCCTCCAAGCAAGCCCCTAAAGAGAAGCGAGAGGCCAAGCAAACCAAGAAGAAGACTGCTGAAAAACAGGACCCTCCGGTGGCCCCAACACCACCACCACTCCGCACCAATCCTGCACCTGCAGATGTGGTAGTGATCTGTGTCCCCTGAGGAACTGGATTTCACTGATGCCTCATCTACAATGGGAAGGGATACAGATAGTTGGTGGCAGCAGGTGATCCTGAGGCATAACATGCCTCCTTGTGTGCTTCATGCCTTCCCAGCCACACAATAACGTCATCCTCCAGTGGAATTGCTGCGGTTTTTTCCACTACCTGGCTGAACTACGGCAACTGTTAAGCTTTACGCCTGCTTTCTGCATTGCCCTCCAGGAAACCTGGTACTAGGCAATGTGGACCCCTGCCATTCGCAGCTGTAGGGGATAATACAAGAACCGCAGCGACTTAATAGTGTCAGGTGGAGTTTGTGTCTGTCCTGAACTCAGTATGCAGTGAACCTGTGCACCTTCAAACACCTCTTGAAGCTGTGACAGTCAGGATAAGGATGTTGCAGGAAATAACTGTCTGCCATGTATATCTTCCTCCAGATGGTGCAGTACACCTGAACACATTGGCTGTACTGATTCATCAACTCCCTAAACCTTTCCTACTTTTGGGAGATTTAACGCGCATAACCCCTTGTGGTGTGCCACTGTGCTTACTGGCTGAGTTAGAGATGTCGAAACTTTCCTGTCTCAATTCAACCTCTACCTCTTAAATACTGGGACCTCCATACATTTAAGTGTGCCTCATGGCAATTACTCAGCCATTGATTTATCCCTCTGCAGCCCAGGACTTCTTCCATCTGTCCACTGGAGAGCCTACAATGGCTTGTGTTGTGGTGACCACTTTCCCATTTTCTTGTCACTCCCCCAGTGCCATTCCCTTGAACGTCTACCAAGATGAGATTTAAACAAGGCAGACTGGGAAGCTTTCACTGCTGAATCTCCCTCTCATGGTGCCATCACTGTTGTTGTTGTTGATAAAGTCACTAGAACGATCGGTTCTGAAAACAGAAAATGCAATCCATTGTTTAGGGTGCCCCCAGCAATAGTCAGTACCTTGGTGGTCGCCAGAAATCGCTGAGGCCATTAGTATCGGCAAGCTCTATAGCAACATAAGCGGCACCCTTTCCTAGAGTACCTAATAGCTTTTAAATGGCTCTGTGCCCGCATTCACCAATTAATAAAAAGGTGGAAACAGGTGTGTTGGGATAGGTAAGTCTCGACCATTGGGTGCTATAGGTCACCTTCCCAAGTCTGGATGAAGATCAGATGTCTTTTTGGGTACCAGACCCTGACATTTGTTACTGGCATTAACATCAGTGGCGTGTTATCTACCGACGCAAATGCAATTGCCGAGCACTTTGCTGAGCAATATGCTTGAGCCTCTGCTTCACAGAATTATCCCCCAGAATTTCGCACCCTCAAATGGCGGGTGGAAAGGAAAGCCCTGTCGTTTGCTGAACATCACAGTGAACCCTATAATGCTCTATTTACAGAGTGGGAGCTCCTCAGTGTCCTTGCACATTGCCCCGACACAGCTCCTGCGTCAGATCGGATCCACAGTCAGATGATCAAACATCTCTCGTCCGATTACAAGAGACATCCCCTTGCCATCTTCAACCAGATCTGGTGCGATGGATCGCAATGGCACGAGAGCACCATCTTTCCAGTGCTCAAACCCAGTGAAAACCAGCTTGATGTGGATAGCTATGGGCCCATCAGCCTCACCAACATTCTTTGTAAGCTGTTAGAACGTATGGTAAGTCAGCAGTTGTATTGGGGTCCTGGAGTCACGTGGCCTAATGGCTCCATGCCAGGGCTGTTTCCGCCAGGGTCACTTTACCATTGATAATCTAGTTCCCTAGAGTCTGCCATCCGAATAGCCTTTTCCAGCCGTCAACACCCAGTTGCTGTCTCTTTTTTTTTTTATGAAAAGCTTACAACATGACCTGGCAACATCATATCCTTGCCACATTATATGAGTGGGGTCTCTGGGGCCCGCTACAGATTTTTATCCAAAATTACCTATCCCTCTGTACTTTCCATGTCCAAGTTGGTGCCTCCCATAGTCCCCCCACCTCCCCCCCCCCCCCCCCCACATCCAGGAGAATGGGGCCCTGCAGGTCTTTGTATTGAGTGTATCTGTATTTTTAGTGTCCATTAACGGTCTAGCAGCAGCTGTTGGGCCATCGGTCTCACCTTCACTGTATGCAGACAACTTCTGCGTTTCATACTACTCCTCCAGTATTGGTGTTGCCGAGCAGTGCCTACAGGGAGCCATCCACAATGTGCAGTCATGGGCTCTAGCCCACGGCTTCCAGTATTCAGCTGCGAAGTCATGTGTCGTGCACTTCTGTCGGTGTCATACCGTTCATCCGGAGCTGGAACTTTACCTTAATGATGATGATGGAACTTTCCCTTAATGATGATGATGGAACTTTACCTTAATGATGATGATCCACTCATTTTAGTGGAGACATATCGATTCTTAAGACTGGTTTTCGATGCCCGATTGACGTGGCTTCCTCATCTTCATCAGTTGAAGCGGAAGTGCTGGCAGCACCTCAATGCCCTCCACTGCCTGAGCAACATCAACTGGGGTGCAGATCGCTCTACACTGCTGCAGCTCTTTAGAGCCCTTGTTTAATCTCGCTTTGACTGTGGGAGTGTGGTGTATGGTTCGGCGGCACCCTCAGCGTTGCGTTTACTTGACCCAGTGCACCACTGTGGCGTTAGACTGGCAACTGGAGCTTTTAGGATGAGTGTTTTGACCAGCATCCTGGTGGAGGCTGGAGTCCCTCCATTGAAGGTTAGGTGTGCACAACTGCTCTCCAGCTAAGTTGCACACATTCATAGTTCTCCTGAGCATCTGAATTACCATCTCCTTTTCCCATCCACGGCGGTTCATCTCCCGCATCGGAGGTCCAGGTTAGGGCTTAAGATTACGGTTCATGTCTGATCTCCTTGCCTTTACCACCTATACTCGAGGTCCATCCACGTACACCTCCATGGTGTACTTCAAGGCCGAAGCTTCGCCTGGACCTTTTACATGGTCCTAAAGACTCGGTTAACCCCTCAGTTCTCTCCTGTCACTTCCTCTCAATTCTTGACATGTGCCAGGACCATGAAGTGGTTTACACTGACGGCTTGATGGCCGATGGTCACGTTGGCTTCACGTACGTTCATGGAGGACATATTGAACAGCACTCGTTGCCAGATGACTGCAGTGTTTTCACTGCAGAACTGGCGGCCATTTCTCGTGCTCTTGAGCGCATCCGCTCATGCCCTGACGAATAGTTTCTTCTCTGTACTGAATCCTTGAGCAACCTACAAGCTATCAACCAGTGCTACCCCCACCATCCTTTGGCAGTGACCACACAGGAGTCCATCTATGCCCTGGAACGGTCCAGTCGTTCCGTGGTGTTTGTATGGACCCCAGGACAGATCGGAATCCCAAGAAATGAACTTGCTGACAGGCTGGACAAACAGGCTACACAGAAACTGCTTCTGGAGATTGGCATCCCTGTAACTAACCTGCGATCATTATTACGCCGCAAGGTTTTTCAGCTTTGGGAGACGTAATTTCATAATCTCAGTACGCGCAACAAGCTGCATGCCCTTAAGGAGACTACGAATGTGTGGAAGACCTCCATGCGTGCCTCACGCAAGGACTCTGTTGTTCTCTGCCAGCTCCGCATTGACCACACATGGCTAACACATGGTTACCTCCTCTGTCATGAGACCCAACTTGGTGTCACTGTGGCTCAGATATGACTGTCGTCCACATCCTGCTAGACTGCCCACTTTCCGCCGCTCTGCAGCGGACTTTTAACCTTCCCAGCACCCTACCTTCAGTGTTGATTACTATGCCTCAACAGCAGATTTAGTTCTACGTTTTATTTGTGAGGGAGATTTTTATCATACCATCTAAGGATGGGCATTTAACCTTCTCTCCGAGGTCGCCACCCTCCCTCCATTTTAACTCTGTCGCACTTTCTTTGCATTTGTCTGTCTTGGTGGTCGTCTTTTCCCTACATGTGTTCATCTCGCCTTGTCTTTTTGGGGTGGACATTTTAATGTGTTGCAGAATGACTGGCTCATACTCTTTTATTATTGTGATCAGTCAGCCCAGACCATATGATCTGTGGTTTTAATACGTTCTTCTAGTTTTCCTGGTGGTGTATTGCAGACTCTTGAAGACAGACGTAAACTATCCAGATAAAGTCTATTAATAAAGTTTCAAGAACTGGCTTTAAGTGATTACTCTAGGAATATACAACACCCTATGTACTGCTGACATAGGGGTCATGAGGATAAGATTAGAATAATTGCTACATGCGTAGAGGCATTCAATCATTCTTCCTTCCCATGCTCCATATGTGAATGGAACAGGAAGAAACCCTGGTAATTGGTACAGTCAGATGTATCTTCTGCCATGCACCTCACGGTTTCCAGAGTATAGATGTAGATGTACAGTGTGCAAGCTGTAAAATACCCTGCAGTATAATAGTGTAGTTAAATGTTCAGGTTGGGGGGGGGGGGGGGGGGATGGGTTAGGTCTAGGTCCTTTATAAGTTTTTTAGACTTTATTTGAAAGAAAATGTCAAAGTACCAGATACTGAAGACATCCCTCTTGTCAAGCCTGTTGGTATAGATCCATTCACTGTAATGCTTTAATTTTAATTCTGTTACTAACTTTAGTAATTTATTGTTAGAATTCATATCTTGGAAGGCAATTTTATGCTGTCATTTGCAGGAAAAGGAAAGCTTGCTTTAAATTTTACATGCATTGACAGAAAATGTAAGCTTTCTAATATTTTAGAACCTTCTCCTAGGATTGTAAATGACTTCAATTTTGTTTACAATTACCTTGAACTTTACTTAGGGTTTCTGTGTTATTGAGGCCATTATTTTATTTCAACACATCATTGTAGATTGATTCTTTCGCCTTGTTACCGTGTGTGCTCTGTGCTCTTCTTGGATGGTTAAAACTATTTGACTGGAACTCAAACCTAGCTCCTCCATTTTCATAAGTAATGTTCCTACCAACTGAGTTATCCAGGCATGGTTTGCAACCAACCGTCGCAACTTCACTTCTGCCAGGAAGTTGCATGTACAATCTTTGGAATGAAATGCGCTTGGGGTGCAGGCATTGTAAGGACTACGTGAGGGTTTTGTGGTTGTCGTTATTGGCTGCTTGTCTTGACAACAGCTATTGAAATAACCACATTGCTTTATCTTTATGCAGCACTCCTCCTTCAAAGATGAGATGTCCGTCCAGCTGGAAATTATCTTGACGGCAAATTTCTCAAAAATTAAAGTATGGCTTCTTTTTCACTTACATGTTACACTTTCATTAACCATCCATACAGTCCATGTTAGTTAACTGTTGTGTAAAACTTTACAAAGCTCGCAGTACAGTTTAGTCCTTTCCATTTTCACTCTGTATGTCAACAATTGTGTGTTTCATTTAACAAGTAATGTCGTCGCAATAGTCGCGCCCTGTGAGGTTAGGTGGTTCACAGTGAATCTCTTATGTGGGTCGGTGTTAACGTGGAATAACTGACCTAGCCAGCAGGTGTCTGAGTGCAGGAACACAGATGCCCGTCGCCCTGCCTTGCAGATAAGCTGCGTCCACCCTCGCTTTCATGACATCAGCAGAAGGACAGAAAACTTTCCCACACAATATACGCCCCAAAATCAGAAACTTACATACTAAGAACACAAGATCATGACCAGCCTGTCAGGTAGAGAGAGAGTAATGAATCACCTTTGAAGTGATAGGTTATAGCTCATCTTAGACATACGTCCTGGTTGCTGGCTAGCTGCTGCAGAAACCAGCTCAGTCATCCACTCAAAAGTGCCAGTGAAACAAGGAATTAACAGCTGATCCCTAACGAAAGACATCTCCTTGAACAGTGGGCAGTGTGAACAGATAATAATTTGTGTGTATCGTTGGAGCCATGAACAGTGGTAGTTTAGGCTCGTTCTGCGCACCTGATGTGATGTCATCCTCAGACAGCCAGTGAACATTCAGTAGTTTTCTCAATACTCTGCTGTGAACATCTGGGTCAGTGCAAGTGTTAAATGTATTTGTGGCAGTTACTTGTTGAACTTTTATTCAGTTTGTTGCGATTTATCATGGCTGATGGTGGTGGTAAGCGACTAATTTTCCATAACCAAGCGAGAAATAATTTATAGGACACACTTTCATCAAGCACAAAGCAGAAAATGGTGGACCTATCATAGATGTTGCCAGATCTCTGGAACGCACAGCAGAAACGAGTGGCTTCAGCTTGAGAAATGTTCTGTGGATTGCAAGTGAAGGTAATTTATCTGTCCAGACAAGTGGAAGCAAAGTTTTCAGATAGCCAGGGAAACATCAGTGATGAGAAGGATATCACAAATTCAGACAATTTTAACAAAGATGTTCTAAGAAGAGTTGTGCTAAATATGTAAAATAAAGGCAAATTACACATTGTTAAAATTACGTTGAAATGTGTGAAACTAAATTTTAAAGGCAGTGGTACTTCAATGTCAAGAATACTGAGACATTGGATTCAAATATGTAAATACAAATGACGGATGAAAATTTTTAATGGAACGTTGTGATGTTGCTGCTTCAAGGGTGCAGTTTGTTAGACGTATTCTTGAAATAAGAAAATTTGGCAGTCGGAACACCGTCTACTTGGACAAACATGGGTAAACCATAATCATAAGGAAAGCATGTTGAAAACTGAGTGATGGTTTGGGTGGTTTTAGAGTACCAGTTGGTGAAAGGGGGACAAGTAATTGTGCTTCATGTGGTTCTACTTCCAGATTCATTCCAGAAAGCAAATTAGTGTTCCGGGCAAAAAAGGGCAATTCGGGTGATTATCATTCTGAAATGAACTCTGAAAAATTTACATTGTGATTTAGGAAACAATTTCTGCTTTACTTGTCTGCAAACTCAGCAGTTGTTGCGGACAATGCAAGTTACTACTCAGTTGTTGTTAAGACTCCCACAAGTACAAAAGAAAAACAGATACCATGCTGTGGCTTGCAAGTAAGATGATTCTACACACTGACAGTCACTTGGGCTGAATCGTTAAATCTTGCAGGGCTTCATGAGTCTCGTGTGAAAGTGTACGAAATTGATTGTATTGCACGGGAATATGGACATAGTTTAAAGTTTGCCACCATATCATTGTCAGTACAGTCTGATAAAGCTCATATGGGCACAAGTAAAAGGATATGTCTCAGAACGAAACACAACATTTAAAATTGCGCATGCGCGCGCACACACGCACACACACACACACACACACACACACACACACACACACACACACACAAAGCACTTGACAGCATAACAACTTCAGCATGGGCTGAATGTGTTAGACATGTAGAACGGCTACTGCAGGAGGACATGGAGAGTGAAATTTTAATTAATATGCTTAATCCCATCATCATCACTCAAAGACCAGATGAGACAGACTGCAGCAATGTAGATTGACTGTCACAGTGATTGAAAATAACCATAAGCGAACCACACGTACAATATTCATGTTGTCTTTTCTTTTTCTATAGCTTCTCTTCCTCAATTGCAGTTTTACCAGTAATATTGAGATACATTCTGCCTTTTGTGACTGTAATAAGTCTTATTTATACCAGCTGCTTATTGATTTATTTTAAAGCACCTTCAGTGGACAGTATTTTGGCTTCTTTACTGCCACTTGATTACCTGTTGTAGTTTTGTGCATCACTGCAGCTGTAATAACACTCAATAAATTTTAGTCTTTGTTTTTATGAGTCCGCAATTACATTCTATTCTTTATAAACTTTGTTTTAATCGAGGTGCTTTAAAACAATCGAAATGTGCCTTGTATAAAGAAAACATTAGTCACAGTTGCAAAAAAAAACGGAAAATTTTCTAACATTGCATACAATATTTTTGTGGTAATAAAATTTATTTCGTTCAGAATGTTGTATAACGTGTAATTTGCGGTAGACTGTCGGTGTTAGAACTAGTTAAGCACTGCACATGACAGCAATTTTTGGTGTTTTACAAAAATAATTATCTGTAAACTATTTGTCATTGGACACAAGCATTCGTATTTCCCTGTACGTAGATGCTTGGAACAAAGCATTCCACCTTATTGTGCCAGACATCATTGCATGTCTCATTCCTTTCAATCCGACTATCTCCCAGTGGTGTTCGTGTGGTGGTGGGAGCTTAACACTCTGACAAATCGTAACAAACTGAATAAAATTTCACCGAATAACTTTCTCTGCTGTCCACTACCCGTTAAACACGAGGTTACAAACTGTTTGCCATCTACATCTATATGCACATACCGCAGCTATTGTTCGCAACCGCCAATGCTGCAGTTCCCGTTTGTGCCTCTATACTGTGCGCACCTGCGCAGCACACTATTGTTCATGGAAAGAAAAGTGTTTTTACGCTACATACTCCCCTGCAGGGATATTTCCAGTGCAGCTGAAATTTTTGTGAACAGTGGAGAAGCCTTCTGATTACAGTATCAGAAAAACAACCAACAAAACTGAGTTTCGAAAGTTATACCTGATGCACTTATTCACCTAATCCTGTGCCATCAAGTTGTACATTCCCCCGTTTGTTATCAAACAAGTGTCAACAAAATGCTTTCCAGGTGAAAAGGCACTTCAAACCAGGTTTGACGGCATCTTTAACTCTGAACAAGTAGGTTTCTAAAAGTGTAGAATCGAACTACCAGAGCATTGTCAGACTTTCAGATAATGTAATAGTTGCACTCTTATGTTTACTCAGATAATGTAAGTGTCTTTCTTTCATTCTTACGTTTTTGTGGTGATGTTGAGTAAACTAATGGAAAAATGTTGTTAAAATGCTAATACTGTGCTATGTACTAATAAAAATAAATTAAAATTTAAGATATCATTATGACGAAGGTCTGTTTTAATAAAACAAAGTATCTGTAACACGAGAGTGCTTAAATTGGCATGCATTAGTAAAATGTTATGCACTTTAGACTTTGAAGCAGTCTGTTTATGTGCTGTCGTAACATACTGAATTAGAATAGAAATCTGGCAGTAGGGGTACACACAGAAAGAAGCCCAGCTAAGAAATTATTCAGTGCGACAATTTCATAAATAAAATTGTGGTCACAAAAACTAAAAATTACGTTGGCTGGCACAAAAGGCATTATGAAGTCTGCTGTATCATAAATTTGCCGTTAATGTGCTGGGTACTGGAAGTAGCAATAGGATCTATGATTCAGAGGTTTCTTCTTAAGATTTCCTTATTGGTTTCAGACATGGTTGATGGAAGCACTGTCATGAAATATTAGGTGGGTGCATAAGTTCGTAGTGTTTCTGTTTTGCAATTTGGTATACCTGTTGGTATGGGTTTATCGATTGTCATTTTTTATTTATAGGTCACCGTTGGTCGCTATTTTACATGTTGTCATTTGGAGATAGTGGAACTGTAGATGCTAGAAAACAGAATGTCAAGTGGAGAAATCTGAACATTTCTGGCTTATTCTTCTGTTTGAGTTTAATAGAGGAGTAACAACAGTGAAGGCAGCCAGAAACATTTGCGCCATGTTTGGGAATAATGCCATCGCGTAGAGGATGGCAAGAAAATGGTTCTATTTTAGTTAGGATAGTTTTGGAATTAGTGACTCTCCATCTTTAGGAAGCCTCTCAGGGGTGTGATGAAGATCATTCACACACATTAATCTGCAGTGGTCCATGTTAGCATACCTGAGAACTGGCAGATGTGATGAACTGTGATCATGCAACCATCGAGCGACATTTGTGTACAGTGGGAAAAGTTCAGAAATCGGGTGTGTAGGTACTACATGCTCTTACCAAAGTCACAAAAATCAGCAGGTGGCCATTTATTCATCTCTGCTTACTCTTCATTTGGTCATGTATGACAATATCGTACATATCCAGTATAATTAATGGTTACAAGTAATGTTACCTTTATGCTAACATAAGGAAAAGAAATGTGGTTGAGCCCAAACAAAGCAGCAACTTCCCTTACAAAGACCTGCATGCATCCACAAATGGTAATGTTATGCTCTGATAGTGTACTACAAATTACATCCACAAGGTGTAACTATCAGTTGACTTTTATTATCAACAGCTGAGACGTTTTGCAAACACAGTCAAAGAATAACCACAAGGATGACTATGTGAACTGATGCTACTGCACAATGATGCCCACCTGCTTTCTGGTAGACTGAAAAAACTATTCAGGATTTCATTTGGGAAGTCATACTGCGCCCACCTTATTTACGCCATCTTACGTCCTCAGATTTTCACCTTTTCCACTATCGAACAATCTCCAAGAAACTTCCTTTGTGGCTGAAAATATGCACCGAACGTGGCTCAACAAGTTCTTCACCTCAAAACCATGTGATTTCTAGTCACGAAATTGAAAAATTACCAGTGTTCACGGACCATTGTAAATCATGAAGGATAATATGAGAAGGAAAGTTGCTACCCATCTTATAGTGGACATGCTGAGTCACAGATAGGCACAACAGACACTCGCAATAATAGTGTTCGGCTGTTAAGGCCTTAGTCAATGATACACGCGCGCGCCCATATGTGACTGCAGTCTCAGGCAGCTGAAACCACATTGCGAACAGCAGCACCGCACTAGTGCATGGTGGAAGCGGTGATTGGGGGGGTTAAGGAGGCTGCTGTGGAGAGGGAGAGGGATAGTATGGTGTGCGTGGCAGGCAGTGAAGTGCTGCATGTTAGATGAAGGGAAAAGGAGAGAAATAAAGACTGGATGTGGTGGTGGAATGACAGCTGTGTAGTTCTGGAATGGGAACAGGGAAGGGGCTGAATGGGTGAGGACATTGACTAGAAGACTGGGGCCAGGAGGGTTAGGGGAACGTAGGATATATTGCAGGGAAAGTTCCCACCTGTGCAATTCAGAAAAGCTGGTGTTGATGGGAAGAATACATATGGCACAGGCTGTGAAGCAGTCATTGAAAGGAATGGTATCATGTTTGGCACTTTGCCTTCAAAGGAGAAGTAATTGTTGGTGAGGATATTGTTGGTCATGGTGACTAGGAAGGAAGTTGTTGGTTTGGAATCCGCCAGGTGTTGGGAAACGTAGTATTAAGGCCATGGGCATTAGGAATGTTGTGTTGTATTGTATGTTAACCGGAGACCTAGAAACGACAGATAGGCTCCGTCCCCGATGCAGCCACAGTGTTCCACAACCCGACGACGACTTCCGCAGTCCACTTCACCCCTCCGCCGCCCCACACTGAACCCAGGGTTATTGTGCGGTTCGGACGTGGGGGACACCCCTCCCCCCCTCAGGGAATGTCTCACACCAGACGGGTGTAACCCTTATGTTTGTGGTAGAGTAATGGTGGTGTAAGCGTACGTGGAGAACTTGTTTGCGCAGCAATTGCAGACATAGTATAACTGAGGCGGAATAAGGGGAATCAGCCTACATTCACCGAGGCAGATAGAAAACCACCTAAAAACCATCCACAGACTGGCTGGTTCACCGGACCTCGATACAAATCTGCTGGGCGGATTTGTGCCGGGGACCAGGCACCCCTTCCCGCCCAGAAAGCAGTGCGTTAGACTGCACGGCCAACCGGGTGGGCTTTTATTAGGAATGTTACTGTAAAGGAAGGTGGCATCAATAGTGACAAGCAGGGTGCCATGTGGTAAAGGGACAGGAACTGTGGAGAGTCAGTAGAGGAAATGGTTGGTATCTTTTGTATAGGATAATAGGTTCTGTGTAATCGGTTGAAGGTGTTGGTCTAAGAGAGCAGAGATTATCTCAGTGGGGGCACAGTAACCAGCCACAATGGGGCATTCTGGGTGGTTAGCTTTATGGACTTCAGAAGCATGTAGAAGGAAGGAATGCATGAAGTGAAGTGGTAGAGGTGAACAGAAAGGTGGATTCCAGGGAGAGGTACTGGGATGGGCCTAAGGGTTTGAGTAGCTACTGGATATCATTCTAAATTTCTGGGACTGGGTCGCTGTGGCAAGGTTTGTAGGTAGAAGTATCTGACAGCTGGTGGAGTCCTACTGCCAGGCAATTGTGGTGGTTCAAAACAGTGGTGGAGCCATTTTCCACAGGTAGGATTATAAGGTCAGGATCAGTTTTTAGGTGGTGGATTGTGGTTCTTTCTGCAGATGTAAGGTTGGTTTGCATTTTGAGGGATTTGGGGAATGATGGTGAGGCAAGGAATTTTGGAAAGTTAACAGGGTGTGATTTGGGAGCAATGGGGTTGGATCATGGTTGGATGGAGGAGTGAACTGAGTTAGGCAAGGTTCAATATTGGTCTTTGGTTGAGTCTGATTGGTAGGGTTGGTGGCCAAAAAAGTGTTTCCACTATAGGCACTGGGAAAAGGAGAGAAGGTGTGTAACAAATCCTGCATGATTGTATTTGGAGATGAGGCAAAAGGTGAGGCCTTTGGAAAGGATATTTCTGTGGGGCTAAGACTTCTGGAGGAAAGGTTCACGACTTTGTTGTGGGTCTTATTAGGTTCTGGAATGTGTGTGGTGATGGGAGTGAGTTTTGTAGGGTGGGGTGAGTGTAGTAGGTCTGCTAGAAAGGGTTTGTCAGGCATGAGTGGACGTGTGGGAGGTTTGGAGGTTCTTGTAGAGGTGGTGGACCGTGGTACTCTAAGGTGGGAAGTAAGAGGAAAGCAGGATGGAGAGCTTTTCGATATGTCATTGTGCATGTTGCTAAAGTTCCTGCAAGGGGAGAGATTAAATATATATTATTGGCTCCAGAAATTTGGGATTACATAGCAGGAGAATTTTGTGGATGGGGAGAAGGTACTGCAAGGAGGTTTGGGCTTTGTTGATATGGTTTTACAGAACTATGTTGGTGAGGGCTAAGGATTTATCAGAGTCTGAACAGGTGGAGGTCATTGTGGAAGGAGGGATGGCGGCCAGAGATGGGTAATTTGATGGTAAGGCCATTAAGGGGGATTCCATGAGCCAAGCAACAATGCAGGAACAGTATGTGGGACTGGGATCTGGCTAGCAACTCCCTCAGATTTCAACTTGATTCCCCCTTTTGCATACATTTAATCCTTGCATTTTCATACGTATTTGTATTTTTGCAAAAATTTTTGGATGCAATTCTACATTATTTCCTCGCATTTTTCCACCACCATGGATCCTTGCTCCTTCCATTTGTGTCAATACAGAAAACTTTCCTTATCCATAGCCAGAATTTCTTAACCTCGAACCTTGCCTCACCATTATTCCCCATGTCCCTCAACATGCAAACTAACCTTACATCTGCAGAAAGAACTGCAGTCCACCATCTAAAAACTGATCCTGACAAGGATTACCCAGCAGAAGGACTCTGCCAGCTGTCAGTTACTTCCACCTACAAACCTTGCCACAGTGACCCCAATCCAGTAATCCAGCAAGATCTCCAGTCAGTACTCAAATCCTTCGGCCCATCACAGAACCTCTCCCCGAAGTCCATCTCTCTGCTCACTCTTACCACTCCCTGCACTCCTACCTTCTACATGCTTCTTAAAGTCCATATATCTAACCACCCAGGACGCCCCATTGTGGGCGGTAACTGTGCCCCCACTGAGAGAATCTCTGCTCTTGTAGACCAACACCTTCAACCGATTACACGGAACCTACCCTCCTGTATAAAAGATACCTACCATTTCCTCCACCAACTCTCAAAGTTCCTGCCCCTGTACCACACGGTGTCCTGCTTGTCACTACTGATGCCACCTCCCTTTACACTAACATCCTATACCACTATTGAACACTATCTTTCCTAATGCCCGATGGAATCCAAACCAACCACCTGTTGCTGAGTCGGCTTGACCAACTATATAGTCACTCACAATTACTTCTCCATTGAAGGCACGCTGCCAGACAAGATATCCTCCATTTCAATGACTGCTTCACAGCCTGTGCCATATGGATCCTTCCCACCACCACCAGCTTTTCTGAATTGCGCATGTGAGAACTTTCCCTCCAGTACAACCTATGTTCCCGTAACCCTCTTGGCCTCGTTAGTCACTGTCCACACCCATCCAGCCCATTCCCATTCCAGCAGTACACAGCTGTCATTCCACAATAAGTCTTCTTACTTCTCTCCTCTTCTGCTACTTTCCCCTGCCGCCCTCCCCCCTATGTCTAACCTGGAGCACATCACTGTCCACCACCTTCACCATACTATCCTTCCCTGCCCTGGCCTCTGCCTTAACCTTACCCAGTCACCACTCCCATCATGCACTGGTGCTGCTGCTTGTGGTGTGGTTTCAGTTGCCTGAGACTACAGTTGTGTGTAAGAAGTGCGTGTGCATGTGTGTGTCTACATCTATTGCTGCCAAAGTCCTTAGTGGCAGAGATCTTTGTGACAGTCTTTCGTTGTGCCTTTCTGAGACTTGGCATCTCCACTGTATGGTGAATGGTCACTTTCCTTTTCATACTGTTGTTACATTCCAAATGTAAAATATTATATATAAAGCACTTTTCTTGGCAAAGCATCAGCAGAAGTTGTATTACCAACTGTATGATCTGAATGGTATGGGTGCTCAGTGAATGGGGCAGTGTTAAGATGTATAATGGCCTTCAATGATGTTAGTGGTGGTTCATGCCATGTCATATTCCTGTTCTGATAATGGTTTTTGTACTTTACAGTTAGTGATTATTTTGATACTGTGAATGCAATTATTTTGTTATGAATAATTAAATGTCTACAGGTATCAATATAATAGAGGGAAACATTCCACGTGGGAAAAATATATGTAAAAACAAAGATGATGTGACTTACCGAACGAAAGTGCTGGCAGGTCGATAGACACACAAACACACACACAAAATTCAAGCTTTCGCAACAAACTGTTGCCTCATCAGGAAAGAGGGGAAGGAGAGGGAAAGACGAAAGGATGTGGGTTTTAAGGGAGAGGGTAAGGAGTCATTCCAATCCCGGGAACGGAAAGACTTACCTTAGGGGGGAAAAAGGACAGGTATACACTCTCGCGCTCGCGCGCGCGCGCGCGCTCGCACACACACACACACACACACACACACACACACACACATATATATACAGACACAAGCAGACATATGTCTGCTTGTGTCTGTATATGTGTGGATGGATATGTGTGTGTGCATGCGTGTGCGTGCATGCGTGCATGCGTTGCGCAAGTGTATACCTGTCCTTTTTTCCCTCTAAGGTAAGTCTTTCTGTTCCCGGGATTGGAATGACTCCTTACCCTCTCCCTTAAAACCCACATCCTTTCGTCTTTCCCTCTCCTTCCCCTCTTTCCTGATGAGGCAACAGTTTGTTGCGAAAGCTTGAATATTGTGTGTGTGTTTGTGTGTCTATCGACCTGCCAGCGCTTTCGTTCGGTAAGTCACATCATCTTTGTTTTTACATATAAATGTCTACAGGAGCAGAGATAAATTTTGGCTTTAGCTTTGAACTGTGTCAGTTCTGGCAAATTGACTTAAGCTCCAATCATCATCATTTGGCTTTCTGGGAAGTATACATTTAACTGTAACAAGACATTCTATAAACTGACAAACGAAAAGTTAAAGATCTATGACAGGCATTAAAGTGAAAACAGAGCATATGGAAAGAAAGTGGATTGTGTATTTCAAGTATCTGCTGTAACTTTTAATACATTTATATCACAGTGACATCAGTGCCTTCATAGGAGAATGTTTACAGTTGCCTACAGAACAGTGATTGTATCCAGGCAGGCATGCATCTCTTTTCCAGAGAAAATAGATGACCATGAATGTCTAGGGCTCGATATTTTTGATGCTCTGAGGAAAAAAATCCAGGGTCATGGATTTGCTGTGGACAAAGAAGTGCATGCCGGAATATATTATTCGTGCTGTTGGCAACTACTAACATTTTACTACCAAGACATTGATATCTTGTGTCAGTGGGATAAATGTATTGATAGTTATGGTGATTTATTTTTAAATAATAAACAGTTTGCTTACTTTTCCTGTGTCTCCTTTTCATTTGGCTTCCCCTTGTGTGTAACGTCCATAATTATACACCGGTTTGCATGTTACTTCCTGAGCAATTGCAAAGAAAAGTTCCATCACACGTTTACAATGGAATACTGGAAGAAAATATTTAAAATTATTTTGTGTAGCTGCAACATTCACTTATACTGCAATATACTAAAAAACATACTTTCAGATCATAGCTGCTAGTTTTCATAAAATAGGTAAGTACTGTAAACAATACTACTGAACACAGCTTGCGTCATCCTTTATCTTGGTTGTAATCATTACTGACACAGTTGCGTATCTCCTTTTGTAAACAATATTTTTACATGTTACATGACAGACTAAATATTGCTCAAGTCAAGTCATTCACCACTGGTGGTAAAAACACATCTCGTGATCAGTTTAAAAACAATGTCTTTGATGTGGCATGAATTTGAATAATCTGATAACGTAGTCCTCACTCCATGAGCTGAACTGCTAATGATACTAAATGGCAACAGAATTCATTGTTGCATTTACACTCGTTCAGCAGATAATTACAGAACAATATTGTCTGCTGCGAGTCACTAAACAGATGCTATATATTATTGTTAGATGAATGTCAACGATGTATGCTGGATACTTCCATCTAATTTTGATAGAATATTCCGAACAAATCTTGCATAATGCAAGACAGTGAGTTATAAAATTTTATTTTTGCAACTGCAGGGTGGTTATTTTATGATTGAATTATAATTTGTCACCTTTCACTTTGTGAGGAATCTGCCTCTTTATGCCTTGTCCACTACTACAGCATTGAGACAGTGTTAGTTATCGGTGCCTTACTTACTAGTTGGGCGATGATGAAACAGTAGCCATAGATTCAAATCTTGCTGGAAAAGTGTATTTTGGATATTTTTCCTCCTCCTCTAATGTAATTTAAAATTACCACAGAGAAGTTGAAGAATCTAAGAAACCCTTAAGTTTGTACTGCAGTGCTGTGCAGATAAAGGCAACCATTTGTAATTTCAGGTAACTGATTGTTGGACAGACTTCACTAATTATTACGAAATTATTAATTAGTTCATAGTTTCTTTTGTCTCTCATTTTTGTTGTTTATTGAATAGAAGAATGGAAACATTGGATTTTCACCACACAGAACAGAATATTTGTATTTATCGTAACTTTCATCTTGAGAGCAACAGCAAATTACTATCAGAAAAGCTGTCAACAAGTTGTAGGTAAAGTGGGTATAAATCTGTATCTAGTGTTGTAATTTGAGATGTCCACAGTGGTGTCTACTTCTCCTGTCACTTGATTTGGAAATTCATTATTTTTATTTTATGAAGTCCCTCTACGGATGTTAGTTTTGCAGTTAATGTTGTGTTGTTGCCGTTCCATATGTGTTCCAGAGTGGACTGATGACTTTCAAGCGAAAATGTATTATGTCACCCCTTCGATTTTTGTTGCTTTGGATTAGAACATGCAGTAATCCTATACCCGACATGTGTACCTAGTTGATTGAATGCAAATGTCAGACTTCATGTGTCAGTTATTAAGACTTTTTGAAAGTGGACAATTTTTCTTGAAACACGACGTCATGTCAGATAACATTAACCCCACACACGTTACAAATGTTTATAGAGTTCCTCCTGCTATGTGTACCTCTCCATTAAACTCAATATGTGTTGCAAATGTCTTACGTTTTTAGACTTCAGGCTACTTTGTAATGCTTAAACAACTTTCATATGACAGAAGTATGCTGAATCCAGTACACAACTGCATATAAATAGTAGAACTTCAAATAAGAAAATAGCACTCCATAAATAATCCTAGCAACCTACACATGTAGTGTAACTGCATGGTTTTCATTCAGTTTATTGAATTGATTTAGTGTAGAAAATAAGACTAAAATAAGAAACAATATTATGTTTACTGTACAGCAGCAGAAATGTGCCTAAGTGCACTGCAACTATCTGCTCGAATGGCAAGGTCTCAAGGCTTCTGGTGGTTGCTGTAGAGCAAGGAAACTCCAATAGAGCTTAGTGTTCCCGTCTGGATGCAGACCAATTTCCTTCATGGAGTTTTGATGTTACTTGTGGGTTAGAAAGTGAAGCTGATAATCATTGTAATTCCAACCGATTGATAACCTTAGCAGACAGCCATTGTCTGTTTTTTAAAAAACAGTAGGGTTGATTTGAACGTAAGGCTGTTCCTACATTGCACAATGTTTACTGCTATGCAATGAACAGAAGACAACACTTACTATATACGTAGCCATATAATACTGTGTTGCCAGATCGTGCAGACTGCCGGACTTAAAATTTTGAGGGACAGCCATAAGTGAACAACTGAGACTTTCTCTGTTGCTGGTGGCTAAGTTTTATGTGAGATACTGCACCTCTAACACAAATTCATACTTGTCCGGTGACATGGTAGAGTTCTTTAGACACATTTTCTATTCCTTTGGACACCCTCCACTTGCTGCCGTTTTGTTAAAACAAAACTTGTCAGCTTTACTTCATGTAACTTCCTGTGCAGATCAAAGCATGTAATAATTCTGCCTCAGAAACTGCAATCACCTCATACTCTGAGGTGACAAAAGTCATGGGATACCTCCTAATATAATGTCAACCTCCTTGGGTGTGCACAACTTGGTTTTTGTGCCTTACAGCCTCCTGGATGTTCATCTTCACAAATCTTACTATGAGCATTTGATGTTAAATGTACACAACAGTCAGATTCACTCTTTCATTGTCTTCACATTTATTGATACTATTTGCCATGAAGATTAGCTTGCTGGTAATGTACTAATATGGGTTTCTCAACACAGATCTGTAAGCTGCACGGACCGATCGGTTTCACATAATTTCATAGTGGCAGAGATAAAGAAACAAACTTAAATCATGGCAAACACAAATGTTCACATATTGAATGATGGACAAGGATTAACTCCTATTTTGTGTGTGATGTCTATATAAAGATGTGCATTGTACAGAAATGACAATGTTAAAGCAAGAAGCAATTACATTTCAGATATCGTAAGTCAGTAACGGTAATAAATATGAAAACAGATTAGGCAGTGAAGTTTTCTTGATCAACAAATCAGAAAATGACAAAATAGTGGCTACTGTTGTATGATGTGGAAGTTCCTGGAATTTTCATGCTAAGAATTTTCTTGAAAATTGTGCAATTTGAATATTTCATAAACTAACATGTTTTAGGAAAGTTACATATTTTTGTAACCCTAAAACCTAATAACTTTTGAAGTACACAGTTTTCAGAAGTTAAATATTTGTTTTAAAATAAGTTTTCTTAATTTTGAAACTGTTATTAATGTCAAATTTTAAGAGTACAAGGCTTGTAAGAATCATACATTTCAGAATAATTCTTTAAATAAAATATTCCAGTATAATGATATTAGTTGTAGATCTGAAAATAATCCCTAAATAAAGCAGTTTAGTGAAATGCAGTTTGAATAAAAATTTAGCAATTGTATGTAATCATGGTACATGCATTTTGTAGAAAGAAAATGGAAGTCACTTTTCAGGTGGAATTGTAGCAAGTAGAGATGTTCTGCCTTGCTATGTCTGTCAGATACTTTGTCATTAAATCTGAGTCAGTTCAAAGTCTTACTCCTAAATTAGATTGTTTCTTTTTTACTTTTCAGATTGTGGTTGTACACAATAAAGTGAATGGGAAGCCAAGAGGATATGCCTTCATAGAGTATGAACATGAGCGAGATATGCATTGTGAGTAAGAAAGTGATAATATATGACTTACAGATTTAAAATATAAACTCAGTGTTCAGTGTTGTGGTGTCATTAATTCTTGCAGTGTGCTGCAGAAGTTTGATTTATATTTCTATGGTATTTGCATACCTTGTTGAGACTTTCTTCATTGCTTAAACTGTACCTAACATGTAGGAGACTGGGGGGCTGACTCATATTAAGCTGCAGGTACATAGAGGTTAAATGTTACAACCCTCATGTAAATATATGTTGAATCCCCATATTTTCTCTTTATCCATGTCCATGTTCTGTAATTTGTGAGCATATAAATATGCTCTTTTTAGGAGAGGGAATCAGTTATTTCATATTTTGTGTTAACGCCAGCTGAAGACCTTAAAGATATATTAATACCACTTTTTATCTTGTTCTTGATACAGCATGGCGGGCAGCTGGCAACTAGTGCCCCCCATTTGTGTGCAAAATCCAAACATTGCTGGCTAAAATAGGTTTGTATGTGTGGTAAGACCCAACATACAAAGGAGGTGTAAAGAAGTTATTGTTATGTCTTGGAAGAAAAAAAGGAGCTTCCCTCTTAACCTTTTATCATCTTCATCACACTATGGTTTTATTGTGATGAATAATTCCAAAGGTTTTTAATCCATTTTGATATTTTCACATAATTTTATAGGAATAGTAACTTGGCATTTGTATTCTCTTGACCTAGAGAAATTATGGATAGAATATTCCCTTTGCTTAAAAACTCTAGATTTGCTTTAGTGAAATATAAATTGTTCAGGTGAGTGAAAACAATGAAGAAAAAATATGCTCGGCGAAAATGCCAGATTTGTGAATGCATATTAAATTTATACCCAGAAGTTTCTTACTTGAAGGTCTTGGTCCTGCAATTCTCTTATTCAGAGAAACTATTGGAAATGGTCAGTAATGGTAAAGCTAATTAGGAAGAAATGGTCATAAATTGATTTCAGTATACTGATGTTTGAGTTTCACAAGATTTGCTGCTGTTAATGATAACCCTTTAATACACTGGGTACGGTTTATCATAGTATTGTGATGGATGTTTTCTTGAAATTTTTTGTCACACTGCATAGTTGTATGGGATGTACTGCTGGAAGGAACTGTCACCACCATGTATCTTGATAAACATCAAGAACTTACATAACTACTTAACAGTTGTAAAGGCAGTAAGTAAAGTAAATTGCTGCCTGAACTTTGTCATTCAAAGTTTTATGAGTGTACAATTTTTGAGTTTTTGTGTGACCGGAGAAAAAAGAAAAAATCCTAACAATTGCTGTTAATTGCAGCAAATACTAAAGTTATAAGGTGTAAATATTGGGCTGGTGGCAAAAACTGATTTTGCCAAATTTAGGAATCTTACATGTATCTCTCAGTTTAGACAACTAAAATTCCAGTTTTATAACATAACAGATTTATATTCTATGTCTTTCGCTAAGCAGGTATTGTTTAGTTTTCTTTGAAACGCACAACAAATTTGACAAAACTATGATAAGACTGGGTTCTCCCTTGGCTGGCAAAAATGAGATTTGGGGGGGGGGGGGGGGGGGGTGAGAAATTTTGATATACTTTATTGATGATGTAAGAAAAGTTAATCATTTAGGGATCTCCAGTTTTCTTAATAAACAGTATTTGATGGGTAGCATCACTAATTCTTGCTTAATATAGTACAGTGTTGAGATTTTTCTGTCGGTATGTAATGTATACTTGTAAATCTCCAGTGAACATAAGTGAAAGATTGAATAGAATGATTGTACTAGTGACTTCTTACCCTGTAGAGTATGGCAAAAATTCACAGGAGCATTATTTAACTGAATTGATTAAACATTCAGGTGGGTGATTTCAGTGTTAAAGATCTTCAGTTTAGCATCTTAATTTTCTGTGTTAAACATATCCACCATTATGTAACAAAATAGTCTAAACAGCAAGTTCTGTGAAATGTTATCGCCATTGGTGAATCACACTGTTGCTTGTGCATGAGAACTAAAAAATACTCAATCTCACAGGCATTGAGAGAAAACTGTGCAACCAAGAAAATAAAAATAAATCTATATATTTAAGTCCTCCGAATGGAGGAATCAACCAGGATGAGGGACAAGGGGGAGGACTGGCATGTTAACAGGTACACGGAGAGTTGTTTCTACTAAAGTATTAGAGCCATTACATGCTGAAGTGTGAGGCTACCACCAAAGTGGCTAATGGAATTGTTACTAACAGAGGAAAAAATAAAAAGCAGTGAACAAGGTAACAAAACATGGCCCAAGTTGCAGTAGACATAGCAAAAGGTGTAAAATGAAAGATACTTGAAGAAAAACTAAATATGATACAGAAAAATTCCATTCGTAAATTTTGTGGTGAGTATGGAGGTAGAGGTTGGCTGACAAAATGGGCAAGAGTCCATACAAACAGCTAATAGAAAAGAATATCCAGAAGCAAGTACTTTGTTTGTACACCTTTAGAGCCAATGCGTTAGTAGTCTATATGCCTGAAGTAGAAATGGATAATGAATCTAGTCTGGCGAGTTTCTCTACTTTCCTACTGGAGAATGGAGAATTGTGCTAATTCTTTTTGTTTTGTGATTTGTTTCTATATATATTCCTAATGGAATGTCAAATTGTTATTATTAAATGTTCCAAAATGGAAAGCCGTACAGCACAAAAAAGTATTTAGTTTCAGATTTAAATTAGTTAATCTTGCATAGTGTTCAAATGTCATGTCGTACGTGCTTGGTAAGTTTCCTGGAAGCAGTATTTTGCATTTGATTGTTTCTTCAAATTGCTTGTAATATCATGTGATTATGTTAGCAGAGTTCACACTGCATTTGTTTCATATCTTCAGACTGTTTGAATCATTGTATATTCCATAAAAATTCAAGACTAATGGAGGTTGATTGGAATCGAAAAAGATCTCTCATTAGGCTCATCCATTCTTTCAACTAAGTCTTTATTTGAAATATCTGCCACTGATACTGTCTTTGATTGAAACAACAAATAAATTTGCTGCTCAGACTGTGTAGGGCCCAACATAGTGTGTAGTACTAGCTTGTTTTAAACTGTATGTTGTAGTTTAGTCAGATTGAACATAATCTTGCAGTGTTACATGGACATTTCAAAATAATCAATTTTCACTTTGGTGGACACAAGTCCTGTAGCATCAGGATCATTGCAGGCACTATAAACACAGAGAAAAGTGCTATCGCATTTAAATTTATGTTCATTTTTCTTAGTTTGATTTCTTACCCCATCACAGGAAAATTTAGTATGGGATATAAACACAATAACAACTTGCTTTATTTTAGTAATTTTGGATGTTACGCAGTAGGCAAGAAATTCATTAGGTACAAACTGCTGTTGCATATTTTCCTATGGTCAATTATCTAAAAGTCCCATTACTTTACAGCAATTGAATTAAATGAGCCCTTCTGTGTTTTTGTTAAACTGATCTCACCTCTCCCCAATAGTAGTTACCTGTCAATGTGTAGTTTCTTTCTTTTGTTTTCTATTGCTGAACCATAGTAAAACTTCAAAAAAGATGCAATGTATTCAGTATTAGGAAAAGGATAATCACTACTCATCATAAAATGACACATTGAGGTACAGACAGGCATAATGAAAGACACACATTTAGATTTTGGCCAAAGGCTTCTTCAGAAGCAGCACACATTGGCGTGCATGCGCACCCACACACTCGCGCACGCACATGCACACAACTTGCACGTGCACACATTCATACAAGCAAGCACGCAACACACTCCAGACTGCCACCTCTGGCATTTCAGACCAGACAAAACCACCCGAGATGGCAGTCACGTGTATGTAAGTTGTGCGTGCTTGTATGAATGTGTTTTTTCTTTCCTGAAGAAGGTTTTGGCTGAAAGCCAAATGTGTGTAACAGTCATTTCATTGTGCTTGTCTGCAACTCAACATGTCATTCTGTGGTGAGTAGCAATCTATCCTTTTCCTAATAATGTTTATATTCCAACCTGGAGTTTACATTATTTGAAGATGTAGTGTAAATTTGACAACAGTGCATATAACTCTGTGCCTTTTGTTCTTTTAATAAAAAGCTCAAGATTTAAAATTATTTAGTGGAACTCGTCAGCCATGTTGTGCTACACAGACCTCTCCTACTTCACATTTATATTGTCATGCAACTCATCATCATTGCACATTGGTTGAATAAAATGAGCCATCTTTTGTGTCTGCACAGTTGGACTCATTTTTAACGTAGTGTGTTGAAGCAAAACAAACTGGACACTAAGAGTATAAAATTATTATTAATTGCTCGTTACCTGAAACTGTTACAGGTAACAGTAGCTGCATGTTTTTCCATTGTATATGATAAAAATGCCTTTCAGGCATCTCATTACTAAATCTTTTTCAAACTAATCCAGATGACACTAGAAATGGCTATTCAAGGTTTATCCTGATAACACCCAACACTTCAGCTTTGTATGTAGAGATATGTTGTAAAATACATTTTCAGTACACTAGCTCAGGAATATTACTTAAGTGTTATTTGAGGGGTTTAATTTTATAAATGCGCGGGTTAACGTAAGTAAATAGCGCACCAGGTAATAATGGGAACCTGAAAGGATGAAGATTTCATCACATGTTCCATCTTTCTCTTGAGAAACTTCCTATACAAGCATAAAGATTCGAAATTTTCACGTTGCGTAAGTAATGTGTGGTAGGTATGAACCGTTCTTTTAATTTTCAAGGTACTTAGTAAAACTATCTGTAAAATTAAACTCATTGCATGTAAATGCATTCAGTTCTTTTTTGTCTTTACTGCAGTTTAACTTCCGAATATGCAAGACTACAGATGTAAAGTATTAAAGTGTGTTGAATCAAAGCTCGCCATCAGAGGACTGAAATGGGTGGGTATTCCAAAATTATTAAACATAAATATTTATGACCTAGTTTACATTCATTTATCAGTGGGTGGGTAAATGCATTTTTGACACTTACAACAGTTGGCTCCAAATAGCCTATACATATGTATCCAGAATTTCACACAAGACAGAATATTTCTGTTCCTGGATAATCATTCATCTAAAAGAAAAAGTAATATTTTCTACACAAAACATAATTTACATTATTTACTATCCCATAAGCAGGTAAGAAAAGTTAGCCTAATCGTTGTGTGCATTTGTCTCTTGTTTCTTGATAGTACAGTCTTATACTGACGAAATTTTTCTTCACAAGTAACCTCCCCTAAAGGACAATGGTCAATAAATATGTATTGAACATTTAGACTAATATAGTACGTAACCTTTCTCCCATGTTATGTAACACTGATGTCAGTATGGGACTGTACTGGAACTTGTTACCAAATTTTTTTTTCACGGTGAAAATAACTTTACAGCTGCATATAAACATGCTGACGGTAAGAAGATAGATGGAAGAAGAGTGCTGGTGGATGTGGAAAGAGCCCGAACCGTAAAAGGCTGGCTACCCAGACGATTAGGTGAGTTCCCATATAGAGTAGAGTTACATGCTTGAATTACTGACCTAAGAGATTTGATCACAATGGAAAATACAGTACTGCGTAGTGCCTGCCAGGTGACCATTTGGAGCACTCCTATAATACTTTGTAGAATTGCTATGTGTGTAATTTGACTGACGCTCCTTGAAATTGCTCATTAACACTTCGGAGAGCAGTTACTTAAAAGAATATTCATCCTACGAAACTGTCCATTTGCTGGCATGCATGTAATTGATTTATCTTCTAGAGTAATATGTACTAAAAACGCCAAGCTTAAAGATTTATTCTTCACATTTACTTTATTATGTCCATAGATTACAAATTTTAAAATAATTTTGACAGAAAGTATAATATCCTCCCCAGAAAGTGCAAGGTGAGTTATTGAGCAATTTCTTCCTCTTGAGCTTCCAAAATTTCTTTCTCACTCAACAAACTTGATACTTTTGTTGCAGAATTATGGCAAACTTTGAAACCTAAAGAATACATAGACAAAATTACATCCATGTGATCATATTGGCTAATCTGTTTGCGACAGCAGCTATTACATTCGCTAATATTTCTTTCCAAATAATAATAGAAATTAATAGAACACAGCACTAGTAAAGGGGCAGGTAACGAGATGTCTGTACATTATTGTTGTATGAAATTAATCCAGGTTTTGGACAATAAGTGGCTCGTGCAGAAAATTGTGGCCCAACTTACACTTGGGCAAGATCTCTCTAACACAATGTTGTGACCCCCATCTGTGCTCGGGATTTGTCTCCAATGTGTTAACTGAATATCTTGATTTTGGTTGGAGGAAAAGCAAGAATCACAATGTTGTATCATCAAAATTATATTTTGCTTAAATTTGACATAACTTAAAATAAATTATAAAAGTTGTTCAGTAGACTTTCTCATAGACAGATGAATAGATCATGAAATAAGAATCAGGTTTTACTTTGGAGCCATTGTTTTAAACTTCAATTTGAGATTATTATAAACAAAGTAACGTCATTCTCAAATTATATTCAAACCTACTTTTTTGCATATTATTTTGTCATCGGTAGCAGTCTTTTTCCCTGAACAGTGTATATGAACCTACTTGCCTTAACCACAGTTCAGCAAAGAAGTTACCACAGCTTGCTTTTTAATCTATGAAGAACTGGGCAAAAAATGCAGTAGAGATGTGTGGTATTTTGACCATAAATTATAAACAGTTTCATAAAACACCAGTGAAGCCACTCAGGTGCATTGTTACAAAATTAGTAGTGACGATGAGAATTTTCATTCTTTTTATAGTAAAAGCAGCCATTATGGAGAGCCTTTCATTTAATCACAAGTACTAAAATTTATGGTAAGACCATTAAATTATACTTATCAGTTGTGGTATAGTAAAATGTAAATGCAGTTACACAGTGTTTGACAACTCAGTGCATGCCATCTCAACTATTTATGGCTTATTGTAGTTGATGGTGTATATTTGACTGAGTTAGCATCGTGAGTAAAAGTATGTTTATGTAAAAATGTTCTAAAACTTTTATTTTAGGTGGTGGCTTAGGTGGAACTCGCCGAGGTGGACCTGATGTTAACATTAAACATTCAGGACGAGAAGACAATGAAAGAGAAAGAGAAAGGTACAGGCTTGAAAGAGAAAGAGAATCTGCAAGAGGTAATATTGACAGAGATCGCGATAGAGATAGAATTGAAAGAGAGAGGAGGAGGTCTCGTAGTAGGGAGAGGGAGAGGTTGGATCGAGATAAGAGAAGGAAATCCCGAAGGTAATACTTGCTATCTGAAAAAATGGAAATTGTATACATAAAGAATTGTTTGTTTATTGGTTATTTGGTTTTTCAGCCGTTCACGTGACCGGAAACGTAGACGAAGTCGTGATAGAGTGAAGGAGAAAGATCCAGATATTGAAGAAATTGACAGAGATGAACGATCGAGGGACGAGAGACCTCGAGACAGAGATAGGGACAGGGATCGTGACCGCAAGAGAAGACGGTCACGTTCAAGGGACCGAGAACGTGATCGTGATCGTGATAGGAAGAGGGATAAGAGAGAGAGAGATCGTGGAGAACGACCAGAAAGGTAAGCAGTACACATTTTCCTGAATATGAAAGCAATTACGTGCAACGGCTTTAAGGTAGACAAGTATCAAATGAAGCTTGTAAGTAACAATATAAAGGAGCTATTGGTACTCACCACATCAAGGTGTCATAGTCACACAGGCATAAAGTACATTTAAAGTAGGCTGAGTATTGGATAGTCTATGCAGTGTTACGTGGCTTTATGCTTAATTACAGACTTACTATTCTATCAGTTGATTTGTTTACACAATGCAACACCCGCTGTGTACGTCCTTCGTTGCTGAGCGATGTATCACTTTTCGTTCTGACGCCGCAACTCTTCCTTTCCTATATCTTTACTTCTTTTTATCTATATAAATGATGAACTATTGGTTTTGCCGTTTAACAACTTTTTAGTAAATGTGGAAGTATTATAGGCATCGTGTCCCACCTAACGTCACCCGCCTATACGTTTTACATGAACCTTTAAAGACTTGATCGACCTGTTTACAAAGAGAAAGCAGAATCTCTCTTCTTTTTACATGGTCCAACAACGACCTAGGAAGCTTGATGCCCTCGCGGCCCAGGCTCTTCCATGGCTCGCGATAGTTTGCAGCATTCGTTTTATTCTTTGCCCACTTGTCGCTACGTTGAACATTCGTGGTGATCGTTGGGCAACGTCTTCCACGTTATCTGCAACATAAATAAACTTTCTTTCCACAGTATTTCTGAAAACCCAGAAACAAACTTAAAGAATAATAATAATAATAATAATAATAATAATAATAAACCCCGTGGAGGCCCGGGAAAAGAATAGGCCTCCGGTATGTTCTGCCAGTCTTAAAAGGTGACGAAAAGAACAAACCACTAATAGGGCTAACCCCCCTTTTAGTGTGATTAGTTGGTTCAGGACAGAACTAAAGGAGCCTCTGACAAGCGCCGTCATGGTCGGGGACGACGCTTGAACCCTATGCCCGCCCACAATGGTAACGACACTGCTAGCCAACTGGAAAATGATTTAAATCCAAATAGAGGTGTTTTTTCAGGATATGCTTCCTGCAACCACCCTAGAAGGAAAACAGACAGAGGATGAGATGGTAAGATGAAGTTAATCGACACCTCATGTTCTGTTATTACCAAGCAACAAACCTAGGAACCAACACAACTGGATACAGATCACAAGTATACACAACATTTATTACCAGATACCCAGAATTAAAATTTTTAACAGAACAAAGACTAGCCGATCAGATCCGTGTAATAATAAAAAATAACAGGATACCCCAGTCAGAACTATAAAACATCAAACAAAAAGTACAACAAATACTGGAAAAAAATAATGTGCAATCAGAAGAAGAAGAAAATACAGTAATGGACTCAAACATCCCAGAGCAAACAAACAAAGAACAACACGCATCAAATTAAACAATCAGAGGAAAACGAAATCTTAAGACAGCCACCAGAACAAGTACAAATAGAACACGAAGTGACACACATGTTAGATATAGAAGAAAAATTTCAGGTGACATATATAGAATACAAAGACACAAATACAGACATTAGACCATTCTTGCATAGACCGCCAAATAACCCACAAGTCGAAACAACAATAAAAACTATCAACACAATCATAACACAACAAAATAAATGAAAACACAACTATGGAAGAGTTACAATTACTGGTTTATATAGGAGCACTCACTACACTAAATATACACACTAGGCAGAGATCAGAACCAACCAACACACAGAAGAAACCCACAAAACCAGCATGGCAACACAGGCTACAGATCAGAATAGAAAAACTGAGAAAAGACATCTGACAGCTAACACAATTTATAAGAAATGAAATGTAAGAAAGAAAACGAAAAAGGTTAGGTAAAATCTCACAACAAGAAGTGATAGAGCAACTAGATGAAAAGAAGCAGAAATTACAAGCATTGGCCAAACGACTTGGAAGATACAAAAAAAGTGAAAATAGAAGGAAACAGAACCAAATATTCAACACAAACCAAAAGAAATTTTACCAGACAATAGATAAGACACACATTAAAATAGACAATCCACCAAGCATAACAGACATGGAACACTTCTGGAGCAACATATGGTCAAACCCGGTACAACATAACAGGCATGCACAGTGGATACAAGCAGAAACAGACACATACAAGATGATACCACAAATGCCTGAAGTGATAATTTTGCAACATGAAGTCACCCAAGCAATTAATTCTACTCACAATTGGAAATCCCCTGGAAAAGATAAAATAGCAAATTTCTGGCTAAAGAAGTTCACCTCCACACATTCACATCTAACTAAATTATTTAACAGTTACATTGCAGACCCATACACATTCCCTGATACCCTTACACATGGAATAACTTATCTGAAACCTAAAGATCAAGCAGACACAGCAAACCGAGCTAAATATTGCCCCATAACATGCCTACCAACAATATACAAAATATTAACTTCAGTCATTACACAGAAATTAATGACACATACAACACAGAACAAAATTATAAATGAAGAACAAAAAGTCTGTTGCAAAGAAGCACGAGGATGTAAAGAGCAACTGATAATAGATGCAGAGGTGACATATCAAGCTAAAACTAAACAAAGGTCGCTACACTACACATACATTGATTACCAAAAAGCTTTTGATAGTGTACCCCACTCATGGCTACTACAAATATTGGAAATATATAAAGTAGATCCTAAATTGATACAGTTCCTAAACATAGTAATGAAAAATAGGAAAACCACACTTAATATCCAAACAAATTCAAATAATATCACATCACAGCCAATACAGATTAAGCATGGAATATACCAAGGAGACTCATTAAGTCCTTTCTGGTTCTGCCTTGCTCTGAACCCACTATCCAACATGCTAAATAATACAAATTATGGATACAATATTACTGGAACATACCAACACAAAATCACACATTTGCTATACACGAACGATCTAAAACTACTGGCAGCAACAAATCAACAACTCAACCAATTACTAAAGGTAACAGAAATATTTAGCAATGATATAAATATGGCTTTTGGAACAGACAAATGTAAGAAAAATAGCACTGTCAAGGGAAAACACACTAAACAAGAAGATTACATATTGGATAACCACAGCGACTGCATAGAAGTGATGGAAGAAACAGATGCCTATAAATATCTAGGATACAGACAAAAAATAGGAATAGATAATACAAATATTAAAGAAGAACTAAAAGAAAAATATAGACAAATAGTAACAAAAATACTGAAAACAGAATTGACAGCAAGAAACAAGACAAAAGCTATAAATACTTATGCTATACCAATATTGACCTACTCATTTGGAGTAGTGAAATGGAGTAACACAGACCTAGAAGTACTCAATACACTTACATGATCACAATGCCACAAATATAGAATACATCACATACATTCAGCAACAGAAAGATTCACATTAAGCAGAAAGGAAGGGGATTTATCGACATAAAAAACCTACATTATGGACAGGTAGACAATTTAAGAAAATTCTTTCTAGAAGGAGCAGAAACTAGCAAAATACACAAAGCAATCACTCATATAAATACATTGGCTACACCACTGCAATTTCATAACCACTTCTACAACCCTTTAGATCACATAACATCAACAGATACGAAGAAAGTAAATTGGAAAAAGAAAACACTACATGGCAAGCCCCCGTATCATCTAACACAACCACACATCGATCAAGACGCATCCAACACATGGCTAAGAAAAGGCAATATATACAGTGAGACGGAAGGATTCATGATTGCAATACAGGATCAAACAATAAACACCAGATATTACAGCAAGCATATTATTAAAGATTCCAATACCACAACAGATAAATGCAGACTTTGCAAACAACAAATAGAAACAGTAGATCACATCACAAGAGGATGTACAATACTAGCAAATACAGAATACCCCAGAAGACATGACAGTGTAGCAAAAATAATACATCAACAGCTTGCCTTACAACATAAACTTATAAAACAACATGTTCCCACATACAAGTATGCACCACAAAATGTACTGGAAAATGATGAATACAAATTATACTGGAACAGAACCATTATAACAGATAAAACACCACCACATAACAAACCTGACATCATACTCACCAATAAAAAGAAGAAATTAACACAACTGATCGAAATATCCATACCCAATACAACGAATATACAAAAGAAACAGGAGAAAAATTGAAAAATACATCCAACTGGCTGAGGAAGTCAAGGACATGTGGCATCAGGATAAAATTGACATTATACCAATTATACTATCAACTACAGGAGTCTACCACACAATATCCACCAGTACATCAATGCAATACAGCTACATCCAAACTTATATATACAACTACAGAAATCTGTAATTATTCATACATGTTCACTTACCCGAAAGTTCCTAAATGCCATATAACATATACCGTACAGTTAAAAGGAAGTCGCGCTTGATCAAGGTCCGCGTCACTTTCCATTTTTGACCAGACGTAACGTCTGAGGAAAGAAAGAAAGAAATAATAATAATAATAATAATAATAACTGTTCTTACAATTATTCGTATAAGTCTTGGTTGATTTAATGAGGGGTGGGAAAACACCCCCATTTGTACATACATACGTACATGGTGACTGACATCTGTGGGGTTATTTTGATGCAATGTGTACTCGTGCATCAGGGAATAGTTACTTTGGCAAAAATGGACAGAACTGGTCAAGTACAAAACTTGTACAGAGACCAGGGATTGAATACAGTAAGCAGATTTAAATGACAATAGATTGCAGTAGTTAAAGATACACAGGACAGATTAGTGTGGAGAGCAGTATCAAACAAGTTCTTGGACAGAAATCGACAAGGCAACCCTTACAGAAGAGTTTTGTCAGAAATTTAACTTAAAAAACCAGATTTGTACAAATAATTTACTTATTAACATCATTGTAGAATTTTGCAAAGTTTTTATCACCTGTGACAATTGCGATTTTCGTTGTTTTGATTTTCAAATATATTTCTATTTGTAGCAAAACCTTGAAAACAACCAAAATTTTTATAAAACAGTACACCCCCCTTGCTTATGTTGCCTTTGTCCTGTAGTTTGATATGTTAGATATATAATTGATTCAGTTGAAATACCTCTGTAACACATGGCAGATGATTGTACTATTTGTAATGTAATTAAGATTTACTAGTTTTGTGATCATGAGTACTCTGCTTTTACCACTAGTATATCTGCACTGGTGAAACATTGCACTTGACATTTCACGTTATGTCAAGTTACATAGGATATACTGTACTAGCAGTGTCGCAGCAGCAGCATCAGCCTCTGTACACATAGCAGACAACATGGATTTCCATTCACTCTCCTAAATGTAAGCAGTTGAGCAGTAACATTTGTGTAAGCATTTGTTTTTGAGTAGCTACCACAATGACAGCAAAGAAATACAGGAAATAAGCATTTGATGATGACCAATATCTTGAAAAGTATAAAGTACACAGTTTAGAAAATAAACAACAGATTGTAACTTCTCGCTGTAGGGTTTATAACGACAATGATGCAATAAATAACATGGTAGTAGCTTGTCACTCACCAATTTACAGCAACAATGGTGCAATTCCATCTAGCTCCCCACCATCACTATTGGTGGAATGAGCACAAAAACTGTCTTTATCACCAAGACAAGTAATTAGCTGTTCCTGGTCACTGATGATACCTTTCATTGTCTGTGCTGCTTGAATGTTTTCTAACATGCTTCTAACATCTAGGTTCGTTCGAATGAAGATATCATGACCAATCACAATCATTTCCAAACTGCCTCTACTGCGCAAATGCAGTTTCGTGATTGTTGTGATCATTGTGACACCTTTGTCGAACCACATTTAGCATGTTTCAGCGTATGGCCACGTGGAGTGCTAGTTGACACAGTCATTCCCTTCGCATTGCTCAAATGTTGTTAGTGTAAACACAGTGTCGGTTACGTAATGTATTCATGCTGAGCAAAGCGTGTTTCAAGAATTTACGTATGTATTTTTTGTGATGTTACACACACAAATAATGTGAGCGATAGTTTGCGTGTGTGTGTATGGTTTTCTACATAACTGATCAGGCACAGTACCTGATAACCTCAAAAAGACTACAGTGCAAGATATGCGGAATAACACATTCAGACACCATACAAAATACTTATTGACATATTTGCCCTTAACACCAAGATAAAATTCTCGGAACAATCATGCTAAGCAGAAAAAAATACATAACTAGTGCAGTATTTTATTATTTAAATAATGAATGACAGCTGCAGGCTTTCAAAAACATAATTATGACATGAAATTGAGTCAAACATTCGTACTTCCCAGACAGTTATCAGTTCCAATTACATGAGTGGTTTTTATTAGATAATAAACCTTCAATAGATAATAAAAAAGTCCCTGACAAGTCTTTTGATGCCTATTATGAACGTATATCATACATAAAGTGCAAGGGGGTATCCTATATGTAACTTTTACAGCTTCCCACATTTTCCCACTGTTTACACCATTTTTTGAAGTCCCTAGAAAAGTGTAAAAGCGGGGTTTCACTGTAGTTTGTGGCTTATCAGACTCCAGTTTTGGACCATGCACCCAGCCTTTTTTACTTCTCTCCTTTTCCACTACCCACCTCCTCCTGCCCTTGTCTAACCTCCCGACTGCACATAGCTGCCCTAGCCTCTCTCCACCTCGTGCTCCACAGCAGTACTTGACTGTCCCGCACCCCTACCCTCACTAGTTCTGCCGCTCGCAGTGTGGCTTCAGTTGCCAGAGACTGCAGTCGTGTGTGAGTTGCGTGTGTGTGTGTGTGTGTGTGTGTGTGTGTGTTTATTTTTGAAGAAGGCCTTGCTGGCCAGAAGCTTATTTGTGACAGTCTTTTCATTGTGCCTATCTGTGACTCAGCATCTCCACTATATGGTGAGTAGCAACTTTCCTTTTAATAATATTGTTACACCTGTTTCAAATTATCAAGTGAAGTCTGCTAAGATGTGTAGCATCTGAGCACACTGTTTGAGGTAGCGGCAAATACTCTGATTCAGTGTAAAGTTGTTAACTGGATGTGAACTGTTCATTCCACCTGTCTGTAAAAAATAAATTGGATATGACAACTCAATCAAGTTGTTTTTGTCATCAGTGTTGCAAGGCAATATTTTGAGATGCATTTCAGTTGTACTGACATTAGTGTGCTTGATGTTGTAAACTATTCTGGATTCAGTCTGAGACAGTTTTGTTTGCAAGTAGTTGTGTAAGAAATTCTTACATACATTTTTGTGATTGATTATGATGATGAAGGCAATTTACAAATGTGTGTTGTTGGATGTTTCCAGGGAGAAGGAACGTAGGCGGTCAGAAGAGAAGGAAGTCAGAATCAAATTGGAGCCTCCAGATGGTGAGATCATTTTATACAAAGATCCAAAAATTACAGTGGTTTCCAGAAATGAATTTGCAGTGTTTTCTGTATCGCATCATTTTTTATTTTCAGATTATCCTGATTATTCAGCAACAAATTATGATGAAACTAATTATGAAGAAAATGCTGTCAAATTTGAACCTAATGAGGGGTACCAAGAAGCAGAGCAAGGAGAAGCAAATGGCAGACCTTTCAATAATGAATATGCAGGAGAGCAATATTAGACAGTGAAGCATTTGCTTTATAATTTTTAAACATTAATTGTATGAAATAATCAGTGTCTCACTTTTTAGATATTTCTTATGCATTTGCTTGCAGTTTTTAATAAAACATTGCTGTAAAATTGTTACATTTTTAATTTATTGAAAATATATTGTCAAACATAAATTGTGGTTATAAATGACCCTGAGATGAGAGGATTTTCAAATGTGCAATATTCATTGTATAAATAGTGATCATCTGAATTTCAGTAAAGTATTGAGACAAAAGTGTGTGTGAATTTAAGAATACACAATGATACATTTCACCCGGCAGGTGGAACTAGTAGGAGACCATCATTGAATACAATACATCGTTTTTTTAGTTCTGTTTTTAAGATTTTTGCAGAATTGTAAAGGTTACTTACAGTGCACTCCAATGCTTAAAAAGTCAGTAGGAATTCTTCAGAGCCTCCGATTTTCTGAAGAGTCTGTGCACTTGTTAATGCATCCAAACTGCTGCCACTTTGTCATGAAAATTTGTGGCTGATAGACTGCAGAAACTCTGTAGTAGTTAGTATTCCATACTCATTATTTTTGTTCACTAACACTGGTGCTAAAGAACTCATTAACTGAATATTAGTTACTTTTTAATTTACTATTCGTGCACTATTACACAACCTCATTCACTCAGTTTTTACATTAATGGTGTCTTTGTCACATTAAAGGCATTTTTCACCATCAGCTCACCATATCCAATCCCTAACCTAATACTCATGACAGTTACAGCATGTATTTAAAAGAAACCGGATTTCATCTTCGTAGTGGCACCATTAGCGCCACTTGTATGCCACTGACGCGAAATTTGAATAGATTTTTTAGCTGTAGAAACAGCTACCAACTTTCATTTATGTTGCACAACTCCTCCTTGGTGTTAAGATTTTTTCTCCGCCAGTGTACAGATGCTTTATTCACCTCTAAATATCTTCACATGCAGTCATTGTCATCAAAGTAAATAATAACTGCTACATAGACAAATGTCACTAAGTACAAGAAAGGAAATGATAGAAAATATACACCGCATAATTAAGCAGCAATAAAAATAAATAATTATATAATAGAGAGATTAAAAGATTAATGCACAGCATAGTTAAGTTAGTGACAAAAATAAGTAATTAAACAGGTAAATAATGACAAGCACATGAGACAGTAATAAAATAGTCTGACATTTATGATTATAAAAAAATTTATTTTCATTCTCATAAGAAATGTGTCATTTGCCACGCTCAAGAAACTCTTGAACAGAGTAAATTCTTTTACTTTTTGATCCATTTCACAAGACTTATTTTAAATTTATCTGCTGGAATTGCGTAAGCATTTTGAAATGATTTATTGAAGTAAATAATACAAAGTCATTTGTAGCTGTTAGTGATTTTGGCCAATGTAGCCTATGACATTAATTTGCATGCCCACTTGTGTTGTGACCATGAATTTTCCTTCTTAGGTCAAACTTAAGTTGTCGTTCACAAAAGCATTTATAGATGTAAATGTTGGGAACTGTCATATTTAGTTGCTTAAAATTCTCTCTGCATGATTCATATGGGCTGAGTCTTGCTGTGCACCTTATATGGAATGAAAGAATGCAGAATACGCATATAACAGAAATTTTTTTACTGGCATTGCCCCTAAACTTGTACAGCAGATTGATGACACACACACTAATTTGCCACATAATTTCTGTGTGGGTATCCCAGCTGAGTGTTTGGTGTATGTGAAATCTTAATAGTTTGACTTACAACTAGGAGCATTAAGACTGAGTACAATGTCTTCAGTTTTACTGTATTTGCTGCTCACTCAAACAAAGTTGTACATATCTCCATTGCTACCACCATAGTCTATTACACACTTTCAAGGTTGATATCATATCTGATGAATTTAGTCATCTGCATATAACACTGCATCATATGGTACAACTGTGGGTATATTGTTTATCTGAATAATGAAAAGGAAAAATCCAAGAACAGATGCCTGAGGTACAGTTTTTACACTTGGAATACATTCTGCTTTCTTAAATCTTTACTGTTATCTATTGTTAAAGTAAGACTGTATAGAACATTCTCTCTCACAACACAGTGGCAGAGAAAACAATGTGAAAGCTGTCCTGAGACCTATCAGTGTAGCACACACATTTTTTCAAACAATTGTATATTTTTGTTACCATGCTTTCCAGGTACTTCGGCTGCATAAGAGCTGAATAGGAACTTAGTATATCATTAGATTCAAAATACTGACTTATCCTTTTATGCATGCAGTATTCTATTGTTTCTGAAATCATAGTTATTTGAAGATTTTTATTATTTTTGTCGGTGATATTAAAATTAATTTCTGAAACATAATTTTAGAGACCATGGTAATCCTGTGTTCTACAATTAGTTTAGCTAGTGATTCATTGACCACCTTCTCCATAACACAAGTCTAGTGAAAACTGTCAGTTTATTGTTTATTTCTGGCAGTACCTCTGTGATATGATAGTACTTAATGAAAAGTAGTTCTGGAAGTAATGCCAGTTGAGATATGTAACCTCATTCAAAGTATTAAGTAGTTCATGGAGATGGTAATGTTTCAGTAGAAATTGTCAAAAATGGAGAAATGGTTGTATAAAGGGAACTTGCAACATTTTAGAGATAATATGTGAAAAATAATTCCCTGAACTTGAACAACATAATTTTTCTTCTTTACAAAAAAAGAAACAAGTCATAAAATTATCTACCAGCCGGCCTCCTCTTTGTGATGTACAAAATATGCACTCAATTTACCGCCAACTGCATAGAAAAATTGTTAGATTTTAATCAGGCAAATGGACAAGCTGATTTAATAAATAAATAGCACATAGGACCATTTGTAAGTTGAAAACAAAATTATACAACGGAGCAATGAATAAGAATTACCTTAGCCTTGAAGTTCATGAAGCTTTTGACATGGTTTAAATCTAACCTGTAGCAGTGATCCTCTAGAAACAAGTCATTGGTTTGATTTATGTTAGTACGCCGAAGAATGTATACGTCAATGGTACAGCTTCCATTAAATTTCATCAGGATACTGGAACACTCATGAAGTCAGACAGGGAGACTTCATATTGCAGAACTGTTTTCGGCAGCTTTAGAGGAAGTTTTTCCAACACTAAATGGGAGAACCAAAGAAGAAATATGACTCAATCATACATACTTGAACTGCCTTCATTTTCTTGATGACATTGTATAGTTTCTCTCATGCAGGTAAAAATGAAGTGGAAAATTTAATAGCAGTAGCTTGGAGATACGCTGAATATAAGAAACAATAAGACTTACATAATGTGTACTCAGTATACTAAAAATAAACCATTTGATTTGTTTTTAAATTTAGAGCCACTGAAGGGCTGAATGTACAGCAGTAGAAATATGAGCAAAAATGGCCATGAGTACTTTCGTTGTACTAAATAGGGTTATCAAAGCTAAGGTTCTGATGTCTGACTAGGAAAGTTGACAATCGGTGTGTGTTACCTGTTCTGACTTACCACAGTGAGGCATGGACATTTCATGCGGAAACGATTCAACGGTGTGCAACAGAGCATGGGAACAACTAGCAGGAGGGAGAACAGCGGGTGCCACAAAGGGTGTCACTGCAGCATACACAGAGAAGGATGTACATTACACAGAAGCAGAGGTGTGTAGTGCGTTGCTTTCCTCAATAGAAAGGGTTTGTTGTCAGCTGGAAGAGGTGGGCAGTGTTGGGCTCGATCGTGGGAGGACAGTGAAGGATTTGGCTGTAGCAAAACAAGATGATGACACCAGGACTGCAGACAGCACATTTGACAGCAGTGAAGTGTAGCACCACCCTGTTAAGGGAACGCTGGCCATGGCTGGATGAAGGCAAAGGTGCTGAAAATGAGCAACATCGAACATGACTGCAAAAAGACAGTGGGGGCAGCAGCTGAATCATAAAGTGCTGTGTTCAGAGAGGGCCCTGCCTTTGGCATCATGACTGCAGCGTCGGGTGCAGCCAGAAGGAAAGGAATCGGGGGATGTCGGTGCTACCCTCATGAGGAAGGTCAGGTGTGGTTGTATCCCCACAACCAAGATGCAGAAGGATAGAAGCACCGTCAGGCTCGCAGCCAAATTCCGGGAATTTTTCATTGTTTTAGTTTTCTGTTAAATTTTTGTAACTTTGACTGGTAAGAACCAATAGTCTAACAAAGAATATTACTGTATCTTGCTACTGCAGAACAATACTGCAGCAATAAAAAACGAACGAGAGAAAAAAAAGAAAATAAAACTTAAGTTGCAGAGGAAATGCACCATACACAACAACAAAACACAGTGCTCATATAAGCATCTGCCAACAGCAAAATGTGCCAAAGGCTTTAGGAAGACTATGCATTGTTTCACAACAACAAAATGTCTCCAATGAGTGTGAAATCACAAGTTTTTACATTAGATTCGTTTGAATGGTTGCGAGCGAGTTTACGCGAATGTGCAGTTGAGTCACATATGAGTAGTACTTTCTCCCACTTCTGGCAACAGAAGTGTGGCAGTTTGCTGTGTAAGCAATAGCAGCAAGCAGCCAGATGCTATCCCGAAACATTTTATTGGTGCGCCTAAGCTGCCAGATTCAGGTATGCGTAACAGGCGTGGAACTAGGGGGCAGGAGCAAAAATGGGTACTGTCCCGGGCAGCAGTTTCGGGGCAAGGGCGCCAAATTCATATTATTGAGGAAAGAGACCTTGTTTCACAAAGCGTCCAGCGCACATTGGTCTGTCGATTACTCATATGATTTTGAAGGCATCTCTACTGGTTTTTGAACATTTTAGAACAAATTCTAAGTTGATTTCTGAAAGAATCTAAAGTTGATTTTTGAGCGAATTCCATAGATTCAGACTACCAGAGTCTAAATAAACAACTACCAGGAATAACAAGCGACAAAGATTGCGTATTCTCTCCTCCATGTATCCGAGAAAATGAAATTTTGCCAGAATTTTTTACCAGACCGCTACACCACTAAGAGCCAGTTATACTGTCCCCAGCTAACAGCGGCTAAAGTTCTATTCTGAGAGTAGCATGGAAAACGCATTGTAGGAACATGTGATAACGCCTAACCGGAGAATGCGGGATAACTAAACCGGTGATTGTGGCAGGGTTACTGAAGTTAACCAAAGAGTAAGTTTTGACACTGGCAGGAATAGTTACGGAATTAGTGATGACAAGATTGTCTGTTATGACGAGGAAGGAGAAGAAACGGGGACTCTCACAAATTACAGAAGAATATGAAAATTCCAAATTTATGTAAAAATTTCGTACTACTACTTTTCGATCTCGTGCTTCAGAAGCTAGAGAGTATGAATGAAATATTAAACTGTTTCCTAACATAAAACTTTTTCATGTAGTAGGCCTTAGAGATATTTTGATATTGGTACTTCGTGAATTATATTCTGTCGTGTTGTAAAAATGACCATTTGTGCTAAAACAGTCTCGTTTATGTGGTGTGTGTAACAATTGCTGCAAATTAGGCAGGCCTATTTCGTTTTATCTAGCAGTGACAAAATACATGTAATCAGATCGAGAAACCACACCAGACTTGGGTACAATTTGTATTAACAGCTTTTCTAGTATGAGACAACATCTAGTTTTTTCATGTAGCAAAACGTTGACGAACTTTGAGATAATGGATTCTTTCCCAGAAAGGAAAGTACGCTGTGGCAATATTAGAGAGAAGAAAAGCTAGGGCTTAAGGATTGAAGAAATGTGTACTGTCTTGCTTGTCTCTTGTCCTTACTCGTTTTATGTATCCTGTATTTAATTTTATATCACACAAAACAGCAATTTATTAGCTAACAGGCGGTAAATACTGCAAATTTTCTGAAGAATTCTTTTCTGCCAGTTACAAATAACCCCATGCAATATTGATTGCAAGATCTTTTAAAAGAGGGGCAGGATGTCAAACTGGCCGATTGGGAGCAGGAGAGGAAGAATTTTGTGTAAGTAGGTGTGGCACTGCACTTTGGCACACTTAACACCAAATAACATGTGTTAAGTTTCCTCAAACATATATGTTTTATGTATCTGACATCATCAGAAAGATGTGTGCTGTAAAATAGATATTTTTGAAAAGTCTGTTTTTAGAATTTTTGGCATCCTACCACAAACACTCGAGGGAGGGGGAGCGCACCTATCTAATATTGCCCCGGTTCGGAAATATCGTAGATCCAGACCTGATGCGCAGAGCTGTCTGAGTTGTAGTGGGGAGCTGGTAGTCTCCACGTGACCTGTGTTTACGTTAAGTGATTTTGTTGTTTCCTCTTCGTTTATTGCTCTCATGTCAAATGAAAACAAAACGGATTTCTGTGGCTGGGAGCTATCAAGTGAATTAAAATACATTCACACAGTTACAGAAGGCCAAAATAAGTAATTAGTTTCAGATTTTATTTTAGTTCCACCTTTCTGACAGTCAAAGTGTTAATTGCCTTGCAGAATAATGAAGTTATTTTTGTGGGTTTGTTGAAGAAATTTTACTTTCATTAATCTTTTTTGCTGGGGCAGTCAATTTATTTGAAATGAAGTGTTTAGTTCTGCACTATTGGCTAGTTTCAACTGTTCGCTGCATTTAAAGTTAACATTTACATCTTCTAGCACGTTTGGCATTATGCCTAAATAAAGAACCAAACATTAGATAATACAGTACTGGTACTCCAAGAAAATTTACATATGAATCTGGACACACGAATGTTCACTTTAAGCCAAATGATTCATTTCAGTATAGTTCACAAAATTCCCATGCTCTTGGAGTATCCTCTAATGTCTTTTTTTCTTTTGATCGTTTGACATGAGCTACGACTGGCTTACAGAAGTGCATCTCAATCTCGATTTCAATCCTTTGTAAAGTGACATGCAGTGTTTGGTGTAATTCGAATTATACTTTCGTAATACGAAAATACGCAGTGTACATGTGTTGCTGCACTTCAGGCATCTTTCCAAAACTTGTTTTTCCCCTGAGTTTCATTTTCTAAACTGCCGGGAAATTCTACGCCGGTCTGTAAAACCACAACCATTGAAAGGATTGATAAGTTTTACAGTTCTGAGGAAAAGTATGCTGTTACTTAACAAGGAAAAAGTGTATTTTCATCCGGGAGAAAGTCTGTTTTTAACCGGGGAAAATCCGGGAATTTTTTTCCCCTCATCAACGTATACACCCTGTGGCAGAGCAGCATCGGGTGCAGCTGAAAAGAGGTGATGTGGTGGTTGTGCAGGACAACAGTGGGTGAGGACCCCAAGAGCTGCCGCGTTTGGACTCAAACCTATTATCAACAGATGTACACGTGATGCCAGCCTAGGAAGATGGGCCGACCATGGCTACGGTGTGCAGACTAGGCTGGGTATGGCTGGAGGTAGGCAGCAGATGGCCACTGAAGGAGATGTCATGGCATAAGAGTTAGCACCAGTCCTCTGGCTCCAGGGACTTTGCTAAGTCTAGTGCTGGAGCAGCTCTGACACTGGACAAGTGTACCAGCTATTTGTGATGAAGTGTCCCTCTTTACTTTGTTTCATCACAGACATGTGCACCAGTGATGAACTATCCCATGTGAGTGTTTTCGCCACTGGCAGTAAGCTGTAAGAACACAATAAGAATAGTAAAAACACATGGTATATTACACAAGCATGTAGTAGTCACCCAACAAAGTATGTGGCAAGAACAATAAGCAATGTCTCCTACCATGAGATGGAAGCCTAACGAAAAGATATTTATATCTTCCTTGCTACCTGCTACAACCCAGTTTGGGTGGTGCATGCTTTAGTGAATGAAGATTTCAAGGTGAAGTAAGGAACACACTATTCAAGCCATAAGTTCACAATAAAGTTATGTTCAGAAAGCAACTGAATGATCATTTGTAATCACTTAAAAGTGACAGAAACTAACTACACTGGCATTATACCAATTCCAAGAGGAGCCTCATCCCAGAGGGCCACGCAGTGTGATCTACTGTGAAGCTCAGTGGAGATAGTGCAGTGTAGATTGGAGCATCTGGGCTGGTTTCGGCAAGTTACAAATGACAAGTTCTGAGGCGTAGCTGGCTCCTGGCCTGGAACTGAGCCAGCAATTGAACAATACCACTGGAGGTGGAAGTATGTCCATGACCACATGTGTAGCCAAAACTTATTTCCTAAATAGCAGCTCTGCCTGTTTTCTGATATGCATGCTACTTGAAAGCGTGTCTGTTACCTGCTGGTGGTCCTGTAACAATTGGTGTATCAACACACTGTTTATACAGTGTCATGTCCACAACACACGATGTCCTTGTGGAGTTTGTAAGTAGGCTCTGCAGGAGACATGCCTGCAGGCCAAGGGTAAGCAAACCACCAGAGTGAAGACATTGTTCTGGAAGTATAATTCAGTCAACCTACAGGCCAATATACAAAAAAAGTTATTGATTCAGCCTGTGTTAGTATACAGGAAATAATACGTAGTCAACAAAACAAAACTTTTCACATGTCTTCATAAGCTCGGCTAGATACTAGAAGGTATCAGATTATATAACGGTAAGACAGATTTAGGAACCAGGTTTTAAATTGTAAGACATTTCCAGGGGCAGATGTGGAGTCTGACCACAATATATTGGTTATGAACTGTAGATTAAAACTGAAGAAACTGCAAAAAGGTGGAAATTTAAGGAGATGGGACCTGGATAAACTGACTAAACCAGAGGTTGTACAGGGTTTCAGGGAGAGCATAAGAGAACAATTGACAGGAATGAGGGAAAGAAATACAGTAGAAAAAGAATGGGTAGCTCTGAGGGAGAAGTAGTGAAGGCAGCAGAGGATCAAGTAGGTAAAAAGACGAGGGCTAGTAGAAATCCTTGGGTAACAGAAGAAATATTGAATTTAATTGATGAAAGGAGAAAATATAAAACGCAGTAAATGAAGCAGGCTAAAAGGAATACAAACATCTCAAAAATGAGATCGACAGGAAGTGCAAAATTGTAAGCAGGGATGGCTACAGGACAAATGTAAGGGTATAGAGGCTTATCTCACTAGGGGTAAGATAGATACTGCCTACAGGAAAGTTAGAGAGACCTTCGGGGAAAAGAGGACCACTTGTATGAACATCAAGAGCTCAGATGGAAACCCAGTTCTGAGCAAAGAAGGGAAAGCAGAAAGGTGGAAGGAGTATATAGAGGGTCTACACAGGGGCGATGTTCTTGAGGACAATACTATGGAAATGGAAGAGGAGGTAGAAGAAGATGAAATGAGAGATATGATACTGCGTGAAGAGTTTGACAGAGCACTGAAATACCTGAGTCAAAACAAGGCCTCGGGAGTAGACAACATTCCATTACAACTACTGACAGCCTTGAGAGAGCCAGTCCTGACAAGACTCTACCATCTGGTGAGCAAGATGTATGAGACAGGCGAAATACCCTCAGACTTCAAGAAGAATATAATAATTCCAATCCCAAAGAACGCAGGTGTTGACAGATGTGAAAATTACCGAACTATCAGTTTAATAAGTCACAGCTGCAAAATACTAACACAAATTCTTAACAGACAAATGGAAAAACTGGTAGAAGCCGACCTCGGGGAAGATCAGTTTGGATTCCGTAGAAATGTTGGAACACGTGAGGCAATACTGACCCTACGACTTATCTTAGAAGGAAGATTAAGGAAAGGCAAACCTACGTTTCTAGCATTTGTAGACTTAGAGAAAGCTTTTGACAATGTTGACTGGAATACTCTCTTTCAAATTCTAAAGGTGGCAGGGGTAAAATACAGGGAGCGAAAGGCTATTTACAATTTGTACAGAAAGCAGATGGCAGTTATAAGAGTCGAGGGGCATGAAAGGGAAGCAGTGGTTGGGAAAGGAGTGAGACAGGGTTGTAGCCTCTCCCCGATGTTATTCAATCTGTATATTGAGCAAGCAGTAAAGGAAACAAAAGAAAAATTCGGAGTAGGTATTAAAATCTATGGAGAAGAAATAAAAACTTTGAGGTTCGCCGATGACATTGTAATTCTGTCAGAGACAGCAAAGGACTTGGAAGAGCAGTTGAACGGAATGAACAGTGTCTTGAAAGGAGGGTATAAGATGAACATCAACAAAAGCAAAACGAGGATAATGAAATGTAGTCAAATTAAATCGGGTGATGCTGAGGGAATTAGATTAGGAAACGAGACACCTAAAGTAGTAAATGAGTTTTGCTATTTGGGGAGCAAAAACTGATGATGGTCGAAGTAGAGGATTTAAATTGTAGACTGGCAATGGCAGGGAAAGCGTTTCTGAAGAAGAGAAATTTGTTAACACCGAGTATCAATTTAAGTGTCAGGAAGTCGTTTCTGAAAGTATTTGTATGGAGTTTAGCCTTGTATGGAAGTGAAACATGGACGATAAATAGTTTGGACAAGAAGAGAATAGTATGAGACCTGAGTTTCTCCTGGCGTATACAACTTTCAAATAACTTCCGAGAATTCAGCCAGGTAACACTTTCAGCAACCGCCGATATTTCGGCGGGAGAACACCCCGCCATTTTCAAGGCAAACTGCAACGGACAGGCGGCGTACATGCAAATTTAATACCTCGGTTCTCCGACAGGAGCAGGAAAGATAACACACACACACACACTGCGAATTCATAGTCTCACTATCGATAGCTCTGACTTTGGTCATCTTTGGTGGCACTAGTGTTCAGTGTGTGTGTGTGTGTGTGTGTGTGTGTGTGTGTGTGTGTGTGTGTGTGTGTGTGTGTGTGTTTTATCTTTCCTGCTCCTGTCGGAGAACCGAGGTATTAAATTTGCATGTACGCCGCCTGTCCGTTGCAGTTTGCCTTGAAAATGGCGGGGTGTTCTCCCGCCGAAATATCGGCGGTTGCTGAAAGTGTTACCTGGCTGACTTCCCGGAAGTTATTTGAAAGAGAATAGTAGCTTTCGAATTGTGGTGCTACAGAAGAATGCTGAAGATTAGATGGGTAGATCACATAACTAATGAGGAGGTATTGAATAGAATTCGGGAGAAGAGGAGTTTGTGGCACAACTTGACTAGAAGAAGGTATCGGTTGGTAGGACATGTTCTGAGGCATCAAGGGATCACAAATTTAGCATTGGAGGGCAGCGTGGAGGGTAAAAATCGTAGAGGGAGACCAAGAGATGAATACACTAAGCAGATTCAGAAGGATGTAGGTTGCAGTAAGTACTGGGAGATGAAGAAGCTCGCACAGGATAGAGTAGCATGGAGAGCTGCATCAAACCACTCTCAGGACTGAAGACCACAACAACAACAACAACAACAACAACAACAACCTTTAGTTGTGTACAGCTCACACCAGTGGTAGCGCAACACACGCTGACAAGGTGGCAGCATCACCTGTAAAACACTTTCAGCAGTGTATTTGGTCTCTTCGTATTGTAATGACTGCTTACGATCTGATTTTCTGTGGTTGTGTATAAGTACTGCTAACTTAAATTTATCAGTTTGAGATGCTTCTTGCTCGAATAAACGAAGAATAGAAAATCTGTATAGTTAATGGCAATCACATGCCAGCTTTCGGGGCTCTGTAATTCCACTGAATTAATTAGGGTTCACATTCACTCAGTACCATATTTTTTATATGTACAGTGTATTGTTTGTTAATGTGTTGCAAGCATGACTCGCTGTGCCATAGACGTGTAGGTGATAGTCATCGTGTGGTGGCACTTGTCCAGATACAAGCGTTTCACAGCAGTGAAGTCACAGCCAGGTGTGGTATTCAACCTCGTTGTGTCCTGAAGTGGATAAACCAGTGGGCAAGACGAATAACTAGCCAGCTTACAGGGTCAAGTTTAGGATAGGTGTTGCCTCAGCAAGCCAGCATATTAGTTGACATCTGTATGGTCATCCATTTTTAAATGCTGTCCAACTCAAGAATGACACCAATTTTCCTGGATACTCGCAAACTGTTCGCATCCACCGAAGAGATGCTGGTCTTAAACCCATAGGGCTGCTAATAAAGAAGCCCTCTCTGATGATTACAGGCTGGCTGTCACTGAATTGAATGTAGACTTTGCCCACCACATCATCATCTCAGATAAGTTGCTCAGTAAATGAGGGTTCAGTGATGGTCTGATAGCTGTAGGACGTTACAGCCCACAGTATGTGGAACATAATTTGCATGTTGTCCTCAACAGAATCTTGTACTGATGTTGCGTGTCTTCAAGTGGGGCAGGGTACTTCATAGAATTTGATCATCTTGCTGTGGATCAGTATGTTCACTTTATTAAACACTATGGAGCAGAGTTTGAGGATACACTATCCCAGTGGAGTGATCCAGACGCTGCTGGACCAGTCGCTGGTTCACAAAAGTCTAATCATTGAGCAGTGGTTTTCACAAAATGCTGATGTCCACCTGATTGACTGGCCTGTTTGTGTGCTAAACTTGAATTCCACTGAAAATTTGTGGGACAAAATGAAGTGTCACATGAACGTCTACTGGCTGACATCAGCACAATGCAGACCGTCCAACTGTGGGACCTAGTGTCCAATGCATGAGATTGTCTAATTGCCAATAAGACTTATTTCCAGACAATGTCCACCTCCATGCCTCATCAGATCAAGAATTTATGCCAGTGGTGGGTCGACTAGCCTCATCCCTGAATGAAACTTTCCTCACATTACTAGACTACATAATCAGATACAACTTTATGTTTGCTAATTGGAAGTCAGTGATTTTAATGCATTTTAAATTTAATTTACTGAATGTATGCTACCTAATACATGTAAATTTGAAAAAAGTGCAAACAAGTCAATTTGAATGTACATAGAAATTATATTCTAGTATGAGACAGTCACAGAAAACATGTAAGAATAGGTAAAGCCTGAAATAATAGTCTCTCCCCTATTGTGTCTCCAACATTTTCTGCATTTATTACGTAAAAGAAGTTAACATACTTCGGCACCACAAGGATAACTTTCCATGGCCTGTACCCATTTCTCCATGTTAGTCTTCAGAGAAATGACTTCCACAGAATATGCATTCAGTATCTCCTCCTCCTCCTCCTCCTCCTCCTCCTCTCCATTGTGTCCACCTGAAGCATCGTTTTCCATTAAATTTGAATCAAACTCAGAATTGTATAGGAATAAACAATCTTGCACTAGAAAGATTTTAGATCACCCATACATATAGCAAATTTTATCTTTAACAAATCTATTTCAAATGCAGAATGAAACTGGCAACAATACACTTTGTTTGAATTATGCACTCAAATACAAATGCCAAGCCCAATAACAGTCCTTTTGCCATTGTATTGGGGAACACTAAAATTCACTATTCACTCTCAGTTTGGAACACAATCAGCTCCAATTAAGTTGCATGAGAGTGTTTTGTCTGTCTGCAAGATTACTGACAGAAGGAACAAGAGATAACAGAAAGCAGATGAAGCAGAAAATACCACCGAGATGAGAAATGACTTCCACAGAATATGCATTCAGTATCTCCTCCTCCTCCTCCTCCTCCTCCTCCTCCTCCTCCTCTCCATTGTGTCCACCTGAAGCATCGTTTTCCATTAAATTTGAATCAAACTCAGAATTGTATAGGAATAAACAATCTTGCACTAGAAATCTAACCTTATGGTTATACTTCTCAGTTTGGAGGACAATTCATTATAGAATATGAAAAATCATATGAATATTGCTGCAACAGCTACTGAGCTTCATATATTGAAGCCCTCCAAGCACATACACTCAAAAGCATTGAAATTCGGCACTTTTAAAATCAAGAATTCTTGACAATGTCCATCTCCACAATGGTCTCCTTGTCACTGCTGTATGCCTCAGGTACTGTGAGGACTAAATTTTGAACTTCACAACAGAGCTGAACATTTCATCTCACTGACTCACAATAGCAAACTCTCCCATAATACGCACCTTTCTTGTACATTCAAAATCATTTTCAGTGGTGATAGTACCGTGTGAGTAAATTAAAAACAATGTCAAATCAGAATATAGTCTTTTTCTGAAATAAAATTTGAGCTGCATTAAGGCAAAGTGTAGTGCATTCCATCATCCATCATCTGGCATATGTAGTTTGACATGCAGGCCACTGAAAGTATTTGAGTTATATTTGTTGGAAAACACTATTCAATGCTTGTCCCATCAGTTGGGAGATCTACATGTGCAACTGGATTTTAGTAAATATTGTCTGACTTTTTAAACTTCTTTTTCAGACCCAGTACACTGAATAATTGAACTAATTTTCCCAGCATATTTATAATTTTACTTTGAGACTAAATTTTATGAGCTTGTTGTTAAACAGTTATCCTCACATACTCAATTTCATCTCGGTGGTATTTTCTGCTTCATCTGCTTTCTGTTATCTCTTGTTCCTTCTGTCAGTAATCTTGCAGACAGACAAAACACTCTTATGCAACTTAATTGGAGCTGATTGTGTTCCAAACTGAGAGTGAATAGTGAATTTTAGTGTTCCCCAATACAATGGCAAAAGGACTGTTATTGGGCTTGGCATTTGTATTTGAGTGCATAATTCAAACAAAGTGTATTGTTGCCAGTTTCATTCTGCATTTGAAATAGATTTGTTAAAGATAAAATTTGCTATATGTATGGGTGATCTAAAATCTTTTACACTTCAATACTCCCTCATTCCTACAAAATGAAAAAAATTGTTTAAAATTTTAGGAATTTCATGATACAGTTTTTCTACGGTAGTTCTCTTAAAGTCTTCAAATACTGGCAATATGCACTCGTGTTATACTCATCGGGAAAAGAGAAGCTACCACAGAAAGGTGGTTGGCATCTACCACAAAGGAGAAATAAAAAATATTCGTCAGATGTCAGAGTACTGTGATTCAATGAGGCATTTTGACAGTCACTTGCAGTGTCACTGATACCTTCTTGGGAACACATTTAACACTGCCAATCAAATCACTACATATTCTGCAATTGCTGTTGACACCCTATATTACCACATATCTTTCATTGGTATTAATTTCCTATGTTGTGTGTAGAACATCTTTCTAGTATGATAAAATGTTTCCACTATAACCTAACAGTGCTAATGCGTTGCAACAATTGGCGAGGTGGTGGAAATCACCAAGAATGCCTAGTGTAGGACTTGCGTCATTTCTCATGCAAACAGTTTTGTGTTATTGGCTGTATGCGAATGCTTCAGCTTCTATTACACTTCTTAATGGTGGTGGGAAATTCGAAACAGAAAGTCGAATTGGACAATATGATTTCATACCATCATCAGAACTATTATTAGTTCTTATTAGCTCTAGAGAATGTTTTCAGTTTCTTGAACAAGGAAAATGGAGGAGGAATATATGTTTTTCTCCTGGGATTATGAAACATCAAAATGGTATTGCTTACTCATGTGAGATGTGAACATTTTGTGTATGTCACTGTTGATTGATATTATCACAAATAATGGTCTTTACAACCATTTCAAAAACATTCTCACACTTTCACACGGGATAAAACTAGATCCTGGGGGTGAAGGGGTGGTGCCAGAAAGCACATCTGGCCACCTTTTACCAATAATATTGCCAAATCCAGCATAACATACTGACCCCATGAAGATGCAGGATAAGGCAAGGAAAAAGTAGTTGTCTTTTTTATGTAAAAGTTACAACTCCAATGAGAACCTACAGCCTATTGATACAAGTTACAAGACTATTAAACAAAAACAGAAGCTTAGGTGGAGAAGAAATTGTGAATAAATTGGCATTTCTGAAAATTCAAGCAGATTGCTTTTTGATCATTGAAATACTTGTCGAATTAAATGCTGCTGAGAGTTACATCAGCTGTGAAGAAATTACCAATTGCAGTATTTAACTGCAGAAAATTGGTTACTAGTGACCACTTGCAATTCAAGGAAAAAACCTTATTACTTGCAAAGCATCAACTCAACTATGGGCTTCCCACACGTGCAGTGCTACACATTAGGAGCATACATCTGCAGATGACCAGCACCATTTTGAGACATCACCTGCAGAAGGTGCATATCCACAGTGTGAGCAGTAGCCATTGCTAAATGTGACAGATTGGGTGCAAGGACATAAATTTCAGTTGTAGCACAACCAATGAGGCAACTTGACATGTCCTGTGTACAGAGAGTGCTGTTTTGTCAACTACATTCGTGTTGCCAACTATTAGGTTTTTTCTGGAGGGGCTCCAAAAAGCCAAAAAGTAGTTGCAAATGAACAAAAACAGTTTGTTATTCAACCTAAAAAAATGAAATAGTTCTACCAAAAAGTAATGAAGAATCCATAAAATGGTCAGGCCATTATGAATGTTGGTGATAAGTGAATAGGAAGTGATGATAAAAAGTAGGTTTTACTAAGCAGTGATATAGGTAAGTGTTTTGGGGAAATGATATTTGTGCTAAACAAGGTTTTGAAGCAGTAACTACTAAATTAGTACTTCAATCTTTCCAATTCTTCACTCTGTGTGTGCGTGCAGTGGATAGTGTTTTGGGGAAGCTAAACATTGGACACAAAACTGTAATTATGTCATCGTACTTGAAGACCTGAAAATCGATATGTTACATGATGGGCAGTGAAGCAAACATTTGAGGACTTCATCTGCATCAACGTCCGTACTCTGCAAACCATTAATAACTGCATGGGTGGGTGTATTTGTACTGTTTATAGGTATCTGTAATTCAAAATGGTTACTCTGTGCATTCTTCCTTTCTGCATATTCTTTTTGTCATCTAGTACTGTGCATTTTATTCAGGAAGGTTCACTTTTATTGACATTTATTTTCTGTAATGGAATAGTGATATCTATGTGCCAAGCTAAAAGTTCTGAAAACACTTTCTATTTGTTACTAACACCATCAGATTTACACATTGTTTCCCAAGATTATTGTGTCACACTTCTTCTTAGCATATCAGTGTTCTCAGGTAATATTTCCTTTGTTCATATTTCCTATTCCATGAAGTGCTCACTAGAATATCTGATTACATGCAACATTTCAGTACATCGTAAGGTGACAAATTATGTAAATTTTGTCTCAGCAGATGGGGATCATTTAGGACAGACAGAAGTGACAAAACACAGTACATAGTTTAAACAAAATGGAAAATATGTACATAAGTGAATTATCTTCCAGCAACATTGCCGTGCAAAGGAAAACTGAGACAAGAATCTTGGGAATCAGTATGTAGAGCTGATGGTATTAACAACAAATGGAAAGTAGTTTTAAAACTTTTAGCTTGGCACATTGATATTATTATCCCACTAAAGAAAATATGTCAGCAACGCCGACGAAACGAAAGTAGTAGTAGTAGTAGTAGTAGTAGTAGTGGTGGTGGTGGTGGTGGTGGTGGTGGTGGTGGTAGATGACAAAACGAATAGGCTGAAAGGAAGAACGGCAAATGTGTATAGCTCGTACAGAGTGACGAATCTGGGGTCACACAAAGAGACCTATAAAAAGTAAAAATACCACTTTCAAGGAAGTCAGTAGAATAAAAGCAGAACATATTAGCCAATGGATACAAAGTTGAGACAGTCTTTCAGGTGCACACAAAAAAAACCATTATAACTAAAATTAATAATACAGGGTGTTTCAAAAAGAATATTCACATTTCGAACATACACATTCATTAAACTGTAACACATAGAACTATAAAACCTGGGATACACATCTATAAGTGTCTCAAGTATAGATTACAGATGTTCAATATGTCCTCCACCAGCAACGTGAACACTATCGCATCAATACTCAAATTACAAGCAAACTCAGTTAAGCACATCAGCCATCACTGATGTTATGGGCAGTAAGGATCTGGTTCTTCAAATCTTCTAGGTTCAGTGTCAGTGTTGGTGCACAAATGTCCTTGATGTAACTCCACAAGTAGAAGTCACAGTGTGTCAAATCCGGTGACTGTGGAGGCCAGCTGAGAAGTGCTAAGTCGCCGACTGTTTGATGACCAATCCAATGGCTCAGTGGAGTTTAATTCAGATATTCATCCACGTGACGACTCCAGTTTTGTAACATAGCAAGACACTGCTAAACATTAACCGTATTTCCATCAAAGGAGAATAGGCTGTAAACAGACATGTGGGATATCACACAAAACACATTGTCTTTGCATGAATCTCGTGCCTGTTCAATGTGTGCAAGTGGGTTCCACAGGCCCCAAATGCGTACATTGTGTTTGTTTACTTTCTCACTGTGGTGGAAAATCACTTCACACTGAACACTGCATGTTGCGCAAATGTGTTGTCATTGTCAATAGCATTCTGGAGCTCGTCAGAAAATGCCACACACTTGCAGTTGTCATCAAGATGTCACAGCTGTACTTGTGTGGCTTCATAAACAACTATTGTCTCAAAACATTTCAAATAGTTGTTGTAGGCCATTGTAATTCCCAATTGGCACAAAGAGTTGAATTTGTAGGACTCTGCTGGAAAACGATTTGAATTCGTGTGACATTTTTGTCACAAACCTTGGGGCACCAGGACACATCCTGTGTGTACAAAATGACAATACTAACCATTTCAGTACATCAGCATGAAATGTCCTTGCACCGTAAATCATAGAATGACTTTTCACAAAACTCGAGAACACAAAATATCTCTGCTGCGGAGTAGCCTTTTCACAACACATGATGATAAGCTGAGTAAACAGAAGACAACTGACAGGTAGCAGCAATGAATATAAATTATACAATGTATTCGTACCTCCAATAATCTAGGCATGGCGCAGCAATCAATATTTTTGAGAACATAATCCTTTGTAATAAATACCGGGTGATCAAAAAGTCAGTATAAATTTGAAAACAGAATAAATCACGGAATAATGTAGATAGAGAGGTACAAATGGACACACATGCTTGGAATGACATGGGGTTTTATTAGAACCAAAAAATACAAAAGTTCAAAAAATGTCCGACAGATGGCGCTTCATCTGATCAGAACAGCAATAATTAGCATAACAAAGTAAGACAAAGCATGTTCTTTACAGGAACTGCTCAATATGTCCACCATCATTCCTCAACAATAGCTGTAGTCGAGGAATAATGTTGTGAGCAGCACTGTAAAGCATGCCCGGAATTATGGTGAGGCATTGGCGTCGGATGTTGTCTTTCAGCATCCCTAGAGATGTCGGTCGAACACGATACACTTGCGACTGCAGGTAACCCCAAAGCCAATAATCGCACGGACTGAGGTCTGGGGACCTGGGAGGCCAAGCCAAGCATGGCGAAAGTGGCGGCTGAGCACACGATCATCATCAAACGAAGCGCGCAAGAAGAGATCTTTCACGCGTCTAGCAATATGGGGTGGAGTGTCATCCTGCATAAATATCGTACGTTCCAGCAGGTATTTATCAGCCAGGCTGGGGATGATGCGATTCTGTAACATATCGGCGTACCTCTCACCCGTCAGTTACAAAACCAGAATCACGCATTTCCTCGAAGAAAAAAGGCTCGATAACGGTAGATGTGGTTAATCCAACCCATACCGTGACTTTCTCGTCGTGTAATGGAGTTTCCACGACAGTTCTAGGATCTTCGGTAGCTCAAATTCTGCAGTTGTGAGCGTTGACAGACCCTCGGAGCGTGAAATGAGCTTCGTCGGTCCACAACTTTACTCAATCAATCGTCATCTTCCGCCGTATTTTGAAACGCCCATACCGCAAATGCCCTCCGCTTCACTAAATCGCCAGGTAACAGTTCATGATGCCGATGGATTTTATACGGATAGCATCGGAGGGTACGCCTAAGTGCCAACAAAACAGTGGTGTATGGAATGCCGGTGCGACGTGCGACTGCACGAGCGCTGTCTTCCCCGTGCATGCATAGACGAACCCACTACAGTCTCCATGTCTTCCTGGACTGTTTCAGCAGCATTACGCCTTGTGCTCGGTCGGCCACTATGGGGTCTATCGTCTAAACAACCCGTGGCTTGGAACTTTGAAATCATTCTCGCCACATCTGCGTTTGTCAACGGACCTTTACCCGTTCGAATCCCCTTCCTATGGCGATAGGATCGTAACGCGGAACTAGCACATTCCCCATTCTGATAATACAGCTTCACTAAAAGCGCCTTTTCAGGTAACCTCAACATGCTGCGACTGCTGGCACATCTCTCTCTCTCTCTCTCTCACTCTCTCGAGACATTACAGCTCCTTTTATACACGATTGTCATCGCAGTCACTGACGTTTTGCTGTCCAGCGCCATCTGTCGGACATTTTGTGAATTTTGTTTTTTTTTTTGTTCTAATAAAACCCCATGTCATTCCAAGCATGTGTGTCAATTTTTACCTCTCTATCTACATTATCCTGTGGTTTATTAAGTTTTCAAATTTATACTGACGTTTTGACCACCTGGTACATTCTTCTTGAAACACCCTGTGTAGAGTTAACTGTAGATAATTGTGTTTCTGATATGCCTCTAGTTATAAATATATTTAATGATCATTTTATAGATGCACACTGAAACTGATATTTGCTTAAAACAGAACAGGTGGTATAAAAATGAGAACAAAAACAGGGTGTATACGGCCCGGGACATCCGGGAAAGACCCGGGATTTTTTTCATCCGGGAGACAACCGGGAAAAACCTGGGAATTTTTTAGAATTACGGGAATTTTCATTGTTTTAGTTTCCAGTTAATTTTTTGTAATTTTGACTGATAAGAACCGATACTCTAACAATGCATATTTCTGTATCCCGTTACTGCAGAATAGTACTGCAGCAACAACAAAACATGAATGAGAGAATAAAACTTTAACAGCAAAGGAAGTGCGCCATATAAATACACACAGATCTCATACAAGCGCCCGCCAACAGCAAAATGTGTGAAAGGCTTTACGAAGAGTATGCAATGCTCCTTAACAACAAATTACCTCCGATGATCGTGACGTCACAACTATTTACATTTGATTCATTTAAGCAGTTACGAGCGGGCTCATGCGCATGCGCAGTTGAGTCGCATATGAGTAGTACCTTCTCCCGCTTCTCGCTACATAAATGTAGCTGTTGGTTGTGTAAGCAGCAAACCGGGCGGCAATATCAGGGGGGAAATTCATATTCTTGAGGAAAAAGACCTAGTTTCACAAAGCGCCTAGCATCTAGCGCACGTTGGTCTATCGATAATTTAGATGATTTCGAAATGCATCCCTATTAGTTTTTGAACACATTCGAAGTTTATTTCTGAATGAATTATAAGTTGATATTTGAACGCGTGCATAGTGTACGTGATGGCTCTGCCAGGGGAATCCTTGTAGAAATAAACTTTCCTGCAGACAAAAGGGGACAGGGCTATACAAGCTGAGCGGAATAAAACCGAAAGGGTGAAAGCCAACTGCTATATGTTTATGTGATTGATTGGGTATGCGAATGATCAGCATTATTATAATTACTAGCGAAATCTATAGATTCAGACTACTAGAGTGTAAATTTTGACAGAAAATTTTTGGCCAGATCCCTACCTAGAAGGCAAGTTGTACAGTCCCCGGCTAGCAGCCAATTAAGCACTATTCTAGGAGTAGCGCGGAAAACGCGTTATACGAGCACATAATTACACTTAACCGGAGAATAAACGCTGGATAACTGAATCGGTGATTCTGTCAGGATTAGTAAAGTTAACTGGAAAATGAGTTTTGTCAGTGGTAGGAATAGTTACAGAATTAGTGATGAGAAGATTGTTTGTTAGAACGAAGAAGGAGAAGAAACGGGGACATCACACAAATTATGGAAGAATGTGACGATTCCAGATTTATACAAAAATTTCGTACTACTATTTTTCGATCTCATGCTTAAGAAACTGGAGCATAAGAATGAAATGCGAAACGATTTCCTAACATAAACCTTTTTTGCTTGTTGTAGGCTAAATAGGCATTTCATATTGGTATTTGCGAATTATATTCTGTCGTATTATAAAAATTACCATTATCATCGAAAGAATCTCACCTATCTGGTGTGTGTTACAATTGCTGCAATATTAGAAAGCCCTATTTTCTTTTATCAAGTAGACAGTGACAAAATAGACGAAATCAGATCGAGAAACCACACCAGTCTTTGGTACTATTCGTAGTAATGGTTTTTTCAGTATTAGACAACGATATTTCGATTTTTTATGTAGCAAAACTTTTGTCGAATTTTGATGGGGTAATAGATTCTTTCGCAGAAAGCGAAGCACCCCATGTAAATCTGCAGCAAGATTAGGAGCTAAGGACTGAATAAATGTGTACTGTTTTGCTTGTCTCTTGTCATTACTGGTTCAAATGGCTCTGAGCACTATGGGACTTATCTTCTGAGGTCATCAGTCTCCTAGAACTTAGAACTATTTAAACGTAACTGACCTAAGTACATCACACACATCCATGCCCGAGGCAGGATTCGAACCTGCACCGTAGCGGTCGCGCGGTTCCAGACTGTAGCCCCTAGAACCGCTCGGCTACTCCGGCCGGCTTTTGTCATTACTGGTTTCATGTATCATATATTTAATTTTATGCCACACAGAACAGCAAGTTATTAGCTAATAGGCAATAAAGAGTCCAAATTTTCTGAAGCTTTCTTGTTCTTCCGGTTACAAATAATCCCATCCAATATAAAATTTGAAGGTTTAAAGAAAAAAAAATCGAGAGGGGACAGGATGTCAAACCGGCCGACTGGGAGCAGGAGAGGCACCACAGGACGTTTTAATTTCCGCTATCCTGATTATAGTTTGATGGCATCCATTACAAAATATACACATTTGAGTTCCACAGTGCGAAATATAGTGACGTGCGGTAGAAGAATGCTGTGTGAAGAGACGTGGCACTGCACTTTGCCACACTTAAGACCAAATAACACTTCTCACATTTCCTCGAAGTTATATGTTTTATGCACAAGATATTTTCGACGTCCTATCTCAAACGCTCTAGGGGAGAGGTGGTCTCTACGTGATCCATGTTTATATTTAGTTATTTTGCTGTTTCCTCTTCGTTTAATGCTCTCACGTCAAATTTAAAAAAAAAAAAAAGTGATTTCAGTGGCTGGGAGCTATCAAGTGGATACACATACATTCACATAATTGCGTAGGGCTAGTTTCAGATTTTATTTTATTTCCACCTTTCTGACAGACAAGCATTAATCGCCTTGCAGAACAATCAAGTTATTTTTGTCGCTTTGCTAAAGAAATTCGACTTTTATTTATCTTTTCCGCTGAGGCAGCCAATTTATTTGAAACGAAGTGTTTAATTACACACTATTGGTTAGTTTCAACTGTTCGCTGCATTTCAAGTGCACGTTTTGATCTTCTAGTACGTTTGGCATTATGTCATATTAAAGAACCAAACATGAGATAATACAATACTGGTACTCCAAGAAAATTTACATCCCGAAAACTACACTGAAAAGTTTAATATAAGGTGGGGCCCTAATTCAAGGGAATCTGGATATACGAATGTGCACTTTAAGGCGAATTGTTCATTTCAGTACAGTTCACGAAATTCCGACGCTTCTTATTTCTTTTATGACATAATTTTAGAACTTTTAATGTTTTACACAAGGAAAATACGGGCTTCCTACGTCATTGTAGCTGCACAAGCGCGGTTACGCCTCTTATCTCGCGCTCTCTGGCAACTGCTGGAACAAATCTATTTCTAACAGATCGAAGAACAATATTGTGAATTGTGGCTTGAAAAGTGTTATTTTCGAAGTAAATTTCCTTTTACGCAAGAACTATGTGCGAGAATGTACGATGAATTTCTTAAATCACAGAGCGGTTGACTCTCATTTAAAAGTCATCTCTTTGATGACAAGTCATTCAGAGGGCCCAGAAGATCAGAGATTTACGTCGGTATTAAACATTTTACTGGCACATTTTTGTGATATATCTTAAACTGTAAAACGCGCAAAAAAGATCAACATTGTATGTGAAAGCTTAGCTTCTCTTGCAGCTTATTAATCTTAGAGACAGATATTATATATGAAAGCTTTGCTTTTCTTGTAGCAACACAATGCATATTAATTTAAACCATTAACTTTTCCTGTTCGTGTGTTTGTGCTACTTAACAGTGATGTTGCTATTGACTGACTACATCACGTGTCTTATGCTTTGAATATCCGCTGTTATCTGCTGGCGAGATCACGTGACATGAGCTATGACTGGCTTACAAAAGCGCATCGCAATCTCGATTTCAGTGCTTCGGGTCATAACATGTGGTGTTCAGTGGAATGCGAATTTACACTTTCGTAATACGAAATTATGCAGCGTACATGTTCCTGTACATCAAAGAACAGTCCAAAATATGTTTTCTTTCCCTATGTTTCGTATTCTGAAGTGCCGGGAAATTATAAGCTGCTGTATAAAACCAAAACCATTAAAATGATTAGACACTGGACTCGCGTTCGGGAGGACGACGGTTCAATCCCGCGTCCGGCCATCCTGATTTAGGTTTTCCGTGATTTCCCTAAATCACTCCAGGCAAATGCCGGGATGGTTCCTCTGAAAGGGCACGGCCGACTTCCTTCCCCATCCTTCCCTAATCCGATGAGACCGATGACCACGCTGTCTGGTCTCCTTCCCCAAAACCAACCAACCATTAAAATGATTGACAAATTTTACAGTTCCGAGGGAAAATATACTGTTACTTAACAAGGTAAAAGTGTATTTTCACCCGGAAGAAAGTGTATTTTTAACCAGGAGATCCGGGAACAATCAAGGTTTTTGTTTTCCTTGTCCATGTATACACCCAGAAAAATGAGCTGACTTCCTGTAAGATACCTTCAGTTACCATTAAAGGCTTCCTACAGCTAACTGACAGCTTCAAGAATAAAAAAAATCGGTAGGCTGAGCTGAAGACTCTCATGTACTGAAGAAACGCAAGCATGACTTAGCCAGACCATTCATTTAGTCCACCTAATATCCTCTGTATTTGAAGAGGGTATTTTAAAAACAAGGTTAAATATATCTTATACTGAAATGCCTAAATAACATGGAATTTGCATGAATTTCCCTTAGTAACATAATGTGAGACTGTCTTAAATGTAATTATATAATACACATATGGTGCTCAGAACTTTTCTTCTGTGTTTAATAAAAAAAATGTATTATTTATGTGTATAAGTAACATAAATGTAAATACCCTGCACTGCCCATGTATGTAATAATACATGCTACAAGCACAAAGCTAAATAAATGAAAAAGCTCACAAAACATCACATAATTGTTCATTATGTAACAAAATATCGGATTACTGGGGGAGGAGAACTAAATTAATGATTAAAACTGTAATCGAGATTTTTATGAAATAGACCACAAGACAGGTAACGTTGTGGACAATGTTATAGTTACAGAAAAAGTTTTACTGGCATTGCCAAAGCAGTTCTTTCAGTTGCTGTGTGAGAAAATTAATACTTAGTTGCTAATACGAGTGAATAAATGGGTCAGATGAATGGAGGAAAAAAACAAGTATATAGAGCAATAATCTCTCAACTGAATACACATGTATACCAATGCATAGGTATGAAATGGGTTGCCAGTAAGTATGATAAGTCATTGAAAGGCTGGAGAGATTAGAGGAGACATTTCCTAATAGATTTGAACATGTAGATGTGGCCTGCACCATTGCAGCTAATTTAAAAGGAGACCTAGGTGTGGGATTTTGGCAACTTGAAATGCAGGTGGTGAGCGGTGCTTTGTGGTAGCTCATGTTAAGTGAACAGTTTGCCAGAGTAGTCAGAAAATACAAGAAATAAAGGGGAACCTTTATTTCAGGGGAGAACGACAAGAGGGTAGATGACAGTTAATGATGAGAAAAATAACTCACATAAGTATGTTAATGGAGAAGCAAGGTATGTAAGGAAATACAGGGTGGTTATGATTAAACTTCTCAACTTGAGAGGACTTATCGTAGGGCAATGAAACTATGTGGAAATATTTGTAAGGAAGTGCACAAGAGAAATAATGAATAAGCCTTTCAAAGAAACAAATTTTCACGTGAGAAGGTAACATTTGTTATTTGCAAACCATGTTTACCCTCTGGGCTACAAATGTTGCTCAAAGTGAAAACCATCTGCTTCTACAACAGCCTGAAACTGCACTAGAGATTGATATACTGCTGCCTGATGTGATGCTGGACCATGAAATGTTCAGCTTTTGACACAGCTCTGCATGGCTTGAAGATTGCACATTGTGTCCAGCATTCTCAGTCATACTAACAGCAACTTCTTCAACAAATTGTGGTGCAGTTGGCTGTCGGCCACTGCTAGGTACAATTCCCAAATCACCAGTTAATTCAAACTCCAGAATCATATTCTTTAAACCCATTATAGAAGGGGGACCTCACCATATTTCTTTAATGTGCCGATACACTCAAAGGGCAGCAGCTTTTGTTTGCTGTTGTTTTGATAAAATTGATTTACGAGTAAAGCTCTGGTCACCTTGTCCAGGCCCATGTCAACTGCCTGCAACTGCACATTATGCTTGTGTTTCAACCCTATGTTTCAGAACCAGTACTGATAGCTAATGGCATTTCATGACACTAACACTATTAAGAGCACAAATGGTGCACTGCACAGTCTAAACGTCATTCCTATAAAGTAGCATACCTGTATGATAAACACTTTTCTGTTTAGGCTGGCTCTAGTAGTTGAAGTGTAATTATAACCACCCTGTGTATCAGAAATTCTGATTTACTGGGACAGCTGGAACAGTATTTCAACAAGAAATTTTACTGAAACGTGTAAAAGTAACAACTGAAGTTAAAAAGAAAATGTAAAAACAGAGCAGTATTACCAGAAAGCAAACACTTTGAAACTGAAGAAAATTAAAATTGTGTGCGGAATTAGACGAAGACCAAAAATGGAAATCAATTGAGTGATGCAATAGCATCCATGACAGTTATCAAATATGCATTATTTTGTTAATTTGTGTAATTCATGTCGAGTTCCAGTGAGAAAACAGGTAGATCCAAAGTGTTTTGGTAAGGAACTGCATAGTTGAAAGTTGAACTGAGTTCCTCGTTGAAAAGTGATTCCAGTCCATAACAATGTGGATGATAGAACTTGTATTAACTGTACATGAGTAGTTATTTTTCTTACTGTGTAGATAAGGTGTGGGGTTTTTCACATAAATCACTATGATTTTATATCCAGGCATCCCTAAAGGTTTGTGGGGTTTACTGTGGACAGATCTCATCCACTGCTTTCAGTCATTGTAAGATGCAGCCTACATGATAGTACCACTGGAATGCTAGTTGAAACTGTTAAAACTTTACCCTAATAAAAGTGCAATGACAACCTAAATAATTATTATCAGATAATGACATGTGCATTATTATCAAAGCCCTGCAAATTCTGAATCTAGATCAGAGTTAACCATATTTCGGTGTCACAATTTCACAGTTCACTGAAGTCCAACAGTTAGTCCACAAAAACACAGTTTAATATCCTACAACACTGCCCTACAATTTACAAATATCTGAGAGAAACTAAATTAATTCAGAAATACTGTCTGCTGGTTTCTTGTGAAAAAAAAAAAAAATTCAAAAGGTAAACATCCTGTAGAGCTATGTTTTAGACTGTTCAGAGGAATTTTTATGCTACAGTATGTGCAATTTCACACATACATCTTACTGCAGGATTTGATGATGCATTATAAACAGAAATTAAAAATGTCTGATTCCAGATATTTCTACAAATAATATCCAGTTTTTGGAGAAAAACTGTGACCCATTGTCTGACACATTTTAATTTGCCATAATGTTTAAAATGTTCCCTTTCTATTTTTGAAATTATGACTTTGCTTGTTGCTTTCCTGGCTGGGTAAAATTTAATAAATTTAGAGAATACATCTGTCATGTTTTTGGCAGGAGTCCATGAAAATTGACAGCAATGAAATCCTAAAATTTGTCAGGAAATATGTTTCATATTTCACATTGACGTGTCTTATTGCTTACATTGACTGGCTGAAACTTATTACAGGCTAACAGCTCTTTTGTTACCTTTTTAGTCATATTACAAAAAAAGACATTTTCCTGCAATTTTTGCATACATTTCTGAATACCTCAATGACCATAGCTCTCATGTATATATTTAATTAACCTTTCATCTTCTTGCTCTGCCCAACATTATTTTCAGTTATCAGAATCAACATCTGTTCTTCTAAAAAGGTCCCCTTAAATATCTTGTAATATTTGTCTTTTTCCCTAAACAGCTTTTAGTAGTCAACGATGGGATCTTCGTTCCAATTTGTTGCACATAGACCTAATAATTTTTCCATCATGTACATTTTTCATATACTTCATTTTAAATTTCATTCCCTCATCTCAGTAAAAAGTTTCAGTAATTCTGCAATCCGCATGACAACCTTCAGACAGCATCTGCAACAGCATTAGCAGATCTTTTAATGTACTTAATCTTGTAATCAAATTCTTGCAAGCACATCATCCACCTAAAGAGCCTACTAACCTGCACTCAGTGTACATTTTTTTATTGTGTTCAACAATTCGTTTTTAGTATCTGTGTGGGATTTTTCGTGTTAGCAGCCTGCTTGCTAGTGCAATATATAATTATTTTTTTTTTTACTTTTCCTGAAATAATTATGAGTCGGGATTACAGAAGTATCCGATTCCACCCGTCTGCTTTGACCCCCATGACGTCATCAATATGGCGGAAATGGCCAATCTCAGCGTCTCCAATATGGCGCCTATGACATCACTACATAAACACTGCAACAAACACGAAAATACATATAAATACGACAATAACATTTCCCTCCAAAAATATAATCAAACTAACGGGACAAGCGCGGAAAACTTGGTATTTTAGGGTGGGAACAAGCTAAATATAAACATAATAAAACGCCCATCACGATCCTAAACCACACAAAACCATGACCAAAAAAAAAAAAAAAACGAAAAACAGCATAAACATACCACATTACGCCACACTCACACAATCCACAGGAATCAGTCACTTCCCTTGACCTATACAGCTCAACCACAAGTGTCTATACACCTACAACTACAAAACTTGGACCTATATAGATCAACTGCAACTGCAGATTGCAAAACCACCTAAAACAAAAATTAGAATCAGACACTTCCTTTAACCTATATAGATTAGCCACAGCTGAACAATACCAAAACACACACACATACAATGACAAAAATTGGAATCGAAAATTTCCCTTAACCTATATAGGTCAACCACAGCTAACAATGCCACAAAACAAACACCTACAACTGCGATAGATGAAACCAAACCCACAAAATATCACAACTTGTGAACAATAGACCCAAAAAGCGACTACTTATCACCAACAAATTCTGGCATTACACACTAGGTTGGTCACCCCAATGATCTACACATGCACACACACATACAAGAAAAACAAACAAAAATAACTCTCAAACCCTCCACAACTTACCAATCCCAACCACCCCCCTGACTTCACGCCCCCCCCCCCCCCCCCCCGGAAAATGAACCTAAAATCCACAAACAAATAAAAACCACAAAATAAACAAAGCTCAATCACACATTACAACTCAAAAACAAATGCAAAAAAAAAGATCGTCTCCAACATAGTCATAAAACAACCCCTCCCCCAATCCACCCAATCCACACACACACATGTGCGGATTGATATGTGTGTATGTGCAAGTGTATACCTGACCTTTTCCCCCCTAAGGTAAGTCTTTCCGCTCCCGGTATTGGAATGACTCCTTACCCTCTCCCTTAAAACCCACATCCTTTTGTCTTTCCCTCTCCTTCCCTCTTTCCGTATGAAGCAACCGTGGGTTGCGAAAGCTTGAAATTTGTGTGTGTGTTTTTTTGTCTCTATCAACATACCAATGTTCAAGCTTTCTCAATCCACGGTTGCTTCATCAGGAAAGAGAGAAGGAGAGGGAAAGACGAAAGGATGTGGGTTTTAAGGAGAGGGTAAGGAGTCATTCCAATCCCGGGAGCGGAAAGACTTACCTTAGGGGGAAAAAGGGACAGGTATACACTCATACACACACACCTATCCATCCGCACATATAAAGACACAGGCTGACATATGTAAAGACAAAGAGGTTGGGCAGAGATGTCAGTCGAGGCGGAAGTACAGAGGCAAAGATGTTGTTGAATGACAAGTGATGTACGAGGGGCGGCAACTTGAAATTAGCGGAGGTTGAGGCCTGGTGTGTAACGGGAAGAAAGGATATATTGAAGGGCAAGTTCCCATCTCCAGAGTTCTGATAGGTTGCTGTCGGTGGGAAGTATCCAGATAACCCGGACGGTGTAACACTGTGCCAAGATGTGCTGGCCGTGCGCCAAGGCATGTTTAGCCACAGGGTGATCCTCATTACCGACAAACACTGTCTGCCTGTGTCCATTCATGTGAATGGACAGTTTGTTGCTGGTCATTCCCACATAGAAGGCTTCACAGTGTAGGCAGGTCAGTTGGTAAATCACATGGGTGCTTTCACACATGGCTCTGCCTTTGATCGTGTACACCTTCCAGGTTACAGGACTGGTGTAGGTGCATGGGACAGGTTTTACACCAGGGGCGGTTACAAGGATAGGAGCCAGAGGGTAGGAGAGGTGGTTTGGGGATTTCATAGGGATGAACCAAGAGGTTACGAAGGTTAGGTGGATGGCGGAAAGACACTCTTGGTGGAGTGGGGAGGATTTCGTGAAGGATGGATCTCATTTCAGGCCAGGATTTGAGGAAGTCATATCCCTGCTGGAGAGCCACATTCAGAGTCTGATCCAGTCCCGGAAAGTATCCTGTCACAAGTGGATCACTTTTGAGGTTCTTCTGTGGGAGGTTCTGGGTTTGAGGGGATGAGGAAGTGGCTCTAGTTATTTGCTTCTGTACCAGGTCGGGAGGGTAGTTGCGGGATGCGAAAGCTGTTGTATCTACCATACAATTTTATCCTGGCTATATATACTCAATAATACGTAACTTACTTCCAAACCATAACCAAAAAATTTTTTTGCGCTTTCAACAATGCTATAAAATCCACCGTTCCCATTTCACAAACAGTTCCTTTCACCTATTAAACAACCATTTTGGCTAGTTCCCACAGGTTTTAACGTCATTATTTCTTCGTCAGACAATTGTTAGCCTCATTTTCATAATCTGCCACCACAAAACCACTACTTTTAATACAGTTCCACGATGTTTTTTCGAAATTTTCCCGAATTTCTCCACCCTTTAACGTGTTTTGGAGGCAACACAACCACCTAACCTTTGTGCACATCGTTGTTTACCAACCCAAGTTCACCACAGGATCAACATAGCTCAGCTTTAACCAACACTTTTTTGACTTTTTTCACACCAGATCTCTGGTTGATTTCTAGTTCACCTTTATCTCTCCCCATATATTTTTATTTTCATTTTCATTTCAGCCTCATGTTACACTTTCCACCTTCTAATACCATGTCACCCTCACAACATCCCCACAATGACCCCATTAAGTTTTATTTATATTCCCTCCGCAAACATGCCTTCGCCCTAGCCAGATTACGCTCCCATATTTTATTTACTCAGGCTTGTCTGACATTTGGCATTACCCCCAAAGGCCTCACACTTAAAGTTCCCACCTTTGGCTGTAACCCGTCTTTCCATCAGTCCCTATACCAGTTCCAAACTGAACAATCCATAGCCCTCACCCACCTAATCCTTCACCTACACATCAACTCAGCCAATGAACACACCCGTCAACTCCTATCCGTAATAAAAGTCCTCAATCTTCCCTCTCCCACATCCACACCGGCTCTTCAGATCATCCTCCTACCGGCCAACTGCAAATTAGTACAGCATGCCACCCTCCACCTCAAAAAACTATCCAATCTCCTGGTTTCCCACCTCCGGAAAGGCAACTCACTCACCCTCCACAACCTTTCCAGCAAACCTCAACCTCCTCTCATTGCACACAGACCCAGTCTCTCCCATCTACTCAGTCTCCCACTTCCCACTTCCAGCTCCAATCCCCACAAAACCTCAAAATTCTAATCAACACAATCTGGAACCACAACACCCCAATTCAGTAGTTGAGGAGGAGATTAGTGTTTAACGTCCCGTCGACAACGAGGTCATTAGAGACGGAGCGCAAGCTCAGATGAGGAAAGGATGGGGAAGGAAATCGGCCGTGCCTTTTCAAAGGAACCATCCCGGCATTTGCCTGAAGCAATTTAGGGAAATCACGGAAAACCTAAATCAGGATGGCCGGAGACGGGATTGAACCGTCGTCCTCCCGAATGCGAGTCCAATTCAGTAGTTAACCTTTCCTCCAAACCTCTCTCCCAATCCGAAACTTCTGTCCTATCCAAAGGCCTCACCTTCAGCCCTACTCCCAGATTCAACCAAACAGCCCTTGTCAAAGATTTACTGTCCTACACTTGTAGTCTCTGCTGGAAATATCACTTTGCCACGAAGAAAAGTAATCCTAATCCTACACCTAATGATCCAACTCCCCAAGACACTATCGAAATTGAACCCTGCCTGGAACAGTTCCGTCCTCCGTCACAGCGGGACCCACCTCCTCTTCCTCAAAATCACCCTCTCCAAACCTTCCAGCAATTTCTCACTTCTAGCCTTGCCTCTCAATCCTTCTTGAAAAACCTTAATCCTACTCCCAACATCACCACAGCTGAAGCCCAGGCTATCTGTGATCTGAAGGCTGACCGATCCATCGTCATTCTTCCGTTGGACAAGGGTTCCATGACAATAGTAGTTGATCGTCGGGAGTATGTGGCTGAGGGACTGCGTCAGCTTTCAGACAACACTACATACAAAGTTTGCCAAGGTAATCCCATTCCTGATGTCCAGGCGGAGCTTCAAGGAATCCTCAGAACCTTAGGCCCCCTACAAAACCTTTCACCTGACTCCATCAACCTCCTGACCCCACTGACACCCCACACCCCTACCTTCTACCTACTTCCTAAAATTCATAAACCCAATCATCCCAGCCACCCCATTGTAGCTGGTTACCAAGCCCCCACAGAACACCTTCAACCCATTACATGCAGTCTCCCATCCTTCATCAAAGACACCAACCACTTTCTCGAACGCCTGGAATCCTTACCCAATCTGTTACCCCCGGAAACCATCCTTGTAACCATTGATGCCGCTTCCTTATACACAAATATCCCGCACATCTAGGGCCTTGCTGCGATGGAGCACTTCCTTTCACGCCGATCACCTGCTACCCTACCCAAAACCTCTTTCCTCATTACCTTAGCCAGCTTCATCCTAACCCACAACTTCTTCACTTTTGAAGGCCAGACATACCAACAATTAAAGGGAACAGCCATGGGTACCAGCATGGCCCCCTCATATGCCAACCTATTTATGGGTCGGTTAGAGGAAGCCTTCTTGGTTACCCAAGCCTGCCCACCCAAAGTTTGGTACAGAATTATTGATGACATCTTCATGATCTGGACTCACAGTGAAGAAGAACTCCAGAATTTCCTCTCCAACCTCAACTCCTTTGGTTCCATCAGATTCACCTGGTCCTACTCCAAATCCCATGCCACTTTCCTCGACGTTGACCTCCATCTGTCCAGTGGCCAACTGCACACATCCGTCCACATCAAACCCACCAACAAGCAACAGTACCTCCATTATGACAGCTGCCACCCATTCCATATCAAATGGTCCCTTCCCTGCAGGTTAGGTCATGGCAAACAAATCTGCTCCAGTCCTGAATCCCTGAATCATTACACCAACAACCTGAAAACAGCTTTCTCATCCCGCAACTACCCTCCCTACCTGGTACAGAAGCAAATAACCAGAGCCATGTCCTCATCCCCTCAAACTCAGAACCCCCCACACAAGAACCCCAAAAGTGCTCCACTTGTGACAGGATACTTTCCGGGACGGGATCAGACTCTGAATGTGGCTCTCCAGCAGGGATACGACTTCCTCAAATCCTGCCCTGAAATGAGATCCATATTTCATGAAAACCTCCCCACTCCACCAAGAGTGTCTTTCCACCGTCCACCTAACCTTCGTAACCTCTTGGTTCATCCCTATGAAATCCCCACACCACCTCTCCTACCCTCTGGCTCCTATCCTTGTAACTGCCCCTGGTGTAAAACCTGTCCCATGCACCCTCCCACCACCACCTATTCCAGTCCTGTAACCCGGAAGGTGTACACGATCAAAGGCAGAGCCACGTGTGAAAGCACCCACGTGATTTACCAACTGACCTGCCTACACTGTGAAGCCTTCTATGTGGGAATGACCAGCAACAAACTGTCCATTCGCACGAACGGATGCAGGCAGACAGGCAGACAGTGTTCGTTGGTAATGAGGATCACCCTGTGGCTAAACATGCCTTGGTGCACGGCCAGCACATCTTGGCACAGTGTTACACCGTCCGGGTTATCTGGATACTTCCCACTGACAGTAACCTATCAGAACTCCAGAGATGGGAACTTGCCCTTCAATATATCCTCTCTTCCCGTTACACACCAGGCCTCAACCTCCGCTAATTTCAAGTTGACGCCCCTCGTACATCACTTGTCATTCAACAACATTTTTGCCTCTGTACTTCCGCCTCGACTGACATCTCTGCCCAACCTCTTTGTCTTTACATATGTCAGCCTGTGTCTTTGTATGAGCAGATGGGTAGGTGTGTGTGTACGAGTGTATACCTGTCCCTTTTTCCCCCTAAGGTAAGTCTTTCTGCTCCCGGGATTGGAGTGACTCCTTACCCTCTCCCTTAAAACCCACATCCTTTCGTCTTTCCCTCTCCTTCTCTCTTTCCTGATGAAGCAACCACGGGTTGCAAAAGCTTGAATTTGGTGTGTGTGTTTGTGTTTGTTATTGTCTCTATCAACTTACCAACACTTTCTTTTGGTAAGTTACATCATCTTTACACACACACACACACACACACACACCAGACCCCTCCCACAACTAACCACCCTTGGCTAGTACATCTTACTCACTGCCCACAGAAAAATACAATAATGCCCAGGGATGCTCTTCCATCGGCAGTACCCATCTAAATGAGATTGCAGGTAAGAAGAGTGCCTTTTCCCCCTCCCTATGAATGATTTAACCGCCCCCCAAAACCCCTCTATTCTATTAGTACACACCTCTGTTTCATAATATTTAAACTCTAAACTATGGTTTACAATGAAATGATTATAATCATCTTCCCCAAACACCTGTATGACAAAAAATCATCTGACATGACAGTACTCCCCTCCTCTATATACTCTCCAATTAACCCCACCAATTCCCACTTAGTAAACCCTTCCAAAACCCTGGAAAGACAATCAGAATACCTACCTCCCAAAATAACAACCCCCCCACACCCATAAACCAACTGGAGACTTACCCCTCCAATACTTCCTCTTCCCAAACTGTGCTTTGTCTATCTCAACCACCACCCCTGGCCCACCCAACTTATCCCTATACTTCACATACTCAGAACATGCTTCCCTACAAAAAGAAAACCAATCTAACACCATCTTCTCACTCACTCCAGTCTCATGCACACAAAAACTAATAGAGGACCTGTGACAAAAATAGTAAGTCACCAAAACAATTTCTCTCATGGCCAGCTTAGATTTCTTGAATCAGGTACCGTGTCTAATGGAGCACCAAAAGTTGTCCTTCAGACACCACCACATGTACCCATCCCTGGTACGAGACATAGGAACCTCATATTTTCTCTGTAGACACCACATTTGACAATCTCTGCTATCAGTCCAAACATCTGCAGAAACTTAGTCAAGGGCATCATGTCCTCCCCCATCTCAGCCTGCAACCTCGCGCTATTGAACTTGATTTTATTTATTTATTTATTGTTCCATGGGACCACATTAAGGAGAAGTCCCCATGGTCATGGAACGAGTCAATACATGAAATTATAACACGATTGTAGAAACAGATAAAATGAAATATAAGAAACATATTCAGTTGTAGATTGTAGAAACAGATAAAATGAAATATCAGAAACATATTCAGGCGACAAGTCGTTAGTTTAAATAAAGAAAATCAGGAATGTAACACTGGAATTTGCTTAATTTTTTAGCTCTTCCAGGAGCTCCTCGACAGAATAGATGGAGTGAGCCATGAGGAAACTCTTCAGTTTAGACTTAAAAGTGTTTGGGCTACTGCTAAGATTTTTGAGTTCTTATGGTAGCTTATTGAAAATGGATGCAGCAGAATACAGCACTCCTTTCTGCACAAGAATCAAGGAAGTGCTTTCCACATGCAGATTTGATTTCTGCCTAGTATTAACTGAGTGAAAGCTGCTAACTCTTGTAAATAAGCTAATATTGCTAACAACAAACGACATTAAAGAAAATATATACTGTGAGGGCAATGTCAAAATTCCCAGACTGTTGAATAGGGGTCGACAAGAGGTTTTCGAACTTACACCACACATAGCTCGAACAGCCCGTTTTTGAGCCAAAAATGCCCTTTTTGAATCAGAAGAATTACCCCAAAAAATAATACCATATGACATAAGCGTATGAAAATATGCGAAGTAGACTACTTTTCGTGTTGAAATGTCACTTACTTCAGATACTGTTCCAATGGTAAATAAAGCGGCATTTAGTTTCTGAACAAGATTCTGAATATGGGCTTTCCACAACAGCTTACTATCTATCTGTACGCCTAGGAACTTGAACTGTTCCGTCTCGCTTATAACATGCCCATTCTGTCTGATTAAAATATCAGTTCTTGTTGAATTGTGAGTTAGAAACTGTAAAAACTGAGTCTTACTGTGATTTAGCATCAAATTATTTTCCACAAGCCACGAACTTATTTCATGAACTACATTATTTGATAATGTTTCAATATTACACACAAGATCCTTCGCTACCAAGGAGAGGGAAAGACGAAAGGATGTGGGTTTTAAGGGAGAGGGTAAGGAGTCATTCCAATCCCAGGAGCAGAAAGACTTACCTTAGGGGGAAAAAAAGGAAAAAAGGACAAGTATACACTCGCACACACACACATATCCATCCTCACATACACAGACACAAGCAGACATTTTTGCTTGTGTCTGTGTATGTGCGGATGGATATGTGTGTGTGTGCGAGTGTATACCTGTCCTTTTCTCCTTTTTTCCCCCTAAGGTAAGTCTTTCCACTCCTGGGATTGGAATGACTCCTTACCATCTCCCTTAAAATCCACATCCTTTCGTCTTTCCCTCTCCTTCCCTCTTTCCTGATGAGGCAACAGTTTGTTGCGAAAGTTTGAATTTTGTGTGTATGTTTGTGTTTTTTTGTGTGTCTATCGACCTGCCAGCACTTTCGTTCGGTAAGTCACATCATCTGTGTTTTTAGATATATTTTAATAACTTCATTTGATTTAATAAAAGTGGTATGAATACATTCTCCATTTGGCACTATTATGAAACGTTTTTGCCCTCCTTAGTCAAACACTGCACTCACATTTCTTATCCAAGATATTCCTAGTATAAAGTCTTCAATAAGATCAGGTATACTTAGCCATCCATGTGCAAAGGTTATTTCTTCAATAGCGTAAATTAGCAAAGTTTCATTTTTTACTACCTTACTGTTCTTTTTGTTGCACATTTCATTTTTATGCAAACGGCTATTTCAATATATTCTATATTCTATGCACTATTGCCCCTTCCCCCCTCCCCATGAACCATGGACCTTGCCATTGGTGGGGAGACTTGCGTGCCTCAGCGATACAGATGGCCGTACCTTAGGTGCAACCACAACGGAGGGGTATCTGTTGAGAGGCCAGACAAACGCTTGGTTCCTGCAGAGGGGCAGCAGCCTTTTCAGTAGTTGCAGGGGCAACAGTCTGGATGATTGACTGATCTGGCCTTGTAACACTAACCAAAACGACCTTGCTGTGCTGGTACTGCGAACGGCTGAAAGCAAGGGGAAACTACAGCCATAATTTTTCCCGAAGGCATGCAGCTTTACTGTATGGTTAAATGATGATGGCCTCCTCTTGCGTAAAATATTCCGGAGGTAAAATAGTACCCCATTCGGATCTCCGGGTGGGGACTACTCAAGAGGATGTCGTTATCAGGAGAAAGAAAACTGGCGTTCTACGGATCGGAGCGTGGAATTTCAGATCCCTTAATCGGGCAGGTAGGTTAGAAAATTTAAAAAGGGAAATGGATAGGTTAAAGTTAGATATAGTGGGAAGTAGTGAAGTTTGGTGGTGGGAGGAACAAGACTTTTGGTCAGGTGAATACAGGGTTATAAATACAAAATCAAATAGGGGTAATGCAGGAGTAGGTTTAATAATGAATAAAAAGATAGGACTGCAGGTAAGCTACTACAAACAGCATAGTGAACGCATTATTGTGACCAAGGTAGACACGAAGCCCACACCTACATCTACATCTACATTTATACTCCGCAAGCCACCCAACGGTGTGTGGCGGAGGGCACTTTACGTGCCACTGTCATTACCTCCCTTTCCTGTTCCAGTCGCAGTAGTAGATTATATAATGGTAAGACAGAGATTTAGGAACCAGGTTTTAAATTGTAAGACATTTCCAGGGGCAGATGTGAACTCTGACCACAATCTATTGGTTATGAACTGTAGATTAAAACTGAAGAAACTGCAAAAAGGTGGGAATTTAAGGAGATGGGATCTGGATGAACTGAAAGAACCAGAGGTTGTACAGAGTTTCAGGGGGAGCATAAGGGAACAATTGACAGGAATGGGGGAAAGAAATACAGTAGAAGAAGAACGGGTAGCTTTGAGGAATGAAATAGTGAAGGCAGCAGAGGATCAAGTAGGTAAAAAGACGAGGGCTAGTAGAAATCCTTGGGTAACAGAAGAGATACTGAATTTAATTGCTGAAAGGAGAAAATACAAAAATGCAGTAAATGAAGCAGGCAAAAAGGAATACAAACGTCTCAAAAATGAGATCGACAGGAAGTGCAAAATGGTAAGCAGGGATGGCTACAGGACAAATGTAAGGGTGTAGAGGCTTATCTCACTAGGGGTAAGATAGATACTGCCTACAGGAAAATTAAAGAGACCATTGGAGAAAAGAGAACCACTTGTATGAATATCCAGAGCTCAGATGGAAACCCAGTTCTAAGCAAAGAAGGGAAAGCAGAAAGGTGGAAGGAGTATATAGAGGGTCTATACAAGGGCAATGTTCTTGAGGACAATATAATGGAAATGGAAGAGGAGGTAGAAGAAGATGAAATGAGAGATATGATACTGCGTGAAGAGTTTGACAGAGCACTGAAAGACCTGAGTCGAACCAAGGCCCCGGGAGTAGACAACTACTGACGGCCTTGGGAGAGCCAGACCTGACAAAACTCTACCATCTGGTGAGCAAGATGTATGAGACAGGCGAAATACCCCCAGACTTCAAGAACAATATAATAATTCCAATCCCAAAGAAAGCAGGTGCTGACAGATGTGACAATTACTGAACAATCAGTTTAATAAGTCACAGATGCAAAATACTAATGTGAATTCTTTACAGATGAATCGAAAAACTGGTAGATGCCGACCTCGGGGAAGATCAGTTTGGATTCCGTAGAAATGTTAGAACACGTGAGGCAATACTAACCTTACGACTTATCTTAGAAGAAAAATTAAGAAAAGGCAAACCTACGTTTCTAGCATTTGTAGACTTAGAGAAAGCTTTTGACAATGTTGACTGGAATACTCTCTTTCAAATTCTAAAGGTGGCAGGGGTAAAATACAGGGAACGAAAGGCTATTTACAATTTGTACAGAAACCAGATGGCAGTTATAAGAGTCGAGGGATGTGAAAGGGAAGCAGCAGTTGGGAAGGGAGTGAGACAGGGTTGTAGCCTTCCCCGATGTTATTCAATCTGTATATTGAGCAAGCAGTAAAGGAAACAAAAGAAAAATTCGGAGTAGGTATTAAAATCTATGGAGAAGAAATAAAAACTTTGAGGTTCGCTGATGACATTGTAATTCTGTCAGAGACAGCAAAGGACTTGGAAGAGCAGTTGAGCGGAATGGACAGTGTCTTGAAAGGAGGATATAAGATGAACATCAACAAAAGCAAACCAATGATAATGGAATGTAGTCGAATTAAGTCGGGTGATGCTGAGGGAATTAGATTAGGAAATGAGACACTTAAAGTAGTAAAGGAGTTTTGCTATTTGGGGAGCAAAATAACTGATGATGGTCGAAGTAGAGAGGATATAAAATGTAGACTGGCAATGGCAAGGAAAGCGTTTCTGAAGAAGAGAAATTTAGAAATTTGTTAACACCGAGTATCAATTTAAGTGTCAGGAAGTCGTTTCTGAAAGTATTTGTATGGAGTGTAGCCATGTATGGAAGTGAAACATGGACAATAAATAGTTTGGACAAGAAGAGAATAGAAGCTTTCAAAATGTGGTGCTACAGAAGTATGCTGAAGATTAGATGAGTAGATCACATAACTAACGAGGAGGTATTGAATAGAATTGGGGAGAAGTTTGTGGCACAACTTGACAAGAAGAAGGGGCCGGTTGGTAGGACATGTTCTGAGGCATCAGGGGATCACAAATTTAGCATTGGAGGGCAGCGTGGAGGGTAAAAATCATAGAGGGAGACCAAGAGATGAATACACTAAGCAGATTCAGAAGGATTTAGGTTGCAGTAAATACTGGGAGATGAAGAGGCTTGCACAGGATAGAGTAACATGGAGAGCTGCATCAAACCAGTCTCAGGACTGAAGACCACAACAACAAAGAATTGCCCCTTCAGTCAAGATAACAACTTGATAGAGATCTGTCAAGGGTGGCATAGGACTCTGGGATTGACTCAAACAAGGAGATAAAAGTGGCAGCGATCCTCTTCCTTTATTTGCCACACCAAAATAGTGTTTATTGTGCAGTTTCACTCCATGTGATTCTAGTAAATCCAACCAGTACCCTTAACCACAGACGTAGGGCAAAATGCATTCTTGTACCTAAACATATACAGGGTGAGTCACTAACTACTGCCACCTAGAATAACTCCAAAAGTGTGATAGTAGATGAAAAGTTTGTGGGACAAATGTTGCATGGCACAATGGGGTCCATAATACGACATTGGTTTTTTGTTGCTAGGTGGGGTCACTTCAGAGATATGAAGGTCAACTTTTTTTAATGGTATGCTTTAGTTTGGTAATTATTTTCTGATAGCAGCTTTCAAGACGAATACAGTGATGTGTAACAGTATGGTCTTTGAAGGTCAACAAAGTTAACAAAGTTGGCATGAACGTCCATTTGCAAAAGGTGTTCGAAGTGATGACCATTGGTATCAATGCAGTGCTGCAATCTTCTTATCATGGATTGAGTGGTATTCCTTATCACTTTGGCACTTATTGAAGTACATGCTCTAACAATTCTCTCTCGTATAACGTGCAAATAGTAAATACACTCGTGGAAATTGAAATAAGAACACCGTGAATTCATTGTCCCAGGAAGGGGAAACTTTATTGACACATTCCTGGGGTCAGATACATCACATGATCACACTGACAGAAGCACAGGCACATAGACACAGGCAACAGAGCATGCACAATGTCGGCACTAGTACAGTGTATATCCACCTTTCGCAGCAATGCAGGCTGCTATTCTCCCATGGAGACGATCGTAGAGATGCTGGATGTAGTCCTGTGGAACGGCTTGCCATGCCATTTCCACCTGGCACCTCAGTTGGACCAGCGTTCGTGCTGGACGTGCAGACCACGTGAGACGACGCTTCATACAGTCCCAAACATGCTCAATGGGGGACAGATCCGGAGATCTTGCTGGCCAGGGTAGTTGACTTACACCTTCTAGAGCACGTTGGGTGGCACGGGATACATGCGGACGTGCATTGTCCTGTTGGAACAGCAAGTTCCCTTGCCGGTCTAGGAATGGTAGAACGATGGGTTCGATGACGGTTTGGATGTACCGTGCACTATTCAGTGTCCCCTCGACGATCACCAGTGGTGTACGGCCAGTGTAGGAGATCGCTCCCCACACCATGATGCCGGGTGTTGGCCCTGTGTGCCTCGGTCGTATGCAGTCCTGATTGTGGCGCTCACCTGCACGGCGCCAAACACGCATACGACCATCATTGGCACCAAGGCAGAAGCGACTCTCATCGCTGAAGACGACACGTCTCCATTCGTCCCTCCATTCACGCCTGTCGCGACACCACTGGAGGCGGGCTGCACGATGTTGGGGCGTGAGCGGAAGACGGCCTAACGGTGTGCGGGACCGTAGCCCAGCTTCATGGAGACGGTTGCGAATGGTCCTCGCCGATACCCCAGGAGCAACAGTGTCCCTAATTTGCTGGGAAGTGGCGGTGCGGTCCCCTACGGCACTGCGTAGGATCCTACGGTCTTGGCGTGCATCCGTGCATTGCTGCGGTCCGGTCCCAGGTCGACGGGCACGTGCACCTTCCGCCGACCACTGGCGACAACATCGATGTACTGTGGAGACCTCACGCCCCACGTGTTGAGCAATTCGGCGGTACGTCCACCCGGCCTCCCGCATGCCCACTATACACCCTCGCTCAAAGTCCGTCAACTGCACATACGGTTCACGTCCATGCTGTCGCGGCATGCTACCAGTGTTAAAGACTGCGATGGATCTCCGTATGCCACGGCAAACTGGCTGACACTGACGGCGGCGGTGCACAAATGCTGCGCAGCTAGCGCCATTCGACGGCCAACACCGCGGTTCCTGGTGTGTCCGCTGTGCCGTGCGTGTGATCATTGCTTGTACAGCCCTCTCGCAGTGTCCGGAGCAAGTATGGTGGGTCTGACACACCGGTGTCAATGTGTTCTTTTTTCCATTTCCAGGAGTGTATTTGCCAAATACAGCGTATCCGTCTAATGTGCCATTGACATGTAAACACCATTTGACAGTTTCACAATACAACAGTAATAGGAATGGTAAGACTAGTATCATCAAATCAAGCGATTATGAATGATGTGTTCCTTCGAAGAAGAAGTCGGTATACTTGTAATTTATGGAGAATACCAACGAAATTCAGTGAGAACTAGAGACTTATATACTGAAAGATATCCTAACGTACTCACCCTACACATCAGACATTTAAATATGTGTATGATAAATTGAGAACAACTAGAATTTTAACGCATCGGAAACATATCCGGCAAAGGAAAGTCACTAATGAGGAAACGGGAATTGGTACCCGTGACACTGTGGTTCGAGATCCATGTGTTAGTTCGCATCAAAACGCATGGGAATCTGGCATGAGCCAGAGTAGTGTTGTTCATGTGCTGCATTGCCATAAATATCATCCTTACTATATCAGTCTCGACCAAGAATTAACCAGTATGGATTGTGTGTGTCACATTGTATTCTGCCAATGGGGTCAACTTCAGATTCAGAGGGATGACACATTTATTAATTTGATTTTATTTACTGATGAGGCTACATTCATGAACAAGGAAATGTTAATTTGCATAACGTGCATTATTGGGCAACTGAAAATCCAAGTTGGTTACAGCAAGTCGCACGCCAAAAACTGCTGTCGGTGAATTTAAGGCGTGGGATTCTGGAGAACAGAATTATAGGGTCCTATTTCATCAAAGGAAACCTTAATGGTAGGAAGTACACCACATTGCTGCAAGAAACATTAGGTCTGTTATTGGAAGCAATACCTTTAGAAACAAGGAATAGAATGTGCTATCAACATAATGGGTAGTCCGGCACATTTTTCGCTGATGGCTAGAAATGAGTTGCAGAGACAATTTCCAAGTCATTGGATTGGATGCAGAGGAGATGTGTCGTGGCCGGCACGTTCTCCAGACTTGATGCCTCTGGATTTTTGTTGTGGGGATTCGCAAAAGACATTGTTTATAAAGACATTCCAATTACACCCGAAGATATGCAAGAGAGAATTGTCAGAGCCTGTGCTTTGATAAGTGCCGATGTGATAAGGTATACCACTCAATCCATGATAAGAAGATTACAGCACTGCATTCATACCAATGGTCATCAGTTCAAACACCTTCTGTAAATGGACATTCATGCCATCATTGTGACCTTCGTTAACCTTCAAAGACCTTACCGTTACACATCAATGGATTCGTTTCAATAGCCACTATCAGAAAATAAGTACCAAACTATAGCATCCTATTTAAAAAAAACAAGGTTGACCTTCATATCTCTGAAGTGACGCCACCTAGCAACAAAAAACCAATGTCGTATTATGGCCCCAGTTGTCCCATGCAACTTTCGTCCCACAAACTTTTCAGCTACTATCATACTTTCAGAGCTATTCTTGGTGGCAATAGTTAACGAGTCACCCTGTGTACCTCCAAAAATATTACAGCTAAAATAGTAAACCTTGAGACTATTGTGTACAACATTATATTTGATATTCTGCACTCTTCCTAGAGTAATCTCTTCCCCTGCCTCGTTTGCCTAGGAAACTTTTGCATCTTTTCTTCTGCTGCCTGAACATTGTCCACTTATGCTTCAGCCATGCTTCTGAGTATCTTCAGTGTGAACGCACCAGGATGGAAGCCTAGTCTCTGCAGGTAATTAATCCTGCCTACATTTCCACTACTGATGAAAATGCTCCAGATGTACATTTTATAAGTATTTGAACATTTAATTACAGTTGTTTCGGTAATGTACATTTTCTCATAAACTAATCTAGCAATAAAACTGGAAATTTCACAGTTTACATTTGCGTAAGAGGCTAATGAAACATGTGGCACAGATTTTTGTTTAATGTCATGGATACTTTGAAATCAATTTTTCAGTTTTGTGTTACCCAGAACTGCCCTATTTTACTCAAATTTTAAAGGAGAACTTTGCTAAGAGAAAAGATAGCAGAAAAGTGCTGCACAAGATTATTCAGTAAGTAATTCTAAAGAACTACACAAAATTTCATGATGTTATCTTTTATAGTTCCTGGGAAAAGGTACAGTATAGCTCAAAAAAGTCAGTTTATGGCATTTCACATTTAAAGTCTTTATTTCAATTTTTGACAATATTACCATACCTCTAGTGGCTAATGCTGTGCATATACATGATCTTTATTCTCTTCCTAGAGTAATCTCTTCCCCTGCCTCGTTTGCCTAGGAAACTTTTGCATCTTTTCTTCTGCTGCCTGAACATTGTCCAGTCATGCTTCTGCCATGCTTCTAAGTATCTTCAGTCTGAACGCACCAGGATGGAAGCCTAGTCTCTGCAGGTACTTAATCCTGCTTACATTTCCACTGCTGAACACTAGGAAGACGTCACTTGCAGCTATTTTTGCAACAATTCAGGACACAAATACTGTTTTTGGACAACACATCTATATAAGGTGATTGTAGCTCTCATTTATGTTATGTGTTTTCTGATATACACATTTTTTTCAGCAGTTCACCACTGGGTAGGTAGAAAGTTTGGTTTTATCAACATCTAAAACAGCAAGTGGCAAACCATGTTCATGGGTGTATGGCTTTTCACTGGCTCCTACCTGAAGATATTTGGACCACAATATGTCACAAAGGGAATGTTGAGGATTATCATCTGTGCAAAATTTGTGAAAGAATATTGTCCACATGGCTTACTACACTGTTTTCACACTGTGTAAGTTATTCCTGATAGCTGTTCCATAATATATTTGTAAAGTGTGAATTTCCTTGTCTGTCAGTCTGTTAATACCTCCCAGTGGCTTTCCATCTTCTAATTTCTTGCCCGTCCTCAATCTGAGAAGTCTACCTCCCATTCACTTTTGAACATGCCACACACTCTCTAGTTTTTCAATTTTAGTTTGTGAGCCATTAGGATTGCTCTCTAAAACAGTCTTAAAAGCACTGGAATCTCCATCATCTAGATACTCCACATACCTAACACCATATTGTTCAACTGACCTTTGGAATATTAGTTTCATCCCAGCTGCTTCCATCCCATCACTTGACACCTGGTAATTCTTGCTACACACTTTCTTGTGTTCCTGCTGCCACCTTTCTTCTTTACTGCAATCATGATTGTTCTTTCTTGTGTCACACTGAGAGCAATATTTGCTCATTACTTGGAAGCCTAAGATTTTCCCTGTATCCACACTAATGACAGAAGATACATCATGAAGTTATGTATGGCCCCTCTTCATCCACTTTCCATCACAAAAGACACATAGATCTGCCTTCACTACACAGTGTCCTTCCCCATCATTGTTACTATCTACAGCTTTCTCAATAGCTGCTTTGAAGTCCTCCTTGCACTCATCTTCAAGAGCACTGAGGAGCCTTCTGCTGCAATCACCGAATCTAGTCATCGGTGCAGGCATCTTCATCAAACCACAAAATAAATTTTTGCCTTCTCTGCCTACACATAAGCATCTCATGGTGTAACACAATCTAATTTTCATCTCATACATGGAGAGTAGAAGTCTTGAACTGAATATCATATTTACAAGATTTGCACAAAATACACTCCTGGAAATTGAAATAAGAACACCGTGAATTCATTGTCCCAGGAAGGGGAAACTTTATTGACACATTCCTGGGGTCAGATACATCACATGATCACACTGACAGGACCACAGGCACATAGACACAGGCAACAGAGCATGCACAATGTCGGCACTAGTACAGTGTATATCCACCTTTCGCAGCAATGCAGGCTGCTATTCTCCCATGGAGACGATCGTAGAGATGCTGGATGTAGTCCTGTGGAACGGCTTGCCATGCCATTTCCACCTGGCACCTCAGTTGGACCAGCGTTCATGCTGGATGTGCAGACCGCGTGAGACGACACTTCATACAGTCCCAAACATGCTCAATGGGGGACAGATCCGGAGATCTTGCTGGCCAGGGTAGTTGACTTACACCTTCTAGAGCACGTTGGGTGGCACAGGATACATGCGGACGTGCATTGTCCTGTTGGAACAGCAAGTTCCCTTGCCGGTCTAGGAATGGTAGAACGATGGGTTCGATGACGGTTTGGATGTACCGTGCACTATTCAGTGTCCCCTCGACGATCACCAGTGGTGTACGGCCAGTGTAGGAGATCGCTCCCCACACCATGATGCCGGGTGTTGGCCCTGTGTGCCTCGGTCGTATGCAGTCCTGATTGTGGCGCTCACCTGCACGGCGCCAAACACGCATACGACCATCATTGGCACCAAGGCAGAAGCGACTCTCATCGCTGAAGACGACACGTCTCCATTCGTCCCTCCATTCACGCCTGTCGCGACACCACTGGAGGCGGGCTGCACGATGTTGGGGCGTGAGCGGAAGATGGCCTAACGGTGTGCGGGACCGTAGCCCAGCTTCATGGAGACGGTTGCGAATGGTCCTCGCCGATACCCCAGGAGCAACAGTGTCCCTAATTTGCTGGGAAGTGGCGGTGCAGTCCCCTACGGCACTGCGTAGGATCCTACGGTCTTGGCATGCATCCGTGCGTCGCTGCGGTCCGGTCCCAGGTCGACGGGCACGTGCACCTTCCGCCGACCACTGGCGACAACATCGATGTACTGTGGAGACCTCACGCCCCACGTGTTGAGCAATTCGGCGGTACGTCCACCCGGCCTCCCGCATGCCCACTATACGCCCTCGCTCAAAGTCCGTCAACTGCACATACGGTTCACGTCCACGCTGTCGCGGCATGCTACCAGTGTTAAAGACTGCGATGGAGCTCCGTATGCCACGGCAAACTGGCTGACACTGACGGCGGCGGTGCACAAATGCCGCGCAGCTAGCGCCATTCGACGGCCAACACCGCGGTTCCTGGTGTGTCCGCTGTGCCGTGCGTGTGATCATTGCTTGTACAGCCCTCTCGCAGTGTCCGGAGCAAGTATGGTGGGTCTGACACACCGGTGTCAATGTGTTCTTTTTTCCATTTCCAGGAGTGTATATACATATTACTTACAAGGCCAATTCTGTCACTGTTATTGTACAGTCTAAGGCCCTTTGACTTGCAGTTACCACATGCACATGAAACATTAATCATAAGGGCAAGTATTTCTAAGCCAATTAACCTAAATACACTGGAAAACTCGTCTTTGGCATTGTGCACAGCATCATTAGTTCTTTCAGTGATTTTCTTTCATGAACTCAGTGACTTCGTCGAAAATTGTTCTTCACACTTAGGAGCAGCATTTGAACACTGTTATTTAAATTTCCTGTACCTTTTACACGTGAAATGCGACATTTATATATTGTGGTTATGATGCCACATTTTAGTAATCACATATACAGGGTGTTACAAAAAGGTATGGCCAACCTTTCAGGAAACATTCCTCACACACAAATAAAGAAAAGATGTTATGTGGACATGTGTCCGGAAATGCTTAATTTCCATGTTAGAGCTCATTTTAGTTTCGTCAGTATGTACTGTACTTCCTCAATTCACCGCCAGTTGGCCCATTTGAAGGAAGGTAATGTTGACTTCGGTACTTGTGTTGACATGCGACTCATTGCTCTACAGTACTAGCATCAAGCACATCAGTATGGAGCATCAACAGGTTAGTGTTAATCACGAATGTGGTTTTGCAGTCAGTGCAATGTTTACAAATGCAGAGTTGGCAGATGCCCATTTGATGTATGGATTAGCACGGGGCAATAGCCATGGCGCGGTACGTTTGTATCGAGACAGATTTCCAGAACGAAGGTGTCCCGGCAGGAAGACGTTCGAAGCAATTGGTCGGCCTCTTAGGGAGCACGGAACATTCCAGCCTATGACTCGTGACTGGGGAAGACCTAGAATGACGAGGACACCTGCAATGGATGAGGCAATTCTTCGTGCAGTTGACGATAACCCTAATGTCAGCATCAGAGAAGTTGGAGAGTGCTACGGGAGAACTAGTTGTTTCTGTACCATGTACAGCGTGTGCAGGCACTATCAGCAGCTGATTGGCCTCCACGGGTACACTTCTGCAAATGGTTCATCCAACAATGTGTCAATCCTCGTTTCAGTGCAAATGTTCTCTTTACAGATGAGGCTTCATTCCAACGTGATCAAATTGTAAATTTTCACAATTAACATGTGTGGGCTGACGAGAATCCGCACGAAATTGTGCAATCACATCATCAACACAGATTTTCTGTGAACGTTTGGCAGGCATTGTTGGTGATGTCTTGATTTGGGCCCCATGTTCTTCCAGCTATGCTCAATGGAGCACATTATCATGATTTCATACGGGATACTCTACCTGTGCTGCTAGAATATGTGCCTTTACAAGTACGACACAACATGTGGTTCATGCACGATGAAGCTCCTGCACATTCAGTTGAAGTGTTCATACACTTCTCAACAACAGATTCGGTGACCGATGGATTGGTAGAGGTGGACCAATTCCATGGCCTCCACGCTCTCCTGACCTCAACCCTCTTGACTTTCATTTATGGGGGCATTTGAAAGCTCTTGTCTACGCAATGCCGGTACCAAATGTAGAGACTCTTCGTGCTCATATTGTGGACAGCTGTGATACAATACGCCATTCTCCAGGGCTGCATCAGCACATCAGGGATTCCATGCAACGGAGGGTGGATGCATGTATCCTCGCTAACGGAGGACATTTTGAACATTTCCTGTAACAAAGTGTTTGAAGTCACGCTGGTACGTTCTGTTGCTGTGTGTTTCCATTCCATGATTAATGTGATTTGAAGAGAAGTAATAAAATGAGCTCTAACATGGAAAGTAAGCGTTTCCGGACACATGTCCACATAACATATTTTCTTTCTTTGTGTGTGAGGAATGTTTCCTGAAAGTTTGGCCGTACCTTTTTGTAACACCCTGTATAAGAAGAGGAGGAATGTAGGAAAAAGAAAATTAACACTAATACCAATTTGTGATGCTGTAATTATGGAAACAATGCGTTCTTCTGCTAAGCAACACATGGCTGGCCATAGCCCTGAGACACCTAGCGAGAAGTTGACTGGTGGAACTGACAGATTTTGTGAATATTTGAGTGACATTGACAATATTAATGAAGTATTGAATGTTGGACTGTTATCTTCTGTGCTGAAAGAAAGTGTTCCGTGCGAAATTTTTTCAAGTGTAGGAGTGGGACTAGAGATAACAAAGCACTTTGGCTTGCCTATGGATCAACGACCATACACAAGTCGAATATTCACATCTAACTCTCTAGATTTCCCATTTTCACCAAAGAGACTGGCACGTGAATTGTAGAATTCATGTGCTACTGTGAACTGGTAGGATTCTCTGTTGAAGACGTGGCTTTGAAAACCATGAAGGAAGCAGTGAAGGAATCTATAGAAATGAACATTGTTTCTAGGGACTTGGTACTGGCATTAGATGGTTCCTGATAAAAGAGGGGTCATAAATCCCTGAATGTGATCATAACAGCTACTTGTGGTGATAGTGCAAAAGTGATAGATGTTGCAATATTGTCAAAACATTGTGGGTGCAAAAATAAAATCAAAGGAGAGCACAGCAGTAGCTGTGAGGCAAATTTTAGTGGGTCAAGTGGAGCAATGTAAGTGGAAGGAGTGAAACAAATTTTTGAATGTTAAGTTCCCAGATACAATGTTAGGTACAAATGCTACCTTGGGGATGGTGACTCCAAAGGTTTCAAGACTATAGAGAAACTGAAACCATATGGAAATGAATTTGTAGTTGAGAAGTTGAAATGCATTGGGCATGTGCAAAAGCGTATGGCTGCACGACTCCGAAGGCTAAACTTTGGGTTCAAGTAAGCTCAGTAATGGAAAATCAACAGGAGGGGGAGGCAGGCTTACTGATGTTTTTGAACGTCTACAGAGATACTATGGGTATGCAATAAAGTAAAATACTAGTAATGGTAGTGACATGCAAAAAGCGGTTTGGGCAGTGTTCCTTCATACTACCTCTTCCAATTAAAGCCCTTAACACAGCCTGTGCCCAAAAGATTCCTGTCACAACTATGATGCTAAAAAGGACTATGATCACGAGCATGGTTTGCCACCAGCTGTGATAAACACAATAAAACCAATTTTTCATGACTTAGCACAGCCAGAATTGTTACACAAATGTCTACATGGAAAACCACAGAACCCTAATGAGAACATTAACAATTTAATTTGGACAGTGATTCCTAAAAGGGTGTTTGTAAGCATAAAAAGAATGCACTTTGGGAATAGCAACCTACAACCAAGAGAAGAGTCTGAAGTGTGAAGTATTGAAGGCATTTGGATTTCCAGCTGTAGTGAACATTGTACGAGCACTAAGAGATATTGACAGATAGAGGATAAGAGGAGCAGAAAGAAGAGAAAGGGATATGAAATATGATGGAACAACAGGCCAGAAAACAATACCAAAGAGGAAGCTTCTGGAGGATGAAGAAGACCCTGATAATCCATCCTATAGTACAGGAATGTATTGAGAAACTCTGACAGTCATTTCCCGTAAATTATAATTTTTCGAATGTAAGGAATATTTTCCCAAAATCCACTCAAACTAGGGACAAGAATTTTTTATATAGCACTCCTAGTGGTCAAACGTACATTATAACACAACCATTTGGCAATATGTTTAGTAGTTTCGTTTCAATTGAACTAAATAAAGCAATTTTTTTTGTAAAAAAGTTGGGTTGTTAATAAAAAAATTATTGAAAGGAAATTAGTTAAGACACTCCAGTATCCCTCCATCATAACTGCAATACTAAACCACTCTATATGTTGAAAAAATTTCGAATTTTTCTGTTTGGTAGATTATTCATAAATGTTCATCAAACTTAGTGATTGTAACGCGGGCAGCGTAGGCATCTTCAGCTCCCCTTAAAGCCCAGGGTTACAGAACTTCTATTGCAACATATCTTTAGCATTATTGGCTTGCCATGTGTTTGTTTATGGATCATAATTTAATGTTCTACAAGTTGCCTTCTGACCCAGTTTTGTATTTTTGATTTAAGCATCTCCTTAGTGATGATCAGGACAGGTCCTGGCCCAGTAAATGGAGTTGTTGCACCTGTCCTGGCAAACTGCAGTGTAACCACCTTGCTGGGCATAAATGTTGTCAACAGAAAATAATTAAACTAATTGTCTTTGGAAGATATTAATTTTTAGGCTGTAGCTGAAACAAACATTGTTAAAGTTTGGTGGATGTAACTCAGTTTGTTCAAAATGATAAACATTGAGCGGATCTTATCTTCATTTTGATGCTTTGATGCATTAAGTGAAGATGGGCCAGAGAATACCATGGTTCTCAATAGGCATGAAAAGTCATTCAGTCTTTCATGGATACAATTTATTACGTCACACAGTGCTGCTCAAGAGCTTACAATGCACTGGTCCTCCCACACAATTTAGGGGATGTCATATAATCTTCTTAACAAATTATGTATTTTTGCATATAGTAAATTTGCTAATTACAATTACAGAAGTCAACAAGCATTACAAAAGAAGTTGGGTCTCATATGCTCTTCTTAAAGAATCATGTATTTTTGCTTATAAGAAATTTGTTAATTACAATTACAAAAGTTGATGATCATTACAAAAAAAGCTGTCATCCAGCAGTTACAATTGAAATATATGGGAAAAAAATATGAAGATAAATACATGTCACTTGTTTTCACGGAAAAGTAAGTAGATTAATATGAATAAACAGTGCTGATTACATTTATGTTAGTTACACTTTAACTACATTATGTGAAGTATTCCTACAGTATTATCTGTTTCAAGTATGAATACATCGTTTTTAGTGTGAACAGAGCTTCAATGTATGTTTCATGAATTACAATAAATATAAGGTAATTAGATATTGTTGTGTTAGCAAATAACATAGCGAGCGAAGCTGAAAACTATAAAATGTTAAAAAGAAGTATAGAAAAACAATACAACAAAAAAAAGTAAAAGCAATTGACACCACCATAACGAACTCAAAAAACAAGGCAAAGGCAGCTTGGAATGCAATTAATGCTGAAAGAACGGAAAAAGATGGGTCAAAGAAGAAGGTATTAGGTCAATTAAAACAGACAACACAGTAGTCACAGATGGTTCGGAAATTGCAAACATACTGAATAATAACTATATCAATGTAGCAGAAAACTAAAAATTGGAAAGAAATAGTCAAAAACAGAAGAGCATTAAGGTACCAAAAAGGTCATGCGGTACTATGTTCTTAAGACCAGTCACAGAAGATGAACTACGGAAAACTATACAGAAACTGAAGTCCAAGAAAGCTGGTGGTGATGAAATATCAAATCATGTAATAAAGCTGGGAAGTGAGCAGATAATAACACCACTGCTGAACATAGCAAACTGTTCTTTTAGAGATGGAATTTTTCCAGAAAAACTGAAGATAACAAAGGTGGTGTCAATGTAACAAGAAAGGGGTTAAGGACAACCCCAACAACTACAGACCAGTTTCACTTATATCAGGATTCTCGAAAATTCTAGAATTGCTTATGTATACCAGATCAGTTAACCCTTTGTCTTTAAATGTGTCTGCTTGTGTCTGTATATGTGTGGATGGATATGTGTGTGTGTGCGAGTGTATACCCGTCATTTTTTCCCCCTAAGGTAAGTCTTTCCGCTCCCGGGATTGGAATGACTCCTTACCCTCCCCCTTAAAACCCACATCCTTTCGTCTTTTCCTCTCCTTCCCTCTTTCCTGATGAGGCAACAGTTTGTTGCGAAAGCTTGAATTTTGTGTGTATGTTTGTGTTTGTTTGTGTGTCTGCCGACCTGCCAGGACTTTCATTTGGTAAGTCACATCATCTTTGTTTTTAGATATAGATCAGTTAATTATTTGGACAAACATAACATTCTCATACCCTCACAACATGGTTTCAGAAAGGGTAAATCTACAGAATCAGCAATTGCCAATCTAACAGAATACATTTTACAGTCCTTAGATGAAAAAAAGGTTGTCTCTGCAATGTTTCTGGATCTTTCAAAAGCATTTGACATCATTGACCATGAAATGCGGATACAAAAATTAGGCAACTATGGCATTCGAGGGCAACCAGGTGAATGGATAAAATCATACTTGTGCAACTGCAAGCAGTATGTATCATTAGGAAACTCATACAATCAGAAACCAAACCCATCAAATATGGAGTGCCGTAGGATTTGGTAATGGGGCCATTGTTATTTATTGTGTTTGTTAATGATGTAGGTGTTGAGGAGGAAGAAAAGAAAATACTGTATGCTGATGATATGACAATACTAAATAGTGACCAAAATATGGAACAGCTTGAGAGAAAAGCATACATATCTGCAAATGTCACAGCTCAATGGCTGTAGGAAAATGAACTGGTTATAAATCTAAAAAAGACTATGTATGCAGTGTTTAAAAAACAAGGAGAAGGCTGTAGACATGGATTTAGAGGTTGATGGAACAAGGCTGGAAGAAATAGAAACTGCTAGATTCTTAGGTATTCTTGTGGATAATAAACTGAAATGGAAAAAAACATATTAATAATGTCTGTAAGAAACTGAGCTCTGTCATATTCTTAATGATGCAGTTATCACAGTATTCAGACAAGAACCTTCTGTGTACAATGTATCATGGGCTTTTCGAACCATACTTACAGTATGGAGTGAATGTATGGGGAAACTCAAACAAACAAGAGACAAAACGCGTGTTCACATTACACACACACACACACACACACACACACACACACACACACACACAAAAAAAAAAAAAAAAAGCAATTAGGACCATTTTAACGTGCAGAAACTGTTTCAAGAATTTAGATATCTTAACTTTTTCATCATTTTATATATACAAAACAATAATGTACATCACAAAAGGTAGTGAGGACCAGATTACAAATGCTAGTGTACACAACCACAATACAAGAGGGAAGAATGAAGTGCAGAGCATACCCCACCGACTGGCAATGCTAGAAAAAGGACCCAAGTACTCTGGTCTCAGACTACTAAGAAGTCTGCCTAAAAACCTGCAAGATAGTGTACTTGACAATGACTTTCCAAAGAAACTTAAAGACTATCTCATTGAAAAAGAGTTTTACAGTGTTGCAGAATACTTACGCCATTAAATTTGTATATATTGTTATTCATTATCAATGATACAAAAATGTAAGCTAAAGGGGTAGAAAAATAAGTGATAATGAATATTAATACTTTGACATGTCCTATATTACATGTACATTTACTGTACACAATGTAATCTCACAGGATCAAATAAAATTCAATTCAATTCAATATGATAAACAGAGTTGATACAGATTTCAAACATAATTACAGCATATTTGGTATTTATTTTGCTATTCTATTGCTCCCAAGTGAAAAGTCATACTACAATTAAACAAATCAACAGTACATGTTCCTACTAATGGATGGACACAATATTAGCGAGTACTTTGACATCAAGTTGTTGAACATTACATTACAGAGCTTAAAAGATGAAATTACTTATATGGGTCTTACGTGATGACATAACAGTTAATCAAACAATCCAAATTAACTTGGTAATTGTGTGAAAAATGTGCTATTATATTTTAATACTTCCCCCACTCCCCCTAAAAGTATTGTAAAACCACAAGTTGGGCAGAACATTTGCAAGCAATTCATAACACAGCAATCAGGATAGAATAAATTAAGCGCTTATACTTACGACTAGAAATACAGTACAAACAATACACCTTCTATTACCTATTGGTCATGTGAAACAGTAATATTATGTATTGAGCAAAACTTTTTCAGTTTTTCTTTTACATATCACAAAATCAGTCTTTGTTGATGACATATCTTGTCTTTCAATAGTGTTGGAACAAGGCAAAGAGAACTAACATATCTCCTAAATTTCATTTTGAGGTAGTAAGCACAAACCATATCTCAACTTTTCACTTAAAACATAACACATAGTGATAGTTCCATAGATCTCCCTATACAAATAGTCAATTTACAGTATATTATATCTCCATGTTTTCTTTAATCTCTTCTCATTGTTAAACCATGCACAGTCAGCCCTCATTATTTACCCAACAAAATCATTTATGTTTAAATGCACATTTTCTTTCCACACAATAGTATACCTGTGCAAGGATTTTTTTTTTCTTTTTTTTATATAATAGGACATTTCAAGCAAAATATCATATATCTCTCTCCAATATGTTACACATCATCAGTAGAATGTGTTTCAACTTGACTGATTCCAGTATGTGTATGTAAACCTTGAATAAGCAGAGATTCCCTCAATTTTTATACTCACATAAAAAGTCTAATGCCGATTTTATGCACAAGGCAAGTAATGTAAATCAGTAATTCATAACAGTTTGCTAGGGCACACTACAGATATAAATGATACTTCTGAATTCAAAATATCTCATATACAAAGCCCAAGTAAAATTTCTGTTTACAGACATAGTAGTGTTGATGCATACCTCACGACTAGCAACAACAACAAAAAATCGTTTAATAAATCAGCATACACATATATACATAACTAATACCACTCACATTTAAATCTTTTGGTTGTTGTTGTTGTTGTGGTCTTCACTCCTGAGACTGGTTTGATGCAGCTCTCCATGCTACTCTATCCTGTCAAAGCTCCTTCATCTCCCAGTACCTACTGCAACCTACATCCTTCTGAATCTGCTTAGTGTATTCATCTCTTGGTCTCCCTCTACGATTTTTACCCTCCACGCTGCCCTCCAATGCTAAATTTGTGATCCCTTGATGCCTCAGAACATGTCGTACCAACCGATCACTTCTTCTAGTCAAGTTGTGCCACAAACTTCTCTCTCCCCAATCCTATTCAATACCTCCTCATTAGTTACATGATCTACCTACCTAATCTTCAACATTCTTCTGTAGCACCACATTTTGAAAGCTTCTATTCTCTTCTTGTCCAAACTATTTATTGTCCATGTTTCACTTCCATACATGGCTACACCCCATACAAATACTTTCAGAAATGACTTCCTGACAATTAAATCTATACATAGTCTACCACTAAACATAATGACGTAAATCTTGCTGAAGTTGCTGCATGGTTACAAAATAAAAAAGAGCTCATGTCAAAAATAAGCCTATTCTTCTCACCATTCCTCAAACCATACTTCAAATATTATGGGTGATGAAATAGCAGAGCCAACATTTCCTGTCTCAGTGTTCCTGCATCATCAAAGTGCAATGAGGAGTACAGAGTAGTGCAAGACATGAGTAGTCATCTTTGTATCAAGGAATGTGTCAACACTACTGTGTTATACATCTAGTTGAGTATCGTAGTGCATTTCTCATAATGTAAAAATTTCTCACCATAGCATAATCAATGCCTCTTCTCCTCAATATTACACATAGGCAATAATACAGTTCATAAAAGCAAACATGTATATATGTGTTTCTGGTTACAGTGCTATCAGTTAATTGAAGTTACTGGTTAAGTGCAGAATATATAATCATAAGAACAATGTCAGAATATCTGTATTGGTTTCATTTTCCTCTTCTCTTATGGTGAAATGAATAATGAATGTAACTACAATGTGCCGTCCATGTTTAAGGCATATGTTGCAAATCACAAAATGAAACTATGTCCTTCACTGTAATTGCATAAAAATTAGGAATCATCAAATGAGCATGCAGCAGCACCGAACCTACACTTTCTATCTAAATAAATGAAATGTGAATCAATGTGTAGTTTGGTACAGTTTAAACTAGACCAAATATCAACATGAGCAGTGTTGCATCATAATTCATTAGTGAGTTTGGTACAGTTTTAACTTGCTAAAAGATTCCTACAATCATTAAATTCTAATTTCTCTTCCACTCCATTTGTTTCTCAAATTGCAGCAGAGTAATTCACAACTTCATTATCAATATCTCTTCTGTATGTTACTACTATAAACCATAATTCATGATCCCCGAAAAAAAAATGTAAAGTATTTCCAGTTCTCATCATCCATGATAGTGTATAAGCTGAATTCGATAGTGATCTGAACAGACAAACATAGCATAATCTCCTCCTCCACATAATCAGATTGCTATAGTGCTGTGTAATAAACAATATCCATATCCGCTCATTACTAACTGTGTGCTCATGGTATGTATGTAAAATCCACTCCATAGGTGCTGAACTTTAAGCTATTACAACTGTAAATAGTTAATTATCTGAGTATGTAGTTCAAAGAGCTTTGAAACACACGGCTTAACAAGATGAATCCAATAAGTTTCTATTTGTGATACTGGTCCAGTACTGTGTATCATTATGGTAGAAGATACTGAAGTCTCAAATGGATGTACCAGGTAATTTGCTGGACATATGGCAGAGTACAGTTAGTCCACACAATACAAAATATTCGTATACAGCATGCTCTAAAACTCCCCTTACAGACTTCTAGGACCTGTAGAGGTGACTGAGTAGACAATATATCGAATTGGAACCCATGTCTGGAAACATGCGGTTTCTGTGCTACAGCTGTTTGAAAATGTGTTTGCTGGGTAGGTATGTAACAGGGTAGTCATGTTGTTGGATGCTTATGTCAGATATACTGATGTCATCTGACATCTATACTGCCTCTCGGACCTGGTTTGAGCCTCATTCATGTGCCTGTAAGTGTTAGAGAAACATCACTGAGTACCCTTTGCAGAATAAACTGACATGATCCTTCTGAATGCCAAAGCTGACAGTAATTAAAGAGCTGCTCATCCCCTTTATCAAAATCACTATCCACAATGTCTCACTCCATTGCATACAATTATGCAACGATTTCAAAAAAGGTGTACCTTCACCATCAGCAGATGTGAATGTGGTGCTCCAAAGATATGCTGCTCACCCAAATTGGAAGAGCCCATACTGAATCACATTGAAGAGGACCTGTCAACAAGTACACAAGAAGTTGTGCATGCAATGGATGCAGCCCTGGAGCTACTATATTTCCAAACTGGGGCAAAGCACTCAAGCATTTGAGATAGGCTACCTAGAATGCCAAATATACATAAAAAAAAAAATCGAGTTTTCAAAACTATGTTCATCTTGTAACGCAAATCTTTCTAAAGAGTTTGTTATATAAAACAGATATGTTCTTAGAAATATAACACATGTTAATTGGTCTTATGTGTGCGAAAGTGCAGTGCCATGCCTGTTCACCCATCATTCTTCTATTGCATGTCGCTGTATTTCACTCTGTGGAACCTATATTGAGAACAGTGGAAATTAACATGTACTGTGTTGCTTCTCCTACTCCCAGTTGGGTGGTTTGACATCCTACATCCTTAAAAAAGAACCATCACAATTAATACTGGGTATTGTTATTTGTGGCCAGGAGATAAGAACTCTTCAGAAAATATGCACTCTTTATTGCCTGTTACATCTACATCTACATGATTACTCTGCTATTCACAATAAAGTGCCTGGCAGAGGGTTCAATGACCCACCTTCAAGCTGTCTCTCCACTGTTCCACTCTTGAATGGCACGTGGGAAAAATGCACACTTAAATTTTTCTGTGCGAGCCCTGATTTCTCTTATTTTATCGTGATGATAATTTCTCCCTATGTAGGTGGGTGCCAACAGAATGTTTTCACAATCGGAGGAGAAAACTGGTGATTGAAATTTAAGAGAAGATCCCGACACAACAAAAAATGCCTTTGTTTTAGTGACTGACACTCCAATTCACGTATCATGTCTGTGGCACTACCTCCCCTACCTCACGATAATACAAACCGAGCTGCCCTTCTTTGCACTTTTTCTATGTCATCCATCAGTTCCATCTGATGCAGATCCCACACCACACAGCAATACTCCAGAATAAGGTAGACAAGTGTGGTGTAAGCAGTTTCTATAGTAGACCTGTTGCAACTTCTAAGTGTTCTGCCAATGAATTGCAGTCTTTGGTTGGCTCTACCCACAGCATTATTTATGTGATTGTTCCAATTTAGGGTATTTGTAATTGTAATCCCTAAGTATTTAGTTGAATTTACAGCCTCCAAATTTGTGTGACTTATCGTATAATCGAAATTTAGCAGATTTCTTTTAGTACTCATGTGAATAACTTCACACTTTGCTTTATTCAGGGTCAATTGCCACATTTCACACCATACAGATATCTTATCTAAATCATTTTGCAATTCGTTTTGGTCATTTAATGACTTTACAAGACAGTAAATGATAGCGTCATCTCCAAACAATCCAAGACGGCTACTGAGATTGTCTCCTATGTCATTAATATAGATCAGGAACAATAGAGGGCCTATAACACTTCCTTGGGGAATGCCGGATATTGTTTCTGTTTTACTCAATGACTTTCCATCTATTAGTACGAACTGTGACCTTTCTGACAGGAAATCACAAATCCAGTCACACAACTGAGGCGATATTCCATAGGCATGCAGTTTTGTTAAAAGATGTTTGTGAGGAACGGTGTTGAAAGCCTTCTGGAAATGTAAAAATATGGAATCAATTTGACATCCCCTGTCAATAGCACTCATTACTTCATGAGTATAGAGAGTTAGCTGTGTTTTGCAAGAATGATATTTTCTGAATCCATGCTGACTACGTGTCAATAATTTGTTTTCTTTGAGGTACTGGTACTTCATAATGTTTGAATACAGTATATGTTCCAAAACCCTACTGCAAAGTACGGATCTTTCTGTGAGCAAGCAGTTGTATATAATTGCTAAATATGGAGCTATTTATCAGCATACTCTGAGAGGAACCTGACTGGTATACAATCTGGATTGGAAGCCTTGCTTTTATTATGTGATTTAAGCTGCTTTGCAACACTGAGGATATATATTTCTATGTTTTTCATCTTGACAGTTGTTCTTGATTGGAATTCAGGAATATTTACTTTGTCTTCTTTGGTGAAGAAGTTTCAGAAAATCATGTTTAATAACTCTGCTTTAGTGGCACTGTCATCAGTGACTTCAGCATTGTTATCGTGCAGTGAAGGTATTGATTGTGTCTTGACACTGGTGTGCTTTATGTATGACCAGAATCTCTTTGAGTTTTCTGCCATATTTCGAGACAGTTTCGTTGTGGAAATTATTGAAAGCATCTCGCATTGAAGTACACACTATATTTCGAACTTCTGCATAATTTTGCCAGTCTTGGGGATTTTGCATTCCTTTAAGTTTAGCATGCTTCTTTCATTGTTTCTGCAACAGCCGTCTGACCCATTTTGTGTACCTTGGGGGATCATTAGCTAATAACTTTCTCTTTTGCATGACATAAAATTAAATATCAGAAACATAAAAGCAGTAAAGACAAAAGACAAGCAAGGCAGTACACATTTCTTCAATCTTTAGGTCCCAGCATTTTTTTCTCTCTAATCTTGCTACAGTTCCACACAGCATGCTTTCCTTTCTGTGAAATAATCTATTACCTCATCAACATTCATCATTTTGCTACATGAAAAATCAAAATGTCATTGTCTAATACTGAAAAATCTGTTAATAGGAATAGTAACTGAGTGTGGTGGGGTTTCTCGATTTTGTCACTGTCTGCTAGATAAAATGAAGTAGGTCTTTCTAGTATTGCAGCAATTGTAACACATACCAAATAAATGAGACTGTTTTGGCACAAATGGTCATTTTTATCTACCTCATTTACATAAATAACATGACAGAATATAATTCATGAAGTACCAATATCAAATGCCAGTTAGGCCTATTACAAGCAAAAAGCTGTGAGGGCAGGTCATGAGCTGTGCTTAGGTAACTAAGTGCTAGAGCACTTGCTCGCGAAATGCAAAGGTCCACAGTTCGAGTCTCGGTCCGGCACACAGTTTTAATCTGCCAGGAAATTTCAAAAAGTTTTATGTTAGGAAATAGTTTCACATATCATTGATATGCATATTTTTCAAACATGAGATCGAAACATAGCAGTAGTAGGAAATTTTCATATAAATTTGGAATTGTCATATTCTTCCATATAATTTGCGTGATGTCTCCGTTTCTTCTCCTTTCTCATTCTAACAAACAATCTCGTCATCATTTTGTTGGGTGCACCGAGAAGATAATAAATAATCTCTCTTACCTGTTATTCCTGGTAGTCATTTATTTCCACTCAGGTAGTCTGAATCTATGGATTTCACTAATAGTAATAACAACACTGATCATTTGCACACCCTATCAACCAAATAAACAAACAGTGATTAGCATTCATCCATTCGCATTTATTCAGCTCAGCTCGTATAGTCCCATCCCCTTTTGTCTGTGGGAAAGTTTTTATTTCTTGATGTGAGGGGAATTCCCCTGGCAGAGATATCATGTATACTTTGCACGCATTCGAAAATCAGCTTATGATTCTTTCAGAAATCATCTTAGAATGTGTTAAAAATGTTCAAAAATCAGCAGGGATGTATTACAAAATCTTATGAATAACTGATAGATCAACATGCACTGGATTCTAGCTACTTTGAGAAACAAGGTTTTTTTTGTCAAAAATATTAATTTGGCACCCCCTGAAATTGCCGCCCAAGGCAGATGCACAGGTTTGATCCCTGCTAGATCCGGGCCTGAATGGATGTTGGTACCAGCCCCATCTGGTATGTTCTGCATGACCAACAACTACATCCATACAACTTCCAATGGATATAGTCACTAAGCCAGCTGATTTTGCACCAGGCAATGAGCAATTAAGTTCCCTTTTGTTACTTTACTTATTAATGAATGGAATTGTAAAACAAGTGATATACTTCTTCATGCCTTATACATTACTTGCATATCAAACAACGGAAACTCTAGGTGGGAATATCAACAATGTAGGAAAAGATAGATGCTACTTACTGTAAGGAAGACACGTCAAGCTGCAGACAGGCATGATTAAAAGACACTCACATATAGCTTTCAGCCACAGCCTTCATCAGTAAAGAGGACACACACACACACACACACACACACACACACACACACACACACACACACACACACACACACACACAAGCACGCCTCACGCACACATGACCACCAACTCCAGCATCTCGGGACCGAAATGCGACATCATGTGGGACACAAGCAGCAATCTGCAGGGGGCGGGGAAGGGATAGTAATGTACTGTTGGAGAGACAGACAAACACTGCCTGGTGGAGTGTGCAGGGACTAGACTGCTGACAGGCACAGCATCAAGAGGTTGTGGGACAGGAAGGTGAGAGGAAAAGGAACAAAAAAAGAGAGGAGTGGAACAAGACGGGTGGATGCACATTGGCAAAGGGCTGCAGATAAACAGGGTGGGATACGAGAAGCGGTGGTGGTGGTGGGGGGGGGGGGGGGGTGATAGGACAGAAGGGTTGGGGCATTATGTTACTGCAGGTTGAGGGTGGGATAGTTACAGGTGCAGAGAATGCATGGTAGGGATAACTCCCACCTGTGCTGCTCAGACACCCTGTCTTCATTCCTTCACAACCTCACCTTCTCTCCCATCCACTTCACATGGTGCTCCTCAACCCAGTATGCCAGCTTACCAGATGTTGACCTCCTCCTCTCTGATGTCTCCATCCAGTGGTTGTGTATGTAATCAAAGTGTATAAATCAGATAGTCAAGTGTATGTATGTAGGTGTAAAAGATAGAGATAAAGGACAGTCTAAGAAATGTGTTACTATGGAAATAAATGCCACATGACTGGGGTCCTTGCATTTGACACATGCATAATGTATTAATGATGTGCCCCCCCCCCCCCCCCCCATGAGGAATTTTACTAATTTTCCTCTTCTTCATCAGTTGTAGTTTCCTTTCCAACACTGTTCTTTCACAAATTGGTACTCTATGTGGCTTGTATTGACTACAACTTCTTTCCATTATCCTCCACTTTCAACTACTTTTCTTTTACAGATGGGTACACCACACAGCTTAATGAAAACTGGATCATGAGGTTTCTACTTTAGTATACACTTACAATTATTTACTCGACATGGTCTCTCATCAAAGACATCACTATATTCCCAAAAAAAATTTTCTAGTTCCTCTTTATCCTCTGTCTGATTGTAATTACTATTATTTATCACCATAATATCATTCTCCCCAAAAAATTCCCATCATAGGATCAGTAAATGACAATTCTACCTCATTCCAATTAAACCTAACTTTAGCCTTGACAGTCAATTTCGTTCCCAGTATTAAACTTTCATTAAAATCTTCAGTCATGAAACATCCTTGCACAAAAGAAACATAATTTATTTTGAAAAACAATGAAACTTGTTTGGTGATCACTTTACTTTTTTCACTGGCACCTTTAATTTTGACACCAGTTACAGGAAACTCAGCAAAATTCTCCCCATCTTTTATTCTGTCTCTCAGTTTTTTTATATATTCCACAGATAATACCTCCATTGTTACCAGTTTGAACATAAATATATGGACTCCCCTGTATATCACAATTAGCAATGTTTTTGTCTTCATACAACAAAACCCCTTCTGTCTCTCTGAGACCCCTACATTTTTCTTTCTCTACATATTCTCCATTTTTCAGGCTTTAAGCTTCCCCAAACTACATTGTAATCTACAGGCTCTTTATTAGGCTCAAAAATCAAACCCACTCTGGATCTTTCTCCTGACAAATTCTCTTCAAAACATCATGCATTCCATTATCGAAATAATCACATGTAACCTTCATAATCTCATCACTAATCAGCTCACTTTGCTCACTGACATCAAAACAAGTAGACACTATTTCACTGATATTAACTGGTATAAGCACATCATCTTGTACTTCCCTAAATCAGTATCAAGATCTACAGTTGTATTCCTATCTAATTTTTCATAAATCATAGTATCATCACTTTCAACATCACAAACAGCATCATTACATAAATTATCATCAATAATGTCATTATTTGCAGCACAATCATTATCATCATAACTACTGTCTATCCTGTCTTCTGCCCCCCCCCCTCCCCAACCCACAAATACATGATTCTCAGTCTCAACAAACTCAACCTCAGCACAAATAGGTTCACCACTCTTCTCTATGTTTGCATGTTTATTATTTCCTCAAGCAACAAATAAAGTACAATACTTGATACAGTGTACTGACAAGGGAACCTCCCCATCGCACCCCCCTCAGATTTAGTTATAAGTTGGCACAGTGGATAGGCCGTGAAAAACTGAACACAGATGAATCGAGAAAACAGGAAGAAGTTGTGTGGGACTATGAAAAAAATAAGCAAAATATACAAACTGAGTGGTCCATGCGCAAGATATGCAACATCGAGGATAGTGTCAGCTCAGGAGCGCCGTGGTCCTGTGGTTAGCGTGAGCAGCCCCGGAACAAGAGGTCCTTGGTTCAAGTCTTCCCTCGAGTGAAAATTTTACTTTCTTTATTTTTCCAAAGTTATGATCTGTCCGTTCGTTCATTGACGTCTCTGTTCACTGTAATAAGTTTAGTGTCTGTGTTTTGCGACCGCACCGCAAAACCGTGCGATTAATGCACGAAAGGACGTGCCTCTCCAATGGGAACCGAAAACATTTGATGGCAAGGTCATAGGTCAACCGCTTCCTCCAGAGGAAAATGCGTCTGATATATTCTATACGACACTGGTGACGGCATGCGCGTCACATGACAGGAATATGTTGTCGACCCACCTAACTTGTACACTTGACGAATGGGAAAGAGGATTCTCCTACCTTGCCCGATTTAGGTTTTCTTGTGGATGTGATAATCACTCCCAAAAAGTGATGAAAACATAAGAGTTTGTCACATAAACTGCAACAAATGAATGCAACAGTTTCACAGTCGCACAGTTTTCCCTGTGCTCTGTCAAAACATATGTTTTTAATGTTTTCAAATTTTTCCGTGTGTAGACCGTCAAACCCCGCGTGTGTCCAAGCAAATCTGAACATGTCCTGGAATTTTGGAGACAGAAGTTGATTATGTGTTAGTGCCTGAAATTTGATAGTTGTCTGAAAATAAAAAAAAATATATTTTTCACTCGATGGAAGACTTGAACCAAGGACCTCTCATTCCGCAGCTGCTCACGCTAACCACGGGACCACAGCGCTCCTGAGCCCACACAGTCCTCGATGTTGCCTATGTTGCGCATGGACTACTCAGTTTGTATATTTTGCTTATTTTTTTCATACTTCCACACAACTTCTTCCTGTTTTCTCGACTGATCTGTGTTCAGTTTTTCAAGGCCTATCCACTGTGCCAACTTATAACTAAATCTGAGGGGGGTGCGATGGGGAGGTTTCCTTGTGAGTAACAGATTAAAAGCTGTGTATCAACTAATAGATTAAGTTGTATGTTGCATAATCCAATTGTTACATTACACACACACACACACACACACACACACACACACACACACACCAAACTGAATCAGCACTGGTCCTGATTTGTTACAAGCACCTGTGTAAAAAGTTGCCATTTGTGCTGTTTTTTCAACAACCCTACTGGTGTGATTGTTCTGTTTCATATGATATAAGATATAAAAAAATTAATTAGTCTTTATCTTCTTTCTTCTCTCTTGTTTCTTGTCTCTTGTGAACAGTCATCCACCTTCAACTCCTTTGCTCAAAGTATGTCTCCTTCTTTCCTTGCGAATGATACAATATCATTATAGTCAGATCATACCCAGTGCATGAAAGATACAAAATGCCTGAGAAACAGTAAATGTCAGGTACATAAATAATATATATTAGTAATTGTCAGTGCATTCAAAATCAAAAATATTTATATACCTTACTAATATATATAAATACAATCTAATTATATCATTATTTAATGCACAAATTCATTTATGTCAATTGTGAGTGTCAAGTGCACCAGAAGATAACAATGTGACCCAATAAATTACATTATCCAAGAAAAGAATGTAATTTTTCACTAGACATCTTAATGCCAAAAGAAATTAATAGTTACCACAAAAGAATTTCATAATTACCACAAAAATCACAAAGAACCTTCATTCAAATACAGATTATCCTACTGAAATAACTGATTAGTAACAATGGAAGAAAAATGATTATTGTTTCATTCATTTGAAACATTCCTGCAGTAGCCACCAGAAAGATCGTGGGAGGCGCACATCGGCACGGCGCGTCACGGACGGTAGTTGCCGCAAATAAGAGTCCCGTCCACCAGAGGGCACGCGAGAATTCAGCCGCGACCTCTGCCAGCGGAACAACAACAACTCAGGCAGCACGGGCCGTGCCCAGTCAGTTCACATCGGGCATGCCTATGAGACAGTTCTCGGTCTACTCTGAAGTGCGACGGAAAACGTGAACCATGTTAATACACAATTGGCGACGAGTAGGGTCGTTCTTTCGCGTGTTGCGTCGTTGTTCCGGTTTCGCGGCATGAAGGATTTAGTGCGTATGAACATCGCCTTCGGCAGCATTTCCAGGCGTTTCATGTTGCCGATGCGGAGGTATGTCGTGCTCTTTTCTTGTCTTGGATATCTCCCTCGCTGTATCAAGTTTTGCGGCAGCTAGCGCCGTTGCAGGAACTCTCGTCCTTGTCTTTTGACGCATTGTGTTCATTACTGTCTTCATATTATCGCCGTTGCACACATGTTGTGGCGGCTAGGGTCGAGTTCTATCAATGCAAGAAACAGCCCCATCAGTCTTACCGGGCGTGGGCCGCTACCCTGCACGGTCTTAGTCGCAAGTGTCATTTTGTCACGGAGCAGTCGCGAGAGTCGTATGCCCACGTTATGGTGCGCGACGTCATTGTTCGTTCGGCCCCTGACAGGGAGGTCCGGCAACGGGCCCTGCAGTTACAAGATCCTTCCCTCGAGGAAGTCCTGTCCATTGCTCAATCGTATGAAGTCTCTCACGCCGCCGGTCAACAGTTGGAAGCGTGGTGCGACGTCGCGGCGGTTCAGGGCGGCGCGGCCGCGTCCACTGCGTCCGGGGGGGGACGACGACGACGACGACGTGCGAGCCGTACAATCCGGCCGTTACGGCCGCTCCCGCACGGCGCGTAAACAGAGTCCCGGCCGCCGGCCCCTGTTACCGTCCTGTGCGTCGTGCTACGTACATCACGATCGGTCGGAGTGCCCCCAGCGTTGGGCCGTTTGTCGCAAATGTAATAAAAAAGGACACATTGCTAAAGTTTGCCGCTCAGCCTCGAAAGAATCGAAGGAAGCAGTTACAGAGGACATGGACGTTGACATTCAGGAAGTTTCATCGGGCCAGGCTCCCGACGAATCGGCCCACAAACTCTTTATCGAGGTGTCGGTCTGGTCGCGCCGAATACAACTGCAAGTGGATACGGGTGCGGCGGTTTCTTTGTTGAATGCACAAACTTACTCCGACCTCGGGTCGCCCCCGTTGGCGCCAGTTTACCGGCGTCTACGCGGTTATGGTAAACAGTTCATTCCCCTACTGGGTCAATTCACTACTGACGTGACTTACAAAGCAGTCACTCGGCCTATTACTTTTATTGTTGTCAGTGATGCGATCTCCGCTAACCTTTTTGGCTTGGATGCCTTTCAAGCTTTCGGGTTTTCTATCGCTGACACCATACAGTTGGTCTCCGAAGACGTTCCCTATCAATCACTAGAATCTTTGACTTTCTGGATATCTTTGACTTTCTGGATATCTTTGACTTTCTGGATATCTTTGACTTTCTGGATATCTTTGACTTTCTGGATATCTTTGACTTTCTGGATATCTTTGACTTTCTGGATATCTTTGAGGAGGGCCTGGGGCGTGTTTCAGACTTTGAAGCTCACTTAACGTTTTCTACGCGCGAGGCAGATCCCCTTGGCTCTCCGCCCTCAGGTAAAAGAAGAGCTAGACCGGCTGACAGCCCTAGGGGTCGTTCTTCCCATTTCTTCTCAATCATCTGTCTACTTTTGTAAGGTTTGGGTCTCATCTTCTCTTTCACAGCATTCCCCGTCCTCAGATTTCAGCACATTAGATGAAAGGATTTCTGATTCGTTGCCTGTATCATCACCAATTTTATTTTTTGCTGAAATTTTCAATTCCTTTTTGCTCTGGAAGAAGTTCTTTAAGACTGTTGCCATTTTATCCAGCACTATTGCTTTCAATTCATCTTTGAGTAGAGTACTAGTGTAAACAGCAGATTTAGTTTGCTAATTCCCTTACAGCTTTTGTGAAAGGTGTACAGTCATTAGGAGTTGGCATTTCAGTTATGTTTTCACCTGAAGTAGAAGGTGAAGCATCACACAAAGTTGCAGGTTCTGCTGGAATAGGTGTATTACAGCTTGATGTACAGGCTGGTAGCTGCTCAGTTACTTCTCATGGCCTAAAATCCTCTTCACTGACTGACAGTCTATTAAGTGGCCACAATCTGGGCACCTTGAAGCCAAATATGATACTTTTTTTGGACAAAGGAAAGTGCAAATGCTATTTGATAAAACAATGCGATCTCTGAAATAGTGATTGGGCAACCACGATGCAGTCTCATCCCGTCAGCCATTGCTATTCATAGATATCGTGTGAACAGTCCAAACTCCATGATAGTTAGTAGCTGCATCCTGTGACAACAATGTGGGGAGAATGTCAGAAGAGTGATTCTAGTGTCTCTGACCATATAGTTAATGTCAATGATGAGGTGACTTGCATGGTTGTCCAGAAGTATAAGCAGTGATTGTCTTTTGGACAACACATCTACTTACCAGACCCTACTCCTTTTTTGAACAAAGCTTCTTTTACTGCCCTCTGAACTTTTCCTTCATCAATATTCATGCTTTCCATTTTGTGGACATATGTCTTTACCAACTCACCATCTGCAATACAGATAATTTACTTAAAATCATTTATAAAATTAAAATTGTGAAACTGAAAGTTTGTCTTTGTTCTAAACCAGACTGGCTGACAGTGAACACTGTCCATATTTACCCCCTCTTCACTGGTTCACACTTGCACCAAGAAGTCATTTTGGATAAGAAGCCAAACTGTACCAAATGTTTTAACAAATTATTTAGATGTAAAGCTACACAAGAAAAAGATAGGCCACTGTCCATAGATTCATAAAGCACAACTTATAATATTTTGAGTACTACTTTTTGGACTGATCTTGAAATTTGCTATCACAAAAAGGAAGGCAAAACAATTGAAACTGAATCTACTTGTTTGCAACAATAAAAGAAGTAGTAGCAAATTTTGGTTAATTGTTTACTACCATACATCCTGAGAAAACACCATCATGAACATACAAATATTTCAAACATTATTTCATTAGAAATTATTCTGTGTCTACTCTTAGCCCATGTCCACATTAGCTCCATTTTACCTCTACTACTCTTTCTCATTCTTAAAACCAACATATCACAGATATCAAATTACATTCCATATTAACATTGACCATACTTATAACTGCTCTCACAGAATTATTTATATTTCACTGTAAATACATTCCATGTGACTCAATGAACACAATCCACCACATTTTATGACAATTAATCCCTAACCATAAAATCATCATATTCATCATAATACTTCACTAATGTATATTGGAATGTACCAGACAAGGATCCCTTATGTTTACCACTTAATATACAGTGAAGTAGCTGATCCATTATTGTCAACACCACAGTTTCATAAACTAATGATCAATGCTTAATTAGTCAGAATCCAATATTATAATGCAGTACATAAAACGTAATTAAATTTATATAACATTTTATTCATTGTAAAATTTGTGTCTTCATTGAAAAGTGCCACCATTGTACTTATGTTAAAAATCATACTTTATTTTTTATTTCAAAAGCAACTACAATAATGGGTTGGTTACTTGATTTTCACATTGAAAACATGGTAGCAAATTTTATCAGCATGTAGTTTCAATGTATTTTATGTCTAAATTAAAAAATTGATAAACAGATTATTTTTTTGAAATTTTACACTATAGAAAATTATCTTTGGAAATAGCCTTTACAATAAAGCTTCCTAGATGACTTTTAAAAGGTAATTATGTATTTTTGGTGTTGATATAAACATCAACCCACAAACGAGGACTCTCTCCACTCCTGAGTTTTTTTGGATGAAAAGTTTGAGATGATTGAGTCTGTTTATGTGACTTGTGTATACATGTGTGGATGCTTGTACTTAAATATACATCTGTCTCAAGATATAAAGTGGAAGTGTTTGATTTCGGGATAGCAAACCATCACATTCCTATGGTGAAATTCTGCTAGACAAGCTCAAGTATTGTGGCATGAGTGGGACAGTGCACAAATGGTTTAATTCGTACCTAACTGGAAGAGTGCAGAAAGTTGAAATAAGTAGTTCTCGTAACATGCAAAGATCAGCACATTCCTCAAACTGGGGAACTATCAAGAATGGGGTTCCACAAGGGTCAGTCTTGGGTCCTTTGTTGTTCTTATTATATATTAATGACTTGCCATTCTATATTCATGAAGAGGCAAAGTTAGTTCTCTTTGCTGATGATACAAGTATAGTAATCCCACCTGACAAACAAGAATTAACTGATGAAATTGTCAATACTGTCTTTCAGAAAATTACTAAGTGGTTCCTTGTAAACGGACTCTCACTGAATTTTGATAAGACACAGTACATACAGTTCCGTACAGTGAATGGTATGATGCCATTAATAAATATAGACCTTAATCAGAAGCATATAGCTAAGGTAGAATATTGCAAATTTTTAGGTGTGTCCATTGATGAGAGATTAAATTGGAAGAAACACATTGATGATCTGCTGAAACGTTTGAGTTCAGCTACTTATGCAGTAAGGGTCATTGCAAATTTTGGTGATAAACATCTTAGTAAATTAGCTTACTACGCCTATTTTCACTCATTGCTTTCATATGGCATCATATTTTGGGGTAATTCATCACTGAGGAATAAAGTATTTATTGCACAAAAGCGTGTAATCAGAATAATAGCTGGAGTCCACCCAAGATCATCCTGCAGACATTTATTTAAGGATCTAGGGATATTCACAGTAGCTTCTCAGTATATATACTCTCTTATGAAATTTGTTATTAACAACCAAACCCAATTCAAAAGTAATAGCAGTGTGCATAACTACAGTACTAGGAGAAAGGATGATCTTCACTATTCAAGATTAAATCTAACTTTGGCACAGAAAGGGGTGAATTATACTGGCATTAAAGTCTTTGGTCACTTACCAAATAGTACCAAAAGTCTGACAGATAACCAACAAGTATTTAAGAAGAAATTAAAAGAATTTCTGAATGACAACTCCTTCTACTCCATAGAGGAATTTTTAGATATAAATTAAGAGAAAAAAAACAAAAAAAATATTTAAAAAAATTTAAAAAATAAAAAAAATTAAAGAAAAACAAAAAAACACAATAAAGTTGTTATATTAACTTATGTATGTTGTTAAATTAACCTAATTATGTCATGTATTGGAAAATTCGACTCGTTCCACATCATTACGAAATATCGTATTCATGATCCATGGAACTAGTACTAATCTAATCTAATCTAATCTAATCTCTAATCTAATCTGACCCCATTATGAATTTAGAGTGCATTCCGTGTCTCCTGTGCCGGTTCTTTGTGCTACAAGTGATGACTTCTCCACACAACGCTTTCCATGTGGACTTGGAAGCTCAAACCAACTGTCTGGATGTATTCATCACATCTCCTGTGACTGGGTTTTCTCCTGCTGACTACAATCCACATACTACACCCACATCAAATGAGATGTTCGTCTTGCCACAACAACTGTTTGCTACACCTCCGGCCAGAACAATGGACTCAGGATTTGTATTGCTGGATTGTGTTCATCACCATGTGCAGTTCAACTCAGATAATATTCAGAACAGTGTTTCTTGTGATCGTAATCTGAATGCACAGGTTAGGTAGTCTCCGCAGCTGAACATTCATTCACAATGTGCTCCTAAGACTGTTGCTGTGGTGCCGTGTGCAACGCTGCCACTACCGCAACATGTAACATGTTTCAATTAGCTGTCCTCCACACCTGTTATGATCCCTGTGAATACTAGCCAAGGACAAATTACCACTAATAGTGCACCAGGGGCATTCCCCGAGACTTCTTCAGAGGCAGTTGACCATAATAGTGCGAGTTCAGTTTATGGATCATCAGCTGTTGCTAATGTTGTGCAACTGATGGACGCATATCTCCACCTCCATCTGGCAATGTACATCACTGCACAACAAGTCATGTCGGGGACTTTAATTCATGTCGCGCACATTCACAATCTGCCCCCCCCCCCTACCACCCCAGCCCACACAGAGGATTCCAGTTCCTGCCATAAACCCGCTCGCTGTTCCACAGCATCGGCTGTGCCTGCTGCAACAGCCTTATGCATTTTCTCCAAAGTTGGACATTTCAATGCAATGCCTGTGGCCGGTGCATCTATTTTGGGGATGCCGGCTCCTGCTGCCCTTTTGCTTGTTCCATGGTACCAACTGTGTCTGCCATGATGGCCTTCTGCGACGCAATGGGTACGCTCAGTGATTACACACATGGCAATTGTGGCAAAAGAGTTTTTGGACCCCCCCCCTCCCCCCCTCTCCACCGTTATGCCTGTTTTCTCTGCAGGACCACCTGCGCCTGCAGCGCCCGGCTGCCATGATACCATTCCCTGGCTGGAACAGCATTTCATGGCTTGCAAAGACAATTTAGTGTTCCTGAAGGTTCCTATTCTCCTCCTCCTGGACGCATACTGAAGTTACCCCCACTGTCAGAAGACTACCTTGTGACATAGTTTGCTTTGGGAGATCACATTTTCGAGCTACACCATGTTTCCAATGACAACTATAGGTTCCTGTGTCTCATGACAGACCTTCACAACTACTCAAACCTGATCTGCGACATGCTTCTCTCACTGCCACCAGCTGCAAAGTATGAATTTACCAAGGAAACGATTCTCAAGTGCCTCGACTGTTCCTAAAAATTTATTTTATGTGAAGAAAAACTTGGGAACCGGACACCGTCACAACTCTGGCACTGCCTACAGTTGCTGGTCAATGAGCAAATTATGCTGGATATAATGCTCTGGGCAGTGTGGTCTGCTAAGCTACCCACCAATCTCCAGATACACCTGCTACCAAATTTCTTCGAGTCGACTGGATCGCACTTACAGATCGCCGACGAGTTATACTCTTCTGCGTCAGTGCCACAGGTTGGTATGCCTGCACCGGAGATTCTCCCGTTTGCTGGTAGGGGCAGGGCCCACTCCACCACTCTGTCCTCCACAATGCCTGGCAGCCTGCGCTCAGACTCCCCACTCTCTGAGCATTCCTGGATTGCGCACACCCTGTATGTGCTGGTATACTTATCCGAAGCAATCGACGATGAAAAGCCGCCCCCTCTTGCTAAGTCTCCACCTCTTCCACATCCAGCTCACCCATACTGCTGGTATCACAAGGTCTTTGGTGACTCAGCATAGAAGTGTACATCCTTACCAGCACCCAAACACCGTCCGCAGGGCACAGTAGTTGCCAAACCCTGCGGGGGATCAGACAGGCGTCCCCCTACGCTGCACTCCTTACATCCTCCTGTTTTTTCAAACGACTGATTGTACGTAACAGACAATTCTTCAAAACTCAATTTTTTGGTCGACACAGGCATGGACGTATCTATAATCCCTACATCAAGGGCTCTGCCCTCGTCTTCTCCATTGACTTTGCTCCTCCGAGCAATCAACGGGCAACTTCGTGCTTAGTCAAAGTTAAAGTTCACTTATCACAATCCTTGTTTCCCCTGGACTTTTTACATAGCTGACACATACAAGCCTATCTTAGGGATGGATTTCTTGTCACACCACAAACTTTCTCCAAACGTCATTCAGATCACGGTGCTGCACCACCCTACAAACACACACATTCAGTCTGCTCGCCTTTCACTTTCCCACTGAAGTGTTCTCACGGCCAATAGTTTGGTGTGCAAGTGTTCCACCCTCGTGGGTGACATTCTGAGGAGTGTGAACATTTTACTGTTGGCGTGCAAATCTCTGAAAATCTGTCAGGAGAACGACGAGCTCCAATGCTGCATTTCGCTCACTTCCAGTGAGCTCGGCTCTGCCTGTTCAGCTGCAGAATCTGCATGTCATGACACCAGTGACAGAACAAGTTTCTTCTGCTGTCTCCAGCCTGGCCACTTCTCGTGTCAGTCCTATGAAACATTTTGTGTGTGATGAACTAGTTTCTGTGGCAGGCACACCACCCACACCTTGCCTGTCCCTCCCTGTGTCATGTGTACCAGGGAGTACGCCCGAGCACCAACCCCGCCCTCACACACACATGCTCACCTCCTCTATGTGGACTGTGCCAAACATCAACAACTTCACCCAAATTTTATTGGGCACTTCCATCTTCAATGTAATTGACTGTAAACGCACCTAACACCAGATACCCATGACACCGGATGATGTACCCAAGACTGGAATTATCTTGCTGCTAGGTTTTTTCCAGTACCGTTACATGCCATTTGACCTTAAAAATGCTGCCCAGATGTGGCAACAATTTACTGACTCCATCCTACAAAAGTTCGAGTTTTGTTTCGCGTACCTGGATGACATACTCGTTTCCAGTAAGGCAGCTGAGGAGCACGAGCATCACTTATCCACGGTACTGAGGACCTTTGAGACGAACGATGTAGGAGTCAACAAAGATAAGTTACAATTATTGCAGATGTCTGTAACCTTCCTCAGCTACACAGTATCTGTCGACAGTATACAACCTCCAGAAGCTCGTGTGCAGACCATCTCATCTACGTCAACCCCTTCGACTTACAAAGAACTGCGCCAATTCCTCAGCACCATCAACTGCTACCACTGTCACTTGCCCTCATCGGCTGCAGTACAAGCTCCTCTTACTGATGCACTGTCAGGCAAGCAAATCTCGGGACTCTGACTTGTCCGTTGGACTGACTCCATGCTCAAAGCCTTTGAGGCACTAAAGGTTTCGCTGGTCTGGGCTGTGACATTCACCCACCCAGAACCCTCAGCTGAACTATTCATTACCTCAGATGCTAGTGACACAGCAGTGGGACCTGTCCTTCAACAACACTCCATTGACATTTCACCCCTGCACTACTTCTTTAAAAATCTGTCTGCTGCACAAAAGAAATACTCCGCCTTTGACAGGCAGGTCCTGGCCAACTATGAGGCTATTAAATATTTCTGCCCCCACATTGAAGGACGCATGTTCTATACCCTCACGGACCACAAACCACTCACGGGTGCCTTCCGAAACCTGCTGGAGACCCGCCCCCTCATCATTTCTGTCATTTCAACATGGGGAGAAAGAGAAGGAGAAGAGGGGGAGGGGCTGTGTGTGTGTGTGTGTGTGTGTGTGTGTGTGTGTGTGTGTAGATGCTAATGATGAGCCTTTTAACTTTGTCAAACAGGGACAGTAAGTCTGATGTGGGCATTGATGGTGAAGGTAAGAGTAAGTCTGCCAGCCATAAGAGGTGTTTGGTCATAACGGCATGCAGTGTTGACACTCAGTAATACACATGGCAAAGTGTTGGTCCATCATGCATCATGGCACATCAAACCAACCTTGAGTGTGTGCAGTACCATCATTCCTCTAACCTATTACTTTGCACATGGTAACTAGTTGAATGAAAGTGCTGCATGCCACACAGTTTACCCAGCTCTGCATAGAGGAGTGAATTGAATTTTCATCCTTGGTCAATTGTAATGGACAGTGGGCAAACAAAATGAGAAATCAATAGGTCTCTGAATGCTTGTGCATTAGATTCTGCCATTATATCTTGTAGTGGGTTGGCCCCTCCACCATGAATTACACGGTCAATAGTTGTAGCATGTATTTATAGGGGTTGGATTCTGGCAGAAACTTGACTAAATCCAGACATGCTGGAAAAACCTTTTTGGTACTTCAAAGGTGCAATGCGGTAGGAATGCTTGGCGTCTGGTTTTGCTGCACTGACACAGAATGCAGGTGCATCACCATTTCTTGCACTCTGCCTTAATTCTAACCCAGACAAATTATTCCATAATCAGTCTCTTGGTAGGGCATACAGCTGCATGGGACAGATTATGTACTTACCCTGAAGAAGGCACATGAAGTTGCAAGTAGGCACAATTAAGACACTTACATAAAGCTTTTGGCCATAGCCTTCATCAGCAAAAGAAAAATACACACCATTCATACACACAAGCAAGCACACCTCATGCACATGTGACCACCAACTCTGGCAGTCTGGGCCAGAAAGCAACTATCACATGGGATACTAGCAGCAATCTGGAGGAGGGCAGGAAAGTGGAAGGGATAGTAGTGTATGGATGGGGGAAGAGATGAACATTGTCTGTTGGGGTACACAGGGGTGCTAGAGAGAAAACAGGCCCTGTCTCAGGAGGTTATGGGGCAGGAAGGTGGGGAAGAAAGGAGCAAAAGCAGAGGAGTGGGGAAATATGGGTGGGAGTGTTGACAAAGTGCAGCAAACAGTGTGGAAGGCAAGAATGGGTACAAGATGATAGGACAGATGGGGTGGAAACTGTTGGGTGGACAGTGTGGGGACAGTATGTTACTGTAGGTTGAGGTTGGAATAATTACGGGAGCAGCAAATGTGTTGTAACCATAAGTACCATCTGCACAGTCCAGACAAGCTGGTGATGGAGGGGAGGATCCAGACAGCTCAGCCATTGAAATCAAGGACGTTATGTTCAGTTGCATGTTGACACACAGGATGGTCTACTCTGCTCTAGGGCACAGTTTGGTGGTGGCCATTCGTGCTGGTGGACAGCATGTTGGTAGTCATACCATTATAAAAAGCTGTGCAATGATTCCAGCAGAGCTGGTAAATGCTGTGGCAGCTTTCACAGGTGGTCAGGCCCCTGATCAAGTAGGATAAACCTGTGGCAGGACTGTAATAGGAAGTGGTGAGTAGGTGGATTGGGCAGGTCATGCACCTGGGTCTTCCACAGGGATATTATCCTTCTGTCAAGGGGTTGTGATTTGGAGTGTCATAGAGATGGACTATGATGATGTGGATGTTGGATGGGCAATGGAACACTACTTTAGGAGGGGTGGAAAGGATCTCAGGTAGGGTGTCCCTCATTTCAGGGCATAATGATAGGTAATCAAAGCCCCGACGAAGGATGTGGTTCAGTTGTTCCAATCCATGAAGGTACTGGGTGATGGAGGCACTCCTTTGTGGCTGGTTTTTGTGGTTGGTGGTAGAACTGAGGGTGCGATGTGAGATGCATGGGAGATCTGTTTGTGGACAGGGTCTGAGGGATAGTGCCTGTCTGTGAAGGCAGTAGGGAGACTCTCAGCATACTCACCAACATAGTTCTTGTCACTGCATATACGCCATCCTTGGGAAGGCACACTGTATGGGAGGGATTTTTGGTGTGAAAGGGATTACAGCTGTCGAAATGCAGTTACTGTAGGTGGGTTTAATGTGGACAGAGGTGAGGATGGAGCCATCAGAGAGGAGGATGTCAACATCTAGGAAGGTAGCACACTGTGTTGAGGACCAGGTGAAGCAAATGGCAGAGAAGACGTTGAGTTGTGAAGGAATTAAGATAGGGTGTCTTGAGCCTGAGTCCACATCATGAAGATATCATCAATGAAACTGAACCAGACTAGGGGTTTGGAATTTTGGGAGACATCTCCTCTAGATGGCCCATGAACAGCTTGGTATAGGAGGGTGCCAAGCAGGTGCTGAGATGGTTGTGCCACTGATTTGTTTATACAGCTTTCCTACAGAGGCAAAGTAGCTGTAAGTTAGTTATAAAGTTAGTAAGGTGTATGAGGAATCAGGCAGTAGGTTCGGAGTTTGAAGGACTTTGGGAAAGGTAGTGTTCAGTCGTGATAAGCCCATGGGCATGAGGGATGTTGGTGCATAGAAAGGGACATCACCAGTGGTGAGTACAGATCCAGGAGGTAAAAAGGTGGGGATGGTGGAGAGTCGGCAACGGGAATAGTTGGTGTCCCTCCAACTGATTGGAGGTATTGATCAATGAAGGCAGAAATTCATTCAGTGGGGGCACACTAACCACCCACAATGGGGCATCCAGGGTTGTTGGGTTTATGAATTTTGGAGAGCATGTAGAAGGTGGGCATGCAGGGTGTCACTGGGGTGAGGAGGGAAATAAATTCAGGAGAGAGGTTCTGGGAAGGGCCTAAGGCTTTAGGCAGGGATTAGAGGTTGTGTTGGACTTCTGGGATTGTATCACTCTGGCAGGGTTTATGGGCAAAGGAGTCAGATAACTGGCAGAGGCCTTCTGCCAGGTAGTCACTGCAATTCATAACAACAGTGGAGGAACCTATGCCTGCAGGTACATTGATTAGGTCAGGATTTGTTTTGAGGTTGTGTGTGGCTATTCTTTCTTCTGCTGAAAGAATAGGGTTCTGGGGAAGGATGGTGAGGCTAAGTTGGAGGTAAGGAATTTGTGGAAGGTGATGAGCAGGTGGTTAGGTGGGAGGGGGATGGGGGGAGGGAAGATCACCAGCTGGATGGTAGTATGAACTGGAAGAGGCAGGGTTCAATGTTGGAATTAGTTTGGTTTTGGTTGGAGTGACTGACACCTAGGAAGTGCTTCCAGTGCAGGGATCAGGAGAAAGAGAGTAGGTCTTTGAAAAACCCAGCATGGTTAAATTTGGGTGTATGTCTAAGGGTGATGCCTTTGGATACAATTGAAACTCGTGTGGAACTGAAGGCTTTGATGGAAAGGTTAACAAAAGTGTTATGAGAATGATTTGGCTCTAGATTTGGTAGTGTTGGTAGGGAGTTATGGGGGACATGGCAAGTTGAAAAGGTCAGCTAGATAGGCTTTAGGTACTATGAGGGGTGGACAAGGAGAAACACTGTGGGTAGGATATGAGTTGGATACTAGTGCCCCGAGACAGCAGTAGGATGTCGGCAGGTGGTGTCTGGAATGCTCCTCCAGGTGCTGGAGAGCAAGGGATTCATTTTCAGAGATGTGATGTATGGAGTAGGGATTGCACAGTAGTAGTATATTGTGGGGGTAGCAGAGGTGGTTCTGGGATGCCTGTGAGGTGAATATGCATTTTTGCAGTACAAGATTTGTGAGAGCCAGGGATTGTCAGAATCTGAAAATGTGAATGTCTCTGGGATCCAGAGAAAGGAAATTTTATGGTTAGGCAGTTTGGAGGATTCCGTGGCTTAAGCAGCATTTGAGAAGTAGGATGTGTGGTTAGGTTTTAGCAAAGGAAAGGGATACTGTTCCGAACTGGTGCAGGTAGATGGAGCAGTGCTCCATTGTGGGAGGAAAGGCATAAAGGAAATGGGAATGGCATGGAAATGAGCAAAATAAGTGTTGATCATTGTAAAAGGAGCTGGATAAGAGAAAAAATGCATAAAAATTCATACAGAATGCACAGATATGTAAAAATGTGCACAAATACTTTAAAATATGCAAAAATGTGTGAAACCACTTGAAAATATGCACAAATACATTAGAAACGACAGGAACTTGGGAGAAATGGAACAATGTGGTGTGTGTGTGTGTGTGTGTGTGTGTTTTGCAATAAGGGAAGAGAGGGGAAGGGGGGATGGATTAGGACAGAGTTCACTAGTTCACATGTTACAGGCAGGTGTAGAAAATAAAATGATAAAGAATGGCAGGATGAGGGATGAAGTAGAGTCAATAGGAATAAATATAATTATAACTATTGGAGGAAAGAAACTGAGTCATCAGATGCTGCCTCAACAGTTTGCATGGTCACGAAGACTGTGTTGTGCATGAACAATTGTTGATACAGTGTGGTTCAGAAGTAGATGCAGTTTGGAAGACAATGAATAAACACAGGACAGAAAAGAAAGAATGGACACTGAGAAGAGTAATGCTATAGAAAAGAGTAAAAAAGGAAAATATCACAGAGTTGTAGAATGGAAGAAAAGTTGTTTGTCAAAATCAAACAATGGAAATTCCAGGTAGGAATATCAATAATGTAGGAATAGATATACTGCTACTTACCATGGAGAAGACACATTTAAGTTGCAGACAGGCATAATTAAGACACTTACATAAATATTTTGGCCATAGCCTTCATCAGTAAAAGTGAAACACGGACTGTTCATACATACAGGCAAGCACACAGGATGCACACGACCTCCAATTCTACCAGCTCAGACCAGAATGCAACTATCGCGTGTGATGCAAGCAGCAATCTGGACTGCACATGGAAATAGTAGTGTATGGGTGGCGGAGAGAGAGGAATGCTGCCTGGTGGAGTGTGCATGGACTAGAATGCCAACAGGTGCAGCATCAGGAAGTTGTGTGGCAGGAAGGTGGGGAAAAAAAGGAGGGAAAGGGGGAAGCAGGGAAAGAAGGGCAGGTGCATTGGCAGAGGGCAGCAAAATAACAACGTGGGAGATGAGAATGGGGAGGAAATATAAGACAGAAGGGGTGGAAATCACTGGGTGGAGAGCTTGGGGACATTATGTTACTGTAGATTGAGGTCGGAATCATTACAGGAGCAGCGAATGTGTTGTAAGGATAATTCCCATTTGCATAGTCTAGACAAGATGGTGGCAGAGGGTAGGATCCAACGGGTGGCCTACTTTGCAGTTGGCCAGTTTGGCGGTGACCATTTGTCCTGGTGGGCAGAACGTTGGTAGTCATACCAATACAAAAAGCTGTGCAGTGATTCCAGCAGATATAGTAAATGACATGGTGGCTTTCATAGGCAGCCTGACCCCTGATGGGGTAGGATGAACTTGTGACAAGCCTGTAATAGGCAGTGGTGGGTGGGTGGATTGGGCAGGTCTTGCAAGTGGGTCTTCCATGGGGATATGATCCTTCTGGCAAGAGGTTGGGATTGGGAGTGGAATAGGGATGGATTAGGATGTTGTGGAGGTTGGGTGGGTGATGGATACCAACAATACCTGTATTTCAACATCTGTCATTCCTTTCACAGCAACAAGTCCTTCCCATACAGTTTGGCCATGCTGGGGTGGCATATCTGCAGTGAGAACTGCCATGCTCAGTATGCTGAGGCTCTCCCCAAGGCCATCGCGGACAGGCACTATCCCCCATGCCATTTCCCCTCACACCCCCAATCCTACCACTATTCCCAAGAACTTTCCTCAAAGGAGTGCCCCTTTCATCACCCAGTACCACCCCGAACTGGAACAACTGAACTACATCCTTCACAAGGGCTTTGATTACCTATCATCATGTCCTGAAATGAGACATCCTATCCAAGATTCTTCCCACCTCTCCTAAAGTAGTGTTCCATTGCCAACCCAACCTCCACAACATTAAAGTCCATCCCTTTGCCACTCCCAATCCCAACCCCTTGACAGAAGGATTATATCCCTGGGGAAGACCCAGGTGCATGACCTGCCCAATCCACCCATCCACCACTTCCTATTCCAGTCGTGTCACTGATTTATCCTACCCCATCAGGAGCTGAGCCACCTACGAAAGCACCATATCATTTACCAGCTCTGCTGCAATCATTGCACTGCTTTTCATACTTGTGTGACTGCCAAGCAGCTGTCCACCAAGATTAACGCCCACCGCCAAACTGTGGCAAAGATCAAAATAGATTGCCCTATGTGACAACATGCATCTGAACATAATATGCTTGATTCCAATGGGTGCTTTACTACCCAAGCCACCTGGGCTCTCCCCTCCACCTCCAGCTATTCTGAACTACACAGATGGGTGTTTTCCTTACAACACATTCTCCACTCCTGTAATTATTCTGGCTTCAAACTATGGTAACATGCAGTCCTCACACCCTCCACCCAACAGTTTCCACCCTCTCTGTCCTGTAATCTCCTCTCCGTTCTCTTCTCCTGTGCTCTTTGTTTGCTGCTCTCTGCCAATGTAACTGCCCATCTTTTCCCACTCATTTTTCCCCACCTCTCTGCCTGTACCTGTTGGCATTCTAGTCCCTACACACTCTGCTAGATAGTGTTTCTCTCTCCCTCCACTCATACACTACTGTCCCTCCTCCTTCTGTGGCCCCCTCCAGATTGCTTCTTGCATCCCAAGTGATAGTTGCATTCTGACCTGAGCTGCCAGAGTTGGTGGTCATGTGTGCATGAGGTGTGCTTGCTTATGTGTATGAATGGTGTGTGTTTCTCTTTTGTTGATGAAAGCTGTGGCCAACTGCTTTACGTAAGTGTCTTTTATTTGTGCCTGCCTGAAACTTAATGTGTGTTCTTTATGCTAAGTAGTAATCTATCTTTAGCTACATTGCTTATGGTATCATAACTGTATAGTCTGTTTTCTGTAGGGCATTACTTTCATTGTGACTAGACAGCAGGTCCTTATATATTGTACAATTAAGCAGATATTTTACATCACACAACAGCTGTCTGTTAGATATGCAAACATAATAAAAAGTTTAGGGGCAAAAAACAGTATTTTCATTTTTGCCTTTATATAAACACTATCAAATAATTTTTATTGGCTTATCATTTATATGTAAAAGCACTGTCTGAGCAGAAATTTTTAAAATTTTGCCTTAAATTTGTGTTCATCTTCTAACTTTCTGAGGTATAGAGTGCCATGCTATTTGTGGTATGGTAATTATGGAAATCAGCATTTAGTTGAAAAACTGCAAGGTGAGCCTTGACATACAAAACACATTTGTATTCATATATACATGAGGTGAATTCAAAAAGTAAGATGGCTTTACATTTTTATGAGAAAATATTTATTTATTCATCAATATTCATGTTGTCCCCTTCAAAGCAATCTCCCTCAGATACAATACACTTGTGCCAGCACTTCTTCCAATCCTCGAAGCACTTCTTGTAAGTACTTCTTGATACAGCCTTGAGTACTTCCAGTGATGCAGTTTTTATTTCTTCAATCATTGAAAATCTTCATCCTTTCATAGATCTCTTTGGTTTTTGGAACATGAAAGTCACAGGGGGCCAAATCCTGTGAATATGGTGGGTGATGCACGATTTTCATGTTTTTGGCCAAAAAATCCCTCACAAGCAATGATGAAAGAGCAGGTGCATTGTCATGATGCAAAAGCTATGAATTATTTTTCAACAATTCCAGAAATTTTTTGCGTACTGCTTCTCGCAAAAGGCACATAATGTCAAGGTAATACTCCTTACTGACCATACGACTTTCAGGCAAAAATTCGTGACGCTCTATGTCACAGTAATTGAAAAAGACAGTGAACAAAACTTTGGCATTTGATCGAACTTGGCATGCTTTTCTTGACCTTGGCTCTGAGACCCTTCCATTGGGATGACTGGGCTTTGGTTTTAGCATCATAACCATAAACTCATGTTTTGTCACCAATTATGATGAATCTTTTGAGCACATCAGGATCATCAGTGATGTCATTCAAGAGTTCCTCAGCGATGCTCATGCGACAGTTCTTCTGATCAAAATTAAGAAGTTTTGGAACAAACTTCGCTGACACGTCTCATGCTCAGAACATCCTAAAAAATTGCTTGACACAAGCTGACTGATATGTCAACATCCTCAGCAACTTCTCTTATGGTAATTTGACAATTTTTCAAAACCATTCTCTTCACAGCTTTGACGTAATCATCAGTGAACCAAAGCGATGTTTTTCAGACATGGAGGAGATGCAGAGAGACAGGAACTATCGATGACATACCTTGCTCAGGATGTCCAAGAACTACTACTACAGTGGATGACCACTACCTATGGATTATGGCTTGGAGAAACCCTTACAGCAATGCCTAACAAGTTGAATAATGCTTTTTGTGCAGCCACAGGATGTCATGTTATGACTCAAACTGTGCACAATAGGCTGCACGATGTGCAACCTCACACTCGACCTCCGTGGTGAGGTCCATCTTTGCAACCACAACACCATGCAGCATGGTACGGATGGGCCTGAGGAGGAAGTTCGGGTCGGTTACACCAAACAACACTCCCATTTTGCAGTAGTTCTTTACACAAGCAAGGCTTACACAGAACTAACATGGTGATTTTGTTCAAAGATAGTCTTAGTTTAGTGCAAAGACGATACTCAGATAGATGCTGGTGTCAACCTCATCGGCGACACATAGCACCCCCACCCCCGCATACAGAGTTATCTTCAGAGGCCAGGAGGGGGGGGGGGGGGTGACTGTGGCGTCAGCAGGGGTGGTCTGCAGTTCCGTGCTGTCTCACCAAACCATGTGTGGAAATAACAGTATGGGTAGTGCGGTTGCATTTCCTGCGGAAATTTCGTTGCCAGTGGCGGTGGCCAAGGTTCGGTGGACATAGCAGGATCAGTTGCAGGAGGGGGTGTGACCGCAGGAAGAGCCGGTGATGTCCCAGTTGTTTGTATACTGCTTCCTGGGGCGAGTGGAACAGTCGGCACAGTACGGTCCCGGCCGCAGGGCGATGAGCCTGAACTTGAGACTTGTCAGGTAGGCAGTGGCTGTCGAAATGGAGCAGTGATGCATCGTGTAGCTTGTCAGCAATCATCATTCTTTGCTCGACAGGTTCAGGAGGCCTTTGAGCCAGAGCAAAGCGGATGTGAGGAGATAGTTTATCTGACCAGATGGCGAGGAGAGCTGTGTCAGAGAATAGATCAGCGCCGACCAGGGCACGTAGCCATCTCCAGAGCTGGGAAGGTTTGTCATTGCCTAGTTGCTTGACATGGAGCACTTGCCATATTGCTGCCTCAGTTGAGCATGCAAGCCAACGTAGAACTGTCTCTTTGCCTAGAGTGTACCGGGTAGATGAGTCACGGGCGTCAAGCAGGTCAGCAGTCAAGTACTCCTGGTCATGCAGGTGGGTGATGAGGCACAGAAACCTGGTTGACTCATTGAGTTTGTAATGGTCGAACACTTCGTCCACAATTTTGAACCAGGTTGTGGCTCTGTCGCGATCAAATGGCGGCAGCGTCGGTAAGCGTTGTAGAATGTTCGGAAGAACACGTTGAGTTGAGTTCGTCGAGGCACTGCCTGAAACGAGCTGTTGTTGCTGAATTATTCCAGGAGTGTGTGCCTCCAGGGGATGTGGCAACGATGGCTGTTGGGAGGCAGCATGAACGTGACACATTGTGGTTGAGCGCAATCCATCGTGACGTGGAAGGCCGACGCAGGTGAGGCACCATAATGTGTCGCGAATGCGGTTGTGGAAGCTCAGCACGTTGCAGATGTGTTTGGACTGACGCATTGCAGAAGACCAACACGGATGAGGCACCGAGATGTGCCGAGAATAGTAGCGGAAGCTCGACTGGAGCCAGCACGTGGGCGACAGGTGAGGAAAAGTTCAAAGTTTGAGAATGTGTGTTAGTTCGTGGAAAGCTTGATGTTTGATCAGAGCCAGGGCCACCTGTGTTGAAGGGAGGCTGTGGAGGTGTGGGCTGTTCAGAAGCGCAGTGTGGGAAATGATGTCGAAAACAGGACTGAATGTGCAAATGTTCACTGTTCATAGTCACTCCACTCAAAACGGTGCGCCGATAAGGTGAATGTCATGGCACAAAACACTGAGGCATAGCAGTGGGACAGAGGTGGAGGTCACGCACAGATAACAAGTTATTGTTTGTGTTGCAGTCCGAGGTATTGAAGTAGGAAGGCATGTGCTGATGCTGAACCAAGGCAGGTGTGGGCGAGGTCGGATTCTGAGGAGGTTGACTGGTGAACAAAGCAGTTCCGGCCACGTGGCAGGTATCTGCGTGGTACGTCATGGATTGCGGTGTAGCAAATCATTGTCCTTGCAGCAGTAGGTTGCCCAACAAAGCATTCACAGAAATCGGCATTGGTCCCGCACTGCACGGAGATCCATAAGAGGTAACTGCACAGTCGATGAGGGAGGGGACATGTAGTGGGAACAAAGGGGTTTGATAGCAGGAGTCATGCACACTCCTAACCTCATTTATTGTTGTGGGCTCGAAAATTTCCAGTGAAATCAGCGTAATCGTCGAGTGAGAGGCATCGTGTTGCAGTCCTGGGGGGTGTACATCGCCTGCAACACGATGCATGGCAATCACAAAATCTGGCGTTAGGCCTTGGGCCGAAGCCATTGTTCGAATGTTTTGTTGATGTGATACACGCGAAAATAACTGCCACGGAGGCCGCGGACACAGTAAAACAGCGAAAACGGAAGACGTTACAACTCAGGGCCACCAGTGAGGTGGAAGTTCAGGTCGGTTACACCAAACACCACTCCCATTTTGCAGTAGTTCATTTATTCACCTCTTTACACAAGCAAGGCTTACACAGAACTAACATGGCGGTTTTGTTCAAAGATAATCTTAGTTTAGTTCAAAGACACTATTCAGATCGATGCTGGTGTCGACCTCATCGGCGCCACAGGCCCAACAACATACCAAATGGACCGCTCAGTATTGGCATCATGTTCTCTTCACCAATGAGTGTCTCATATGCCTTCAACCAGACAATTGTCGGAGACATGTTTGGAGGCAACCCAGTCAGGCCGAACATCTTGGACACACTGTCCAGGGAGTGCAGCAAGGTGGAGGTTGTCTGCTGTTTTGGGGTGGCATTATGTAGGGCCAATGTAAGCTGGTGGTCATGGAAGGTACTGTAATGGCTATACGATACATGAATGTCATCCTTTGACCAATAGTGCAACCATAGCGGCAGCATAATGACGAGACTTCATCTTCATGGACGGGTTCGCACCCCCATTGTGCACATCTTGTGAATTACTTCCTTAAAGATAGCAACATCACTCGACTAGAGTGGTCAGCATGTTCTCAAGACATGAACCTTATCAAACATGCCTGAGATAGATTGAAAAGAGCTGTTTGTGGATGATGTGACCCACCAGCCTGTCTGAGGATCTATGCCAAATCGCCGTTTAGGAGTGGGACAATCTGGACCAACAGTGCCTTGATGAACTTGTGGATAGTATGCCATGATGAATATAGGCATGCATTAATGCAAGAGGACATGCTACTGGGTATTAGAGGTATCGGTGTGTACAGCAGTCTGGACCATCACCTCTCAAGGTCTCACTGTATGGTGGTACAACAATGTGTGATTTCCATGAGCAATAAAAATGGCAGAAATTATTTTTATGTTGACCTCTCTTCCAATTTTCTCTACAGGTTCCAGAACTCTTGGAACCAAGGTGGTGCAAATATTTTTTTGATGTGTGTATATTTAGGCTTGTTGTCCCAAATTGCATCAGATTTGCTTTATGTGCATTTACTGTCAATCCCTTTGTATTGAACCAAGAGTGGGCATTCCTTAGGATCTGAGCAGTAGTTTGTAGCAGCTGCTTTGGTGCACATATCACTCTAGTTTCATCTGCCAAAAGCATGGCATTGACTACACTGTCTGATGTGTGGATGCCATTTATATAGACATGAAATGACATGGGACATAAAATACTGCCTTGTGGTACTCTAATCGGAGTTGCCAGTGGTAGTGGTCATCTGAGCATGAGGTACTTTCCTGTGTGAATGTGCGTGTGTTTTCTTTGCTGAAGAAGTCTTTGGCCTTTTTATTGTGCCTGTCTGCAACTCAACAGGTCATTTTTACATCTCTGTAAGTCCATCTTTATAAAAGTGGCTGCAGGGCCTCAGATGTTTAATATAAAATATCAAATCAAAACATCTTTCAGGTGTCTAAATTTTCAATTGTTATTTCATCAACCAGTTTCAGCACTGCATTACTCCATCTTCAGTCCGCTTGATCATCATGTAAGAGTATTCCCACCTCTGGTTCAGTCAAAAAAAGGGGCCAGCATTCAGTGACTGGTTTCCATAGATTTCTAGATGAAAAAGAGATCCCTTTGATCATCATTTGCTGATGACTGTGACAGTTGGTAAGCAATGACTGAAGGGATTGCTACGTCAAATAGAAATCTACGGATACCAGCTACTGAATGCTGGCCCCTATTTTGATTAGACCAGAGGTGGGAATCTTCCTACATGTCAGTCAGTGGGCCTGAAGATGGCTTAATGTAGCACTGAAACTCTTTGCTGAAAAAGAATAACAGTTGGAAGTTTAGGCAGGTAAAAGGTGTTTTGATTCGACAGGTCATCTTTAAGGTGAGTAGCTATGTCATTTTCCTAATATTGTTGATATTCCAAACTGGAGTTTCTAGTGTTCAATTCTTCTAAAAGAATGCCATGATTAACAGTATCAAATGCGTTGGAAAGATCTAATTTTACTCCTACTATGCTATTGTCTTTTTCTATATATTTGATTATTTGTTCAGCTTAGGACATCACTCCTGTTTTTGTATTTTTACTTGCCTGGAAGCCATGATGGTTTCTGTTTAGCAACTTATGGTCATATAGATACTTGTTGATTTTGTGCTTCATCAATTTTTCTTATATTTTGGAAAATGCTGGAAGGAGAGATATTGGTTGTAGGTTTTCTAACTTATATTTGGCACCATTTTTATATAATGGCTTTACTTTTAAGAGTTTTGGTCTTTCTGGAAACACTCCTACACTAAATGATAAGTTGGCTGTGTGTGTCAAGGGTCATGCAATCTGTCATTGTTATGATAAACAGCAGTACCTTATCTACTCCTGATGACATTTTAGGTTTAACACTTTTAATCACTTTTCGCTCTTTATATTTATTTGTTGGCTCTAGGTTTATGCAGCTTTTGAAATTTATGGTTTTTCTTGTTTCCTAAATGTAGAACTTAATGAAGCTGTTGCATTTATAAAATAACTATTTATATAATTTGACAAATCTTGTTTTTGAATGTTGATGTTTTCTACACTTTTGAGAATGATATCCTGGTCTGTATATTGAAACATTCTGGCAGAAACTGTGTGCCAGACCAGAGACTCGAACTCTGGACCTTTGCCTTTTGTGGGGAAAGTGCTCTACCATCTGAGCTACCCAAGCACGACTCACGACCTGTCCTCACAGCTTCAATTCTGCCAGTACCTCATCTCCTACTTTTAAAACTACACAGAAGCTCTTCTTAATCTGAAGTACTAAATTTTGAAAGCAAATTTAAATGAAGTTTCTGGTTAAATAAATGACTGATTGTAACTGAAATTATTTTACACTAAAAAAAAAAGTAAGTTTAGTAACCTCAGCGTAACTTAAAGCAAAATTTGGAAGAGGGCAAGCAATTTACTTTTAATTATTGAAAGACTGAATTGAATTTATTGTAAGCAAATAAGCAACTGATGTTACTTTTAACATAAGAACAATAAAGTATGTACCAAGCCAGCAGAAGTCACTAAGTTAAATACAAAATAAATGAAACTGTGCACACTTAATTTGTGCTGTATCTTTTAGTTATTAGTTTTGCCAGAGAAATTTTACATTACGTTAAGTGACTGAAGTTAATACTCAAAACCGTGTATTCATTAAGCCTCTTTTATGCAGGGCAAGAATTAACAGGCACTGAAACAGCAAAATTTAGACTGAAACTGGTCATTAGCAAACAAACAAAACTGGCAGTAAACAGTTACTCAATTTTATGACACTCATTCATTGTATGGAAAGGAAAGGGACCCTGCTTCGTAATAATGTCTGAGGACAATGACAACACATGTTCTTATAAGTTCTAATTATTGTAGGTTATTATTCAAGAAATTTAGTCAGAGTTTGAAATTTTGTCAGTTTGTGAAAGAAATGCCACTGGGTAATGCCTGTACAGTATTAGTATACAGTTAACAGTCTTATGATATTGTAGCTGCGTGGACAACAAATAATGTAGCCAACAACAATGCTGAGGTGCTGCTGTTGCTGCTGCTGGTTGAGAACCACGAGTCAACTCCAGAGTAATGGATAATTATGGGACAGTCAATAGACAGAATTGCAGCTTGCTTCACCTGTTCATTCCTACCATGCTCTCAATTCTCACTACTCGTAGGTTAACAAAGTAGGCGTGCCTACACTGGCACAATCATAGCTGCACTCCACAATTGTGGGAGCACCCAATAAACACTTCTGCACTCTTTCAAGACTCAAGCTGCTCTGTATCCTCTCTGTTTGCAACACAACAGAGACCCTCCATACACCAAGATCAACAATGGCACAGTTACTGCCATTTTGTCATTGCTATTGATACATTTAATAAAAAGTTCCCTTGGCTATTACTCATAAACTTACAAAAATTACATTATAATTATGATCAATTATATACATTCACAAATAAACTATTACATCCATTACATATTAAATATAGTTTCTGTAATAAAGTTTATGATACAAAATTACCAGTACAAAATGTTCGAATGTGTGTAAATTCCTAAGGGACCAAACGGCTGAGGTCATCAGTCCCTAGACTTACACACTACTTAAACTAACTTATGCTAAGAACGCCACACATACCCATACCCAAGGGAGGACTCGAACCTCTGGCAGGAGGGTCCGCACCAAGTACAGTACAAGTTATCGTCAGGTATCATATGGAGAAAAATTTTGGATGGTGCAGAAGGTGTTTTATCTGCATTTTTGGTGTTACATGTGCCCCACATTCCATGAGTCTTTTCCTGAAGAGAAACAGTCAGGGAATGTCTGAAGAAATACAAATGGAGATGCAGATGCATAAATGCATTTCGGTTAATCACTCATTAAGCTTCCCATTAATTATCATAATTATGCATGGGCATGAAGTTATCATGACAACACTTGTCATTATAAGTCAAAACATCATTTTGTACCATAACATATTTTAAAAAAACAAAATTACATCTTTCAGAAAATCATTTTGCTTGAAATGGTTCATGTGTTATGAAAAATTCATGTCAGTACAGTATAAGAAAGTGTAGAAACAAAGTGAAAGGTACAGAAAAGCATAAGAAACAAGATAAGAAATCACTAGTTACAAGGTTTACTTGACATAACTTTTCATAAATATTATAACCAATAACAGACTGCATGTCTCATTTTGAGAGTTCACTTGTTTCAAGCAAGCATCAAGTTAGTACTTAAACATTTACATCAAAGTGTTACACTGGTTGTGGTAAAAAGACGAATGTCACAGTCCACTCACTTGTTTACAAAGAACACCGCAGCATTCTAAGAGCCTGCAGCAGCTCCGTTCAGAACGGCGTTGTTGTGTGTGCCACAGCAGCATGCTTGATCTCTGTTCGTGCAGTGGCACGCCTGACTTGCATATTTGAAAACTCACTCCCGAGTAATTTCAAGGAGTCTTTATATTTATATATATTTCTATAACAGCGGATAACTCAACACTGTCCATACTCACAGCATACACAGAACTTACACACTGTCTGAGTGCATCGGCATTCACTTACATAATACATGGTATAAAAGAATTTACTCCTGATACATATACCAGAGAGGAATGTAACAATATTATGATAAGGATAGCTGCTTCGCACCACGTAGCGGAGATGCTGAATTGCAGATACGCACAACAACTAAATTGTCATGAAATGAGCTTTCAGCCGACAAGGCCTGTGTCAAAAATAGACTACAGACACACATGCACTCATGCAAACCAAACTCTCACATGCGTGACCACAGTTTCTGCCAGCCGAAGCTTCTGCTGCCAGAGACTGTGTTTTTGTGTGTGTGTGTTTTTGTGTGTGTGTTTTTGTGTGTGTGTGTTTTTGTGTGTGTGTGTGTGTGTGTGTGTGTGTTTTTGTGTGTGTGTGTGTGTTTTTGTGTGTGTGTGTGTTTTTGTGTGTGTGTGTGTTTTTGTGTGTGTGTGTGTGTGTGTGTGTGTTTTTTTTTGTGTGTTTTTTTTTGTGTGTGTGTGTGTGTGTGTTTTTGTGTGTTTTTGTGTGTGTGTGTGTTTTTGTGTGTGTGTGTTTTGACTATTTTTGACAAAGGCCTTGTTGGTTGAAAGCTCATTTTGTGACATCTTTTGTTGTGCCTATCTGCGACTCAGCATCCCTGCTGTATGGTGTGTAGCAACTATACTTTTCATAGTATTGTTACACTCCATCCAGGATTTTTCCATATACTGGAGTGATGTTTACACACTTTTGTCATGGCTTGGGTACTCCTTTCATTTTGGTTGCTTTCACATTTACTCTGTCAACTAAATTTCCCAAAATACTTTTTGCCAATTTGTTGTTGACTGTCTGGGCCAAGATATAAATTTGGAATACATTTGGAAAATTGCACTAATAATTAAGGTTTTACTGGAAATTCTTTCAGATTAATCAGCTCTTGACTGATACAATTTCAAGTCAGCAGCATCACATACACCTAACAGTTTGCCAAAATTAAGAAAAGCTAAACAGTAAATGTTAGTGTGAAGTATACTGACAATCTTAAATGGTCCATTACAAATGAATTTAAATTTTCAAATCTAATTATACAGGGTGTTACAAAAATGTACGGCTAAACTTTCAGGAAACATTCCTCACACACAAATAAAGAAAAGATGTTATGTGGACATGTCCTGAAACGCTTCATTTCCATGTTAGAGCTAATTTTATTTTTGTCAGTATGTACTGTACTTCCTTGATTCACTGCCAGTTGGCCCAATTGAATGAAGGTAATGTTGACTTCAGTGTTTGTGTTGACATGCGACTCAATGCTCTACAGTACTAGCATCAAGCATATCAGTACGTAGCATCAACAGGTTAGTGTTCATCACGAACGTGGTTTTGCAGTCAGTGCAATGTTTACAAATGCGGAGTTGGCAGAAGCCCATTTGATGTATGGATTAGCACGGGGCAATAGCCATGGCGCGGTACATTTGTATCGAGACAGATTTCCAGAATGAAGGTGTCCCGACAGGAAGACGTTCGAAGCAATTGATCGGCGTCTTAGGGAGCACGGAACATTTCAGCCTATGACTCACGACTGGGGAAGACCTAGAATGACGAGGACACCTGCAATGGATGAGGTAATTCTTCGTGCAGTTGACGATAACCCTAATGTCAGCGTCAGAGAAGTTGCTGCTGTACAAGCTAACGTTGACCACGTCACTGTATGGAGAGTGCTACAGAAGAACCAGTTGTTTCCGTACCATGTACAGCGTGTGCAGGCACTATTAGCAGCTGATTGGCCTCCACGGGTACACTTCTGTGAATGGTTCATCCAACAATGTGTCAATCCTCGTTTCAGTGAAAATGTTCTCTTTACGGATGAGGCTTCATTCCAACGTGATCAAATTGTAAATTTTCATAATCAACATGTGTGGGCTGATGAGAATCTGCACGCAATTGTGCAATCACGTCATCAACACAGATTTTCTGTGAACGTTTGGGCAGGCATTGTTGATGTCTTGATTGGGCCCCATGTTCTTCCACCTAAGCTCAATGGAGCACGTTATCATGATTTCATATGGGATACTCTACCTGTGCTGCTAGAACATGTGCCTTTACAAGTACGACACAATGTGTGGTTCATGCATGATGGAGCTCCTGCGCATTTCAGTCGAAGTGTTCATACGCTCCTCAACAACAGATTCGGTGACCGATGGATTGGTAGAGGGGGACCAATTCCATGGCCTCCACACTCTCCTGACCTCAACCCTCTTGACTTTCATTTATGGGGGCATTTGAAAGCTCTTGTCTGTGCTACCCCGGTACCAAATGTAGAGACTCTTTGTGCTCGTATTGTGGACAGCTGTGATACAATATGCCAATCTCCAGGGCTGCTTCAGCGCATCAGGGATTCCATGCAATGGAGGGTGGATGCATGTATCCTCGCTAATGGAGGACATTTTGAATATTTCCTGTAACAAAGTGTTTGAAGTCACGCTGGTACGTTCTGTTGCTGTGTGTTTCCATTCCATGATTAATGTGATTTGAAGAGAAGTAATAAAATGAGCTCTAACATGGAAAGTAAGTGTTTCCGGACACATGTCCACATGACATATTTTCTTTCTTTGTGTGTGAGGAATGTTTCCTGAAAGTTTGGCTGTACCTTTTTGTAACCTCCTGTATATCTTGCTCAGTTTCTCATATGCTTTGATGAGAATGATGTTGCCAGCTGCAAATTTAGCAAATCACGCTTTCACATCATGACACCTTATTCATGCCTCAGCTTTCTTTTTCAGTATCTCTTGTAAACATTCTTTCTTCACCTCATTGTCATGGAGGGAAATCAATTATCCCTTCCATCAAACATTTAGACTTATAGTCTAGTAGGATTTCCTCTGGAGTGAATCATGTAGACTTGTGTGACAAAGCATTCATAACCTTTTCAAAATTGCTTATATATTTGCCCCATGCTCTGTGATTGTGGAGATAATATGTTCAGCAAAGTCAACTCAGACCATGCATGTATCATTCCACTGGATTTAAAGCCAGACAATAGGCTGAGATGTGTATCACTTCAACCCCATTGCTTTCCATACCTTCATTTCATAATTTGGAAGTAAACTGTGCCCCATTATTGGACAAAATCACTTTTGTTTTCCGATATGCTCAAAGTAATTGTTTGCAAGTTTGTTATAAACCGCTTTATCTGTTGCCTTTCTTATCAGTTATAACTTGATGAACTTCGAAAAATTTCCAGCACTACTAATATGTAGGCAAAATTACCTGAGGTCTTTGTCAGGGGATTATATAGGTCCGTACACTCTAACTTTAGCACATCATAAAGTCTCATGCTCTGCATAGGACCATGATTTGTGCAGTTGGTTACTTTGACCCTCTGACACTTATTGCAAGTCTTTATCCAACCTGCTAAAGTTCACAACCTCAGCCTTTTTCTCTGTACATTTCTTTGGTCCACAATGCCCATAGGCTAAGTGATAATAGTCTACTATTTTGATGATATACTTGGTGGGCCAACATGCACAAGAAGTGGTGCTATCATCATCTTTGCATTTATATAGCATATTGTTGTACGTCCCATAATAATTTTACTCTCTTTATTCTTTTGTCATACTCGGTCTTCATTATTTTCAAGAATTCATCCTTCCTTTGATAACGACAAATATTTTTAAAAACACTGTCTTATTTTTGGCCTTCTAGTTCTTGAAAGTAGTACAGTTTCCGTACACCTACAGATTCGACCTCCATTATTTGCTGATTGGTTTCAGGTATACGCGAAAGTGCATCCCCTGTGCAGTTGTCTGAACCTTTTACATAATATGCATTATAATTAAACAGCTATAAATAAAGAGACCATCTTATCAGTCTTTCATGCAGTAAATGACCATCTTTGAGATAAATGAGTGCCTTACAGTCCATGTGAATTATCACTTTTTGGTCACACAAGTAACCTTTAAATTTCCTAAAACACCATACAATTGTGACACTTTCCTAACTGGGCTACTGGCTTGCAACATAATTCACCATGATCTTGTATTCCTAATGAAATTTTACAGTGAGGAAGGCTATCATTGTCACCAGCCCACCAGGGCAATGAATAACCAGAATCCTAAGAAAGATAATGGCAAAGTTTAGCAAATAATCACTGGTGTGGTAACAGAAGGTTTTCCACAACACAGCAGTTCACGAGGAAATAAATGAATCAGAAAGCAATTACTTAAACTTAAATACTAAATTTTGAAAGCAAAGATAAATGAAGTTGCTGGTTAAATAGATGACTGATTGTAACTACAAACAAAACTGGCAGTAAATAGTTAATCCATTTTCATATTTTTATGACACTCAGTGATTGCATGGAAAAGAAAGGGACCCTGCTTGGTAATAATGTCTGAAGACAATGACAACACAGATGCCTTACAAGTTCTAACTATTGTTGGTTATTATTCAAGAAAGTTAGTCAAAGTTTGTGAAAGAAATGCCACTGGTTAATGCCTATACAATATTAGTTATACTCTGTCCGTTAACTGTCTTACAATGTTGTAGCTGTGGGGACAATGAACAATGTAGCCCATGACAATGTTGAGCTGCTGCTGATTGAGAACCAAGAGTCATCTCCGGAGCCACAGATGATTATGGGACAGGCAATAGTTAGAATTGCAGCTTCCTCCGAATGTTCACTCCTACTATGCTCTCAATACTTGTGGGTAACAAAGTAGTGGTCCTACAATGGCGTGATCATAGCTGCATGCGGTGTCAGTGGGAGCACCCAACAAACACTTCTGCACTCTTTCATGACTCAAACTGCTCCACTTCCTCTCTGCTAACAGCGTAATAGAGACTCTCCATACGAAAAGATAAACAACGGCACAGCTACTGCCATTTTGTCACTGCTAGCGATACATTTAACTGAAGTTCCCTTGGCTATTACCCAGCAGTTTACAATATTTACATCATAATTACAATCAATTATATACATTTACAAGTAAATAAACCATTAAAACCATTACATATTAAATATAGTTTCTCTAAGGTTTACAGATTCAGAATTAGAAGTACAGTACAAGTTCTCAATGGATATTAAACAGTGAATAATTTTGGATGGTGTAGAAGGTATTTTATCTGCATTTTTGGTGTTACACTGTCCTGGTGAAATTCACGTACTTAGTCTTCTTTTCATTAATGCTGAAGCCTCTAGATAGTGCAGCTTCTTTCAGGTCACCTATTGTTCTCTCTAGATAAACCTTTCTTCTACTGAGAATTGTTACATAATCAGCATGTGCGCATAACTGGGTTAACTTTGTGCCTATGTAGCCAGGTTTTTGTAGCTTTTAAATGGCTGCTTTAAGAGTCAGATTAAAAAAAACATTGTGGAAAGGGTATCCCTTTGTCTGACTTCTTGACTAATATTAAACCATTTACAAAATTCTCCATATACTCACACTACAACCTTGGAACCAGTCAATGTTGCTTGGATAAATGAAACACACTTAGATGGTATACCAAGCAGTAGCAAATCAGACAGTATATCTGCCCTATTAAGATTATCAAAGGCCTGATGGAAGTCTACATAGAGGTCATGAAGCTCAATATTATACTCAGATGCCTTTTCATGTCTTTGCCTCAGTATAAATATCTAATCTGTTGTTGACCTATTTGGCCAAAATCTGTATTCTCCCATAATCTCTTCTGCATATGGAACTCGACTGTTGTAAATAATACCAGAGAGAATCTAACAGTTTAGTCAGCAGGATAATTTCTGAGTAATTTGAACAAGAAGTCTTGTCTCTTTTCTAATGGATTGGTAGGATTGCCTCTAAGTTATACTCTTCTAATTTCTTTCCTGGTTTCATATGAACTTGATAAGATTGTGGATACACTTGTGGAGACGAATTCCCCCTTTTTTCCATTCTGATGTTTTTCAATCAGTTCTTGGTGCTTTGTAGTTTTTTAGGCACTGCACTACCTTCTGTACCTCCACCAATGTGGGTTCTTCTATCTATGGATCTGCAGTGTAATAGAGTGGTTGCACACTCCTGGTAGGATTGCCCTCCAGTATTCCCTTGAAGTATTCTCTTCATCTGTCCAGAACATCTTATTTATTTGTCAGCAAATTCCCCTCTTTGCCCTTACATGCTGTTATTTTTTGTCTATATTCTTGAGTTCCTTCTTTAATTTTCTTATAAAACTTTGTGTTCTCATTCCTTTGATTCTGCTCTTCCAACTCCTCTATTTTTCTCATTATGGCTTCCTTTTTTTCTCCCAAACACTTTGCTGCCTCCATTCTCTTTTCATTATATATCATGTACTTCATTGTAAGCACTTCAGCTTTGCATCTTTTTTCTGTTCCACTGCCTGTCTCCATTCATCATTATATCAGTCTTCATTTCTAAGTCTACTTGATTCCCCAGTATTTCATATGCTGTTGTCAGAATGGCATTTTTGGTAAAGTTCCTTTCTTTTTCTATATGGTCTTTCACCATCTTTTGTTTGTAACTCCTGTCTCATTCTTTTCTGACACTCTTGCACTGAAGACCTACCTTTTAATTGTTCTATATTCCATTTCTTTACTCTGGTACTATTTCCTTTGGCAGCCATAGTAAGTTTCTACCTCATTTTGGCTCCTACAAGATAAAGGTCAGAATCTGAATTAGCTCCTTTGAAAGTGCAGAAATTTTCCATGTCAGATGCCCAACCCTCTGATACCAGTATATGGTCTACTTGGTTTGCTTTATTTGTTCGCGGTATTTTCCAAGTCCCTTTGTAGAAATATTTCCTTGGGAAACAGGTTTGTACTGCCTTTAAGTTGTTTGCAGACGCAAACTGGACAACACTCATACCGTTGTTGCTAGCTTCATTGAACAAGCTTTCCTTACCAAAGATGCTTCTGAAAGTCTCCTCATTGCTGTTTGGCATTATAGTCACCAAGGACTTCTTTGGAGTCTTGTCTGGGTATTCTATCACAAACCTCCTGTAGCTGATCATGGAAATCATCTGCCATGTCTTACTGATTCTTCTTCTGTTGCTGCATATACGTTCGCTGAAAGTCACTTTGTGAAATCTGCCTTTGATAATATGCAGAGCATATATTCTTTCATTATGTGGAGTGAAAGCAATGATAGATCTATGCATATCTTTGGAGGCTATATTAGATTTAGATTCGATTCAGTTTTCTTTCCATAGACCCAAAAAATGAGATGATTCTCGTGGGTGTGGAACATGTCAGAAAGAAAAATATAAAACATTTGAATATAACACTTACTCCCCTGATCATTTGTCAGGAGATTGTCAAAATAGGTGAATACAACAGCTAATATTTACAGAATTAATGCACTGTCAGAATGGAACATTGTTATGCACTATTAATAAATTTATCAAACACAAAATACCTAATCTTGACTGTTGTGTCCAAGTGCTGTCAAAACTGAAATCTGACAGACATTTTTACTTGAGCTGGCTTAACAGTCTCTGTTAAGATATTCATCTATCTAAGTTGCCTATCAAAAAGTCTTTCAAATTCTGTTCAAACCGTGCCTTATCTGAAATCAAGTTTTTAATGGTTGTTCCTGAATATTGGACCCCTTTTTGGACCAAGGTCAGTGATTTTAGGTCTTTATGTAGATTGTTCTTATTCCTAGTATCAATACTATGAATTGAGCTATTGGCTGGAAATAGTGATGTATTACTTGCAACAAATTTAATTAAGGAATAAATATGCTGAGAGGCAGTGGTTAGAATAAAAAGTTCCTTGAACAGGTTTCTACATGATGTTCTTAAATTTACACCACAAATGAATCTTATCACATGCTTTTGGACCTTATAAACTTTTGCTCGGTTTGATGAGTTGCCCCAGAATATAATCCCATATGACATAATAGAATGAAAGTATGCAAGGTTTTTTTATATTTATATCTCCTACATCTGACATCATTCTCACTGCAAATACAGACTTCTTTAGGCACTTAAGCAATTCTGTTTTATGCCCTTCCCAACTGAATTTGTTATCGAGTTATAATCCCAGAAATTTAACATTGTCAACCTCTTCAGTCTGCATGTCTTCATATGTTACACACATGCTGTAAGGAAATCTCTTACAGTTTCTGAACTGCATATAGTGGGTCTTCTCAAAGTTTAATGACAGTGAATTAGCTTTAAACTACTTATTAATGTCAGTGAAAATTTGATTAGCAGCTATTTCTAAATCTGGACTTGACTTGCTCCTTATTGCAATGTCTGTATCATCTGAAAACAAAACAAACTTAGTATCTGGCAATGTAACAGATGAGAGGTTATTAATGTGCACAAGAAAAAGCAGTGGACCCAAGATGGAACCTTGAGGAACACCACATGTCATTAATTCCCAGTCAGATGAAGACTGACTGCTTACTGCACAGGTATTTTGCAATGACACCATTTGTTTCCTGTTAGATAGATAAGACTCAAACCACTTCGCAGCATTGCCGGTGACACCATAATATTCTAATTTACTTAAGAAAATTCTGTGGTGCACACAGTCAAAGGCTTTTGACAGGTCACAGTAAATGCTATAGCCCCAACTCCATGCTCCCTTTGTCTTTTCATCTTTTCCTGAATAATAAAGGGAGAATTTACACTTATGAATCTGACCACTTCACTTCCATCTGGTTTCCTGAAGTGCAACAACTCCCATCGCATACCTTAGTGTCTCCTCCACAATACTATTCATAGCTCCTATCTGCAGCAGTGTACACACATTCCATGTTCCAAATTTAAGCACTGGTATACCCGTATTCCTGTTCCTTGGCGCAATTCATCTTCAGAAGGACATTCCGGCATTCCTTATAAAATCATTCACAATGATAGGCATTTTACACGACAGAGACCCTAAGCTCATCCCCCAACATGGAGGACCAGGTTTCATTATGGGGTTAGCTCCACTGGAGAAGTTGATGACCTAGTCTATGGATGCGTCCCTACCCTATGGTGTGGGACATGTTCTTGTCTGGCTCCTCTATAATCTAGTAAATGATTTTTTTTTTCAATTTTGCATTTTATTGCTCTCTTTGTATGGGATTTTTAAGTACATTGTTTTCTTTTTGTAGAGAAGAATATGACAAACAGATGAACAGTCTGATCAGGCTATATCATGGTTACTCAAATGTAACTGGCCTTTTCTTCGCTTTCAAATTATTGATCACACGGGCACAATTTTCTCAAATTTATTGTGATAAAAAATGATTAGGTTCATCTTTACCATAAGGAGTTACAAGTTGACACTTTAATTTACAACACTCCTGAATTTGTGATAAATCATACTTGTGCAGAAATGTAAATGCAAAGAATCTTCAATGCCCAGATAAGTCTATGAGGCTTTAACTATTTTGGAGAAGACTCTGACACTGTGGCTAGGAGCCACTACACAGTTTCCTAACTCTGTAAGGGCTGTATTTGCACCTTCTTCTATGGGCAGATACTGTGTTAATATCTTTGTATCTCTTCACCACTCAACATAAAAAAACACACAGTTCAGACATTCCTTCTATGGAACCAACTGATGTAGATGTAGGCCACCCCTTCCAGGTTTCTGCCGCCCATCTTCCTCTCCAATACTTATACAAAACTGGATACACCCCACCTTAAATCTTTAACAGTACGTACAACCTCCTAACTTTATGCCTCCCAGTGACGAAATTTGCCCCTAACATCTTGACGCTGCCTGGTTACTCCAACATATTATGTTTCCTGACTGCTTTTATAATTGCTAACTAGGCTTCTTCCAGAGCTATAAGTTACCTATATAATGTTATTAAAAAGCCTTCTCTCAAGGTATTCTTCCTATGTTTATTTCATTATTTGTTACTAACAACATTCCAGCATGCTTCTCCAGGTGGTCTTCACATGGCCTTTAATACTATTTGTTAATTACTGTTCACCTGGGATCTACTCACTACTACTAGATTATATGGTTTATCTTTATCCTTTATAATCAAAGCTGTCACATTCTGTCCACATTTGAATCACATGAAAAAATTAGTAAGGCATTACACACATGATGATTTATAAGGGTTGGAACTTAAATAGTGGCAACTATTTATTCACAACTGATACAAAAGTGTTACATGTTTGCACCTGTTACTGTCATTCAAAGTAGTCACCAGCGTTGTGTAGAACCCATTGCCAGCAATTTGGAAGACGTAGTATACCATTAGCAGACCTGTTCTGTTGAATGGTGTGAATGGAGCAGTCTACTGCTTGTCGAATCTCTGAACAGTTTTGAAGCGAATGCCATGAATTGGTTCCTTCATCTTCAGAAGCAAATCAAAGTCACAAGGACTTATTTCCGGGGAGTGTGGTGGATGGTACAGTACTTCCCAGACCCATCGACCGAACAGAGCAGCCCACAGCTTGTACTGTATGTGCCCGCACATTGTCGTGCAAAATGATGGGTGGGTTGCGTAGAAAGTGTCGCCACTTCTTTCACAGAGCTGGTTGCAGGTGATGCTCCAAAAATGAACAGTAATACTGTGCACTGACAGTCTGCTGTGGAGGATTGTAATGCGTTATGATAATAACATCACAGTCGTACATGAGAATCACCATAACTCTCACCATACTGGGGCTCTGACACACTTTTTGACTTTAGCGGCGACCCATAATGATGGCATTTGTTGGTTTGGCGTTTCAGTTTTGGCTCATATGATGTGGCCAGTGTCTCATTTAGTGTTACAATATGGCATGAGAAAGCCTCTTCTTCACACTCTTAGCGCTCCAAGCGCATCTGAGCAGCGTCGTAATGCGTCCATTGCTGCATTTCCGTCAAGTCGTGCAGAACCCATTGTGATGCAATTTTTCCCACACCCAGACGTTCCTTCAGGATGCAAAGCACAGCCGTATGCACTAATCTAGTTTTGTGGGCAAGCTCCTGAACCATATGGTGTCGATCACTGTCCACTAACACGGCAACAGCATGCACTTCTTCTTCAGAGACGCTAGGACGACCTGCCCGATGCATGTCTGCCACAGTTTTCCAACCTTCGTTGTAGGCTTTAACCCAACGTGCCACTGTTCTGTACCTCGCACACCTCTTGAAGACTTTGAAATCACAGTGACACCGTTATGCTAGACTGCTCGCTCACAAGTGACTGTGTTTCCCTTGATTGTGTGCATGCCGGTGACGTGGCACAGGCTAGTCCATTTGCTTGGAGGTAAGGTAGGTATGCCAACATCGTGTGCTATCAGCGACAATAGAAGATTCAATTGCAAAGTATCTCCACAGCAGTGTTGTCACTATTTAAGTTCCAACCTATGTATATTTTTTTATTATTATTATCATACCCTCATGATTGTTAAGCATCATCACTGTCTGAAGCCTTGTTGACCATAAAACATTATTGTGGCTTCTCCGTAAAAAGTGATAATATTCAATTGGACTTTGTAAAAACATGTTGCAGTAAACAATCAGCTGCTTTGCCTTTGAATAATGTAAGCACAATTTCCTGATACATCTACCTGAAAAATATAAAATCATTAAACCAATTCAGTATGGTGATATTAACAGGCCTGCTAGAATAAATGCAAACTGATAGTTATGAAGGAAAATATTACTGTTACATAAAAAGTCTGTAACACAGGGATATTGACAACATACCTTCTAGTACGCTGAATGTTAAAACTCAAGTGACTCATAAGAGGAGGAAGTCTCTGTTTCCTGCCAAAATTAGTTGTTTCTTTAGAAAAATGACTGTAGGTTTTCTTGCAGAGATCTCCTTTCTACGTTTTATACATACATTCTTTGAATTTTCTGCTAACACCTGTTAGTTAATCATTGACATTTTATGTTACTTGTGATATGAGAGTTTCTACTAATTGAAAATTTCTTCATAAAAATAAAACATAATTTTATAAGATACACGTTAGTTTTCTCTTAATCTCCATTTAATCATTCTAGTTCATATATGATAAGACCCATCCACTTAACTGGTAACCAGTTCCTCTATTTTATGTTAATAGGTGATATATATTAATAACCATAGTCTTTTTATTGCACTAATTCAAACCATTTATCTAGAAGCACTCTCTTGTCAGACGTAACTTGAGCCTTATATACCAGTTTTTCATATAAACTGTTAAACATTTTATTAACAAGTCTTCAACAGAGATAACCACATTCTTCACTGTGGTGATGACACAGTTTGCTTGCCAGACTATTGCTTCACTTTTTCTTGCATGTTAGCATGTCGTATTTGCCTTCACTTAGAAAATGGTTTCTACTCTTGTCCCCTTCCCATGTTTCCATGGTGTGGCTAAAGTGTGTATTGTTACTAAACATATTGTATGCATTAGTTAACCGCATTCTGTATGTTTTTTTGTCATCACATGTGTGTTACTGTCCCATTCCATCCTATGTTAGTAGGTTGTAATTATTATGATGTGATCTGCAGTAATAGAAACATCAAGTGAAGAGAGAATAGATACCCTGTTGGTGGAGTAACAAAAATGAAATTATGAATGGATTTTGAAAGGTCGACGAAAGAAAGAAGACAGAAACCCAAAGACAGAATCCCATGCTGCTTCCAACCTCAGGATGCCCTCCCTGATGGGTTCTTCAGCAAGACTCCAGTGAATGAAGTATGGTCAGCACACCCTACAGAATGGACTTGTCTCAGCTTCACTTGCAAAGGTCTTAAAAATTGATCCTGATATACCCCTGTAGTAAGCATGAAGGTATGGTGCAACAGTATCTTCATAATTCATCAAGCAGTCATCATTACAAGTGTCAGTCAGTCTACTGTCACTATCTTCACAAACTGCTACTGGCTTAAGATAGGTAACCTTTCATATAAAAAGTCACAAAGACCCAGCCATATTATATCATCTGCATCTAACAACTTGTTTCACATATGAGAGAACTTTGTGTCTCCACGATAGGGCAATGGCAATTCCAGTGCCAATTAATAAACTAGGAAACAACATTGTAAGGCACATTTAAATTCAAGATCACAGGTTGGAAAGAGTAGAGAAAACTGCTTCAGAGAAACCAAAATGTGAAATACTGAAACAGTTAACTCAGACACCCAAAAGCTGTCAATTCACTAAATATACAAAGATCGCAGATTCTCCTGGGGATATGAACTTTTTTAATATCTAAATATTGTATCTCTTCACTCTTGTAACTTATTAAATTATTAATATAGTAAAATGTAGAGTAATAACTCTATGTCTTGCTACATTCTTTCTATAAGGGATGAGCCAACATTACAGTGATACTGCGACTGCTCAAGCAATAATGTTATCTCGTGTATTATAACAGCTGATCGGTTACAGTAGAATGCATGGCTCACTTTATTCATATCATACTTCAAAACACTCTCATTTAGCTCTAATCAACCATTAAATAAATAAGTAACAAAGCTACAGAGCCTCAGGTAAGTAATAAAAAATAAATCAATAGGGTACTACGGTAACAAACATAACTAAACATAATTATACAGTTTTATACAGAAACAAAGTTTGTATTGTCTTTTACCAGGCCATGAGAGACACTGCATTACTACTGCTTAAAGATGTTCTCTATAGTACAAACTACTCTCTCCTCCTAGATCAGGAGAGAAGATGCATCATAAATCTTTCCACCCATATCTCTGTAAAATAATACTCTTTTCACTAATGAATTCATTACATCTGCAAAACTTAGTAAGGGTTATATGATGCACATTGTGTCATGCCTCCCACAAAAAGCACTTCACAGAATCTCCCCTCCAATAATCCATAAGGCACACATACTTGTTGCCTTAAGATTTAAAACACGAACACTCATTAGGGTCATTACAAGTAGTTACACAACCTCCAGATACATTGCTTTCAAAGTTCAACTCATCATCATTGTACTTGTTAACTTAGATTTTTTTTTAAGCTACGTTTTCTAACATCATACATTTTAGTATACATCATACATTTTAGTATACTCACTTGGATAATGAAATTCTTATCGGTTTTTTGCTATGTCCCCCTTTAAACTAGATGTAGCTCTGGTAAATTCAAGCTTTTCCTTTATTTTCTGTTCACCTAGCTCTTGCAGATGCTCCTCCAAACTAGTTAATCCATTTGGGGTACCAACAAAATCTCTACTTTGTTCTACTGCCTCTACTCTTCTTTGCATACCTTAAACCTTGACTATGTATATTTTCATTTTCCTGGGTGGATAATTCCTCTGTGTGTTGCATCTCATTGTTTACCTCTTTGAACTGTTCTTTAACTTTATTCCAGACTAAATCACATGGTTTTTGTATTTCAATCTATAACTTCTTAGCTAACTTTCATACATTAGAAATTTTATCTACTTGCATTGATACCTCCCCTAATGCTTGTCGTCCTTGATTCGTGATGTTATTAGACAACTCCTCTAACTTTTTAAATTCCCATCCCCTTGGGATTTCATTTCTTTCCCTTATGTTTTTAACTCTTCCAAGGGTGCTCATACCTGTGAGCAATGGAGGAGGAAGGCATCCCCCCCCCCCCTTTAGCTCTCAGGGAAAGGAAAAAATATAATGTAGTAGTGTATTCAAGTGTTTTTCTACCAAGAAAATGATTTTTGAAAGTCAGTATTACAACACAGGTTTTTAACTTGCTCGAATCTGAAAATTTTTATAGCTAGTTACAAGTCGTCACTCGTGTTACAAAATATTAAAAATACCCCATACCCCTAGGTCAAGCTCTGCCCCCCCCCCAACCACCTACAAACTATTGTATAGGTGCCCTTCAGTTCTTGCAATTGTGTTTTTAAGTGTGAGAAATTCATATTTAAGTTCTGTAACTCAGAAACCCGAGAAATGGGTCCTTGCAATAATTCACAACATGAGCTACTAATAAAAAGACTCTCAGTTCTCTATTTGCAGCTCACCTACTAGGTCTTGCAGCAAGCTTCACTGTGCTGCTGATGCATGGGCAAAACAATGTAGAGTTGAGCAGCTGCGTAGCCATTGAGTCATCAGCTGATTGGCTGCTGTACTTCAAAGCAATGCCTTGCTGTAGTTGTGCTAGCCAGCTGTTGCAGGCATGCTGTCAGAGATTACTGTTGCAATTTTAGTCTCAAAATGACCACACAGAAGTCTTTCGTGACATTGATGAGATTCTTCTCCACTTACGTACCAAGTTACTTAAGCACATGAATATCTATCCTTGTTGACCCCATTGCTATGGTAAAAAAGCCTACTTTGGCCTATTTTAAAAAAAAAAATACGTAATGCTTCTACGGTTTTCAAACAACATAAACTTATTTCTTCTTCATTAATCAAATCAGTTCAGGCAACAAAGCAGTGCCCAAGTATATCTTCCTGGTTACTGACTTGGGCTGCTCTGGGCAGTATTCTATCTTTTGCTACTATTTTCATCAAAATTCTTGAAAAATTCTGAATGCTATCTTCTGTTAGCACCATTAATTTATATTCTGCACTAGGGCACCAAAAATAAGTGTTACAGGTGTAAGGTTTTTAATTTGATGTGTTCCACTTCAGGTACGATCTGTCACCGAGATGCATGTGTGTGCCAAGTTTACCTTATAAATAATTTGCAGCTGCCATTCCTTAAATTAATTACTTTTGTGGACCTGCTATGGAGTGCCACTAGACCATGACATGTAATTTCTTCACCATCTGCAGTGAGGGCAGGCATTGAAATAGAGCTACGATCTATCCAAACTATTAAGTGACATAAACAATTTAGTGGTAACTCTTCTGTGTTTTATACTGCAATGTTTTTCTTGTACAGTTCGCTTGTAGCTCCTAATACATTGCAACATAGATTCATGTATTCCTTTTACACAAACAAATGATATTTCTCATCAGTGTTGACATTATCACCAGTGCTTTTCACTCTGTGGCTTCCAAGGCACCATCAAGCTACAATGCCAAAGCATAAGCAGCCTCCACAACAGGTGGAAATGCACGTTCACTGTCGTGTCTTGTTGATATGCTGAGATGACTTCCTTTTGCATCTATCTGCATGTACATTGAATGAGGGCGGGCATAGTGGGATGTTTCACACCTAAGTACCACCTAAACTATGTCTCTAGTTTCCATGAACATCTTCTTTTGGACTAAGTGGTTAGAACGTATTATTATGTAGGATCAGATGTTATACCACAGTGGAAGAGAAGGCATCACCAGGTGTTGCAGCTAAGGGAGGGTAAAAAAGCTTATAAATGAAATGGAATGTGACACTAAAGCAACAAGAGTACTGTGCAGAAGTAGTAGTAGTAGTAGTAGTTGTTGTTGTTGTTTTATTCATCTGTAGATCACCTTGCCTCAGAAGAGCAAAAGTAACATGATTAAATCAAAACAATGGAAAATCCAGAATGGAATGTAACAATATTATAAAAAGGAAAGTTGCTACTCACCATATAGTGGAGATGCTGAGTCGCAGATAGGAACAACAAAACGACTGTCACAAATAAGGCGACAAGAGAAACACAAGAAAGAAGAGAAAGAAGGACAGACATTGAGTATAGTAATGCCTTAGAAAATAGTAACAAAGGAAAACAGCAATGGGTTATGACAAAAGAAAAGCTGTCTTTCCTGTGTTTCTGTTGTTGCCTTATTTGTGACAGTCCTTTTGTTGTGCCTGTCTGTGACTCAGCATCTTCTCTATAAAATAATATTATTCATACATATATGCATTGACATACATACAGATGTAGTTTGAAAAGGATGGGACAGGCAGTCAGCCATGGCCTCATAGTAAGAACCACCCCTACAATTGCCTGAAGTAATTTAAGGAAACCACAGAAAACCTGAATCATCATGGCTGGATGAAGATTGGAGCCTCCACCTTCCCAAATACGAGGCCAATTTGTTTGATACAGTGCTACCTTCGTCTGTTTACCCCTAGTGTGCACTATGTTTTACACAGAAGTTATTTAATAATGTAAAAAGCTAGTGTTACACTGTTCATTCATTTCTCACATCCAGACACTGCACTCACTGTACACACATAGTTTTCCCTTGTAACACTATACACTTAGTTAGCTGCTGTTGGGACCATAGTGACAATATTTGCTTTCCATATTGTGTACCACAATTTCTTATTTGCTAGCCTCAAGAAATGAGTCAGTGTCCCTCTGTAACAAGTGATATGTCAAGCCCAAATAGAGGATAAGGTGTTAGTATTATACATTGCATAGCTTTTGGGAGTAATTTTTTTCCAGAAAAGAAAAAAAAAGGGGAGGAAAAAACATAGTGTGAAAGTGTTTTGTGAAATGACAGATGTTTTGTCATCAGTATTGTTATGTGTGTCATATTTTTCATCAAACCATTAGTCTTTGTTATCTAAGAAAGCCTTCAATGTATAGAACGTATTGCTTAACAGGTATTTTTAACTTTTTTTTTTAAAATAAGTTTGTTTTAGTAAATTCTTTACTCTCTTCCGGGGAAAAAAAAATCTGTTTTGAATTTTATGTTTATTCCTTCTTGGTAGATGTGAGTTCTGTTTAACACACATTCCATAGACAGAGCTGTTTGTGTAGTACTTATCTATATTACTTCTGATGTGAACAATTGATTGGTAAATGTATCCACATGGTGAAGTGAAAATCCCCATTATTTTGAACACATCTTTACAATGAGCTCAACTACTGTTTTTGGTTATTATTCCTATTAAATTTATTGGACTTTGAAAACTGTGTTCACAGTTTGTGCATTTGTTCCCTAGAAAAGAATTCCATAGCTAAGACTTGAGTGTACATATGAACAGTAAGACACTAAAAGACGCTGGCTATCTTACACTGTTTATTCATGTCTCACATCCAGATATGACACACACTGCACACACATTGGTTCACCTTGTAACTCTATCCACTGCATCAGCTGCTGTCGGTACCATAGTGATAATATCTGCTTTCCTATGATGATAGGACTCTAAGAGAATAACAATTTTGTACCTAACAGATTTTTTTAGCTACCAAATCATCCATAAATTTTTCTGCAATGTGTTTTGTACTAGGATTTATGTTGGGTTATGCCAACCTGGTGATCCATTGATTATGCTGTGTTACCTCTTGTATTACGATTTGCATTGAACCAACCCATTTTTATTTTATAGTTGCATATAATTTGATTCTGCTGAGATACTGTATTATACGAGGGCAGTTCAATAAGTAATGCAACACATTTTTTTTTCTGAAACAGGGGTTGTTTTATTCAGCATTGAAATACACCAGGTTATTCCCCAATCCTTTAGCTACACAACACTATTTTTCAACGTAATCTCCATTCAATGCTACGGCCTTACGCCACCTTGAAATGAGGGCCTGTATGCCTGCACGGTACCATTCCACTGGTCGATGTCGGAGCCAACGTCGTACTGCATCAATAACTTCTTCATCATCCGCGTAGTGCGTCCCACAGATTGCTCCCTTCATTGGGCCAAACATGTGGAAATCCGATGGTGCGAGATCGGGGCTGTAGGGTGCATGAGGAAGAACAGTCCACTGAAGTTTTGTGAGCTCCTCTTGGGTGCGAAGACTTGTGTGAGGTCTTGCGTTGTCATGAAGAAGGAGAAGTTCGTTCTGATTTTTGTGCCTACGAACACGCTGAAGTCGTTTCTTCAATTTCTGAAGAGTAGCACAATACACTTCAGAGTTGATCGTTTGACCACGGGGAAGGACATCGAACAGAATAACCCCTTCAGCGTCCCAGAAGACTGTAACCATGACTTTACCGGCTGAGGGTATGGCTTTAAACTTTTTCGTGGTAGGGGAGTGGGTGTGGCGCCACTCCATTGATTGCCGTTTTGTTTCAGGTTCGAAGTGATGAACCCATGTTTCATCGCCTGTAACAATCTTTGACAAGAAATTGTCACCCTCAGCCACATGACGAGCAAGCAATTCTGCACAGATGGTTCTCCTTTGCTCTTTATGGTGTTCGGTTAGACAACGAGGGACCCAGCAGGAACGAACCTTTGAATATCCCAACTGGTGAACAATTGTGACAGCACTACCAACAGAGATGTCAAGTTGAGCACTGAGTTGTTTGATGGTGATCCATCGATCATCTCGAACGAGTGTGTTCGCACGCTCCGCCATTGCAGGAGTCACAGCTGTGCACGGCCGGCCCGCACGCGGGAGATCAGACAGTCTTGCTTGACCTTGCGGCGATGATGACACACGCTTTGCCCAACGACTCACCATGCTTTTGTCCACTGCCAGATCACCGTAGACATTCTGCAAGCGCCTATGAATATCTGATATGCCCTGGTTTTCCGCCAAAAGAAACTCTATCACTGCCCGTTGTTTGCAACGCACATCCGTTACAGATGCCATTTTAACAGCTCCGTACAGCGCTTCCACCTGTTGGAAGTCAATGAAACTATACGAGATGAAGCGGGAATGTTTGAAAATATTCCACAACAAATTTCCGGTTTTTTCAACCAAAATTGGCCGAGAGAAAAAATGTGTTGCATTACTTATTGAACTGCCCTCGTATTATACAGAGCTGTATAATTGGTTTATGAATATGTTGACCTTCACAAGGACTCATACTCTTTGCTACTTACGAGCTCAGCATGTGCAGTGCATGTAGCACTATTTTCCATTTTTCATTCTTCAGTGCTGCAGATTTCTTCATCTTTTCTATTTATTTGTCAATGCTATTTCTTCCTGTATAAGTGCTACTCTCTTCTAGTTAGGAAAGGATAACAACAATGAGAATTGTACAACATTTAGATACCTATCATGTTATTAAGGACTGAAATTCAAACACTTTTTCTTTTATAACACATTATTATAATTGTACTGCATGACTCAGTGTGTTATATAAGAACACTGGAGGAAAAATTACTCAACTCGAGACATCATGCTAACACAACCACTTACCTTGATAGTGACCTCAGTTAGGTGAGGGAGAGAATTCGCTAGTGTGTCATATTCAGCTGAATTCACTCATTGGAGATTAAATGCTGTAGATCTCACATTTTGGGGCTACTGATCACTTTGTTTCACCTGTGGTGTCGATGAGGTTAGCACCAGCATCAATACACGTTTGTCTCTAGACTCCAAGCATCGTCTTTGGACGCTAAGCTACGATTATCTTTGCTCTTTTGCGCCATGAGCAGTTCTTTGTAAGCCTTGCATGAGTAAAGAGGTGAATAAATGAACTACTGTTAATAAGATGTTGTTTGGTGTAACTGACTCAAACATCCACCTCACTGGTGACCCCGAGTTGTAACGTCTTCCATTTTCACCATTTTACTGTGTCAGTGGACTCCACGTTGGTTATTTTCGCGTGTATTACATCAACACAACATTCAAACAATGACTTCGGCCCAATGCCTAATGCTGGATTTTGTGATAGACATGCATCGTGTTGCGAGCGATGAACACCCGCCAGGTTGCAACACAGTGCCCCTCACTCAACGATTACATCGATTTCGCCGGACGTTTTTGAACCTGCAACAATAAGTGAGGTTAGGAGTGTGCATGACTCCGGCTATCACATGCCTTTGTTCCCACCACATGTGCCCTCCCTCATCAATGGTGCAGTTACCTCTTACGGATCTCTGTGCAGTGCGGGACCAATGCCGATATCTGCAAATGCTTCGTTGGACAACCTACCACCACCAGGACAACGATTTGCCATGCCGCAATCCTTGCAGTACCACACAGATTCCTTACACATGGCTGGAACTGCTTTGTTCGTAGGTCAACCTCCTCAGCATCCAACCACGCCTGCGCCTGCCTCAGTTCAGCATCAGCACATGCTTTCCTGCTTCGATACCTCGGCCTGCAACAGGAACAATAGCTTTTTATCTGTGACTGACCTCCATCACCGTCCCACTGCTATGCCTCAGTGTTTTGTGCACGAAATTCACCTTACCCGCACACCGTTTTGAGTGGAGTGACTATCAACAGTGAACATTCACACATTCCATCCGACGTTCGACATCATTTTCCGCACTGCGCTTCTGGACAACCTGCACCTCCACAGCCTCCCTGCAACACAGGTGGCTCCAGCTCTGATCGTGCGTCGAGCTTTCCACTGACTAGCATGCATTTTCCAACTTTGAACTTTTTCCCACTTTAGTCGCCCCCGCGCCGGCTCCAGTCGAGCTTCTGCCACTGTTCTCGGCACATCTCGGTGCCTCATCCGCATCGGTCTTCCACGATGCATCAGTCTGAACACACCCGTAATGTGTTGAGCTTCCGCAACTGCAATCCCCACATTACACTGTCTCACCCGCGTCGGCCTTCCGCGTCGCGACGGATCGTGCTCAACCACAACACGTCACCTTCACGCTGCCACCCGACCAGCCCTCGTCGCCACATACCCTGGAGACCCACTCTCCTGGAATACTGCAGCAGCAACAGCTCATGTCAGGCTGTGCCCGAATGAATTCAACTCAAACTGTTATTCCGAACATTCTACAACGCTTACTGACGCTGCCGCCATTTAATCCCGACAGGGCAAAAACCTGGTTCAAAATTATGGACGAAGTGTTCGACCATTATAAACTTGATGAGTCAACCAGATTTCTGTGTCTTATCACCCACCAGCATGACCAGGACGACTTGATTGCTGACCTGGTCGATGCCCCGGACTCAGCTACCTGGTACACTCTAGCCAAAAAGACAGTTCTACGTCGGCTTGCACACTCAACTGAGACAGCAATACAGCAAGTGCTCCACGTTGAGCAACTAGGCAATGACAAACCTTCCCAACTCTGGAGAAAGCTACGTGCCCTGGTCAGCGCCGATCTACCTTCTGACACAGCTTTCCTCGCCATCTGGTCAGATAAACTATCTCCTCACATCCGCTTTGCTCTGGCTCAGAGGTCTCCCAAACCTGTCAAGCAACGAATTACAATTGCTGACATACTACATGATGCATCACTGCTCTATTTCGCCAGCCACTGCCTACCTGGCAAGTCTCAGGTTCAGGCTCTTCATCCCGTGACCGGACGCGGCCGGGGCCGAACTGTACTGACTGTTCCACTCGCTCCGGGAAGCAGTAAATAAGGAGCTGGGATGTCATCGGCTCTGCCCACAGTCACACCCCCTCCTGCAGCTGAACCTGCTGCGACCACCGAACCTTGGCCACCGCCTCTGGCAATGAACTTTCCACAGGAAATGCAACTGCACTACCCATACTGTTACTTCCACACACAGTTTGGTGAGGCGGCATGGAACTGCAGACCACCCTGCTGCTTCCCAAATGCCAATTGCAGGTAGGTCCAGGTGCCGCCTCCTGTGTACAACATGACAGGCATCCCCCAGTGCTCCATTCTGTCCGGTAACAACCGGATAATTACGGACGACTTTATATTAAAGACATTTCGTTAGGATACTTTTTCCTAGTGGACACAGGTGCCGATGTTTCCCTGCTGCCTAAGTCCTTAGTGTCATTGAACATCCACCCTCATCATACTTCACTGCAAGCTGTGAATTCAACTAAACTGCAATACTCAGCTTCAATCTCCCATGTCATCACACTCTCCGCAAACTGCAAACTCCAGTGGACTTTTTTGGTGTGCGATATTGAGAAACCTATACTAGGCATTGACTTCTTGTGACACCACAAACTTCCACCGGACCTAGTGTGAAACACTGTGGTTCATCACCCATCCAAGACTCACTTCCCCTGTGCTCCATCGAGCAAACCCCCCTCCCATGACACATTGGTCTGGGCTCATCTCATCCGTATATGCTCATCTCTGTCGATGATGTTACGAGAAACAACGCACAATTGACTTGATGAGCTTGAAAACGTCGCTCGCCTATGCAAGAAAAACTTCAAGCTCTCCCTCCGGCTCCATGAAAATCAGCTCCAGCTCTCCAACGCAGCAAAGGAATTACAGACACTGCACCAAGGACAAAGCAAGGTCAGTAAGTGCGCCGAATCTGTTTGTAGTCCCAGCAATCGAGCCTCCGTGTGCTTACCTCCCGCTACCCCTCACAACTGTGTTATCAAGTCTGCCATAACGTGTAGTGACAGTTCCACAGGGGCACACCCCCCTAACACGGCAGCATTTGACACTCGGCCGGACATGAGTGCGCATGCGAGATGAGCGTCACGCGTTCCCGAACTGACAGCTCCTACCCCTCCCCTCGTGGACAGCACCTCAAACTATGCAACTTCAGCTTCTGTGCGCCGCCATGCGATGGCCACTGACAATACAAACAGGGTACTCGCGCCAAGCGCTTTGCCCGCGACCATGCTGCCACAGTCTGCGCTCTCGGACAATGGACTCACTAATGGCTCACGAGCTCTGCCGAGATCAGCTGACCTTGGTGCCACTGCTTCAGGCCGGCGGCCATCTTGTCACGTTAACTCCTGGGACTCTTTGCTGCCTCGGCTCCAGTCGGATCCGCCGAGTGGCTCCGAACACCATGACCACGCCTCGCCCGCCCTGCCCACCGTACATTGTAAACATACCGCCTCTCACGCCGCCAGCAACTTTTACATCGTCACTAACGGCATGGTTCACAAACTTCGCCTCTCGCCGGGTCCCCTGATCTCCAGTAAACCACATTGACTTTGTCCCGAGCGCCTCTCCGATGTTAAAATGCAGATTTCTGAACTTCTAAGCTCCGGCATCATTGAACGCTCTGCCAGTAGCTGGTCTACGCCCATTCATATGACGCCCAAGAAAGACGGGTCCTGGCGCATGTGTGGTGACTACTGTCGACTAAACGCACGAACAATTCTGGACACCTACCCCATACCCAACACTGCCGACTTCACCAGTTCCCTCGCAGGTTCAACCACGTTCTCTGTCATTGATTGCAAATGGGCCTACCACCAGATTCCCATGGCACCTGAAGACATCAAGAAGACAGCAATCACCACCCCAATTGGGTTATTTCAGTTTCAATTCATGCCCTTTGGTCTGAAAAACGCAACACAGTCCTGGCAACGCTTCATCAACGAAGTGCTATTTGACCTAAAATTCTGCTTTGCATATCTTGATGACATTCTTGTGTTCAGCTCCTCCATCGAGGACAACGTTCTACATGCGCAAACTGTGATGAACACTCTCGTGGCAGCAGGCATCGAGACCAACCAGGACAAACTGCAGCTTCATCAACCCGCTGTCGCTTTCCTTGGTTTTCATGTCTCTGCCGACGGCATTTCACCGCCCCCTGAGAAAGTACAGATAATACTAAACCTACCAAGACCTGCATCATTCAAAGAGCTCCGGTGCTTTCTAGGGAAGGTTAATTATTACCGCCGACATCTACCCCAGGCTGCGGAGATTCAGGCTCCACTGACGGATGCCTTGGCAGGCACCCACACTTCTAGATCTCGGCCCGTTCCATGGACCCCTGCTATGACTGACTCTTTCACCGCCCTCAAGAATCTTCTTGCCGAGGCCTCCATCGCGCATCCTCATCCCAATGCGCAGCTTTTCATCACCACAGACGTGAGCGGTACTGCCATCGGCGCTGTCCTTAGCCAGACTATCGATGGTCAGACTTCGCCTCTGCAGTTCTTCTCACGCAAGCTCACCAATCCACAATGAAAATATTGTGTGTTTGACAGGGAGTTGCTCGTGGTCTATGAAGCGATCAAGCATTTTAAGACTGACATTGAGGGATGCCCTTTCTATGTTTTAACGGACCACAAACCCCTGGCTGCGGCCATTACAAACCCGCCAGCGGACCCGCCTCCTCGCTGCTTCAGATACATGGACTTCATATCTCAGTGCACCACCAATGTCAGACACATAAATCTCGGTGCGCCACCGATGTCAGACACATAAAGGGTGGTGACAATATAGTTGCTGATTTCCTTTCATGAGTCGACGCCGTCCATTCGCTGTTAGACCTCTCTGAACTGCCTAACCTCCAACCCGCCGACGAGGACACACAAAAGCTGATTTCACACTCTACCTCTTCACTACACTTCGTCCGCATCACCTCCCTGGCATTTCTGGCGAGATCTTGTGCGATGATAGTATGGACATGTTATGCCCCCTCATCCCAACCACGCTCCGTCGAGCTGTCTTCAGTGCATTGCGTAATTTAGCCCACCCTGGTGTTTGTGTGTCCGCCCACCTCGTAACGGAGCTTTGTGTGGAGAAACGTCAACAAGGATTGCCAGCAATGGGCACACTCCTGCATCATGTGCCGATGATGCAAAGTACACAAGCACACTTCACCCCCCCTCGGCACCTTTTCGATCCCTCCTGGGCGTTTCCAGCATATTCATATTGACATTGTCGGCCCTCTACCGCCCTCTAACGGCTCTTGTTATGTTCTCTCGTCTATCGACCGAACAACTCGCTGGGTCGAGGCTGTTCCCCTCCCCAATATTATGGCAGAAACTGTTGCTTGAGCTTTCGTCGAGTCATGGGTATCGCGTTTCGGATGTCCAGCTATAATCACGACAGACCAGGCCAGACAATTTGAGTCGGCCCTGTTCAATGACATTTGTAACATTTGCGGCATGTGGCACATCCATACCACAGCATATCACCCGCAAAGTAACGGGCTAGTTGAGCACTGGCAATGCACTTTCAAGGCGGCTCTTCGATGCCACAACTCTCTTTGGACGGAGTCCCTTCCCCTTCTGCTATTCAGCATTCGTGCGATCTATAAGTTCTCCGGCGCTCAGCCAACACCTACGACATCCAGATGAAAGATTCAGCTGTCACATTCTCTATCAACATACTTAAGCCCACTCTTGTCGAGCCTTCTTCTACCCCCCTTCAGGCCACAACCACGCCACTCACTGTCGTGGCTCACGACGCTCCGACCACTCCCCCCAGGTCGGACTTACACACTCAGTCGAGTGACTTCCAGCTCCAACTGTCGAGCTCTCCTCCGACCTCGCCCCCAACTCCAGTCTCACACACTCCGTTGAGTGACCCCATGCTCCCCACATTGATTTCACCTACTATCACGCCTTCACTGCCGGGCCCTTCACCGGTCCCTTCAACCTCTCCCCAGTCGCCTGCCTCGCCCTCTCCCCAGTCGCCTGCCTCGCCCTCTCGAGGTTTCTCACATCCCCCCATCTTGAACTTGCCCTTGCTCAAGGTGTTCGTGCCTGTTCCCCCGGACATTATCCACGACATCTCTATAATACTACACGTGATACACTGTTCCCTTGTGTTTCCCTCCATCCGGTGCTCATGACACAACCTCCGCCATTCCCTGCCACCCGGTGAAATGTGTTCCCCTCTCGCCCGATGTTGACCTGGACATGCTTTGTGTGTTCGCCACGCCCAGCGGAGCCGTCGTTGTTGCTCCGTTCCACTCACAAACCGCCGACCCACCTGTCACCGCACGACCAGCACACCCAGTACGACACCCAACGTGCTTCAGCGACTTCCAGGTTTGGTGGCCGAACATTCCTTCACATCATCTACCCACACAGCTCCCCAACGACGCTGTCGAGCTGACTGTGGTCCGGCTCCCGCGGACTACCCCTTCCGACGCCTTGGTCACCCCCCTCCCCCCCCCTGACCTCTCAAGAGTACTCCGTGCTGAGTCAGGGGGGGGGGGGGGGCGGGGCTATGTGGCACTGATGAGGCCGACACCAGCATCGATATACGTTTGTCTCTAGACTCCGAGCATTGTCTTTGAACGCTAACCTAAGATTATCTTTGCTCTCTTCCACCATGAGCAGTTCTTTGTAAGCCTTGCTTGTGCAAAGAGGTGCATAAATGAATTCCTGTTAATAAGGTGTTGTTTGGTGTAACTGACCCGAACATCCACCTCACACCCATTGATTCATACAGCACAAGACATTTGCAATTTGATTAAGGTTGGGTGACTTAATAGGAAATCAAGGTGTGATACGGTTCCTGAGTTTTCATCAAACAAGGAATGTATGTATGTATCTCTGTGAACACAGCTGTCACCATCTTGAAAGGTGAGTGTCCATGGCACATACAATGTGAAGACACGGAAGAAAGGGAAATACTTAGTCCCTGAGAATGTTGTAATAAAGATCATGGTTCATGTTCATGGTAACCTGAATGAGTGATCCAAGTCATTATTAAAAAAAAAAAAAAAAAAAAAAAAAAAAAAACACACACACAGACTTTCACAGGACCAACTCTGGCCTGAACTATAGCATCCACAATGCAGGTTAAAAAACCAATTGCACCATCAGTGCTCCTGACAGTTTGCACAATTTGAGAACAGACAAAATTGTTACTTGTAGTACTACACTATGCTCCTAAAGTCAGCTGCTGTCCAGTTTTTGTGTTGTTTGGTTCGCTGAAAGTAAACAGATCCTGATGGTACCACTATAAAGGAAGCTAATGCTGGGAAATATTACATAAATTTGTTGTTTAAAACACTGGATGAGAGGAGAAGTTGAGTAGTATAGGAATAGGGCCAGTGCCTTTTCTCAAAGTAACTGTTTTCTTTACCTCCTAAAATACATATACAAAGTAATCTAGAAGTAATTACCATGAAGGGAGTCTCTAGTAATTAATAAAAAATGTAAATGTATTATTGTAAATACATATTCGAGAAGTTATTCTTAAATAAAATAACAGACATGTACTAATATCGTAGTGTACTAGCTGTTCTGGAATAAAAATTTGTTTATATATGTATTTTCAGTTTTTCTATGTCAATTTTAATTGTTAATTAATCAAAAATGGTTCTAAACAATGCTGAGGATTGTTCAGGATTGTTAAGAAAGTATAAATAGTTACAGCCATGTTGGCAAAGGGAGTCAGTACGTTGTGGGCATATCTGGACAGAAAGCATGTAGCTTATTAACCATGATCTATTTCATTATTGTAAGTATGTTACAACTTATTTCAGAGTTGTCAAGATGCTTTTATTTACTTTGAGATTGTAATAAATGTTCAGTGGAAACATTATACGGATTAATTATTTAATTTTTATTTATTTATTTATTTATTTATTTTACAGTAGCTGTTTTCCATGACTTCTGCTGCGACAGATTGCCAGCTACAGTGAGTAAATTAACGCATACAAACATTATATGTGGAGTATGGAGCTGGGATGCAGTGTAATTCTGTAAACTAATCTAGTATTTTGTTTCAGAGTCAATTCGCTTGTTGAAATATTATTCCATTTTTTCGAAAACTGAAAAACAAAGAAACACTACATATGACTTAATGATACTTATGTGAAAACGCAACTTGGAGAACCAACTGTAAGTACAAAACTTATTTGAATTTTTACTTCTGGAAATTGCTTTTTCATCTTCATTGTCATTATGGAGGAGAATAGGGAAGTTAACAACAATAGGGAAGTTGACGATAATGGGGAGGTTAATGGAAACTTGCAAAATAGTGTAGACATTACTGATAATAACGTAGTTAATCGGGACATTGAAATTGGAGAGGATAGTGACCACAGTGGTGTATGTTCACCCTTTCGTGGATTTGAATCAAATGTATCTGCCTTAGATAGGTTAGTTCAGTTAATGGATGAACAAAAAAGATCAATGGATGAACAAAAAAGATCAATTGATGAACAGAACATTTTTCTTGGATCAATCGATAAAAAATTAGACAATCATGTAACCCAAATTCGCGAGACAAAGGAGAGTTTAGAAAGATGCTCGAAAAAAGTAGACAAAAATCAAAAATACCAGAAATGTGTCAACTATAGAAGGGGACATTGTCACCTGGAAACAGGAATGCCAAAAAATTTGAAGAGAGAGTAGATTCCGTGGAAAATTTCGAAAAAGTTGCTACTGTAGAAGTGTTACAATTGAAAAAGCTCAACAAAGATTTCGTAAAGATATTCACAGAAACAGACCAAAATATACAAAATTTCACAAAAATTGCAAATGAGAATTTCGTAGAATTAAAAGAAGATGTAGGCACTTGTTTAGCCAAATCTCGAACTTCAAATCTAAATTCCAAGAAAATCAAAGATTCCATTGCTACAAAATCATTTTGTAGTTACAATCCATTGTGGAACAATGTCAACATAAAAACATTTTCAGGTGAGGGCAATATACATCCAGTTGATTTCATGTGCCAAATAAAAGATAACTTCAATGATAAAATGAGCGATAGTTTGAAAATTAAATTTTTTAAAAAGTTTTTAGATGTGGAGGATTTGTCATGGGTGAACCAATCAATCGAACCCGAAAAGTTGTTTAATGAGGTAGAACAAGCTTTCATGGACAAATTCTGGTCAGAAACTAAACAAGCCAGAATTAAGTCAGAATTTTTGAATGAGCCAAATTTCAAACCAGGTAGTGGTCACATGAAATCTTTTGTGAACAACAGTTACTAACTTTGGTGCATCTTGATAAACTGCTAGACGAGATGATCCAGATAGATGCATTAAAACGTAGATTGCTGAACAGGGTACAGTGGAGTCTTGTCTACGGACCTGATGAGACAACTGAACTATTTCTTAGATGTATAGATAAATTGGACTTAGCACAGGAGAGAAATGACAGATGTAATGACAGACCTGATGATAGCAGGAATAACAATAACAGAGCTTTCAATGGTCATTTTAATAGTAGATTCAGAAATCATGACTGAAGAAATGGGGAGAGGAAAGATAGGCAGAGACCAGAGTACAGGAATTTCAAACCAAGAAATAGCCAGTGGGGACAAAATCAGGGAAACAATAGTAACAATTTTGAAAATAGAAGAAATGGTCTGGTAAACTAAGACCTGTCTCTTTTGGAGCCTGGCGAAATGGGGCAAATAGACATGGGAATTACAATCAGGCACATTGTAGTAATTTCAGAAGGGGAAGGGGCAGAACAAATAGGACATACCAAAATTTTGTACCCAGAATACAACCTGAAGTGAATAGAATGAAGTTTGATAGGGAATATTGGGAAATTTTTTTATCTGAAAACAAAGATGAATAAAAAAGTAAAAAATCTGAATTTGAATTAGAAGAAAACACTTTGACAAATTTCTTTAACAGTGGTAATGCAGTAGTAGTTGTTGATAGTAATGAGAACAGATCTGATGAGTATGGTTTTGTGAGAATGTTGAGTGACTGTGAAATGAGTGAAAGCTGATACTGGTGCTGTATGTGTGGAAGCTGATGTTCATGTGCTTGACAATGGAAATGAGAATGGCAGAATAATTCCAGATGAAATTGCAGTAGGTAATAGACAGGAAAATGAGGATGTGGTACAACAGAGTAGTCACAGTGTTGAGGTTGTTGAAGAAGTGTGTGAAGAGAGAAATGAGTTTGATGATCTTGGAAATAATATTAAGTGTGATGATAATGTTTCTGATGAGAATGTTTCAGATGATGATGATAATGATGTTGATGATATGTTACTTACAGAATTAGATGGGGTGGTATATGCGGAAGTTAAAGTTGATGATTTGATGCTGAATGATTCTGGAAATTCTGGTGTGTGTTTTGAGTAATGAATTAGAAACCAGTAGAGCAGTGCCTGATAGATTAATGTTACCAGTTGATGTCAGTGATGATGTGTCTGAATGTGTTTGTGAAAATGGAAAAATAAGATCTAATTAGTGATAGAGTACTAAGTGTAGTCAATGACTATAGTAGCAAACGTCAATATGATGATCAAAAGTGTAAGGTCTTGGTGATGGAAAGTGTAGGGTCTTAAGTGAAATTTGTCAAAGTGTGTACTCAGATGATAAAATTGCCATGAAAAATATGGAACAGTCTCCTGGTGGTAATATGATTAGTGAATGTGTACAAGTAGTGGAGGAAGGGAATGTGTGTGTTGAAATCAGTAGCTTGCAGATAGATTTGAGGGACCTCTGCAAAAACAATTACCCAGTTATTGAAAGTACTGCAAAACCAAATGAACAAGCAGCAAATATCAAACTTCTGCTGAAGAATTTATACTTTATGCCACACAGACAAATCTGTATTGTACACCTTGTCATGCCACACTATGAATATTTTGATCCAGTAGCCATGAAAATACTAATTGGAAGAAAATTACAACTCATAAAAAGCTCAATTAATGTCCAATACTTTTCACAAATTCAAACACTGAGAAGTGAGAAATCGGATAACTTAACACATTTGAAGCTAATACTGTAAAATATTTTTTGTAGGTTATATTCATATTTCTTTTATGTGTGAGTATTTGCACATTTATACCTATATTTTGCCTAATCATAGAGTGGGGGTTGAAAAGGGTATATTTGAACATTTGTGTGTGTTTTTACCTGGCACAGACTGGGGGTTGTTTGATATTTATATAGAACCATTTGAAATTGTTGAAAACTGACACCAAAATGCTTATAGACTTGTATATCCTAAGTTCAAAAGAGTATTTGGACTCAGGAATGTTACGCAGCTGAAATTATATGAACAGCCTTCATCACTCATATAACATCACAAAAATTGCCTTTCCTCTTGGGGTTGCAAGCTCTTTTTGCAATTTGGGGGTGGCGAACCCAAGGTTCCGAGCTGGTGTGACTCTTTCCTTTTCAAGTCACATCCTCTCTTACTTTTCTGTACAAACTCACCTTCTTCCACTTTCTGATTTGGACAAATAGTTAGAGACTGGATGCCAAAAGGAACTGGTGCATGTATTTCATACTAAGCCAGCTGCCTTTTTCTGGTTATCTGGATACGAGTACAAACTTTGGGTGGGTTTAATAATGTGTAGTTGAATAATACAACCAGAGTATGAATTTTGAGGAGAGTTGGTGTAATATTTACTTATGATGTCTGTACAGTTATAATGAGGTTCTGTTACTTACATTTTGGATATGATACTCACACTGTGATGATAATGTTGTACTCTCATTGTGCTGATGATTTTGTGAAAAGTTGTGAAAATGTTTAGAGTTGGTGTGAAGTTCACTTAAGATATCTATGCTATTACAGTGACATTCTATCACTTTACAACTGAGATGTGATTACAATAGGTTAAATTGTTTGTAGTCTTATATACGTGTTCTCATTTGGCTTGTCCTGCTACTATACCTATTATGTGTAAGTCACTGGATAGACATTGATTTACTATCAAGTATGAAAATACTTTGTCATGATCTTGTCCTTAACATGTATTAGATCTATTGTGTAATTGGCAAAGGAACATTTATCAGAAAGAAATTTATTATGTTTGTATTACTTCTGTAATGCATCCATGGAGCATGAAGAAAATGTAATTTTATGTTGGAGATAGTTATTGGGACAGACGTGTTCTGATTCCCAGGATGTAAGAGTCACAAAGTTTTATTTTCATGTAATTTCTACCGCTTCAATGACCAAACCATTGGTAGTCTTGTTTAATTATTCTTTTGCCATCTTAGTACTATAAAATAGGGATGATGTTTGCTACATGTCTGGTATCTGTTTAAGTCATGCTATATCCTTAGTATAGATATGAGGAGTTCTTTGTCACAATGTCTACACAAATCTGAAAAAAAACAGCTGAACTATCAACTTCATGTGATACAAAATGTTTGAGTTAGGTACTGTTCAATACTGCTGTATGTTACAGCAAGTCAATGCTTTTCAGTATATACAAATGTTATCTTACAATCTGATTCTTAATGAAAACGGGTTAAATTTCTCCAATATCTTATTGAAAATACTCTTATGACCACAAACAATTCATATGTAATGGGTAGCAAAGGAAGAACTAAAGATTGAGGATTTGTATTCATGATATAGTTATGGTTCTTGCAGACATCTACTTTAAATTGAAGTCTAGTTGATTCATTAATACATAATTGATGAGGAAATATATATTTATCATACCTTTAGAATGGCTGAACTAACCATTTTACTCCTAATATTAACCCATTCATATGTAACCACTGGTACTTTACCCTTTACCTTAACCTATGTTGGAATTTACCTTATCTGTGCCCAATTTTATTTACTGTCTGATCTGATGTTGCTACATCATGTCTAATGTGGTGACGATCAACAAGAAGTCTGTCAACTGGTTATTGAGCAGTATATATTCTGGAAGTACCCTGCTGGTACTTAATTTACCAATGTAAATCTGATTCTATGGTGGTATGTGGCCATGGTGGCTATCAGTCTCTACAAGAAGATGCTGAAAAATTTGGGATGACGACTTTCAAGCTACGAGAACAAGGTGCCATTGACTGTTATTGTTGGCAAATCCCTTTATCCGTTCTTGAGGTTTCCTCACTTTAAATGCTCATGTCGGTTCAGTTGCTCTAAAGTCTGAGTTTGACTTTTAAAGAAGTGAGGACGTTTGGTCCTATACAAGTAGTACAGCCATTATGTCTATGTGCATTTCAACAGTTGAAAACTGAAATAATTTTTCCATGAAAATGGATGTCTGAAAGGCTAACAATTACTGTTTCTTGTAAATTGCTTGACAACTACCTTTACGTGATACGATGCATACTATAATCATCTGTTTAATCTGGTCTATCTAGACTTAATATAATGATATACTGTTACATGCACTATAATTCTTTTAATCGCCCATTGACAATGTATTCTCAAGCTTATGAGAGTTTGTCTGTATGTGCTGCTGCATGTAATATTTTCTGCCTATACTTAATACAATGATATACCGGTACATGCAAAATGGTTCTCAGTAACCACTCATTATCAATGCTCTCTTCCTTTCAAAAGAAATATATTTACTTTAATTGATCTACAACCACAGGCACAAAATTAGAACAAGTGATGTATTGACATATGTGCTGTCACATGCAACCTAATTCTCTGTAACCATTCATTGTCCAAGAGGTAAACTGCTTTCTTGTGGCATACAGCCTACCCAGCTATTATTAACAGCAATATAATAACTGTAACTGATTCTATCACTCTGCTATTGACTGTTTATTTATACGTACTGCCACTTGAAAAAGATCTTTGCCTTATATAAAATTTTGTAACATTATAAACACCTGAAATATGTCCTTGAACTTAATGTAAGACTTACATATGCCTCATCAACTGGAAAGGGAACTTATATATCACTTGGCTGAGATTCCAGTAACTTTAATTTCATGTCTCAGATCTGCCTCCTGCTTGATTTTGAAAGTGCAATAAAAATTTCTTTTGTCATTATCACACTTGACTCTATGGTGTTTAGCAAATATATTGATGCATAAAAAGTACTTCACACAATGTGAACATTGTAATACTTGGATGATCTGCCCATTGAGGTAATTGACTTTGTTTATTTACTGACATGAGATATGCTGTAATTCGATGCATTTGGCTACCTTATTTCTATATTTTCATGTTTATATCAGAGGAACACAGTAATTCTGTATCTCACTTTAGTATTTTCATGTTTATGTCTCAGATATGTCACAGGTTTCAATATCTCATGTTTATGTAATTGATTATGCTTGATCAAACCCAGATACTAGAGGGACTGCTCGTAAGTCAGCTGGTAGAATCTAGCATTTGTTACTTGGGTTAACCAATACAGCATTATATAAGTCATTTACTCTGTCCTGCAGAATGCTAATTTTTCTCCCTTCGTTGATCAGTACAGAATGTTGGGGTTAATTTTTGGGAACTGGGAAGGTGAAGCTATGATAAGTCCATTGTGCAGGGAATGCAGAACACTCTTCTCCCTCTGGCGCCACAGTGAAGAACTGGAACAGTGGGGGTCCTGGGTAGGGGGGTTTCCTGTCTTTGGGGTCTGTCATCTTTTCTTATTCAACTCCAAGACTCTGAACCTTCTATTTCATTTCATACTTCTTATTAGAGTACCAAGCTATCCTTCCCTCTGTCCACATGCATATGTCTCTATTGCTGAGACCCTTCTAACTTACCGTGTCAGCTTTATTAAGCAACTAAAACCTATTTTGTAGGAGGATCCAGGGAACAAGCTTGCATTTCTGTGTTATTAGATGTAACTGTGACCTGTCATACTATATTATTTATTTATGTTTGATTTTGTTGTATGTTGTCACCCAAATGGTAAACATTTACTTATGTACTTACTTTGCTACATACCAGCACTTGAAGTTGTGAACAGTTACTTATATACAAATATGCTCTGTTAGTATATTATCGTGCGGATGACTCACCTACTACACTCTGTACTGCCGTCCATAATGTTTGTAATTATCGTGAGGAATGGCTCACTTACTAATGTTTTTTTTAATTATTGTGAGGAAAGGCTCACTTACACTATTCTCTATCACATAACTATATTCCATGACTGTTGTGGGGTATGATACCATCATATGTTAACACATACTGTGAAGGAAGAGGCAATGAGTGTAATTACATAAATATTCATAAAAAATAATCATTATAAGTTTTGTGAAGACAGAAATGAAGCATCAGAAGTGTCTTGAGAAATGAAAAATGGAAAGATTGGACATTGGTCAGACATTCCATTCTATGCATGTAGGATAAATTATGCTAACTGTTGAGGAACTTTACTCCAAGAATTTAATTGTACTATATGACAATAATATATTTAGTTATTCAATACTATATGTAAATTTCAATTCAAACTACAGAGAATATTACCACAGCACTTGAAATTTTTTTGTAATAGTATGATTTTAGTGACATGTTATCAAAGAACAAGTTAAAATTGCAATATGAGATTTAAGACAGGACATGTTTAAGTATGGACAGTTGGAATTTTGCTGAATTGAACTATTCTATTCAAAACAGTCAATTACACAATATATATGATGGTCATAAGGACTGGAGTATGAGCCAAATTTCAGATTTTTGCAGCAAAGAACTTCCGACAAGCAGAGATCTACAGTGTACTTCAGTTCAGTGCTCTTCATTGCACATAATGGAGACTGAACACTTTGTTATATTATGGTCTACTACTAGGTGTACTTGTTGCCAAAGATAGGACGTGGCTAAATACAAACTAATATGAATTTTGAGTATTGTAGTATCCGATACTAACACTCGTCCGACAATGCATCGCCAATACTGAGAAAGAGTTATACACACCAGTGTCTCCATTGCACTCAGGAGAACCTGGAGGATCTAATGACAGACATAAATATACAGAAACAAGGTCAATTCAGCTAACTTCCAATAGATAATTTTTCTGATAGAAATAGATTTACCTCATATTCATGTTGTAATACATACTGCAAACAAATTCTGCCAATTTACTTGTTCTTTCTTTGTGCTATTAATAAATATTTTGTTTAACCTAGTTGAATCTGATACAGAATAATTTATGATAATTTTACATATTTGGCTGCATATATCTTTCGCAAATTGTTTGTTCATCCAATTGATTGTAAAATGAGTACTGTTACATAGACCTGTCAGAAAAGGTTTTGTTCAAATTTCAGTTGCAGAAAATCCTTTTGGGGGTTGTTGAAATGTAACTGTCCAATTGAAACCCATTTAAACACGTAAATTTTAACCTTAAACAGTAATTTCTGACATAGAGGTGTATGGAAATATGTACTTGTGGAAAAGTTATGAAGAAAATACTTATGGAATCTTAATTACACTAATGTGTAGAAGCTCTGTAAATGAAGGGAACAATTCCCATGAAGGGAGTCTCTAGTAATTAATAAAAAATGTAAATGTATTATTGTAAATACATATTCGAGAAGTTATTCTCGAATAAAATAACAGACATGTACTACTATCGTAGTGTACTAGCTGTTCTGGAATACACAGATGTTTACATATGTATTTTCAGTTTTTCTACGTCAATTTTAATTGTTAATTAATCAAAAAATGATTCTAAACAATGCTGAGGATTGTTTGGGATTGTTAAGAAAGTATAAATAGTTACAGCCATGTTGGCAAAGGGAGTTAGTACTTTGGTGTATTTGGACAGAAAGCATATAGCTTATTAACCATGATTTATTTCATTATTGTAAGTATGTTACAACTTATTTCAGATTTGTCAAGATGCTTTTATTTACTTTGAAATTGTAATAAATGTTCAGTGGAAACATTATACTGGATTAATTATTTAAAAAATAATTGTATATATAATTTTTTTAAGCCACAAAAGTCACTATTTTGATTCAAAAGTTTTTGACTGTGGGTGAAAGCAAATAACAATGGCTTCAAAAATTATTATCCCCACCAGTTGCAATGTGCATATTGTAAATCAGTTACCTGTGCAAAAGATTCTACATATGCACAAATTCACCAGATGATGTTGTGCCTAGTGCCTGGGTGTATAGAAATGACTGAAGGAAAGGTTAAAAAATTGTTTCAAGACATTAAAAGTGGTCATACAAAAAATGATGAAAAGGGGAATGTCAGGCCTAGTATTCAGACTTATGAAATTGTGCAACAGATGGGGCAAAAACTGTGATCTGATGTTCCGGCTGGCAAATTTCCTCATATCGGACATGTCACTATTTACCCTATTGTCACAGAAAAGCTCAAATATCACAAATTTGTAAAGGTGAGTATCAAAAATGTTGCCAATTAACACAAAGAGTGAAGAATTTCAAGCAGAGCAATTTTGAATAACCAAAGACACAAGGGAGATATTTGTTTTCACACATTGTTTAGAGTGGCGTAACTTGAGTATCCTACACCAATGCAAAATCAAAACAACAGTCAAACCAGTGGCACCATTAAACTTTTCCAAAACAGAAAGAAAAATTCAAGCAGTCACCTCACTCAAGCCATAAAATGATGGCTACTATTTTCTGGAATATACAGTGTGTCCTCTTCATTGATTTCATGGAATGTGTGTTAACAATTAAAGCTGACCTTTAATGTGGAAGAATTACCGAATTGAAACATGCCATCAAAATCGATTGTAGGTGAAACTGTCTCCCAGGATAGTTCTCCTCCACAACAATACATGACACACCACTGGCCATGCCACAGATAAAATTCAGTATGTTCAGTAGAAAATTTTGGACTTTTTGCTATATAGTGCTGACCTTGTACTGCAACAGCAGTGGACAACAGTTTGGAGATTATGAGGATCTAAAGACACTTTTGTTAACTGGTTCAACTGCCAAGCTGGGAACTATTATGCAGAGGCATCTTAGGAAACAGTGCAATGTTATAAAAATTGCTTAGAAATGAATAGTGATTACATGGAAGATGATATAAGCTTGTAGGACACTGAAACCAGCAACAAAAGCCTTTTCTCATATGTATGGTTTTTATATTGATATTTTTACTGTCACATTCAATGAGTTTAAGCAAATCAGTAAGCGGGGTACTAAATATTTTCAAATTCCTTTTCAGAATCTGTAAATCAAGAAAAAGACATTAACTAGGTAGTAAAGAGATTTTTGTTCTAAGACATGGATAAGGAGTAAGACATTATTTGTTTGAGACAACTCTTAACTCCAGTGTGTTTTATGTTTGTCTCTATCCTGAGGAAGAATTTCATGACTGAATAGGCTGATTATATTTTGTTCAAAATAAATTTGTGACTGACGTTTTTGTCTAACAACTGGCAGATGCCAGATGCCAGCCAGTCATAGTTCCTTTTTGAGACACACATTGCCTATTTTGCAGGGGTAAGAAGAGTCTTATCAAGTGTGGCTTTCTGCACACTGGCAACACTATCCCCCATCACTGTTATTTGTCTACCACAAAGTTATTTTATTTGAGCTGTAATGTGTAGCACTGCTATGTTTAGCATTTACTTCTCTAAAAGTATAGACTACACCGCTCTGTAAGCATGTTCCCAGTGATGTAAATTATACTAAACACCTTTAGGAGGATGTAAAAACGTCTATGACAGCTCAGGTTTTCTTGGCATGATTGATTAATGACGCACTTCAAGGTATTCAGCATGAGCTGAAGATGATGACTGAGTCATTCATCAAAATATTGTGTTCAAAATGTTGACAACAACTTGGTTGAACATTTGTTTTCTATTTATTTATTAACATTATAGAGTGACCCAACACCTTGGTAAGTATAATGGGTCATTTTTTACTACAAACAAGGCAATTTTCAGAGTTTTAATACTTTGTTTGTTTTTTATATAGTTAAATTGTCGATTAAAAAAGAAAAACAAAAGATACATAAAGTACAATTGGGAAAAGAAATAGTATATTCTTAAAAAGAAAATAATACATGAAAGGAAAGATTTAGATAGCAAAAGAGGTCCTTTTGTCTAGCTATTTCAAGTGGGAGAGCTTTGATAAGCACTTCAAGGTTGTTTCACCTGAATTAGCATATTCTATTCTACTACAGGTACTAGTACATGTATGTATGTTGTGATATTAATTCTATGTGATTTCTGTATCCACTTAACCGTACCGTAAGTAGGAGAGGAGCCTCAAGCCTCGTCTCCCTGAAGGGCGTTTCTTATCTCTGTTGTTGTGCTTGTGTTTATTTACGTCTCATTATACTGCATATGTTGATGCACAGTTTTATAAAGTTCATGTTTTACAGTTTGAATCTTATACATTTCACAAATAACACAGTTACAAGTTTGAAAATAATGCTCCAAAGAACTAAATAATTACTTGTTTTACTTGTATAAACAGGAAAATTCATTATTTTATTTCTATTACTGACTTATTTATAAATTCCATGTTTTTATTATTTATAGTATTGTTCCAGTCATGTGATCTGCTACTATGCCATACATGTATCTGGTGATATTGGAGAGTTTATTTCATCTTCTGTGTGTTTATGTTCATTTGTTTGAATCCCTGTTGTCTCATGCATCATTTTGTGATGTAGGGTATGTTTCGGGCTGTGATCTTGTATGTGGTCATTGCTTGGTTAAATACCTCAAAGCTAATCATTAGTGCTGTCTATAAAGCTGATTAACTCTGTATTCTCTTTATCCAGTTCAGTGGCTTTTCCAGATTTTTCCTGATTTAAGATGTTCCTTAGTCCTTCCTTTGGAAATTCTAAGCCACCTTAGTTCCTGTTCAATATCACTGCTTGTTGGTAGACTGACTAGTGAAAATGTCTACAACTCAATACTTTTACTTGCTCTCTGTTGTCTTCTATGTGGGCTTGTTTCACTTCCAGCTAATGGGGTTTTATCTTCTTACACAAACAGAAACTGCCAAGTTCAGTTCGAAGGTTTTTTTTTTTTTTTTTTTTTTTTTTAATGTTACCAAAAGCTGATCTATTATTTTTATTTGGTCATTTTACTGTAATTAAGTATAGAATGTTACTGTTCGGTCATTCTTTTCTCTTCTCACAAATTTAGAATCTTTGCTTATCAACTGTTGTTTCAATGATTGTCTCCATATGTTATTTTCAAGTTTCATCTGCACCTGACACAGATTTTGTTTTATGCTCACAATACTGTCATTAAGAGTAACTGACAAACGATTTTTAAAACCACTATTTTTCAGTTTCTCTCTGTTGACTCGGCATGTGCTGTGTTGTGCACAAGGCTTTCAGGTTCAGCCATATCTGTGGTCTGAATTGATGTTTTCATGTACTTTATTTAGTTTTGAAAGTGAGACTCGCTCACAATGAAAAGAAAATCTGGTAATGTATGATCAATTATGGACTATATATAGGTGATCTACAGGTGTACAAACAGCTAGAATTAGAATAGAATAGAAACATTATTGTCACATAACATGTCGTATACAATTAGATGATTGTAAAATTAAATTTTGTTGATAACGATATCTCTTGACAGGCTCAGAGGATGGCTCATAAACCTGAATCAAACTGATGATCTCACAATGTCCATTTACCCAGAGAAGCACCCACCATTCAACAAAAGAATTTAAAATTGGAATCACATGTAACCAGGCACTGTAGCATAAGGAAGGAAAATCTATTTTGGTGGTTGGGATCACCTATAACACTCCATGAGAATTACAGAACATCACTGCTCCCTCTGTGTGGTACTGGTCATTACCTGTCCAACAGTCAAGATTGATATCCATTAATTATTTTTAACTAATCTCCTTTTACACAAAATGGTGGTGGCTTCAACAGATTTATAAGGAACTGAATTAAAATTCAGTAGTGCCTCCCTTTTGCATTTTTTATAGTTGCAGTTTTTTTCATAGTGGAGGTGCAATTTATGTACACACGACGGATAAAAATATGGAAACATGGATGCTTGAGCATAAATTAAGATTCTAGCCAAACCTGCAAGTTGCACTGTTGTGCTTGTCAATGGACAGCATGTGTAACGTACTTGATATGTTGCAAGTGTTAGTTGTATCCAGAACAGTGTTCTGTGTAGTTGTGAGTGCATTATGCTATAGCGCAGTGTATTCAAACGTGGGCTTGTTGGTGCTTTGTATGCTGTAGATATGAAGCTGTAACAAAGGGAGCCAAAGTGTTTGGTGTTTCATGAGGTACCATATCGAACACTTGTACCACACACATGGAAAGTGGAAAAACATCATTCATTAAGTCACAATGCAGACAAAAGTCTGTGTTGTGTGATTATGATAGATGTCACTGAAGAGGAATCGTGATGATAGTAAGAGGATGACAGCTGTGAAAGCCCCTGCAGAACTGAATGTCACACTTTGAACCTTGCAGTATCAAAATGACACAAAAGAGCTCCATAAACATGGAATTGCAGGGTGAACTGGAATTTCAAAGCAACTCACAGTGATGCAAATACCCATAAAAAGACAACATGGTGCCAAAAGCATAAAACCTGGACTGTGGCGCATTGAAAAATTGTTATTTGGTCGCATGAGTCTTTTTTCACAGAGTTTCCAATTTCTGCCTGAGTTTACATCCAAAGAGTGAAACAGGGCCGGGGTTCTGCGGTTATTTGACTAGCATAGGCCCCATTGTTACCCAGATTTGAATATTAATGAGCCTTTATTTTCTACTTTGGAGAATAGGATGCATGATCACTATCCAGCTTTGTCATTGTTACCTGTAACATGCCACTACTTTGCAGGAAGAATGGTATAAGATTTCCAACCAGACAGAACAAGTATTTATCCCTTCCAAGATGACTGGAAGCTCTTTTGAATGCCAATGATTTTCTTATGTTGTATTAGGCATGGTAGTGTGTTGTGTTTTTGGTGTTTCCACATTTTTAACCACACCAGTACATAAAACGCACCAAAATATTCATTTAAGATGTCTACTATGCAATACAGCTTTTCTGTTTTAAATGTAGATATGAAGCTTCTGCTACCTACTACCATGATTTAAGGGACAAGGATTGGGAAACTATTACACTCTCAACAGAGAGTGAAACAAGAGTTACAAACAATGAAACAGACATATTCAAGCACCATAGCTTGGTTTTCATAGAACCTAAGGCCAACTATTTATTAAAGATAATTTTAAAAGAGTAGTTACCATGCGCTGGACAGATATGTACCCAGTAGAACTGTTGATAATGGGAGGGAACCTTCATGGTATACAGTCACCATAAAGAAACTTCTAATGAAACAGTGATTACTGCATAACAGATGTAAAACAAAGTGTAGGGCTATAGATAGAAAGAAGCTAAATGAAACACATATGGCTGTCAAGAGAGCAGTGTGTGATGCCTTCAATGACTACCATTGCAGAATATTGTCAAATGATCTGGTTGTATGTAAAGGCTATTAGTGGCTCCAAAGTTAGTGTCTAGTTCCTAGCAAATGAGACAGGAACTGAAACTGACGGTAGCAAAGTAAAAGCTGAAATTCTTAACTACATTTTCAAATGTTCCTTTACAAAGGAAAACCCAGGAGAATTGCCCCAATTTCATTCTCATACCACTGAAAAGATGAATGAAATAAATATTAATGTCAGTGGTGGTGAGAAACACCTGAAATCATTAAAACTGAACAAAGCCCCAGGTCCTGGTGGGATCTCTGTCAGATTCTATACCGAATTTGTGGCTGAGTTAGCCCCTCTTCTCACTATAATCTATCATACATCGTTCAAACAAAAAACTGTGCCCAATTCTTGGAAATAGGCATAGGTGACACCTGAAACTTCCTGGCAGATTAAAACTGTGTGCCAGAGCGAGACTCGAACTCAGGACCTTTGCCTTTCGTGGGCAAGTGCTCTACCATCTGAGTCACGCAAGCACGACTCACACCCCATCCTCACAGCTTTACTTCCACCAGTACCTTGTGTCCTATCTTCCAACTTCACGGAAGCTCTCCTGCAAACCTTATAGAACTAGCACTCCTCGAAGAAAGGATATTCTGGAGGAATGGCTTAGCCACAGCCTGGGGGATGTTTCCGGAATGAGATTTTCACTCTGCAGCAGAGTATGCGCTGATATGAAACTTCCTGGCACATTAAAACTGTGTGTCGGACCAAGACTTGAACTCGAGTCTCGGTCCAGCACACAGTTTTAATCTCCCAGGAAGTTTCATATGAGAGTAGATTCTGCTGCAGAGTGAAAGTCTCATTCAGGTGACTCCTGTCTACAAGAAAGGTAGTAGAAGCGATCCACAGACCTACAATATCCCGGAGATCTATTTGTTGTAGAATCTTAGAACATATTCTGAGTTTAAACATATAAGGTATCTTGAACAGCATGAGCACCTCAATGCCAACCATATGTATTTCATAAACACCGATCATGTGAAACTCAACCCGCACTTTTCTCATGTGACGTACTGAAGGCTTTGGATCAAGGCAACCAAGTGGATGCAGCATTTCTTCATTTCCTAAAAGCATTTGACTCAGCACCACACCTATACTTATTGTCAAAAGTACGATCATAGGGGTATCAAGTGAAATTTGTGACTGGACTGAGGACTTTTTGGCAGGGGGGAAACAGCATGTTATCTTGTATTGAGAGTCATCATGAGATGTAGAGGTAACTTCAGGTGTGCCCTAGGGAAATGTGTTGGGACTCTTCCTGCTCATATTGTATATTTAATGACTTCGAATACAATATTATAAATATACAGTCAGACCTTTACAAGATTTCAATGTGATGCAAAGATTGGCAACTTGCTCTAAACGTCCAGAAATATAATATTTTGCACTTCACAATGTAGTATCCTATGAATATAATATCAGTGAGTCACTGCTGGAATTGGCCAACTCATACAAATACCTGGGTGTAACACTCTGTAGGAATATGAAATGTAATGATCACATGGGTTCTACAAAGGAGATATTGCTTACAAATCAATCGTGCATCCAGTTCTTGAGTATTGCTCAAGTGTGTGAGACCTGTACCCTATGGGACTAACAGAAGATATTGAACGTATACAGAGAAGGGTAGCATGAATGGTCACAGGTTTGTTTAATCTGTGGGAGAGTATCATTGAGATACTAAAGGAACTGAACTGGAAGACTCTTGAAAATAGAACCAAATTATCCCGAGAAAATCTATTAACAAAGTTTCAAGAACTGGATTTAAATGGTTACTCTAAATATATACTACAACCCTCTACATAGGAATTGTGGGGATAGGATTAGAATAAGGCATTTAAACAATCATTCTTCCCATGCTCCATATGTGAATGGAACAGGAAGAAACACTAGTAACTGGTACAATGGGACATATCCTCTGACATGCATCTCATAGTGGTTTGCACAGTATTGATGTAGATATAGATTTATGGAATTATGCACTGCCAAAAGACAGGAGGAGACTCAAGGAGAAGAATGTCAATTCAATATGAGAAAGTGTTTGACTATCCAGAAAAATGTAACACTGCAACAGAGAAGCAAATGCATAATAAACACTGGCAGCCCTGATTATTAGCTTGGCCTAATCCAGAGGTGAAAATACTGTAGTCAACCTGTTATATATCACAAACAGGCCTACTGATGATGATAGTTTTGAATAAAGCTCTTCAAATACAGTGAAAGGAAATTGTTGTGTCTTTATTGAGAAATAGTAACACTGTCTGTAAATAATTTTGCCCAATAAATCCACTTCTAAAAACTCACTCTGATAAACAACTACGCAGTGCATGACAGAGAGTACATCTTAATGTACCACAAATTAGGGTTTCTTTTCGTTCCATTTGCACATGGAACACATGTAGAATGACTGGTTAAACGTGGCAGAGAGTACATCTTCACGTACCACAAATTAGGGTTTCTTTTCGTTCCACTTGCACATGGAACACATGTAGAATGACTGGTTAAATGCCTCATTTTGTGCACGAGTTTCTATTATTTTTATTTATGAACCAACTTTAGTGACCTGCACACACAAGGATGGCCGATTTTCACTTTCAAATGTAAAGTGATTAAATGAAATGTGTTTCGAAATACCGAAAATAGACCGTCCTGGTGAAGCTTACACGGGCCAACTAAGCACACATAAACGGAACACCAAGTTCACAAAATCACCATGAAATGCTTCACAAATCAAAAGAATCTAAATGCGTAGGCACAAAACTAACGGCCTTTAGTTCAGCTGCGTTGACATTTCACATCTCCAAGAATAAAAGCAACTAAGAAACGCCAAAAAATATGTCTTCGTGCTCCCCGCGGGAGGAATATGTAGGGGATTGTGGTGTATTCCGACATTTCTGACTCAACGAGTTGACCGCCGCGAAGCTCCGGCAGACATATCCTCGAGCCGAGGTCTACGCATGACTCCGTGCGCCGGCCACACACTCCACTACGTTCCGTGCATTATTTGCATTTATTGACTGAGTTGACGCCGTTGTCCGAAAAACCGGGTACAATTTCTTCCTAAATGTTTTGAACTTCGTTTTTCGCAACTTTACGCTCCATCGAAAGCTGAAGATATTAAATAGGGTTGAGAGGTTGGCTGCCGGCGGACACACAGTGTCAGGCGCTAAACTGTGTGCGCTCGCGGCAGTCAATGTGTTAGTTCTGACTGTTTGAAATTTTCATGTAAGCTTTGGGTGGATGGTTGATGTCTATTTCCAAGCTTCTGCCACTTTAGGTGTTTCAGAATCAAACAAATGCAACGCTTCTTGCTGCCCTTATGTGTATATGTTTAATATTTGTATGTGTATACGTCTTATATGCTATCTCCATTGTGGGCTGACTCCGGTACCCAGATACTGAAGCCTGTCACTGTCTCTTCCCCTGATTGTGCCTTTTCAGGAAAATATCTCTGTAGCCTGTGGCTACAATTAACACTGTCTGTCAGAGCACATAGCACGACCAGCAAGGTTACCAACAAGCTTCCCTCCGGTCAATAACACTCCTCCATCAAGATAACGTGCTGTCTCATCCTCTCAAGAACCGCCATCCAGTCACAAACTTTGTTTGATAGCAAGACAATCGTTAGAGTCGTACTGATAAGCAACTGCTTTTCGGAGTGATGGACAGCATCCAACTGATTGTCCCTATTTATGGCTTTCACTTTTCAGCTGTTTCTCAGAACACACGCACTTATTTTTGTCATAGAGTAGAATTTTACACTTGTGCGAGAATTAAAGTGGGGAAGCTAATATCTATGTCACTCATTTCTGAAATTGTCTGAGAAATTGGGGCAGTACATCAAAGAGAGTTCAGCATTTCTGCTTCAATTTTCATAACCTCGATTTCGGTTCCTGCCTTATCCTTGAGTATCTGTTCTGGACACTGGGTTTGGTGCCGCTACTGAAGTTGAACAAAGAACGAGAATTTCTTTGGGTTTTGTACGAGGTCTACATTCTCAGCTTTGATGTTGGGTATGATTGTTGAAGGAGCAAAATAATGTCTGCGTAGAAGTGGGCACGCTTTGTCGATCGGAGCATAGTGATGTGAAAATAAATTCAATAAAATCTACTTCCAGAGCTTACTTCACTAATTGTGCTTCTGACATATTATTCCATGCAATTGCGTGAATAATCGACGAGAACATGAAACAGTTGCTATTTTCGAATTTATTTCATAGCGTCTGTACTGTTGCAGTTCTTCGCCTATCACATCACTTCTCATAAAAAAAAGAACACATTGATTTGTCAACACTTAAGCTCTCGTCTTGTGCTTACTTCCGTCAAAGACATTATTTAAGTGCAAGTGGGTTCTAAGTACTGTAGAAACTATAGGAGTGACACATGTTTCTTCACATCACCAGGAGAAAGGCAACCCATAGCAGCGGATAAGCAAGTGAAATACATTAAGAGTGTTTGACATACACAGAATGTTTCCAGATAAAAGACGAAGCAGTAGCTGCACCGAATGAATGTTCTGACTTCTACGCAGACACTTTGGCAGCGTTTCGACGATAAGACGCGTGTGACGTCACGTGACTGACCTTTTTCAGCACACCTCTGCATGGTCCAGCAGAATGACTACTCAACAGCCGAAAGTAAACCGTGGTATTGTTAAACAAGTAAGTGAAGTTTGTGAAATAAAGTGGATCTATTAGAAATAGCCGATAAGTGTGTAGGTATTGTATGTGCCTTGTGTTCAAGGATTTTCCTCGAGATGCTTTCTGTAGTGCCCTGTTGGCATAACATTGCCGTAGCAGAAACCATGCTTGAGACGAACGTCGCATATGGCTTTCATGGAACACAACCTAAGCAGTGTTACTGGAATAGTTTCTTGCCTTAGGTCCTGTCGGGGGATACCATAATCATCCGAGGGCAACCGAAAGGCGGTCCGCCAAAGGAGAAAACTATAATCCTTTCCAATATAATCGCACCGAAATTGGGTCGTCGAGCAACAGCCAAGTAAACATTTTTTCCCCAGTCTTTCTATACAGTTTATGTACAATATGAGTATTTATCCTTGTACTTATCGAGGTATATTTTTTCTCAGTTCAGAGGAAACCAAGGATGAACCATACGCATGGGATGCTAGAGAATTCCTACGGAAAAAGCTTATTGGTGAAGAAGTTCTTTTCACCCTCGATAAGACTCAGAACACGAGCAGAGAATACGGATGTATATATCTTGGAAAAGGTGGGTGCATGAAGCTGTTTGACTACTCAACTTATGTAATGAAGTTTATATTAACTAATTTTTCTCCGTCTGTCATCAGATTTGAGTACGGCAGAAAATGTAACGGAAAGTCTGGTAGCAGAGGGCCTGGCAAGTGTTCGCCGAGAAGGAGGTCGGTCTGCAAGCCCAGAACATGCAAAACTCGCAGAGCTTGAGGAGCATGCGAAAGCAGCAGGAAAGGGAAAGTGGGCCCAGACAGGTGCACAGGTAATTATAAGTGTTACTGCACAGTTTACAATTGTGGGAAGAACCATGATGTGCAATAGAAGATTTAATGTGAAAAGAAGTAGATGTGTTGCTAGAAGATGAATGCTTCTTTGCTACTCTTTAAGTTCACTAACAGTCTCACTACTGTTGGCAGATAGTTGAAGAGTGAGGAGTCGTGAAGCTCCCAGTAAATAATGTTGTTGCTTAGTTTTCACATACAGCCTGGTGGAAAAGAATCCACTGCCTTATAGTATGATTGAGAAGTTTACTACATTGCTATTTGGTTGTATTTGCAACTGTGGAGGCTGTTTGGTTGGTAAATTTCCCCCTTCATGTAATAGTATTTGTGTAACTCCCCTAGGCAAAAACGATTGCATTTGTATCTGCACTAACCCTTACTCATCAGTCTGTTGCCTTCCTCTCCCACGCCTTATAATATTCGTTAATTTGGTGCTGTACTTTAAAGGTTTATAACAAGTCTGCTTCATATTTTAGTATTGGCACTTTGATTGCCCCCCCCCCTTTTTTTTTAAGTTGCTACTGCATTGTTTTATTTAACATGCCTGTTCAACAGTCCTAAAGACTTAAGCATTCTCTTCCACTTGTTTCCTTCACTGACAGCCTGTGTTCCAAATTAATGTCTCCTCTGTCATTACTTGGGGACTAGGGGAGAGAACTTTTGCTGCAGTGAAATGTTTCTTCATTCTACGTTTCTGTTTTGAACATGGTTTTTTGTTTTACAATATGCTAAGTGGACCATCCCCATCTTTTCAGTATATAATTTTAATTTCTGTTTTTTATTTTATTATTTTATTTATTTATTTATTTATTTTTTACAACTTCAGTAGTCTGATGTGACATTGTTCAATAAATTACATAGATTAAGCATAGGCCTACATATGGAGCATATAATTTTCTTCTCTTAGTAGTGCTTAGCAACCTTAATTATGTCTCAAACCATAGACTCCTATAGTACACTTTTCTGGTTGGGAACATTTTTATATCTTTCACTTCAGCTTTGTGTAATGTTGACAGCAATGTAAACAATGAATTGCTCAATTGTAGTTGAAATTAGTCCAAGCTGGTAAAAGATTTCATTTATACTTACCAGTGAGATAGTTCACCTGGTCAGTGAAGTAACTTCCCACTGTGTTTAGCAAGGGTTGACAAAGAGTTGTTGTGCAATGGATTTGTCATAAAGTGCTGTTTATTTAGTGCATTGATATAAACTGAATGTGGATACTCAATATGTGGATTTTTTAAAAAATTGTTGTATTAGTCATAGAATTTTGGATATTTATGGGAAATACGGAAGCATCCGATCCCGCCCGTCTGCTTTGACCCATGACGTCACAAATATGGCGGAAACAAAAACAAACACACACACTTTCCACAAGAAGCCTAATGACACTAACGGGACAAGTGCGGGAAATGGGGTGTTTTGGGTGGGGGGCAAACTAAATATAAACAAATTTAGATGTCTTGCGTAGCTACAACGTGTAAGTGAAGACAGCCGTGCATGAATACCCACCCACCTCCCCAGGGGTCGTAACCCCTGCAGCCCATAGAAGATAAAGATGCTTCAGTAGCTGATTAGTGTTTTTTGTCTTTAAAAAAAAAAATCTCACGGGATAGAACGAACACATCAGAAAGATAAATATAATAAACGAAAACAGAAATTGGAGGAAACAGATAATTAAAATAAGTAATAAGTGTTTTTAAATTTTAAAAAAAATCTCACGAGATAGAACGAACAGATCAGAAAAGTAAATAAAGTAAGATAAAACAGAACTGGAGACAGCCACACTCAAACCAAACTCCGAGCCGTCATGACGTCACACACGACAACACCCTTACGTCACGGGTCAAAGCCGACGCGTGGGATCGGACGCTTCTGTCGACCCTATTTATGTGATATTTTTATGTGGTTATATATTCTGGCTGTGAAACTTAGCAAGTTTTTAAGTCTTCTGTTGGTTGCATTGCAGTGCAAGAGGAAAAGATGGCCAATGATTTAGTATAAACAGCAATGTTGATAGTACTTATTGGGGGGACACCTGCACATCCTATCCAGGTATGGGCTAATGTGCATTTATGGTGTCGGCTGCTCTTACATTAGGTGTTGCTGTTTTCAGTTTTTTGTTATTGGTTGTAGACAGTCAGTGAAGTTTTATTAGGTTGTGACCTAATAGCACAGATTCAACTGCTGTTAGTTAAACATGCAGCAATCACACTGAAAGCCACGGTTATTGACTAGTTTGATATTGCTCACCCACCTGAAACCTTGATTGTGGTGACTTTGATCTGTAGTGTAGACCAAGGTCTGACTTAGGCTGGAATGTGATAAATAGGTTGGTAGATGGCAAAGCCAATAACCTAAATGTCAGAAATGATTGCTGTGCAGTGTAGGCAGAGATATGTTTGTATTTTCAATCATCTACTGTGTCTTACTTCAGATTTTTTTTCACAGATTCAGAGGATGTGGGTAACTTGGTACATCATAGCACAAAGTAACAGCTAACTTCATTTATGAAACTTAGAAAATTACTAATGAGCATTGTGATTGGCTACTCACATTGACTCTTGATTCATCATGTTAGTTTTCATCTTTCATCATACAATCCATTACGAAATAAAGGTTGAAAGTAATTTAAAATTATTTGTTGGTTCCAGCGGCTGTGTTAATTAAAATGTAGTAGCAGTTGTATTAGTCAGTGGTTGTCTGTCCTCACTAACAAACAGATGAGATTCTGTGTTTGATTGCTGACCAGATTCAAAAATTACAAATATAGAAACAAGTGCAGAATTGAAAATGAATTGAGGTTCCTCAATAAAATTCTCAAAGATAGGTGGAAGTGTGCCACTGACTGGAAAAGACAAATGTCAGTCGAATCTATAAGGATGGCTACAGTACAGAAACACTCAAGTATAGGCAGTTACACAAGTATAGACACATGTAACTGACCTCTGTGCCATACAATTATAGTATGAATTTTGTGTTCATAAGTGAAGAATTTTCTTAAGATTGAGTAATTTCTCTGCAGGAACTAATATGCGTATCACAAGCCCAGATTATGTGAATTATACCTTGGTCTATTTGTTTATGCAATCCAGAAGTCGGTAGTTAGAGGAGCTGGGGTTGATGCTTTTTTTTATTTCACCAGAAACCCTTAAGCACAGTTATCTAGTTGACAGATGCTGTTGGATTGAATAATTCATACCAAACAGAAAAAGGGCACTCAGTACATTACTCTTCATAGGGCGGCAAAGTCAAGAGTGAAACTGTTCGATATAGGTAAATGACTTGACGGGTAATGTCTATAGCTGTATGAGGTTATCTGCAGGTAACAAAGTTGCAGTTGTGTACAGGGAAATGACATGCTTGGCTAGGAGACCCTGAGGGGTAGGGAAGAAAGAGTTTAAGAGCATGATGAAGGAAAGGCTATACAAAATTTACAGTGTATCTGGTATAGAGGTTGGAAGTACAAAAACATAACACTTTACCATGCCTAATACGGTTCAGTAAACTCGTTGGCATTCAAAACAGCTTCCAGTCATCTCTTAATGGATAGATACAGATACTGTGTTTTCAAGATAATCCTATACCACTCTTCTTATAAAATAGTGCCAAGTTGAGGTAATAGTGATGGAGATGCACTCTACTAGCCAAAGCAGACCACAAGGGTTCAATAATCTTGAGATCTGATGACTGAGGGCCAGGGGAAATGTGACAGTTCATCCTCATCCACAGAACCAGTCCTGGATTATGTGAATTGTGTGAACAGGCTCCCTGAACACAGCATTGGCATTGGGGAACAAACATTTTACAATGGGTTGAACGTGATCAGCCAAAATTCTCACATAATCATTGGAAGTTATGTGACCATAGAGTAATCGAGGATCTGTGGAATACCACAATATGGCTGCCCAAATAATCACTGAAACCCTGCCATGTTTCATGGATGTAAACGCTACCAGTTGTCAGAAACAATGTGAAAAAAGACACAGCCAACCAAATGACATTCTTCCATTGTGTCATAGTCCAGGTTTTATGGTTTTGGCACCACTTTCTTGCTACAGGCATTTGCATTGATTAGTGGTCTTGGAATTCCAGTTCGCCTGTAATTCCCTGCTTGTGAAGCTGCCTTTGTGCTGTTTTGGTGTTGCATGATTCTCGAGTGCAATATTCAGTTCAACAGTGACTTGCAGCTGTTGTCCTCTTATTTTTTGTCAACATCCTTGCCAATGATCATCCAGGACAATCACTCAACACAGACTTTTGCCCTTGTTGTGACTTAGCAGATGATTTCCCTACATGCACTATAAATCGTTGATAAGGTGCATGTTGAAACCACAAACAACTTTGGTTCCCTTTGTTACAAAAGTGCCCACCATACAAGCACCAACAATTTGCTCAAATTAAAGTCCACTTAGCTCTGATATAATGCATTCAAAATTATGCAGAACACACTTCTGATCATGACTGATGCTTGCACTCTAGGACGTTGCACAGGTGTCATTAGTGTTCAAACTCAACAGTGCAACCTGCAGACTTGGCTGTCCCCTGTATTTATGAGCAAACAAGCATTTCTTACAGTGTTTCCACATTTTTATCCAGTCCCTGTAGTTGTGATGTAAGGCTGGATCAACTTATGTTTTAGACCTATTGGAGCCAGAAAATCACTTTGAGAGGATAGGTTGTGTCTTTCTCATTTCTGGTGTGATACAGAGTTGAACCTCTTATGTAAAATGTAGAACTAGGAAACAGCGCAACAGATAAATATTTCACCCATTCCTCATTTGGAATGTCACCTCTTCTATATATAATTTACAAATATTTCGTATAAGTTGTCTGAATTATGGTTAATTACAGTCCTTCACCACTGCACAAACAATACCATTGCCACCTAGCATACAGCTACCATAATTAGAGAGCAGCAGATGTGACCAAATTCAAATCTTGTGCGGTGGTCTGGTGGTGGGGAGCATGTGGCTGGGAACTGAAAGGCTGTGGATTAGATCGCAACCAGGTCACGTTTTTTCATTCTGCATTTTCAGCTAGCATTCACCTCTTAGTGACGTGGAGATTCGCCTCAAACGGAGCGTGGTTTGTATTCAAAGTTTCATGTAGCTGCCCTTTCCTCCATTGGAAAACTGATTAGAGATATGCAATTTATCTTAAGTGATATCAATTTGATTGAAAATGTTTCAGAACAACTGCACAGTGAAACATGAGCCTTCAAAACAAGAGGCTTTCAAAGTTTTATACATAAAGTAAATCATTTCTGAAAGTCTACTTCGGCAAGGAATGCAGCTTTGCTTTATTTATATAATGTATATTTTGCAGCAGTACAGCAGATGACTCAACTTTCAGCTTCTCGCTTTCCTTGAGGCAAACAAAGAAGCAAACACGATTCTTTGCATCGTGGGGTGAGGAAGTCCCAGTCACAAAGGTTCTGCAGCAAAAAATTACAGAAAAAGTGTAACAGTCAGTCTGTTCATACTAAGCTTTACAACGGAAGTGCCAGCACAAGATACACATCTACATCAAACATGCAATTTTCTTTTTCATCTTATTTTGTTTGTGGTCTTTGGAGACACACACACACACACACACACACACACACACACACACACACACACACACAGTACCTGTTCACTCTTTTTTTGTGTATTTGGGATAATCTGATGCTAGTGTAGAGATTTTGATACACTTTTCATTTAATCGATAACTGATTTTGGAGGAAGGTTTGAGTATATAATTTATAAATGTTTTGTGGCAGATCAGTAGAACTACGAAGTAGTAGTCAGCTACCATTGTGAAAATGATGCCATTGCCATCAAGCAGTGAATGGCAGAACTCCTTGGATCCATGACTCTGCTTGGCACTACTCTTCCTTTCATGTACCAACAATAAGCAGGCTGTACTTGAGTTAGTGGTCAGTGTTCACTCCTTTAATGACTGTAATTGTTCATTCAGACTCTCATAAAATATTATGGTGACTTTGCTTCAGTAAACTATGGTTACTCTTTCTTAATATATATTGCAATGCTAATACAGTCTAATTTTGGATGCTGTCCTATAGCCTCATATGTAATAATTAAATTAAAAGAATGAAAATGTCAAAGCAGCTATCACCATCCACTGCTTGTTTATCTGAGTGTTATATTACTCGCAGATATTGATATAGCTGCACATGTCTCTAGTCCTCATGGCTGGGCACTTTTGTAGGGCTGACCTGCTATTCCCTTGTGACAGTGACAGGAAGACATTGCTGCCGCCTCCTGAAGAGGACGAGGTAGATTAGTGTAGCACAATGCATCTAAGCATGAACTGCACAATCTTGTGAACACGCATACCCACTGTTTTTTCTGTGATGTTTAACAATAGTGCACCTTGTTGCCTCATTCACAGATATCACAAATGCCTCAACTGACAGGAATGGTGAGCTGAAATACTGTGTTCTTTCATCATTTATCATCAAAACATTTATGCCATGTACATACAGAAAGAATTAGTAAACGTTACGATAAAAGTGAAACAGCCTTATATTAAAACTCCAGTTGCATTCACAGCTGAGTCAGCAGGCTTAATTAGTGTTTGGTTTGAAACTTTACAGGTATGTGAGGATTTTGAAATATTTTCAAATAATAAGCCAGGTGGCGTCGTCCAAATGACACCAGTATTTCAGCAACACACTCTGGGGTTGCATTTTAAAAGAATCTGTTGAGATTGGATTACATGATGATCTGATAAATGGTGGTTTCCTACCAAGGCAGGCTTGATACCCATACTTGAACGTGCTCACAGCATGGCATTCTGGAAGATCCACTCATGCAATGGCAACAGAAGAGCTGTGATCACACCACATAGATGCGCGCACACACACCCACTCTGAATCAGCAAAATCTTCAATTACAGTTGCAGCACAGACTGAAACCCATCCCAGCAGCACACACTCCCTTCCACCTGGCCAGCAGAACTGTACCCAGAGACAGTGGGCCTGAACTCTACAGTGGGAGGGAGGCAGTATGTGAGATGGTGCCTGTGGCATATGATAAAGACCACGTGAAGGTGGAAGTAACTAAGCTTGCAAGAGTATTGTCCCATTTAGATAACACACACAACTGAATACTGGAGAAAATTTCAAAATCAATCTTCATTGGTAATTGACCATTGCCTGTTAACTAGACATGTTGTGAAGTATTACCACACTAAGATGTTAGTTCTTATGTCACACTGCTGAGATACAGTGATAGATGGATGGATACATTGATGTTAAAATTGCAGAAAATGTTTTAAATTGTGACACAAGATAATACTGCAGGCCTGTCTGCTTATAGAAGAGCTGATGTTGATGCCAAATCAACAGAAAAATGGGACTGAAAATTAATGACCAGACAATAAAATGTAAACTTGTTGCTTATTTTCAGTGATAGCTGGTGTTGCAGAGTGACCAATGGGTTTCAGTTTCTGCGCACAGCATCCATTACATCAGTGATAAATGAGTATGTTCTGTAAAAAATGAAATTGGTGATAATTGTGCAAATAGACTAGTATAAAATACATTCAAACAATAAGGGTCTTACACATAGAAGGGGATGTAGCAAGAAGTCCAAAATCGGTTAAATGAGCAGGCAAACATTGCAGGCATCATCCATACAAGCACGTGGTATATCACTACTGGCAATTTAATCCATTGTTGGAATGTTGGACTCTGCCACAAAATTGTTTGTTCAAGCAAGTCTGCACCTTGAAAAAACTGTAGAACAAACCAACATTATGGTTTTCTTTTTGACCGTGTGCATATTATAGCTATCAGATGGCCCAAATTTCATTTAATAATACACCCAACTCATTTGTTTGTTTTTGGCAATGTCTTAGTGTGTATTCAGTTAATTGTATAATACCAATTTCTGTCCAAACATTGTATCAAGATAGTTTTATACTTCCTTCATTCCCCTTTCAGTAGACAAATTAATTGTCAGTGCTGGGTGAGCAATGTGTCCCAAATCTTTCTAATTTAGATCTCTCGTGCCACTGTCAGTGCTTCCTAATCAAGTCTCCTTTGCATCAAGAGAATGTCTTACCCTTCTACCTGTAATTGACACCATTTGCCTAACAATTAAAAAAATTTTCTTCAGTTACTAATTATTGAAAGCCTGTTCCAAATATATGAATACAATAATGTATGTTTTCTTGAATCTGCTTGGTTTGTTAATCACATTGATTAAATTAATTATTGAGTACTTGTTCTCTTAAAACTTAACTGATCTTCTCCTAACTCCCTTTCTCTTCTATTCCAGTCTTCAGTGAACTACATATGTGAGTCTTTTTTATGCGTATGCTTGTACCTTGAGTGTACAGTATTTTTCCCATCTGTCTGCTTTAGCTTTCTAGGGAACTGTAATAATTACGTTCTTTCTAAAATCTGATGGAACTTCCCCAGTTAAACTAATTTAGTTGCTGATGTTGTATAGTTATTGTCCCACATTTTGGCATGATGTCTGTAAGTTCCATAGGTATTTCATAAATATCTGAATATTTGTTCTTTCAGAGATGTGCAACTCTATTAGAAATTCTGAAGGTGTACTAATCTTCTCTCAACTCCTTGCACTGAATCCACATTTTCGATTGGCCTGATTTCTTACATTATTTTCCCCTTCCATTCACTAATTACCTTTTTCATTTCTAATGGTTGTGCTCTTTTTATACACTCTAAAGTTATTTGGTCAGCTTGCAGCACCCATATGATGCTTAAATTTTATATCAGTTTCATATCTTTTTCCATTCATTCCTCATCTTTGCTAATTTCTGGATTAATATCATATCTGAGTGACCAATATTGTGCTGTTCACTTTCAACATTTTTAAATTTTCATTCTGTGTTTGTTAAATCCTGCCCCATTTGTTTTTAATGGCTGCCTCTTTTCCACCTTCTCAGTCGTAGTACTTTCCTGCGAATTTGCTACACTTCTTTTAAGATCATTCCATTCCATTGGTTTTCTAAAACTATTCCATGACATGCCATTATTTCTTTTCACATTCTCTTCCAAGGCATTCTGGAGCTTTGTTTCTTCAGTGTTTATAGGTTCCTAAATTTCAGCTGCTTTCTTTCATTAATAACAGTGTACATTCACTGTCAGGTATGGCTCTTGTGTTCCACAGAAGAGAAGGCTGCTACATTTGCTGATTGGAACTAACCTAGACGTACACAACAGATAAGTCTGTAACCGCAACCAAGAGTCCAGAAGAGGTGCAATATTTATCTCTCACCTAAAGTTTACATACTCTCCTTTCCATTTCATTAATCAACTACTAAATAACACAAAAAGCTAACTTAAAGGCAGGGTCCATAGGTAGCACAATTATCTGATATTCTCACATTTCTCTGTACTTTATCGCAGAAATTGTTGTAAAAGACACGTCTTGGAGAGATGGTGTATGGTAGCTTTGCTGCATGTGTAACGTCCCCCCCCCCCCCCCCCCCCCCCGGTGTTTAATGTTTTGAATGTGATCAGTCCGCTGTGTTAATGAGTTTGCAAGACAAAATAGCAATGTTTCTGTGACGCCATGCATCTTTCGCTGTGATTGGCTGACAGAAGCAAACTGATAGGCCGCTATGTTGCAGTGCTAACATGTAATGTTTGTTGGTTTTCATATTTATATCTGTATATTATGAAGATATGCAGTTTTGAGTGATACGTTGCATTAAAGAGCTGTCCAAAATGTATCATTTTTGTTAAGGTTTGTACTAAAGAGTCAGAAAATTTCACATGTGTTGGAACACACTACCACCCTTTTTTAAGAACTTTAATGTCATACGTTACAACAAAGGAATTGGTCCTTATCACATATTAATGCAATTCTTTTGCTTACTTTTATTCATTTGTTTATTGGTCAAATTTGCTCATCTCCATTTCTGCACTTCGTAATGGTCCAGTTGCCATTTCATTGAAATGTGGATGATCCGATAGTCCTTTTTAATAGAATGCATTACAAGTGCACAGCATGTCCTTATTCATAGTATTTCGTATGAGTCGTTTCATCTGTTTTGGCGTAAAGAAGCATCATTTGGCATGTGGCTGCCATTGGGGTAGATCGCGGTTAAGTGCAGTAGCTTATCACTTTGACGCAGAGCTGCCAAGTTGTTTTCACTAAGTTCAAAGTATCTGATGCTTTCATGAAATCGGTTTGGCTATACAATATAATTTAGCTCATGATGTAAGTCTGAAGGCTGTAATTTAAACAAATCCACATCTACTTTGTTCTGTTCTTGGGAAAGCTATTCGATGTTTCCAAAATGACAGTTTGAAAAACTGTGCAACTGACAAGTTATCATTAAAACTGAATCAAATGATTGATGTGAGTTACGATGAAGTCGCAGATGTCTTGAGCACATGCCTTTCTTGATTCCGTGAAATTCGCATTTTGCAGTTGGTTCTTCTTGCTCCCAGTGATAGTCAGTTATCTCTGCATAAGCCATCAACAAGCAAGGAATTGGTTTTTCATACCCCTATTTCCTCTATTCATTCATGGACCTCTCTCTAGATGGTGACGTGTTATCATATTTCAGTGCGCAGTAGTGAGACATTTACAAACTTTTTTTCTAAGAGCAATTAAAATGAGTACAAAAAAATTAGTTTCTCCCGAAATCAGTCGATTAAATAGGGGTGCAAATGTAAACGTCAAGCTGCACTACAGGCCACTGGTCACCATTGCTTTTTTGGCATTCATTTTCATTGACTTAGCCAAATCATAACCAAATTATCACCTTTCTACATAACGTAGGCCTCGGGCAGTGCTACATATCAGTCTGTCGCTACAGTCAAACCAGCTGAACACCAGAATAGAATTGCTAATGCCAAGAACAAAAAAACATCTAAAACACTATTACAACATTAATACTAAAGACACACAATGATGCATCAAACAGCAATAGAGGCACAAAGGGAAAAGGATTCAAAAGGGATTTTGTCACTCTGTTCATTCAATTTTGATGTAAGCAGTGATATGTGAAAATTGTTGTGGTTGGTAGGACAGCTGTAGGCTGAATGGACATAGCCTTGGGTAGGCCCATAAGAGCTGTATTCCACAGGAGCCACACACCCAGACGTCTGGTGCATAGAACTAATTGGCATTTCCATGTGTAGCCTTGAGACAAGCTACTTGCTGATTAGAAATCATCACTAGATTATTAACAGTTTCAAAAACATTGACTGTCATTTATTAGAAGGTAGAATTTTACATTAAAACTTCAAAACAACAAGTCAACTATTAAAATGTGTATACATCTTCAGGCAGCATAACTGTCAGCATGCGAATTATCTAGACTATATTCATCCAGTATTTGAAAATGAAAGCACTTGAGAGACTTACGACAAACTTTACATGGAATTTAAAACCTAAAAACTTTCTTTCTCTGGCACCTCCTACGGAATAATAAAAAAAAAGTTTCACTTTCTATATTTTCACTGTTTGTGCATTAAAACTTCAGCATCAGACATGATGTTTAAATTTATTACTTCTTTACTCATTCTATTCTAGTACACACAAGCACCAGATTTGCTTTATCCCCCGTAAAAATAAAGCTCCAAGATGGTGCCCCCCCCCCCCCTCCCTCTTTTGTTTCCTATACTTCCATGCTATCTGTCCCGGAGTCTGCATGAAAATGTTTGGGATTTGGAAAATTGTGAACTTTCGAAACAAGTCTCTTACTGGTCAAACAATGTATGTGATTCTTTATTTAACCTACTTTAATATACCAGGTGATCAAAAAGTCGGTATAAATTTGAAAACTTAATAAACCACAGAATAATTTAGATAGAGAGGTAAAAATTGACACACATGCTTGGAATGACATGGGGTTTTATTAGAACCAAAATGCAGGATGGCACTCCACCCCATATTGCCAGACGCGTGAAAGATCTCTTCTTGCGCGCATTGTTTGGTGATGATCGTGTGCTCAGCTGCCCCTTTCGTCATGCTTGGCCTCCCAGGTCCTCAGACCTCAGTCCGTGCGATTTGCTTTGGGGTTACCTGAAGTCGCAAGTGTATTGTGATCGACTGACATCTCTAGGGATGCTGAAAGACAACATCTGACGCCAATGCCTCGCCATAACTCCGGACACGCTTTACAGTGCTGTTCACAACATTATTCCTCGACTACAGCTATTGTTGAGGCATGATGGTGGACATATTGAGCATTTCCTGTAAAGAACATCATCTTTGCTTTGTCTTATTTTGTTATGTTAATTATTGTTATCTGATCAGATGAAGCGCCATCTGTCGGACATTTTTTGAACGTTTGTATTTTTTTGGTTCTAATAAAACCCTATGTCATTCCAAGCATGTGTGTCAATTTGTACCTCTCTATCTGCATTATTCCGTGATTTATTCAGTTTTAAAATTTATACTGACATCTTGATCACCCTGAATTAGTGTTGTGTTATATGTATACATAGCTTTCAAGTTTGCAGAAATGTTTATCAACATTTTCATTAGTTGTGATGATGTCAACGCTCTTGTTTCCTACCAAGTTCTTGAAGTCCATGGCTGCTTCACTAGTCTGTCCCCTCAAGAGCATAATTCTGACATTTCGAATACTTTGCACTCATGTTTACAAATGTTTTCTCAGGCAATGGTGGAATCAACTAAATATCATGAACTTTGCATACAAAATACTCTGAAAGTTCCATTCACAACCTGACTGAATGGAAACGCTCCTCCAGGAATGACTAACCAAGGAATAAAATGACATTACATGATACATGCTCCCAGTTATACCATAGTTTGCCTATTCCTCAGATAGCTGTTACTGGCTTTATCCTGCAGTTGCACAACTGACCATTAGTGCTGGAAGTCAAAACTAATGACTGAAGGCTGATTGGAACATTGAAAACTTATTTTTGAGGTTTTTATTCGGTTTATCAAAAGCATTACAGGCTATTTTTACTCTTTTTTTTTCCACCATATTTTACTCAAAGTATAAAACCTCATCTTCTGGTTCTGTTACTTTGTTCTTAATTTGTACAGTTTTCCTTTCGGCGTGATTATTATGGTATTAGATTTTGTATTAGCATAAGTGTTTTTCAGGTCTACTTTCAAAGTAACTGTAGTGAATTTTTCCATTTTTGAAGATTATTTTGCACAGGTGGCAAACAATACAAAGCCATTTGCAAAACCATCATTATTTAGTTATGTTCTACTAACATATCTTCCTTATTTTTCCCAGTTTGGTTGTTTGAAAACCGTCTGGAGCTGTTAATAGTAGCTTTAGTGATGGAATTCCCATTGTCAGACACCTCTTTAAATTCTGAATTGTCCACTATACTGATGCAATCTAATAAGAGTTTCTGCATTGATATATAGGGTCATTTCAGCAGAATGTCACATAATTTGTGATTTGATTCTACATGTGAAAATACACCAAAAAAGTCTTATGAACATGTGTCCAATTTTCAATCATTACAGAACTGGAGTGGGTTGAAGACTATACACATCCATGAATGATCATGAAGACAAATGTGAATATTACTTACCAAAATGCTGTATAGGTGCTGTGGGGGAAATAATTATGGTGTGACAGTTGACAAGAGGTGTTTAGAAAGTCCCCCACCAATCTCAATGCACTTGTCAACTTGTTCTAGGATGTGTTGTGTTGCATATTGAACATCATCTCGGCAGGCAAAAGTGTTGCTGATGTGAGCAACAAGTTCTTCACATTTAGCCATCTTCATAGCATACACCTTCCCCTTTCACCAACCCGATAACAGAAGTGTAACATTATTAGGTCCGGTGATCTGGCAGGCCAGTTAATGGTCCACCATGGTCAATCCACCATTGAGGAAATGAGTTATTTAGATACTGTGCTACTTGTCCAGCACAGTGAAGTGGTGATCCATCATGCTGCACGTACATTTCCCATCATTGCTCTAATGTCACATCTTACAATAGTGTAGGTAGGGCTTCTATCAGGAAATCTTCGTATTCAATTTGGCATGAACACAGGCCCTATTAGCAGGCCATCAGTCGTACCACACCAGATGTTCACTGAGAACCTGACTTGGAATCGTGTTTCCCTAGTGTCATGTGGGTTCTCTGTCACCCATATATAAGAATTCCTGGTGTTCATGATACCATTGCATGTAAATGTAGCCTCATTCGTAAATAGTGTATTGCATGACGTCTTTGTGTACAGCCCACCATACATAAAACTGTTATCTGCTTGCTGTACGCATATGTAGCATGGGCTGCACATGGAACGGGGACAACACATCAAAATGTAAAGCACACCACACTTGCATTTGTGGAATACTGAGCTGACTGCTAATAAGTTGTGTACTGGTGGTGGGACTCAGTTACACCATTGCAGTTATGTTTTCCCTTTCCTCAACTAACTGGGCGGCCTCATGTTATGGTGTTACGTGTACACTGGTTGTATCCAAATGCACATAATGGTTGAAAAATCCTGGGGAATACCCTGGCATGGGGGGTTTGTCGATCAGGGAACATTTCTGGTATTCTGTCACAGCCACATGGGCACTGCTATTACAGTACCCATATACAAACAATATGTCTGCATATTCTCCGTGAGTGAACATATGTGGCATGTTGGTATTCATAGACACAGTGGACTTTCTCAATTAAACAACACTCAAGCACAAAACACACACACACACACACACACACGGCTACAAGATTGCTCACTGATCCAACCCACTATTGAACACTGAGTACGCTTCCAGCTGTTGCCTCGGTATGACGACATGATGCTGCCAACTGTTGGAGAATGGAGAACCCCACACCTCCTGCATGATGGGTAAGCCATCTGTCCACCATTATTCTGTTTATCACAGTGCCTGTACAGTATTTCAGTAAGTAACTTGTCTTCATATTCATTTACGGCCGTGTGTAGTCTTCAAGCCTCTCCAGCTCTGTAACGATTGAAAATTGGACATGTGTTCGTAGGACATTTTTCATTTATTTCCACATGTGGAATTGCCTCATAAATTATGTGGCATTCCTCCTGAATCACCCTGTAAACCATTTAGTTTCCTAATACTAGTATAAATAGAATAAGCACCTTGGTTTTGAAGAGCTTGTTAGTACAGATTTTCTGTAAATTGAGAGATTTATCAAAGCCTGTGGATCCAAGGCAAAGCTGTAATTCACATCCATGGCAGCGTTCTACAATTTCATTCACGATGTGCAAGCGGCTCACCCAGTTTCTAAAGCCACCTAGTTCTTTTTGTTTGGTTAAAATACATTTTTCCTGTGTTACTGATAATTTTTAGTGGATGTCTTATACATTACAGGGATGAAGCTGTTAAAAAAACCTGTATTATTGATAACACCAGTATCATGTTAAATACTATTTTGTACAGTGGATAGTCCAGAATGGAAAGTAACGGTATTATGAAAAGGAACATTGCTACTCACCATATAGTGGAGATGCTGAGTCGCAGATAGGAACAACAGAAAGACTGTCACAAATAAAACTTTTGACCAGTAAGACAGCGTCAAAAATAGACGAGATGCATACACACAAACGCAACTCTCTCACACAGGAATGCTGTCTTAGGCAACTGAAGCCACACTGCGAGCAGCAGCCCCAGTGCATGATGGGAGTGGCAACTGGGTGGGGGTAAGGAGGAGACTGGGTGGGGGACAGGGAGGAATAATAGGGTAGGGGTGGCAGACAGTGAAGTGCTGCTGGGGAGCATGCAGGGACAAGGTGGAGAGAGGGTAGGGCAGCTATGTGCAGTTGGGAGGTTAGACGGAGGGCAGTGGGCGGGGGGAGGGGGGGGGGAGATAACTAAAAGGAGAGAAGTAAAACGACTGGGTGCAATGAGGGCTGTGTAGTGAGGGAATGGGAACAAAGGTGGGACTTGATGGGAGAGAAGTCCTGGTGTTGGTGGGGAAGATCCATATGGCACAGGCCGTGAAGCAGTCATTGAAATGAAGGATTTCATGTTTGGCTGCATGCTCAGCAACAGGGTGGTCCACTTGTTTCTTGGCCACAGTTTGTCGTTGGCCATTCATGTGGACAGACAACTTGTTGGTTGTCATGCCCACATAGAATGCAGCGCAGCGGTTGCAGCTTAGGTTGTAGATCACGTGACTGGTTTTACGTGTAGCCCTGCCTTCAATGGGTTAAGTGACATTTGTGACTAGATTGGAGTGGTGGTGGTGGTGGTGGTGGTGGTGGTGGTGGTGGTGGTGGTGGTGGTGGTGGTATGTATGGGACTGTTTTTGCATCTATGTCTGTTACAGGGGTGTGAGCCATGAGATAAGAGGTTGGGAGCAGGGGCTATGTAGGGATGGATGAGTATATTGTGTAGTTTCAGTGGACAGTGGAATACCACTTTGGGAAGGGTGGGAAGGATAGTGCAGGAAATTTCTCATTTCAGGGCATGATGAGAGTTAGTCAAAACCCTCGTGGAGAAAGTGATTCAGTTGCGCCAGTCCTGGGTGGTGCTCAGTTGCGAGGCGAATGCTGCACTATGGCCGGACAGTGGGACTTAGGGAGATGGTGGGAGACTTGAAAGATAAACCATGGGAGATTTTTTTGTACAAGGTTGGGAGGATAATTACAGTCTGTGGAGGCTTCAGTGAGACCCTCGTTATATTTCGAGAGGGACCCCTCGTGACTGTAGATGCGACCACTACAAGTGGCTGAGCTTTTTTTGAGACAGTCTTATTGTTGTGCCTATTTGTGACTCATCATCTCCGCTATGTGGTGAGTAGCAGCTTCCCTTTTCATAATATTGTTAAATACCATTTTATGCTATTATATTTAAGTCTGCATGAATGAACAGTTATAGCTCTACCTTATTAAGGTGTGTGCCTGGAAAGCAGTGTTTTTGAGAAACTAATTTAAGGTGATATAGCAGGGAAGTCTATACTCATTGTTCTCACTGTGTTTTATACCTAAAATAACAACATGAACTGTAAATGACAGTAGCTAGCTGTCCAACATCTTTTGTCCTTGAAATTGCAACACATTAAAAGGATGTTCTCAATACTGAGCGCACACACTTCCCTTGGTGTGGTAGTACCACATTTTATCCATGTACTCTTGTTATCTACTGGTTTTTATTATTCCAGGAACATGTAAGAGACATCAAATGGGCAATTGAAAATCCAAGAAATTTTGTGGACAAATTTCAGCAAAAACCAATAAAAGCAATTATTGAGCATGTCCGTGATGGGTCAACAGTTCGTGCTTTTCTGTTACCTGATTTTTATCACATAACATTGATGATATCTGGTATTCGTGTAAGTATCTTTCAATATATGTAGCAATATTAAAAAACCCCATGGTGTGAAATGTAACTTAGATATTTCATTAATGTATATATAGTTTTTGTAAATGCTGTTGTTGAATAATCTAGACATAGTGGTAATCATACAGATGAGAAAAAAAGTACATCTTAGGAAGGTGCATTTCATCACCAATAAGGAATAATTATTCCCAGTTGTATTTTTCCATTGGTTGCAAATGTATAATTTTAAATGACAGGGGTACTGTTATTGCTTTCATTCTAATGTTTGTAACTGAGGAAAGTTCCGGTCGAATGTAAATAATTTGGGAGTAGTGGAGGCCCCTCACCTCATAGTAGAATCGTTGAGTCATTGACAGGCACGCAAAATGGGGGGCAAGTATGAAATTATAGACAATAAATACAAAAGATTTCAGAAACTGCAACCAGTCAGATTTTTTGATGGTACATAAATTATTTAATAAAGCAACATCTTTTGAGGTACGAATATCATTTTCAGGCTACAGTGGCAACACACACAAACATTTAACAAAAGCACACTTAGATGTTAAAGTTACTGTTTACAATTTTGGTGTGTCCTCTGGCCATCCTGTGGAGAAAGAGAAGTATAATCAAATATAAGGGAATATTCATTTAATTTGTTAGTTTAGTTTGCTCTTCACATAAGTTGTTGTTTTTTTTTTTTTTTTTTTTTTTTTTTTTTTTTTTTTTTTTTTTTTTTTTTTTATAACCACAAGCTTTGTTCGTATGAAATGGCCAGCATCTTGTGGTGTGTTCTGTTACCACAAGACAGCCATTTCATATGATAGAAGTGAATGATTATTTTATTATTAAAAAATGAGAATAGGTAACCAACAGATGAAGTCAGTATTCCCTCATATTAGAGCACCCTTCTTTTTCCAGAGGACATGCCTAGACTGTAAAGAACGTCAATATTTTATTTCTTCTGCTAAATGTTTCTTTGTACTGCCATTGTAGCTGGAAGATGAGGGTCGTACCTTGAAACACGTTGATTTATTAATAAAAGTTGCAATAAACTGTCTTAACCCAGTGATTATATTTTATTGTCGACCGCAAATGATGATGCAGCTTAGCTTTCCTTGCTTATTAGGATGAAATCTCATGGTGCCAGGTCTAGGCTGTATGGTAGGTATAGAAGTAATTACTTTCAAAACTCCTCTAGAAACACTGTCTGGGCAGTTTGGAAAGTGTGTGTTACAGTTGACAGAGATTGCATGCCAGCGTGCACATATAAATATCACTTTGAATAGCATAGGACACATGCTGTAATTAATCAGTGCACGAATACTATTCTTTCTTTAACCGCGGGACTTGCGTTTTCTCATTTATTGGATGGTAATGTCGTAAACAAAGAACTATATATTACTGTCACTGGGTCAAATTGGTGTAACTGCATTTCGTGAGCTATTGAAAGAAGACATTAGTGTAACATCTTCATGACAGTCTTTGATTCAATCCAGAGTGTATATAAAAGAAGGTTATATTTTGATTGTTCCAAGAAATAAAGTGCTTCTTCAGTATCAGTTCTTAGTCTATATGGTAGACTTCATTACTGAAGAAGAGTCCCTTTTTCTGGTGAATCTGTTGGGACTTAACAGATTTGCTTTATCGAAATAGGGAACGTTTGAAATGACAAAATGAAATGGCTTTTGTTTAATATTAATGACTGACAGCAAATGAGTGCTGTTTGGAGTTCTACATTGGGCCAATTCATAATTTCGTATTTATTATAAATTGTTATAATAATAAATTAGATTGGATGTAATTATGTCTTTTTTGGGAAATGTGGCAAAGAGTAGATTCTGAAGTCATTGCTGTACCACATCTGATAAACACCTGTATGTACGTGAACTAATTTCATAGCTGGAAACAATTTGTTTAACATTAGTTTTTAGCAAGCAGTGTTAGTATTGGTTTATTGCCTTGTTTGCACTGATAATAATGAGTGTGCAGCTGTACTGTTTTCATGTGGCAAATCTGAGCTCGTTTTACCACTACTTTGATATCTGAAATTTTTTGTACCTTGCAGTGCCCAGGTTTCAAGTTGGACGCTGATGGGAAGCCTGATCCTACAGCAGTTGTACCATATGCAGATGAGGCCAAGTTTGTCGTGGAAAGCATGTTGCTTCAGAGGGATGTTGAAATTGTCCTGGAATCTGTCAACAACAACAACTTTGTTGGCAGCATCCTTCACCCGGTGTGTGAAGTCATTTATTTCTTCCTGTAATTTTCTTCTTAATAGGTTATATTAATTTTTTTTCAATATTATAAAAGGAAAGTTGCCACTCACCACATAGCGGAGATGCTGAGTCACAGATAGGCACAACAGAAAGACTGTCCTCTTGTTGTGCTCATTAGCGACTCACCATCTCCAGTGTATGTGAGTGGCAACTTTTTTTCATAATATTGTTACATTCCATCCTGGATTTTCCATTGTTTGATATTCATATTTTCATCTTACAAAATCTCACTTCTTATTAAATAACTAGAGTTAAAAATTTGTTGTTACTTCTTGGTTTCTTTTACTAATGCAATAAGTGTGCAGTTTTCAAATTTTTGAGTTTTTGTCCAAATGAAATTTGTCTTTCTAAAACACGTGGATGTTCACTTTCATTTTATTGCAGAAGGGAAATATTGCTGAAGTCCTCTTGAAGCAAGGTTTTGCACGTTGTGTTGATTGGTCAATGGCATTCATGACAACGGGTGCAGAAAAGTTACGGGCAGCAGAGAAAGTGGCAAAGGAAAAAAAATTACGCTTGTGGAAAGATTACCAAGCAACAGGTCCACAGGTACAGTATGAACACTGTGTGTGGCTTCTCTGTATGCCAGTGCACTGCCAATAAAATCTTAATTGTTGTGAATCTGTTTATAGGTTTCTGGAAAAGAAAAAGAGTTTTCGGGAATTGTAGTTGAAGTTATGAATGGAGATGCCTTGAATGTTCGTTTACCTGATGGCAAGGTTAAAAAGGTGTTTCTTGCCAGTATTCGGCCACCAAGGTCAGTTCTTCCTTCCTCACTGTTAAGTTTTCTGACTAATGATAGAAACATAATCTTTATTTAAGATGTGCTGTAAAAAAGTGTCAAGTTTCTGGTATTTATCATTGGAAATAATGTGGACAGTTTTCTTGCAGGCAAGCAGATGGCAAGACAGATGATGCTCCACAACAGAGAAACAAAGTTTTCCGTCCTCTGTATGACATCCCATGGATGTTCGAAGCTCGTGAATTTCTTCGGAAGAAACTTATTGGGAAAAGGGTTAATGTTGTTGTTGATTACATTCAAACAGCAAGAGACAACTTTCCTGAAAAAATATGCTGTACAGTAACTATTGGAGGAGTGTAAGTAGATAGTAATTTTATCTGAAATCATTATTTTAAAAAGTTCCACAAAATTGAGTGCTTTTTGACTTACAAACAAATTTAAAAAATAATACAATTTGCACAGAAATGTAATAATTGTGGTGTTTGATGAACCTTTGCTGAGTAGACTGTTCAAAGTATTTAATAATAGTACTGGGAATACTTACTTAATTTTACACGGAGGATATTTTTTTAGCAATTTTTTACCATTGGTTAATTGTGCCTGACTTGGAACAAAAACAAGAAGTCAACATCACACTATTTAAACAGGCTAACCCAAGTCCGGACATCCTGATTTAGGTTTTTCGTGATTTTCCTAAATTGCTCCAGGCAAATGCCGGGATAGTTCCTTTGAAAGGGCACAGCTGACTTCCTTCCCTAATCTGATGAGACCAATGACCTTGCTGTTTGTCGCCTCAGCCAAACAACATAAACATAAACACAAACACAAACGGTAATAGGAAGATAAGCATAGTGTACACAGAGGGTTTACTTTACTTTCACATCATCGAAAGTTCTTAATTGAATTTAGCTGTAAATATTGTGCCAACAAAACCTTCAGGATACATAATATTATCTGTCAGATCGCCAGCATGAGAGAATTTGAGATTCTGTATTTAATATTACCCTCGTGCATCTGTAAACGAAGATGTCTCCTCTTTTGTTTAGTTATGAGAAACATATCATTAAATTTACAATTAACCTGTTATCACAGTGTGTGATCAAACTTTCTACTTGTTTCTGACAAAATTAAAAAAGATATGCCTCTTAATTGAAGTGAGGAAACCTATCCAGTTGGAAGAAAGAATAATAGCAATACATTTTAAAATACATCAGTGTGGCAGCAATTACATTGAAAACAGCAACAGTGTGTGATAAGAATTAAGATCCTGAGAGTAATCTCATTCATACTCAGCTACTGCTAATTACCTTATTATAGTTAGTCCAAAATTTATTATGCAATTACTTAGACATTCTGGTTAGATGTAAGAGAAGGCGAGACGGCCCAAATTTTGACAGGTAAAATAAATATATAAATAAACTGTACACTCAAAACGTTCATCTGACTCCATCTGTACGATTATTAAATGATCATTACCTTTACTGAATTTTCTAAAATACTGCCATTCTGCCATGTTTTTTTTCCTGGTGTGCAGTGCATGATTGACAGATATTTTTCAAATCTTTGGCGGTATCTTCCCTAATAATCTTGTTGGTGAGTGCTCAAACTGTACTAGATTTTTAAAATTATTGCTGCCAGCACAACATTTGGTATGGTCTTATCATTTTAAGCACATCTTGGGAGCATTATCAAGAATAATTGTTGACAATGTAGGCACATAACGTGCAAACCAATGCTACTGACTATCCTCTCCCTTGCCAAGAAAGAGCTGCCTGAACTTTTCCCACTAAATGTTTGATGAACTTGCTTCAGACATTGTCCAGTATCAGAAAAAATAGTAATAATAACAGATAGAATGTTAACTGAGCAACTGTAAGAAATGGAAAACAAACAAAATCTTGTTGCGCAATATACAATCCCACACGAGAACACACTGTCTGAAATTGAAGCATAGTGCTTGAAGCATAGTGCTGTAGTAAATATTGTGGTGGGGGGGATGAAGGTTTGGCTTGGCAGCTGCAGGTGATTGCTGTGGGTAGGGGTCTCCTGTTGAGCTTAAAGTAATTTTGAACAAAATACCATATTTACTCAATTACTAGATAGTTTTTTCCCAAACTCATCAGTTGAAAAATTCAGGGCCGTCTTCTGTTATTCAGTGTGAACTAGAATTTGTAAGGGTAGGTCGACAAACAATACTCATGCTCGTGATTTCCCGGTAAGCTGGATACAGTAATGACTTCGCTCAAACAATCACGTGACATATAACTAGCATGGCACTAATGCATGGGATACATGAGAAACTGTGAACTAGCCACTGTTACAGACTACAGTCTTTTGATCTGCTCAAAATTTGACAAGTTTGTGAAAAGCAAGAGAGCATAGCACTAAATTCTTTTATCTTACAGATTCTTGTTGTATTTGAACAGGTTTGCAGTAAAAGTTCTCATACATGTTTGGATACCATTTACAAACATTAATGGTGCTTTTCAAGCAAAGGTGATATTGAAAGATAAAAATGTTGTCCTTTAAAAAACATTACTTGATTCTGAATGCAAGTCACTATTTTATTTGGTTACAAGAGACTGTTATGAGATACCAATTGGGTTACAAATGAGGTATTTGGTTGCTGTTCATGTATTAGAATACTGAGTACAAGTGTTACCATCTTTCAATCGACAATGGTGGTGTCATTCAGATAAAACAAGAAAGATAATTAATACAGAATAAAATATCTAAAATACAAAATAACTTATATTAAACTAATTGTCATCAGAAGAATAAGTTACAGTGGCAGGACCTGCTGTGGAGGTAGTACCAACAAATATCAGTCGATTGTGGGATGAGTGAAAGTTTGAGAATAGAACTGGATCGTGATTGCGATCTTTCATGTATGTATTAGTTGGTGATGTTATACGTCCTCGAAGATATTTCAGTCAGATTCACAGTTGCTCAAGCACGGTGCTACAGAAGGTTCAGGAGGGGAAACAGTGACACCCAGCTTTGCTGAGAACAATGATGTGTGTGAACTGGAGTGGTGAGCAGGCAGCAGGTTGCACCGTGCTGCCAACCAACAAAAAACTGTACTACATAGTTTGGATTTTTATGAACACTTAATGCTGTTTAAACTGCAGTTTGCCTGAATCCTTTTGAAACAACTTCAAAATTGGACAGATTCACAACATTAGCATACATTTCTGCAGGGGACAGAATAGTCTAAATTACTGCATCAATGTCATCGATGCTTACCTAAGGTATGATGGGAGCAAAAGGGGGTATGTCAGCTGCTGGTTCTACATAGTGAATGAGGCAGACTGTATGTTAAGAAACAAGAAACATTGTAATATTCTCAAATCAGTATAGAAGTGAGATCTGATAAGTTTCCAGCATCCAAAAAAAAAAAGGTCCCACCATAACTGTAACCCCGGAAATTCAGAAATTGCAACACTTTTGAAACAGCCAAATATTTGTGACGAGGTGATATAGAAGGTAGGTTCCAAATGTTTCTGGCCTGACTCCTTTTTTTAATGTTGTAAAAATAAAAAAAATAATGCTAGTTTTCGAGTAAATCACACTTTATGATTACCAAACTACAAAAAGCAAAAACATGCAAAAAGATATACAGTGAAACCCAGTTTTAAGTTTTCATGTGGTCCAGCCATAAAAAACGCAAAATTATGGAAAATTCAGATGTAAGGAAAATGTTAAAACCCCAAAAATATGAGCAAAACTATGTGTAATTGGCATATATTATTAAAAATAGCAATCCTTTGTATACGGTTTGCCTACGTGAAGGTAGTTAAGTGAATGTTTATAAAATAATCTGTGGTAGTTGATTTCATCAGTTCTTTTAAAAAAAATTAGATGTGTAACAGCACTTAGAAACTCATGGAAAAAATTGAAATTAATATCTGGGTACAAGCTAATCGAGCTATTTTTTTCTAACATACTGTGACCACAAATTATATGTTCAAAACACATGTTTTTGGGAGATCATCCTTTGTGCTCGCCCAGAAAAAAGCAAAAATTGATGAACATGTGGAATCAAACCAAACTCATCAGAGCAGCTAAATGGTTAAACCATAAGCATAAATGTGAAGATCTGCTTAATGACAAACTTTGTCACCATTGCTGTTATTATTTAATGCTTTCCTTAAGAGCTGCAGTTCATATGCCCACCACCAATAATGTTTTATTTTAGGCCTGATGAGAGAAACAGAGACATGAAAAAATGAGTTTACTTCCTCAGTTGATATTACTAACTTATTAGAAGTCTGGTCAGTGATTTTCTGTACAGTGTATAAAATGTAAATGTGAATGAAAACTCGGGTGCTACAGTTTTGCTTCATGCCCTCTGTCACCACTGCCAGTCTTTACGATCTACAATGTGGGGTGTAAAGTGCATACATGAGTAGTGTATGTAGGTGTTGGAACTGTATCGTGTCGGATTTGAACACGAAAGTCTTTAAAATGTGCTGTCGCAAAACCCTTGTTCTATTTCCATGTGATGTGTCTGTCATAGCACATAATCTGCACGAAAAGTATATTTTCAGCAATTCACAAGATGTTTTCATCCCTACCTGCATTCCCATTTTTATAGAGTCACTCCCCCTCTCCAAACATCCAGTAGGCGACTTATTTTACATTTGTTAGTGTGGTGTGGTGGCTGCATTATCTATTGGGTGACGTAACAAGTCTCCAGCCAATAAGAGTCCACTAGCCATAATGGGGGACATTTCCTTGATTACTCAATTTTTGAATTTAAAAGGTTGACAATTGATATTATTGCTGAATGCATTACATTGGAGATTCATGCAAAAAATGAAACTGAGTTGCAAGTGGCACAAGAAGAGGTGGTGGATGGGCTCCTTCATCACGTATTGGCTCGGTCTGGAACACTTGGTGTCGACTGTCTTGTTTCTCCATTACTGCTGCAACCTAGCAGTAGTTGTATTATAATTTAATGGTGAAGCTCAGTGTTGCAGGATGTGTCGGCAGCACTGATCGTGGATTATGTCAGCATTTCCTCTATCATGTCTCCCCTATTACCCGTGATAGCCGAAAATACTCCCTCAACTCCTCCATCACCTGTGGTGTGAACCACCTTTCTTTTGTGCCTCTTATAACTTCTTCAGTCACATCAAATGTCAGTAGGAAGGAAACGGGACGAAGTCAAGCCAGATGTCAATTAAGATCTTAGAATTGAGGTAAACCTTACTAGGAAGATGTGTAAAATCGGGGAATTTTCAGTATTGACATGGGTTTTTCACAGGGGCTATGAATGTATAATCGATGTAAAACAGTATATTTTCAGGAAACTAGATAAAAAAATCAATATCATCATACCTCAATGAGGAACTTGAAACTTTCAGCACAGGGCAGTACCATGTAGAGGAACTATGGCTCAAGTTTAAAAGAATAGCTGATATGTACTGGATAAATATGTACCTAGTAGAAACCCCTTATAATGGGAGGGAACCTCCATAGTATACAGTGACTGTAAAGAAACTTCTAAAGAAACAGTTTACTGCACAATAGGTGTAAAACAAAGTGTAAGGCTACAGATAAAACGCTGCTGAATGAAATGCATTTGGCTGGCAAGAGAGCAATGCGTGATGCCCTCAGTGACTATTGCGATGTCTCCAATGACTGCCATTGCAAAATATTGTCAAATGGTCTTACACAGAACCAAAAGAAATTCTAATCGCATGTAAAGGCTGTTAGTGGCTCCAAAGTTAGTGTCCAGTTCCTAGCGAATGAGACAGGAACAGAAACTGAGGGGAGCAAAGCAAAAGCTGAAATGCTTAACTCTGTTTTCAAATGGTCCTTTACAAAGGAAAATCCAGGAGAATTGCCCCACTTTAATCCTTGTACAACCGAAAAGATGAATGAAATAAGTATTAGTGGCAGTGGTGTCGAGAAACAGCTGAATAGTTAAAACTGAACAAAGGCCCAGTGGAATCCATCAGATTCTACACTGAATTTGCAGCTGTGGTAGCCCCTCTTCTAACTATAATCTGTTGTACATCCCTTGAACGAAACACCATGCCCAGTTCTTGGAAAAAGGCACACGCCACACCCATCCCCAACAAGGGTAGTTGAAGTGATCCACAATGTCCTTGGCATCTATTTGTTGTAGAATCTTAGAACAGATTTTGAGCTCAAACATAATGAGGTATCTTGAACAGAATGACCTCAATGCCAACCATCATGGACTTCGAAAACATCAATCATGTGAAACCCAACTCAGCACTTTTCTCATGTGACATACTGAAAGCTTTGGATCAAGGCAACCAGTATTTCTTGATTTATGAAAAGAATTTGACTCCGTACTGCTTCTATGCTTATTGTCAAAAGTACAATCATCTTGTACTACGTTACTTTCAAACTAGATGGCATTGGCTTGTAGCATGCAGGCACAAAAAGCGTAACAAAACACTAGCTTGGTGCCAGCTTCATCATGTTTCGTGTTTATTGTTGAGTGTTGTGAGTTGTTGATCTTTCGGAATGTCTCCCAAAACAAAGTGAAATGAAAGTGAGCATGAGAGAAAGATTGCCATATGACTACAGTGGGAAAGCAGTTGCTGGAAAAATTTTCGGCTCTGATTGCAGGTAAGGCACCATTCAACAAGTTCAGTGTAATATAAATTCCACAGCGTTTGCTACAAGCTTTACGATTACTTAATAAATTCCAGATGCCGAATGGAATGCTTCCAACTTATCAATGAGGATGATCATATCGAGATACTTTCATACTTTTTAAACATGGGGAAAAAATAGTCAGGATCATTCATCATCCCACCATATTTCATTTATCACTTTTCCAGATCACATCTGGAATCGTAAATCCTGACAATGGTCAGAACACTGATCATTGATCAGACAATTAATCCAATATGGAGAGTCTTCTAACGGAAGAATCCATCGTCTTGGTTAAACAGCATCGTGGGTCCAAGATAAGACACCACTCGGATATGGTGGGGTGTCACTTAGAAGATTGTGGTGAGTTGGAACACCTGGCAGCCCAACAGACAAAAGACACACATACTTAAATTCAGTTAACCTGGAAAATTTGCTTTCTTTGTAACATTAAATATAAATTCAATAATGAAAACTGGTAAACTGAAACAAATGAAAACTGGTAAACTGAAACACTTAACAGACATAATGAATCAACACAAAATTCTAATAACAGCCCTTCAGGAACTTCGAAACATAGATCAGGACCCATTTGAATCTGGGGGATACTGTCTCTACAAAGGACCTCTGGGGAAAAAGAGTAATAAAAAGTGCCGTGCAATTGGGAATGGGATTTCTGGTTCATAATAGCATATGATACTCAGTGGAGGACTTCTCATCAAATTCGCCAAGAACAGCAACCTTAACAATCAAAACACAGAACAAAATATATACACTGATTAATGTCTATGCACCAACAAATGACAAAAACATGAAAGATAAGGAAGGAAGGGAAATATTTTGGAAAGAACTGGACCAACTGATATCAAACATCCCTGACATTCATATTAAAATCTTGCTAGGAGTTTTCATTGGAAAAAATTGGGAAAGAAAGAAAATGTCGCACTGCTGTTGGTAAATGGCCGGCTCATAAACTGAAAAACAAGAATGGTCAAAGACTAATTGATCTTTGCACAGATCATTGACTTATTCTCGAAACTACAAGATTTAAGAGAAGACCGCACAAGTTAATGACATAGAAATGCCCTAATGTTAAAGACCTTCATAGGTAAATCTGAGAGCAGATTTTTTATTCTTTATTGATCGTCAGTATGGATAGTAGACGGCAAACAAGCAATTTAGAGCTTATGACCTCAGTACTGATATGCTAATGGACGTACTAGCAGAAATTTAAAGTGATCCAGAGTCAATTGCTTCAGACATTGAAAGTGAATCAGATGAAATCGATCAGCAACCACAACTTACTGTACCTGATGAGAACATAGTTTAATGTGCTTGAAAGTGTTTCTGTTGAGAGTGACTCTGTTCGCATTAGTGATGTCAACGACAATGATGTGTGTGATAATGTAGAACTAATAGAGCATATAGAGTGGGTGCAAGACATACTTGCAAAAGAAACTATTGAATTTTCACGTAAATAGGGTTCAAATATTCTTTCTGACAAAACAAACTTCATTAAAATATTTGGCTGCTTATTTGGTGGTGGTATACTAGATATTCTTGTGTTTCAAACAAATTTATATGTGACACAGAAACTTGGAAGTTCCGCCAGTTTCAAACCAACTGAAACTGAGGAAATCAAGAAATTTATTGCCATCAATTTATTAATGGGGATCAAACAATGTACTCCATGTAAGGATTATTGGTCTTCGGATTATTGGTCTTCTGACCCAGCTCTCCATGATTCACACATTTTAGCTCTCATGCCTCGGAATAGATTTTTGTGGTTGCTAGGCCATATACACGTGGATGATGATGATAATCAGCAGCCAAAAAGTGAAGGAAAAGGTTATGATAAACTGTGATGATACGCCCACCTGCTGGACTATCTAAAGCTGTCAGCACATGGACCGTGCTGTCGAACGTTGACGTTGAGTGTGCCAAGTTCAACGTGCTGCTGAACGCTCAGGAACGATGTGACTTGGGCATACGGTACGTGGGCCCCAAAGTGGTATACACGATCGCAACGCACTCCCGTAGCAGTTGAAGGATGCTTCTAGTTCATAAATCACACTGTTTACTCAACAGGCGCATCTAAAATTCGCATGCTAGCTCTATTAAAATGCACATTTACTCCATTGTCAACGAAAAGGAAAGTACCATGTCCAGTCAATAAGGACACAGGCTTATAAAAGTTCCATTACAAACAGTGCATTACAAATTTGGAATACTTCTCCGCATAAGAGAAACATTATTTCATCATTCCCACATTTTAGTAAAACCCCAAGGTCAGTCTTACTTGATCACTGTTCGTACCATTAGCAGAATCTTTGCAACATGTGAATTACAAAGCGTAAAAGAAGAAGGAGCAAAATATCTTTATACAAGTAGCGCAAGCTGTCCTGTAGAGTAAGCCAGTCAGTCACCCCTAAAAAAAAAAGGTGAACTTATATTTACATAACATCAAATATTATAGTATATATTTATATTAATCTGATAATAAACTATCAGAACCTAATAAAAACGGAAATTTTAGGAAAAAAAATTGGTAGTGCCAAGGGGCGAACTGCCGCACCACCCAACAACTCATTAGAGGACAGTGACGTACTCACTACGCTAAACCAACACCACGCCATGTGAACTTAATCGTGTTATCTTAAGCCTCGCTGAAAACCTTAATTGTAGAAATGTTACTAATTGAAATTTAATTATAACAAATTGTACAAAGAACAATACGTTTTGGGTGCATCTTCAGTGTGTCGCTGCCTTCAAATAGACTACTCTCGTAATACGCAAGTTACAATAATTCTTTTGCCACAAATATGATGTTTCTCGTTATTTTATTGGAAACAAATCACATAGTTAACAGGCTTTCCAGTAATTCTCAATTTGCTGGTGCCCAGAAACGGCAAATATACGTATAGGTTTGAAATGAATGCCAATATGGCGCCTCACAACTCTGTACTGAAGGGAGACGGCGTTCGTGTGACATAGGTAGCGTTGTGCCCTCTCATTGGTCAACACTCAGACGCACGCTCAGAATATCTGACTTGCCAGATATTGCTCTGCACGTTCGGAAAGACTCCCGAATGTGCTATTCCGCGCTATGACATCAGAAACTCTGCACGCTCAACGTTCGGCTGCAAGGTCCGTGTGCCGACAGCTTAAGCAAGACACTCTTAAAAATTATTTGCCAACAGAACATCCTGCTGTGGATGAATCTATGATTTGATTCAAAGGTAGGTCAAGCCTAAAGCAGTATATGCCACAGAAACCTATAAAATGTGGATACAAATTTTGGATACTGGCAAATGAAACTGGACACTTTTCCAAATTTCATATCTATACTGAGAAACTTGGGCACACACGCACATTCACACAAACGTAACTCTCACACAAGACTACAGTCTCAGACAACTGAAACCACACTCATAACAATATTGTTACATTCCATCCTGGATTTTCAATTGTTTAATGAGATGACTACTATTATTGGTATTTGAATGGTCTGTGATGTAAATTGTCTCAGATTTTGTTTTTGTTTGCACTTAAGTGACAGTGTTTGGATAAAAACAAAATAAGGTGGGAAAGTGCATTAAAACTTGCATATGACTTTGTGCCAAATTTGGCAGCTGCCTGTTAGTATAAACAAATTTAATGCAAGTAATCACGTGGGATACCTGGTATCTCGAATTGTTCCACAATAGATCATTAGTGCTGAAAAATTTGTTGCAGAATAACTGCCTTGTGTACCATCTACCATTAATGGCAGTATACCAGTAATAGCCTGTGGGGCAACAGAATGAACTCTGCAAACAGTATTCACGCATTAGTTTCTATTCCACTTTTTTTGAGCAAAACTCATAATTTCACAACCACATGCTGTTCACAAAAATCAGCCATTGCGAAAATGACAATCACACAAAACAGTTATAAAATCTTCCAAAACTAGTCTTGACCTTCAGTGGTAGCACTGTCCTTACTGACTGGAATGTTCACTCCTAACAGCAAAGCATGGTACTAGGAACACTGGCAGTGACCAATCAAAATTACATTTTTAGTGACATTAAATATCTGCCATTATACCAATTTTAAAATTAGGCCTTTTATTGATTGTCTACATTTTGATAATACAAGAAGAAATAACGTAAAAAAGAATAGTGTACATTAATTTGTATCTTCACTCCCTTTTTTACCTACCGAGTTTGTTGTTTGTGGAGTTTAATCGTAATCAATCATCATCCTAACAGCACAGTTGTGAAATTTACGAGGGCCATTCAGAAAGTAACCTCCGGTTGATTTAAAAAAATACACCAAGTTAAATAAAAATATTTTAATATATACATCTTACAACTACATCTTTGCACTATTTTTCTACATAGTCTCCATAGCGATTGAGGCACTTATCGTATCTCTTCACAAGCTTTGAAATTCCTTCTGCATAAAAATCACCCGCTTGTGCCTGGAGCCAGCCTGTGACCGCATCTTTGAGCGCATCTTTGAGCTCTTCGTCGTCATCAAACCGCTGTGACCCAAGCCAGAAATCTGTGGAAAACCAGTAGACAACTCCGACATTGAGAAACGTCGATTTTCACGAACTTTTGCATCAACTGTCTGAACGAGTTCGTCAGTCACCAATGATGGTCTACCACTCCTCTCTTCATCATGAACATTTTCTCATCCACTTTTAAATAAACGTACCCATTCACGGACAACTCCTTCACTCATAACTCTTGGTCCGTACACGGCATAAAGCTCACGATGAATAGCTGCTGCAGAATATCCTTTGGCTGTAAAAAACCTTATGACAGCACGCACTTCACATTTGGCGGGGTTTTCTATTGCAGCACACATTTCAAACTGCCACAAAAACTAAACTAGCGCAGGTACGACGTTCTCTCGACCACGGCTTGATGCCGACTGACCTGTTGAGTGCGTGAACGCACAGATGGCGTTGCTATTCCCCCCACAACCCGCACTGTGACCAATCGGAGGTTACTTTCTGAACCGCCTTCGTATATCTTCGTTGTCATTGATATTTCTCTGTTTCATCCAAATATATTGATACCTGAAGGGCTATGGTGGAACCAGAGAACACAGCTATTTTGACACACCCTATTTTGTTCCCATCATACTTCACGGTGAGCGTTGACAGCATTCTTGCAGGAAACATTTGTCCAGTTTCAAAGTTAATTCAAATGGATTCAGGCAAACTGCAGTTTAAACATGATAGATGTTCTAAAAAACCGAAGTATGTGGTGAAGGTTCGCGTGGATGGCAGCACACAGTAATTTACTGCCCGCTCACTACTCATCTGCCTGCAATCATCGTAGCTCTCAGCCAAGCTGGTATCACCGGTATCACTGTTCCCCTTCCAGTCCTTCCGCAATACTGTGCTTGAGCAACTACTGTCCAGGTCTTCTATAACACCACCAACTAATACATATATATTAAAAAAATGCAGTTATAATTCAAAAAAATTCTCAAACTTTCGCTCACCCTGCAATCTAGTGACGGTTGGTACTCTCCCCATGACGGGTCTTGCTACTGTAATTTATACTCGTAAGAACCAGTTATTAAAATGGTTCACTTCAGCTTTTAAACATTTGTTCTAAAGCTGATAAAAAGGTGGTAAGTTTTTACCCAGTATTCTAATATATGTGAACAGCAACTGATTTCTCATTTGTAACCCTGGCAAATCATTACAGTGCCTTGTACTTTTTTTTTTTAATTTTTTTGAAGGATATGTTTATCTTTGAATGTTACTTAAAAAGCACCATAAATATTGCATACCATGTACATACATGTATGAAAACTTTTATTGCAAACCTGCTCAAATACAAGAGTTTGTAAAATGATAGCATTAAATTCTATGAATTCCTGAGTTTCAGAAAATTGTCAAATTTTAGGCAGAGTAATAGACTAAAGTGGTGGCTAGTTCCTAGTTTGTCATGTATCCCATGTGCTAGCACTGTGAGAGTCAAATGTTGCAACATTGTTTGAGCAAGTTCAGTACTGTATAGAGTGCTTCAGTGTATCAGGAAATCTCGAACCTATTAGAGTGTGAGTATCATGTGGTCTAGCTATCCTTCCAAATTCTTGTAAATAAATCAGCAAATGACCTCAGTAGTGAGGCTTCATCTGCAAATGTAGAATGAGGTCTCTATCACTCTATTAAACAACGTAAAAATTTGACACCCAGCAGCAATAGTGTAGTATGCAAATACAAGATGACGTCGTAGTTTTCAAATGTAAAATTCGGGGAAAAACCTCATCTCATAATAGAGTTAATATGGTAGAAGTGATTAAATTATTGTAAATTGTCGATCTGTTTTTACAATAATCACCTAAAATATGTACATTTCTGGACACATTATGGCATTATGCTGCTATGAAGAAGATACTAACAGCTGCTAAGCCAACTTCTGAAGATGACAAATTAATTTGTTGAAACCGGTAAAGTATAATAAAAATATATTCGCTTCTGATGACTGAATTTTATTTTGGAAAATTCTTAAGAAATCATTGAAGGAAAACACACTTCCAGAGACTGGACAATTACGAGCAATAATGACACAGCAGCAGCAACTACTTCTGATTTAAACTGTAATCAAACCAAATTACAATGATATTACATATGAAAGGTTGCATTATTATTGAAGTTTTAATTGTCACACAAAAATATAGAATTAATTTATGAAATTGTTGAAGCTTTGTTGGAGTGTGTTTGCATATTCCCTGTTGGCTTGGGGCTCAGGATCTTCAGCAGTTGTATGTTGGTGAATGCTTCGAAGGTTCGCCAGCATGAGTGGCTGACATTATCACAGGTTACCTTTCTGACGCCAGCAGTGGAGGTTAAGCCTTGAACAACGCGTTACTTGTGTTGACGAAATGTCAGAAAACTACTTAAACAAATGTTGGCTGAAAAGCCAGAGGCAAAAGCCAATAGGTAATACACCAATTAATTTATTGTTTGCAAATACATTTACGCAGCCCTCATACGCTTTGAAGTACCTGCACTACAATAATGCAGCATACAGCTAGAGGGACTGAAATAAAATGGCATAGCCCATTCATAAAGTGCAGAAGTGCTGCACCATTTGTTTTGGCCCCTCTAATGTTGCTGTGATGGGGTGATTTCAGTGTGTACATGGACTGCAGTGAAAGATGAAATTCTGCCAGGATCAGAATTGAAATTAAAATGACAAATATTTGGAGCATGCTTACTAATCCATAACACTCGCCAAGAAAAATAAGAAAGTACCTAAACAGAATTGCTCTCCCATTCCTGGGAATGCTCTTTAGATTATTCTGTCTTCTGTACTGCAATAAGTAAGTTGGTGGATCACAAAGAAGTACCTACTTCAGAAATAAACAATCCCCTCCCTGCCCAAAGCCAGAGGGCCCTACAAGGGCTGCCAGCGATTCTTCAATTTTGTGAACTCCAGATTACTTTTTGAAGTCATTTTACATTTAAACCTTTCAAACAGTCCAAATTAGAAGCAGGCTCCAGGCATTTTTGTTTGCCATTTTCTACTCACAGTTATAGTGCTAATGTGATTCACTGCTTCCTGCAATGTCTGATGCAAGTTCCTCTGCAATGGGTGTTGGAACACAGGCTTTTGTGGGAAAGTCACTTAACTTTCTGCCTACTTTTTCTGTCCAGACCACCAGCCATTTAGGAGGATTAGGGAATGACTGGTCCATCAACTCCAAGCTGAAGAAAGCCACATCCTTCCAGTAACCAGCCCTGTATGAGAGAATAGCTGTGGAAACAGCATACAGTCACTGCCACAAAACTAAATGTCACGCAGCCCACCATTTTTTGGCAACAGAGATAAATATTTCTTATCAGGGTTATGAGCCTCCCAGCTTTAAATATTCAGTTAACGTGTAGGTGGTTTGCGTACACCTCTTTGAAGCTAATGTTAGGAAAACAAACTTGGAATACAAATCTAAATTACATAACTAAAACCGTTCAGGTATAACCTCATTAAATAATTTATGAGAAAACTGATAATTCAATAGAAGTTAAAATGATTCATGATGCATAAAAATGATCTAACGGCAAAAAATCAACAGCTGATCATTGCCGGGTAGGTAAGCCCTACTACTGTTTTGATGGAAAGCAGGCAAATACTCAAACAGCAATGCTCCTGACTGTGAAGCCTAAAACTGTTCCCTGCATTTCTTTTGAAATACAGAAAACTTGCTACATATTGTCTGGGTCCTCCCATTAAATATTCTTCCCTGATCAGATTATGAACCATCCATCCCATTAAGTCCTGTCATACAAATTATTGAACTCACTGTGAACTGCTACCAGGTGTGAATGCTCAGTTCTTGAGAAGTTATCAGATTGAAAAGGCCAGCTGCTTGCTTCCGAACATAGTCTGAATTGAAACTTCCTGGTACATTAAAATTGTGTGGCGGACCAAGGCTCGAACTTGGGACCTCGCAGGAGAGCTGTGAAGGTTGGGATGGTAGGAATTGAGGTACGAGCGGAATTGAAGCTGTGGGGACGGGTCGTTAGTTGTGCTTTGGTAGCTCAGATGGTAGAGCACTTGCCCGCAATAAGCAAGGTCCCTCTTTGATTAGGTGCCTCACCCTGTCCTACTGTTCCTATTTTCAACTCCAGTTTGTGAAGGTTTGTTCCTTGGGATTTCACTTCGTGCTTGAGGTTCGCTGCTGTCCTTTCCCCTTTTTCTATTTTCTTGGCTACCTTTCAAAATCTGCTTTTTTCCCTCCTCCTACAAATTGGGTAAATAGAGCCTGACAATTTTATATCCCCTGCAGTATTTCTTTCTTGCTTTTTCTCCTCCCTTTCCTTTCGATCTGTTTTTTTCTTCTTCATTTTCCTGTTTTCCCTTTCCTTCTTTCCGTGCTTTAATCTGTTCTCCATTTGAGCATTTTGTAACATTATAGAATGCAGAATCTGCTGTAATGAATCTCCCTGGTTACCCTCAATCATCTTAGCTTACCTTAAAATTTCCACTAATAAAAATACCACTAAAGGAAACATACACAACACAGTTGACACTTCATACTAAACGTTGTGCTATAGACAGGTGCATAAAGCCATAGAGCTTACATTCAGTTGACAGATTAAGTGTAGTTGTTGCTGTATCATAACAGTGATTTAGATCTCTAGTGATGATTTCAAATCACGGCAAGGCATATAAAGTGATGTTAAAATTGCAGCTGTGTCCAGTCTTTATTAAATGTGAAAAATTTCATTATTTACTACTACATAGATAAAATGGCAACATTTATTGGTGAACCTGTATTAAATATATTCTTTGCTACACATGTAAAATCAGTTTAAATTGGGGTAGGCAACCCTCACTTTCACCCATGACACAAATTTAAACTTCTCACTGCTCCAGTTTCAGCAAATAAAGCCGTTTAAAAATCAAACTACTTTCAGGAAGATGCAGCTACCCAATCATTGATGTGGAAAGTGTAAACTGCTAGCAGTTCATACACCGTATCCAACTGGCCACTAGCAACTATCATCAGTAATCAAAACAGTACTGGAATCCAGTTAAACCTCATTGTGGAAAGACACTAAAAAATATCTCTCAAATTTGCACACGAACAAATGAAATTTATTGGCATGAATTAGTACTAGCCAAGTCTGTCATTTTTATCCAGCCCATCTCCAATTAGCTAAGGGCTCTGCATGCTGCTCTTGGGTTTCTGTTTTTTGCTGGAAAGTCCATTTTCATTAATCCACAACAGTATTCCATGATACGCTCCCATTTATACAACCATGGGCAGTCGCACCATAAACACACAATTCTTTTGAATATGTGTTTATTGAGATGTTGTATATCAGTACAATTTCATTTCGTATGCAAGTTCTTTTTGGGAATGTTTTATAGTTAGTATTCAGATCATTTTTGCCTTTAGATGATGTAAGATAGCATCAGAATATATTGATTGTTGTAATTGCAATATCAACTAAGATACAACAAATGACTAGAAAACAGAATATCTTGAAATACAGAAATTTCCTTTCACTAAATGTTAGTGAAATTCACATTTTTATTTATAGCTTTATCTTCCGGTTAAGCAATCTTTTAATGTCTCAAAAGTTAGTAATTCTTGTGTAAGTCAAATCTGATCATATAACGATGTAATTGTTGACAGCTTCATTTCTTGTAATCATGTGAGAATTTTCAGTTCATGAAACCTTCCTTAAAGCTTCGATTAAGATAGGATAACTGTTTTTCAGATAAACTTTTCAGATGGGTGTAGTTTATATTAACACTCCACCAACAAAATATTTCCTCTCTTCAAAGTAATCTAACATCACAATTATTAGAAGTTTCTCATATGCACAACTTTATGGTCTAACAGACGACCTTTTGTTATGAAGTATAGCACACAGAGTAAACATTTCCAAAGTTAAATACGAAGGGTTTAATCTTTTTGTTTTTTGGTTAAAACTGGCCCAGAGTCTTTGAACAAAGCAGTGGTTTTTTCTCATGATCACTGGTCATTGGTTACCATTGTCACTCTGACCATCACAGCAATTGTCCACTCGTAGTGAAATATTCACTTCTGTGTTGCTCAGATCCGCACTTGTTCCGTGTGAGACAAAAAAAAAAAATACACTTTGTAATAATTTCCTAAAATAGTAACATGTATAAACTCTTTAATGAAAATTTAAAAGAAATATATATCTTGATCAGTGGAAAATCCAGGGTGGAATGTAACAATATTATGTAAAGGATAGTTGCTACTCACCATATAGCAGAGCTGCTGAGTCACAAATAGGCACAGCAAAAGGACTATCAGAAAATGAGCTTTCGCCCAACAGGACCTTCATCAGAGACAGAATGTGCGCGCACGTGGCCCCCATCCACCCACGCACGCGTACACGCGGCGCATGCGCAAAAATGCAACTTGCATTCACATGACTGAAGTCTCTGGCTGAAGTGGCCTCAGCAGCCATAGACTGCTCTCTCTGTGTGTGTGTGTGTGTGTGTGTGTGTGTGTGTGTGTGTGTGTGTGTGTGTGTGTTTACATTCTATCTCTGACGAAGGTTTTTTTTTGGACTGGAAGTTCATTTTCTAACAGTTTTTTTGTTGTGCCTGTCTGCGACTCAGCATCTCCGCATCTCCGCTATATGGTGAGTACCAACTAACCTCCTCAAACATTGTTACTATCTTTACGCCACTTGGGGGGGGGGGGGGGGCAGCAGTGTGCATGAAAATTTGGTTACATTACGACTTATTGAGGAAAACAGGGCAGTACCTAAACAAAATTCCACTACTTTGTCCAGGGTCACCATATGGATTATACTATCACAAGGACAGGTCACCAGTGGTGGTATCAACTTTTTGAAACCACCTACACAATTGTGTAGTTTATGGCCCCAAGAATAACACCCTGCCATTCAGTCTGAAGGCCCCTAATTGATTAAAAGGAATTTCAGAATTTCTTATGATCCTCTGGGGCCTTAAAAATAACATCAGGATCTCAGTAAATCACTCTAGCAGAAGGGTTAATTTATTCAAATACTAACAAAGAGATAGAGGGGCTGGCCAGTACTTACCTCAGCTCAGTACAGCCGATAGATACACATAAAACAGAACTGAAAATTTACATTCCTAGCTTTCGGAACAAATGTTCCTTCATCAGGGAGGAGAGAGGGGAAAGAAAGGGAAGAAGGGAAAGGAGATTCAGTTACTCACAACCCAGGTAGTTGCTACCCTCCCATTTTCCTTTCCCTGTTGCTTCATAACCTGGGTTGTGAGTAACTGAATCTCCTTTCCCTTCTTCCCTTTCTTTCCCCTCTCTCCTCCCTGATGAAGGAACATTTGTTCCGAAAGCTAGGAATGTAAATTTTCAGTTCTGTTTTATGTGTATCTATTTGCTGTACTGAGCTGAGGTAAGTACTGGCCAGCCCCTCTATCTCTTTGTTAGTATTTGTTTCACATCTTTATATGAGATTTTCCATTAATCATTTGGGTTAATTTATTCAGCAGCCATGGTGTAGGTTTTGGGTCAAGTCCTAAGAGGTACTGCCATTTACAAAATGATTTTGACCATTATTTTTATTTAGTTAAATGATATAAATATATTTTTGTTTGTAATTCTTTAAACAAAGTAAGGTTAACAAATAAAACTAAATTCAGTTCAAGGAGAATGAGTAACAGAAGTAACATTTGCAATAATTTGTACACTGACATAATGAAAAGACAGAAATTAAATTTACGTAAAAGCACATGGACAGATTCCAAACGAAAAAAGAATGAATGGAAATGAGAACACGTAAGATAGTTAATGACAATTAAAATGATGCAGCAAATGATTAGAAACTTTTTAAAAAATTATACATATTATTTGAGAAAAGATTAGTCAAATCCATAAAAAAAAAACTAAGCACCCAGCAGTGCTCAAACTCCAGCTTTATTTTCCCAGTCAGATAACTTAACTGATATGCCATGGTGCTCCTCTGTAATTTAATGCTATTGTTAAGGCTGTAGAGAATCACTAAAAGTTATTGTCAATTACTTGCAAACATGGGCTCACTAGAGTGAATGACACAGTGTGTAGTTCCTGGGGATCCAACCCTACGTTACTCTGTTGGTGGTTTCAAAAATTTGATCGCATTGTAGGAATCTCTTCTCGTCAATCTTCCAACACTGCAATGAGTGACTTGGTTTATCATGAAGAAGCACCCATTCCAGGCTTCAGATAAACGCAATAAAAACACCACCCTCCATCAACATTTCATGGGGGCTGCTGACTGCTCAATTCTCTGAGCTCCAGGCTGCTCCACAAAATTATTTTACATTTAAGCTCTCCAGTAAGTCTGAACTGAGCTGACTGTAGGCATATTGATTGGCCATTTCGTGCCCCCACTTAAAAAGCCACTGTAAGATGCTGCTTCCAGTAAGGACTTTTAAGTTTCTCTGCAGTGGATGTTGGAAACACTGGTTGTCCTTGAGAGGTCACTCAGCCTTGAGCCTGCCTGATACGTCCAGACCACTTCCCTTCTAGGAAGTTTAAGAAGAAGACTGGCCCACCGAAGTAATGTGACAAGTGACACGACGCACAGCGTAGCAGATACATGGCAGTGACATGTCATGCTCACGACTCAATACCAATAGGAATAATGTGGCACTGTGTCTCTTTCACATTATGAAAGTTCTCTGGCCTTAATCATTGTTTTATGTAGATGAATAATAGCTAAATTCATGTCTGTAGTTAATTTTTCAGTAAAACTTTTACTTTTTGCATGTTGCTGTTGCTGTTGTTGTTGTGGTTTTCAGTCCAAACTGGTTTGATGCAGCTCTCCATGCTACTCTATCCTGCGCAAGAGTCTTCATCTCTGAGTAACTACTGCAACCTACATCCTTTTGAATCTGCTTACTGTATTTATCTCTTGACCTCCCTCTATGATTTGTACCCCACATGCTTCCCTCCAGTACCAAATTGGTGATCCCTTGATCCCTCAGAATGTGTCCTACCAACCAATCCCTTCACCTTGTCAGGTCACACCACATATTTCTCTTCTCCCCAGTTCTATTCATTACCTTCTCATTAGTTATGTGATCTGCCCATCTAATCTTGAGCATTCTTCTGTAGCACAACATTTCAAAAGATTCTATTCTCTTCTTGTCCAAACTATTTATCGTCCTTTCATACAAGGATACATTCCATACAAATACTTTCAGAAAGGACCCTGAAATCTATACTCAGTGTTAACAGATTTCTTTTCTTCAGAAATGCTTTACTTGCCATTGCCAATCTACATTTTATATCTTCCCTGCTTCAGCCATCATCAGTTATTTTGTTTCCCAAATAGCAAAACTTGTCTACCACATTAAGTGTCTTGTTTCCTAACCTAATTCTCTCTGCATCACCAGATATAATTAGACTAAATTCCATTATCCTCATTTTGCTTTATTCTCTTTTCAAGCCACTGTCCATTGCGTTTAACTGCTCTTCAAAGCCTTTTTCTGTCTCTAACGGAATTACAATGTCATCAGCAAACCTCAAAGTTTTTATTTCTTCTCCCTGACTTTAATTCCTGCTCCAAATTTTTCCTTTACTGCTTGCTCAATATACAGATTGAATAACATTGGGGATAGTCTACAAACCTGTGTCACTCCCTTCTCAATCACTGCTTCCCTTTCATGCCCCTCAATTCTTATAACTGCCATTTGGTTTCTGTACAAATTGTAAATAGCCTTTTGCTCCCTGTATTTTCCCTGCTACCTTTAGAATTTCAAATAGAGTATTACAATCAAAATTGCCAAAAGCTTTCTCCAAGTCGACTACAAATGCTATAAACGTAGGTTTGCCTTTCCTTAACTTATCTTCTTAGATAAGTCGTGTCACTATTGTCTCTTGTGTTCCTACATTTCTCCTGAAGCCAAACTGATCTTCCCCGAGATCGGCTTCTATCAGTTTTTCCATTCTTCCCTAAAGGATTTGTGTTAGTATTTTCCAACCATGACTTTTTTTTTTAATTTTCACGTTTGTCACTACCTGCTTTCTTTGGAATTGGGATTATTACTCGTATATTCTTCTTGAAGTCTGTGGGTATTTCACCTGCGTCATACATCTTGCTCTCCAGGTGGAAGAGTTTCGTCATGGCTGGTTCTCCCAAGTCTACCAGTAACTCTTAATGGAATATTGTCTTCTCTCAGGGCCTTGTTTCGACTTAAGTGTTTCAGCACTTTGGCAAAATTCTTCATGCAGTATCATATCTCCCTTCTCATCTTCATCTATGTCCTCTTCCATTTCCATAATATTGCCCTCAAATACATTTCCCTTGTATAGACCCTCTCTATACTCGTTCCACATTTCTGCTTTCCCTTGTTTGCTTAGTAATGGTTTCCCATTTGAGCTCATGATATTCATGCAGCTGGTTCTCTTTCCTCCAAAGGTCTCTCTAATTTTCCTGTAGGCAGCATCTACCTTACCCCTAGTGATATATGCTTCTACGCCCTTTCACTTGTCCTCTACCCTTTCCTGCTTAGCCATTTTGTACTTTCTCTCAATCTCATTTTTTAGACATTTGTATTCCCTTTCGCCTGCTTGATATATAGCGTTTTTATGTTTTCTCCTTTCATCGATTACATTCAGTATTTCTTGTGTTACCAAAAGATTTCTATTAGCCCTCGACTTTTTATGTACTTGATCCTCTGCTGCCTTCACTATTTCATCTCTCAAAGCTACCCATTCCTCTTCACTGTATTCCTTTCCTCTGTTCTTGTCTGTTGTTCCCTGATGCTCCCTCTGAAACTCTCAGCTGTCTCTGGTTCTTTCAGTTTATCCAGGTCCCATCTCCTTAAAATCCTGCCTTTTTGTAGTTCGTTCTGTTTTAATCTGCAGTTCATAACCAATAGGTTGTGATCAGAGTCCACATCTGCCCCTGGAAATGTCTTAAAATTTAAAACCTGGTTCCAGAAACTTTGTCATACCATTATATAATCAATCTGAAACCTTCCAGTGTCTTCAGGTCTCTCCCATGTATACAGCCTTTGTTCATGATTCTTATACCAAGTGTTAGCGATGGTGAAAGTATGCTCTGTGCAGAATTCTTCCAGGTGGCTTCCTCTTTCATTCCTTTCCCCCAGTCCATATTCACCTGGTAATTTCGCTTCTCTTCCTTTTCCTACTACCAAATCCAGTCCCCCACGACTATTAAATTTTCATCTCCCTTCACTGTCTGAATAATTTATTTTATCTTGTCCTACATTTCCATAATCTCTTCCTCATCAGCAGAGTTAGTTGGCATAAAAACTTGTACTATTGTGGTGGGTGTGGGCTTACCATATTTACTCGAATCTAAGCCGCACTTTTTTCCGGTTTTTGTAATCCAAAAAACCGCCTGCGGCTTAGAATCTAGTGCAAAGTAAGCGGAAGTTCTGAAAAATGTTGGTAGGTGCCGCTACAACTAACTTCTGCCGTCAAATATATGTAGCGCTACACAGGCATGCTTTGCAGGCACAGAGATAAATACTGGAGCCAAAACCTCTGCGTCAGTAAATAAAATTAAAAAAAGGTGGAAGACGAGCTTTTTTTTCTCTGCCCCGAGTTTCGACCATTGCATTTTCATACATTATCCAACGAAGTAAATACAAATTCAGTATTGTTCATCTTCGAATGTGGCAGCATTTCAATGTACTACAAAAATCTGACTGGCAAGACTGTTTGTAATGTTTGTCAATATGGCCAACTCTATGTTGTGAATTTTTTCCTACATGTGAGAAGAGATGGTTGCAAATAGGAACTTTTATGAATTGTGAATCACATGCAGTATTGTCTTTACCATAAGAATAATACGAATATAAACGTTTTGCCATGTATTCTTTCGTGTTTGCTGCTATCTCATTTAAATCCTGTCTGCCGAATAAACTACGAAACTAGAGTGAGACAACAGCAAACGCGGAAGAATATACATATCATGTTATGTTTATATTCATATTATTCTTATGCCTAATAGTGATATAGTCAGAAATGAAGCACGGCAATTGACTAGATTTTTAAATCTAAGACGACTCTAATTTCTGTGCAGAATGTAATGTACGAAAGAGGCGCTGCAAAGATTTTCAAACGGAGAAAAATTTTCGCTAAACTCTCGTTCAGAACATCTTCTATCATATGCTGTCTATTATTTAGTTCTTGTTGATCATTATCAAAGAAAGCAGCAAATAAAACAACTTGCAGTCTCTTGCCATTGTTTCGCTAATGAGACGATTCCTCCCTCTTTTTTTAAATTGTAAGCGGCGGTAGCACGCACAAAAGCAAGCCATGCCGCGAGCGGCGGCAGGTCATAAACACTCATTATCAGAATGCGACAAACAATGCATGACACAGTACAATAATGCATTTTCAACTTAGAGTGATGTAAACACCTATAGCAAAGAGAACGGCACTTATCAGATCAAAGAAAAATAAGCAATCGATTCAAACCAGACGAAGCACGTGAAAAAGGAAGGGTACCCGTATAAATACGGATGGAGCGCCTGACGCATAGCAATGGCTACCTGGTAAAGCTTAACTGCTAAGCTTACGACTCGAACCAAACTACTGTAGCTGTATCGTCATTCATTCGACCTAAAATGTGTCTCATATTACTATGGACCAACTCTGTTTCGATTTGGAGGTGCGGCCTAAAACTTTTCTCTCCCCTTGAATTTCGAGTCTCAAATTTCAGGTGCGGCTTAGATTTGGGAAAATTTTTTTCCTTGATTTCGAGTCTCATTTTTCAGGTGCTGCTTAGATTCGAGTGCGACTTAGATTCGAGTAAATACGGTAATGTCTGTGTTGGTTACAATAATGTGTTCACTATGCTGTTCACAATATCATATCCACATTCCTATTTTTTTAAATTCGTTACTAAACCTACTCCTTATTATCCCTGTTTAATTTTGTATTTATGAGCCTGTATTCACCTGACCAGAAGTCCTGTTAGTCCTGCCACCAAACTTCACTAATTCCCACAATATCTATCTGAAAGCTATTCATTTCCCTTTCGAAATTTTCTGTCCTACCTGCCCGATCAAGGGATCTGACATTTCACAGTGCGATCCGTAGAACGCCTCTTTTCTTTCTCTAACGATGTCCTCTTGAGTAGTCTGCACCCAGAGATCCGATCTGGGGACTATTTTACCTCCAGGATATATTACCCAAGAGGATGTCATCATCATTTAACCATTAAGTAGAGCCACATGCCCTTGGTAAAAATTACAGCTTGTAGTTTCCCCTTGCTTTCAGCCATTCTCAGGATCAGCACAGCAAGGCTGTTTTGGTTGATGTTACAAGGTCAGGTCACTCAGTCATCCAGACTGTTTCCCGTGCAACTACGAAAAGGCTGCTGCCCCTCTTCAGGAACCACATGTTTGTCTGGCCTCTTGGCAGATCCCCTGCCATTGTGATGGCACATAAACTGCAGCTATCTGTATCGCTGAGGCACACAAGCCCCCTCAACATAAAGGTCCATGTTTCATTTGTGTGTGTGGGGGGGACTTTTGGCATTAAAAAAAATTAAGCCACTGTTTTAGGTTTTGCATATGTTCTCTGCAACACAGTTTTTCTCATTCAATTTTGAAGAAACTATCTGATTAAAAAAATTAATTCTTTTACACTTTATAGTCTGGTATGGCAGTTTGATAATGAACTTGCTCTCTTTTCGATAATACTTATAGTCATTTTGATATTTCAAAATTAAGTAATTACAAAAACATATATAGAGAAATCCATGGTGAAAAATGTGGTCACTGGCAAGTTTATATTCAGTGCATTTTACGTTATATATTTATATGTACAAAATGAAGCTAGTGATCGAAATTGTTTTCAAGGGAGCCCTCTCTCCTTCCAGCCTTAAATAAATTATACTTTTTGGCATTTGACCGCAACATGCCACACTCGATCCTATAGTTGCAGCACTGTGTGGAGTTGTGGCTTATGTCTGTCTTTTGCATCTGGTTTATGAAGTCAGTGAAGTTCAAATACTTGAGTTAACGTTGCATTAAAAATTATTTTAATTTGAAAACTAGATATAGTAGGAGATCCGCAGCAAACTTAGCTATATATTACGTGTGTCAATTTTTCTTGTCAGCTTTAAAAGTTTTACTCGTGAAACATTCAGTAACTATTTTTGCTCCTATATTGTTGAACAAGTGGCGTGTGTTCCAGCAAGCAATTAAGGTGAAATGGGATTTTGCTATTAATATAGCTAAAGCATACTATATTCCGTATGTCGCCGCCTTTGACACATTAACTGCAAAAGTATTAGAGTCTGCCACAGACTGGATGAAAGAAGAAGAAATATGAGCAATTAGAAACAACAATGCCATGTCTAGTCATTTTGTAAGTGAAACTAGTAAAGTGCCTTGTCAGCAACAAGCCTTCTGAAGAGTGTATCACACAGGTGACTTTCCGAAAGCTTTCCACTCTTGTGAGCCCACAAGGGGAGCTCCCACCATAGGTAACCTTCTGACACAGATAGAACTTTACAGGGTGAAAGGGAGGTCAAAATAAAGGGACACACATTTTGACTTAGGTGCTTGCACGCTGTAGTTTCTGAGAATGTGATGATGAAAGTTTTGGCCTACTTTATCAGTATGTTTGAGCAGTGTGCAACCTAGTGATGCAGTAGCATAATGCCTGATAGCATAGATTCATACATTTGTGCTCCGGGCTCAAATCCAATCTTAAATTGTGTGTGTTTTATGTGTTGTTGTTGTTGTTGTTGTTGAAGTATGTGACATCAGCATCTTGTCATGAGATACAATGAAATTATTGACAAAAGAAATAAGTATTTCAGTTCTTATTAAAAAGACGATTTTATCATTAGAAATCTTACATAAATCGTATGGACAATAACTGAAAATGAAAAAATACAAATTCTATTATTTCAATTTCCATATACAGTGGACCCTCACTTAACGAGCACCTCCCATAACACACAGTTTGCATAATGGGCAAAACAAACTGTAAAATGGCTCACTTAGTGAGTGATATTTCTCATAACAAGTGACAACAATTGTGTTTGATATATCTAGCCATTTGCATGCAGTTTGGGAAATGTTCATATGAACCTTTCATTGTTGGCAGTGGCATATGAACAACGTCTTTAGTACTGCTGCAGTCTAGGTTTAGTGCTGTTTCTGCTACCATCACAGTGCAGTTTGTGATCAGACATTTTTTCTAAAGTTGTGTTCACAAATTGTTTTTTTCATTTGCACATTTTAATAACCTTTGTAGAAATGTCACCAAAGATAAAGCTGCAAGAAGACCACCATAAAGGAAAGAAAATGACCTTAGAAATGAGAAGTAAAATCATTGAAAAATGCTAAAATGGTGTGAGCATTGCTGAGTTAGCCCACACATGGACTCAGTCTACATCAACTCTTTGTACTATCCTCATGAACAAGGACAAGATTAAGGACATAAATGCTTCAAAGGGAGTGACAGGAGTATCTAAACAACGCTTTTGTATTCTGGATGATGCTGATAGATTGCTCCTTATGTGGATAAATAAAAAGCAATTGCAAGAAGACACTATTAATGAGAACATAATTTGTGAGAAGGTGTGAATGATTTTCGTCAACCTCGTTAAGAAGACGCCAGGATCCTCGGTGGCCAAAGTGTTTAAAGGAAGCCGTGAGTGGTTTGAGATGTTTAAGAGAAGAACTGGCAACCACAGCATTGAGACACATGGAGAAGCAGCTAGCTCCGATGTGAAGGCAGCAGATAACTTTCATCAGCAACTCCAAGATGCTTGTAGCTTCTAAGTGCCACAACAGGCTTTTAATTGTGACGGGACGGGACTGTTCTGGAAAAAGATGCTGAAACATAGTTTTATTACAGCACAGGAGAATGCATTGCCTGGTCACAAGCCAATGAAAGACCATTCCTAACTGCTATTCTGTGCCAGTGCAACCAGCAATTTGAAAATTAAACCACTGCTTGTTTACCATTCAGAAACTCCGCGAGTCTTCTAGAAGTGTAAAGTCCACAAGAGCATGGCAAATGTGGTGTGGAGGTCCAGCAACAAGGCTTGGGTGACATGTGATCTGTTTTGTGATTGGAGCAATGAAGTGTTTGGTCCTTTGCAAAAAAATATTTGCTTGAAATGAATCTGTCACTCCATATCTTGCTTCTTATGGACAGTGCTCCTGCTCATTCTTCAGCCCTACAAGACCAACTCCCTGAAGAATTTCAGTTCATTGAGATCTAATTTCTGCCTCCCAACTCCACTCTGTTACTCCAGCCTACGGACCAGCAGATTGTTTCTAACTTTAAGAAGCTCTACACTAAAACACTCTTTTAGCATTGTTTTGAGTTGACTGAAGCTACCAATCTGTCTGGGAGAGTTTTGGAAATATTACTTCAGCGTTGTTGCCTGTGTCGGGATGATCGAAAAGGTGTGGGAAGGGGTTACCAAGAGAACTCTCACTTCTGCTTGGAAGAAACTTTGGCCAGAATGCGTTGTCAAATGTGACTCTGAGGCATTTGATTCCAGTACCTGTGGAGCCTGTAGTCTGTGGGATTGTGTCGTTGGCCAAGAGCATGGGACTAGAACTAGATAACAGTGATATCGGTGAGCTTGTGGAAGATCACAGCCAAAATATGAACACCGAAGACTTATGGAGTTGCAGTGTTTCACTGCAGGAAGTTGTCAATAGTGCTTTGGAGGAGGAGGTGGTAACAGCAAAGCACCTGTCTTCTGTCACAGTAAGAGAAATGCTAAAAGTGTGGAAATCGGTTGCATTGTACGCTGAAAATTATCACCCCAGTAAAGCAGTGGCTACATGCACTACAAATTTGACAATAATACAGTGTCGCATTTTTGCCAAGTGTTGAAGTGTCGGCAGAAACAAATGACTATAGATAGCTTCCAATTAAAAAAGAATTAGTTATGGTTGGTTGGTTGTTTTGGGGAAGGAGACCAGACAGCGAGGTCATCGGTCTCATCGGATTAGGGAAGGAAGTCGGCCGTGCCCTTTGAAAGGAACCATCCCGGCATTTGCCTGGAGCGATTTAGGGAAATCACGGAAAACCTAAATCAGGATGGCCGGACGCGGGATTGAACCGTCGTCCTCCCGAATGCGAGTCCAGTGTCTAACCACTGCACCACCTCGCTCGGTGGTAGAATTAGTTATGTATCATGAATAATAAAGTACATGATATTTTATGTCTACTTTTCTTTGAATATGTGGACGCAACACACGATTGTATTTTACATTAATTTATATGGGATAAATTGTTTCACTTAATGAGTGTTTCATTCTATGAGTAGGATTATGGAAGAAATTATACTTGCCATGCAAGATTCCACTGTACAGTGAATTGTTGACACAGTTGCTGTTAATGTCATAAGATATGTGATGATAAAAATCTATTTTTAATAATAGTTGAAATGCTCATTTCCTTAATCAGTAATTTCAATATATATATATATATATATATATATATATATATATATATAGAGGGAAACATTCCACGTAGGAAAAAATATATCTAAAAACAAAGATAATGTGACTTACCAAATGAAAGTGCTGGCAGGTCGACAGACACACAAACAAACACAAACATACACACAAAATTCAAGCTTTCGCAACAAACTGTTGCCTCATCAGGAAAGAGGGAAGGAGAGGGAAAGACGAAAGGATGTGGGTTTTAAGGGAGAGGGTAAGGAGTCATTCCAATCCCGGGAGCGGAAAGACTTACCTTAGGGGGAAAAAGGACGGGTATACACTTGCGCGCGCGCGCGCGCGCGCGCACACACACACACATATCCATCCACACATATACAGACACAAGCCTAACATGAGGTTGAAATGAAAATGAAATATAAAAATATGGGGAGAGATAAAGGTGAACTAGAAAGCAACTGGAGATCTGGTATGAAAAAAGGCGAAAAAGTGTTGGTTAAGTTGATCCTGTGGTGAACTTGGGTTGGTAGACAGCGAGGTGCATAAAGGTTAGGTGGTTGTGTTGCCGCTAAAACACGTTAAAGGACGGAGAAATTCGGGAAAATTTCGAAAAAACGCGTAAATGTAAATGTATTAAAAGGAGTGGTGTTGTGGTGAAAGATTACGAAAATGGGGCTAACAATTGTCTGACGAAGAAATAATGACGTTAAAGCCTGTGGGGAGCGGCTAAAAATGATCAGTGATGTGCGAAAAATGGAAGTGGAAATAAAGTGAAAGTTATTAGAGCTGACCGAAATGGTTGTTTAATACGTGAAAGCAGCTGTTATTGAACTAGAAACGGTGGATTTTATAGCAGCGGTGGTGTTGAAAGCGGAAAATAAAATATTTTTGGTTATGGTTTGGAAGTGGGTTACGTATTATTGAGTATGTATAGGCGGGATAAAATTGTATAGTAGATTACGGTAAAAAGGGGAAGGTGAATACAAAGTGAGACTACTGGTAAAAACAGAAAGAGAAAATAAAGAGAAAATATGACGACAGGAAAGATTTCGAAATCCAACAGCAACAATAACAAACGTAATTGTTGGGTTCAAATTAATGATATGGTTATAATAGAGGGAAACATTCCACGTAGGAAAAAATATATCTAAAAACAAAGATAATGTGACTTACCAAATGAAAGTGCTGGCAGGTCGACAGACACACAAACATACACACAAAATTCAAGCTTTCGCAACAAACTGTTGCCTCATCAGGAAAGAGGGAAGGAGAGGGAAAGACGAAAGGATGTGGGTTTTAAGGGAGAGGGTAAGGAGTCATTCCAATCCCGGGAGCGGAAAGACTTACCTTAGGGGGAAAAAGGACGGGTATACACTTGCGCGCGCGCGCGCACACACACACACACACACACATATCCATCCACACATATACAGACACAAGCCTAACATGAGGTTGAAATGAAAATGAAATATAAAAATATGGGGAGAGATAAAGGTGAACTAGAAAGCAACTGGAGATCTGGTATGAAAAAAGGCGAAAAAGTGTTGGTTAAGTTGATCCTGTGGTGAACTTGGGTTGGTAGACAGCGAGGTGCATAAAGGTTAGGTGGTTGTGTTGCCGCTAAAACACGTTAAAGGACGGAGAAATTCGGGAAAATTTCGAAAAAACGCGTAAATGTAAATGTATTAAAAGGAGTGGTGTTGTGGTGAAAGATTACGAAAATGGGGCTAACAATTGTCTGACGAAGAAATAATGACGTTAAAGCCTGTGGGGAGCGGCTAAAAATGATCAGTGATGTGCGAAAAATGGAAGTGGAAATAAAGTGAAAGTTATTAGAGCTGGCCGAAATGGTTGTTTAATACGTGAAAGCAGCTGTTATTGAACTAGAAACGGTGGATTTTATAGCAGCGGTAGTGTTGAAAGCGGAAAATAAAATATTTTTGGTTATGGTTTGGAAGTGGGTTACGTATTATTGAGTATGTATAGGCGGGATAAAATTGTATAGTAGATTACGGTAAAAAGGGGAAGGTGGATACAAAGTGAGACTACTGGTAAAAACAGAAAGAGAAAATAAAGAGAAAATATGACGACAGGAAAGATTTCGAAATCCAACAGCAACAATAACAAACGTAATTGTTGGGTTCAAATTAATGATATGGTTATAATAGAGGGAAACATTCCACGTAGGAAAAAATATATCTAAAAACAAAGATAATGTGACTTACCAAATGAAAGTGCTGGCAGGTCGACAGACACACAAACAAACACAAACATACACACAAAATTCAAGCTTTCGCAACAAACTGTTGCCTCATCAGGAAAGAGGGAAGGAGAGGGAAAGACGAAAGGATGTGGGTTTTAAGGGAGAGGGTAAGGAGTCATTCCAATCCCGGGAGCGGAAAGACTTACCTTAGGGGGAAAAAAGGACGGGTATACACTTGCGCGCGCGCGCACACACACACACACACACACACACACACACACACACACACACACACACACACACACACACATCCATCCACACATATACAGACACTTACCAAATGAAAGTGCTGGCAGGTCGACATACACGCAGGCGTCACTGGATGTGGACATGGAGGGGCCTGTGGTCAGCATGCTGCTTTCCCAGTTGTATATCAGTTTATGAGACCAGAGCTGCTACTACTCAGTCAAGTAACTCCTCAGTTTGCCTCACAAGGGCTGAGTGCACCCTGCTTGCCAACAGCACTCGGCAGACCGGATGGTCACCCATCCAAATGCTAGCCCAGCCCGACAGTGCTTAACTTCGGTGAACTAGTGGGAACCGGTGTTATCACTGCGACAAGGCTGTTGGAATTGGAAATTTTTTGGGAGGACAAAATGCAATCCATATGAGGTTTGAGCATTTTCTGGAATAAGGTGCATTTCAAGCCTGATTTCTGCCTGTTCGTACTGAAAACATTGTAACAGTAATAAAATTAGTTTAATTTTAATAGCCATTTATTCAGTAACTTGGTACAATGTTTTGTTTTTATTTCAGTTTTATTAGTAACACATTATTTTGTTCTTATGATTACGAATTTTCTTGTGTACATTAATGATCTCTCATCAGTTACACTGCCAGAAGCAGAGTTCGTTTTGTTTGCAGATGACACAAGTATTGCAATAAATAGTATGTCAAGTGTAGTTCTAGAAAGATCTGCTAATGATATTTTCATGGATATTAATAAATGGTTTAAAGCCAACTCACTGACATTAAACTTCGAAAAGACTCACTATATGCAATTTAGAACCTGTAAGAGGTTTCCACCCAGCATATGCATAAAATACGAAGAAGAGCAGATAGAAGAGGCTGACAGTCTTAAATTCCTGGGATTACAACTTGATAATAAATTCAGTTGGGAAGAGCACACCACAGAACTGCAGAAACGCCTTAACAAATCTGTATTTGCAATTCGAGTGTTTGCAGACATAGGCAACATAAAAATGAAAAAGCTTGCATACTTTGCCTACTTTCATTCCATAATGCCATATGGTATAATATTTTGGGGTAACTCTTCAAGTCAAACAAAAGTTTTCAGAGTCCAAAAGCGTGTAATACGTATTATATGTGGAGTAAATTCACGGACGTCCTGTAGAAACCTCTTCAAAGAACTGGGTATACTAACTACTGCCTCTCAGTATATTTACCCATTAATGAAATTTGTCCTAAATAATATATCTCTTTTTCCAACAAACAGCTCAGTTCATAAATACAATACCAGGAACAAAAATGATCTGCACAAGGACTTAAAAGCACTTACTTTAGTTCAAAAAGGGGTCCACTACTCAGGAACACTCATCTTCAATAATTTGCCAGTAAACATAAAAAAATTAGTTACAAATAAAGATCAGTTTAAAAGGAGCCTGGAAGATTTACTAGTGGCCAACTCCTTCTACTCCATTGACGAATTTTTTAATAGAAACAAATGATGTATTGTATATATATACAATTAGTATATCTAATCTAAAACGAGCTCAGCATGTCATTGGGACTTTGTTCTGTCCTTTATTGGAAGACATGGGAATGATATACTTTGACACATCTGTTTATCTAAAAGACTTTTCGTATGAGCCTGTTGTTTGATTTTATTTTATTTATTTATGTATTTATTTTTAAGGAATGTTGCAGAGGCAATGGTTAGTAAAGGTCTGGCCACCGTAGTCAGGTATCGCCAAGATGATGACCAGCGATCTTCTCATTATGATGAACTGCTGGCAGCAGAAATGAAGGCAGCGAAGTCTGGCAATGGATTGCATTCTAAGAAAAATATACCAAATCATCGTGTGGCAGATGTGTCTGGGGTGAGTACATGCATATTATATCCAGCATTAAATTCTCAAATGCACTGTTGTACAGCCCATGTCTCTAATAAGTCTAAGTGTTTTGAAAAGTTAGAACCTTTTTTGTGTCAGAAGCATCAGATTATAAATTAAAAGAAAAAGAAAGGGTGTAAATATTACAGGTATATAACTGATAAATTCCTAATGCCCACCTGGTGAACAGAGTGATTTTTCTTCTGTGGAGACATATTTGATCTTGAGTCTTTGCAGGACTTCTCACACTTAGTGCTGTGTAAGAGCAGTGTATCTTACTTAAACATTGTTTGGTGTTTTTTCAAAGACTACATTTTCACCATGGACTGCAGAATAGAAAACCCTGATAATCTGTAGCTCTTTAGATTTTGGGCATTGTTGAATTGGTCAAAAACGCCAAAGATGAGTGTGTGGAGCCATGTTTCCAGGAGTAGTCAAGCTGCGCACACACGTCAGTTTTTATGTTCACAAGTATCTGCTGGATCCACATATAAATGATGATTTTTTAAGCATATCAGTGAAGAATCACGAGATAATCAGTTAGTATTCAGACTGCATTTAGTTGATTTATCTGTGTTGCTGTGTGATCTTGCAAACTCCAGTACTTGTTGAAAAGTGTCCAACACTTGAGACAGAATAGTTCAAAGGTGGCTGTAGTATTTATCATTGCAAAATCAATGTAGGAAGGGGTAACTCTAAGTTAAATCATTTTGTGCGTGCAACACATACTCTATCTGGGTAGTAACTGCTGTCTTTGGGCAGTGCATGCTGGAGAGAGGTGGGTGGACGGAGGGCTAAAATTCTCCAGCATATGATACTGCTACTGGAAATTATAGTTTATTCTAGGTAATGCTGAAAAATAACTTTTAGTTAAACTGTTGTTGAAGAACTTGCCATTTGATTGGTAGTACAATTTGTGGTAAGTGTGGCTCATTGTCCACCTTTGGGCATGACCATTGTAGTGTATCTATGAAGTCAGGACTGCACTCCTGTTCACTTCAGTAGGTAGAAGTCAGCTTGGATGCAATAAATGCTATCCACATCTACAAGATATGCATCCATGAGTTCCATATATGTAGGTATTTGAAGGTAGCAAAAAACTCATGTATCTTGTCAGCAAAGTTATTTTACCTTTTGAAGTTGCATGTGGAGATTAATTACGTGAGGTGGTGGAGTTCCTTATTGCTCTGTGGACCAAGTAAGGTGCAATGAGTGTCATAAAGCAGGAGCTCTATGGAGCGCTCACTGCAGCAGCTCAGAGACACTTTGATGCGAGTGCTAAGAATATTAGGTCAGCAATCGTGTAAATTACGGCAGACAGATTACAAGACCCTGCTGTGCCACCCTATTTGATCGTTCACAACAAGAGACAATGCTCCCCACTGTCCCTGTCCATACCTGAAACAGCCTGTTGTAGAATAATATTACTGTCACACATGTTAAAAGTTTGGTTAGTTACTTCACAGATAATCATTATGTAGTTTCATAATATTTTACATTTCGAAGTTAAATGTTCTTGTTGGGAACAGTAAAATTTTTAAATGGTGTCTGAAAGCTTATTGTAAACAAACATTTCGTCACCAGAATCAATTAATTTTTTTTATTTATCTCTGACAGAATTGCTAGAACTTCAAACCACTGAAATTTAATTGACTCAAAAATATCTACTGTGGTATCCCATTGTGTGTCTAAATTTCCTCTCAATTTCTGCGGGTGGTTCTGAAGGCCAGATCTTTTTTAAAAAAAAACAGTTGACAGCTTGACAAGAACTTATTAATCACTGTAAATCATTCTCCTTATCATTGATACGTCTTAGAGTAGTGCATTCATGCTCAATATTGAGTGTGAGAGCCCCTTATATTGACGAAGTGCTGCTCCAGTGTTTGGACCTCTTTCACCAAGAAACATTATGTTTTGCCCAGTGCTGAATAAATCGAAACACTGTAATGTCTTGTTTAATATTTCCTCCAATAATTTCTTATTTAATATTTTCTCTACTTCTTTAATCTCATCCCCGAAAACTGTGGTGCCCAAAACTCAACTCTTGTTATACTGTCCTCCTTGACTGTTAATGTGTAGTCACTCCTAGTCATTTATTTTACAATGTGAATCACTTCATTGACTGTTGGTGCCCCTCCTCTGTCACAGAAAACATTCCTCACCTCTTCAGAAAAGCTTTAAGCAGACGGTCACCTGTTTCCTTTAAATTTATTGAAATAGTGATTGGATGAGGTGGCAATTTATTGACATTTACTGCACCATACGTGGCCCCCACATCAATAAGGAACTGTTCCATCTTGAAAAAATCATTTCCATACACAACTTTAAAAGGTAAAGTCTTTGCTGATAAGATTGAGTTTCTTTGAACTTCATAGTTGCTTTCTATAATTAAGTTATTTATAAGTTATAATTATGTACTAGCTATGTTGAAATATGAAAACCTGTATTCCTTAGTTTAGTTCCAAAAATTATTTTAACACAGAATATTCATATACTACATTCTATATAACAAAATTGTAATTAATTAATTGAAAAGTAGTCAGGCACTATGTTGATTTACATGTTTGTACAACTAAAGTGCCAGGTTTGACACCTTTGTACAATGAAAATATGTAGTTGGTTGATGCAGATTGTTAAAGATTGTCAAAATTACGCATTTTTTTTTGTACATCAGTTTGTGCGAAGGTGTCGGAAAATGACATGGGGTGAAGAACTGTTACTGGAATGGAGGTAGTTGGAAACAGAGTATTTTCTTTTGATATCACATCTAGAGCCACAAGGGAAATCATATGTCATTTTAAGATTTTACAAAATTCTCAGCCTTGAGAAAAAAGGTCAATCCAATTTTATTATTCACTAACTTATCAGTTACCAATAGTAGTAAACTTGCCACCCTCGGTTTTATAGAATTTTTACATTGAACAGGGAAAACCCCAAATTTTGTGACTTTGTTGTTAAAAATAACAGATTTCACATTATCTTTCATTTTATCATTTATGCGAAATTTTCTTGTCTGTATTTTTACTACTTCATCTGCTCACTCATTGGACCTTATATAGTCTTGTCGTACAACACTCTTCCAGCACACAGCCTGCAGATTGCCAAAATGTAATGTAAAATGCCTAAAAGCTATAGTGTTTGAACTACAGTGCTCGCCTGCAATTAAAAAATGTGACAGAGCAAGGTGGCACAATGGTCAGCACACTGGACTCATATTTTGGATGATGATGATGATGATGATGATGATGATGATGATGATGATGATGATCCGAATCCCTGTCTGGCCATCCAGATTTCAGTTCTCCGCAATTTCCCTAAATTGCTCCATGCAAATGCCATGACCTTCCTTTGATAAAAAGACGTAGATGATTTCCTTCCTCATCCTTTCACAATTTAAGCTTGTGCTGTACCTATGGCTGCACTAACAACTGGAAACACTGGACATCACTTTGTTCCCAAATCACAATTTTCATTAGTGAATGTATGTATTGTGACGGCATAGTGAAAGTTATCTCCTCAAAGAGATAAGAGGTACCTGTGTGACATCTGTGGGTGAACACCACATATTATTCTTAGTGCTCACTTTTGTGCACTCAGTACTTTCTTTGAGAGTGGTGAGTTACCCCAGAAAAATTACTTCACAATACATTATTGAGTGGGAAAAAATGCTAAATATGGCACAAGGTTAATTTGTTTCACTAAGCAGTTGTATAAAGAGCAGTAGTAGATGAATTTCATTGTTTGAGACGCCCAGTAATATGCTTCTTCCAGTGCAAGTTTTCATCAGTATGTATATTCAAATATTTGAAGTATTCTATCCTATTTACTGACTCCTGCTTATTGTGCTACATCAGTTGTTGTTATGACTCTGTTTGTTGTACAGAATGTGTGTGTGTGTGTGTGTGTGTGTTTTTTTCCACAATTTAGGGAGAGTCCATTTTCTGAGAGCAACTTCGTAATTCTTTTGAAAATACCATTTACTTTATAACTATTTTTTATATAATTTTCTTTATATTATAATTACTTCTAATTGTTTCGAAAATATTATTTGCAATCTCTTCAGTTGCTTTCCCTATAATGGGTTTTGCAGTAGCAACACTAATATCATCTGCAAAAAGTAACAAATTCTGCTTGTTGAAAGTTAAGTAGAATGTCATTCATATATATCAGGAACAGAACTGGACTCAAAATTAACCCTGCGGGACTCATTGTGATTTTTCCACAGTGAATTATTCATCACAACTTTTTGCATTCTGTTTCTTAAGTACGATTCAAATAAGCTGTGCATAAAACCCATCAGTTCCACCCTATTTCTAATTTTCTAATAGTTACATGAGCTACACAAAAGCCTTTGAAATTGCACAAAAAATACCAACTGCCGGTATTTTATTATTTAAG